>NC_081853.1:15411860-16034343 GCF_963259705.1 Myotis daubentonii | reverse complement strand
CAGTTGCATTTTTAGGACCTTCTGAATGAGAAAATGCAAAAAAAATAGCGAAAAGCTACTTTGAGTTCAGTAACAGTTTTACATACATTTGTAGTCCCCCCCCCCCCCCACACACACACACACAGTACGTATATGTGCAAACACTTATTCCCTCCACAAACAGTGAGGACTGGCAACCATTTGCAGAGCCTTGCAGCCCTCCCCACATGGCTCCTCAGCTGGGCACCAGTGGCTCCTAACACATTCTTTTGGTACTTAGATTATAATCTACATCGGTGGTTCTCAACAAGAGGTGATTTTGCCCTCCAGGGGACATTGGGCAATGCCTGGAGACATTCTTGATTGTCATGACTAGAAAAGGGTGCTACCGGCACCTGGTAGGTAAAGGCTGAGGATGCTGCTAAACCTCTTCCAGTGCACAGGGCAGCCCCAACAACAAGGAATTGCCCTGACCAACGTGTCAACAGTGTCGATTTTGAGAAACACACATGTATATCAATATAAAATTCTCTAATTATTTTATATAGTTGTCTTAACACTCTGTAATAAACTTGCCTTACATCAGAGCAAGGACTTCCTGAGTTCCTCGGATCACCCCACCTTTCCCAACCTACGCCTGAATTCCAAACATGGTGAGTGTCCAAGAGATATGTGTTTTTTAAAGTTTATCTTTATTACTGAAAGTATTACTAATGTCCCCTTTCTTTCCACATTGACCCTCTCCACCAAATCCCCACCCCCCAGGCCCTCACACTGTTGTCTGTGTCCTTGAGTTATGCATATATGCATACAAGTTCTTTGGTTAATCTCTCTCCACCAATCCCACCCATACCCACCTTCCCTCTGAGATTCATCAGTCTGTTCCATGTTTCTATGCCTCTGGATCTATTTTATTCAACAGTTTATTTTGTTCATTAGATTCCACATATGCGTGAGATCATGTGATACTCTTCTTTCTCTGAATGGCTTATTTCTCTTAGCATAATACTCTCCAGGTCCCTCCCTGATGTCTCAAAGGGTAAGAGATTCTTCTTTTTTTACAGCAGCATAGTATTCCATTGTGTAAATGTATCACATCTTTTTTATTCACTCATCTACAGATGGACACTTGGGCTGTTTCCATATCTTAGTAATTGTAAATAATGCTGCTATGAACACAGGGATGCATGCATTCTTTCTGATTAGTGTTTTGGAATGTACTAGGGTTCCCTTTTCTCCACATTCTCCCCAGCACTTGTCATTTGTTAATTTGTTGATGGTAGCCATTCTGATAGGTGCAAGATGAGACTCCATTGTCATTTTAATTTGCATCTCTCTGATGATTAGTGACTTTGAGCATGTTTTCATATGTCTCTTTGCCATCTGTATGTCCACTTTGGAGAAGTGTCTATTTAGATCCATTGCCCATTTTTTAATTGAATATTTTGTCTTCATTTTGTTAAATTATACAAGTTCTTAAAAATTTATTTCAAGCATACAGTAGGCCTTATTTCTACAAGAGTTATTTATTCAGTGATGAATATGTTCCCTCCAAATTAAGAGCTTCTACATTGAATGTACTGAAGGCTAATTTACTTCAGGACTTAATATAGCCCTGCCCTGAGCAGCCTCTGGCACCTGTAGAGTAGAATTAGCAAACAAATCCTTGGCTTAGAAAACAGATAAACGAAACAATATGCAAGGTTGAGACAAATAGGCCCTGAAGTACCATCAAATGCCAAGGACTAGAAGGTGTTTATTTTCTTATGCAACCACTCACCCCTTAAGAAAGCCAAGGACATGCAAATAGACTAAGTTCCAAGAATTATCCTTTTATTTTTTTTTTAATCACAAATCATTGTGAGGGAAGAGAAGGAAGAGAACATTGTTCTAAAGCATGTCAGATGTAGCTGCTGAATGATAAAAGAGCCCATCATTTGTTAGCACAAGTAGACACCTTATAATTCTAGGAAGAAGGAGCTATTATTCCATTTTTCAACATAAACAAATCTAAACCTGCCAAACAATGAGTCAAATGACCATCCCAACAAATTTTCTACCAACTAGGGAAATGTCTGCTGTGGATTCCCATGCCCCTGTGACCCAGTCTCAGGGTACAGCCTGGTTCCTAATTCCCTCTCAGATAAACAAAAAACAAGTCCATTGAATCCAAAATAACCTAAAACCTTTGGAACCACGCGCACACTGCTGAGCACCTCCGTGGCTCTGTCGGCTCCAGCACTGCCACCCAAGGGGAGCCGATGAATAACACTGGACAGGACCATGCAGTTTCTGAAGTTCCTCAGGAGCGTCTTGATTACACCCAATTAGTGAGGCTGTTCAGAAGCCCAGTGAATCAGACAGCCAGGCAGCCCAGCACGGTCAGCTGGGCTGGAAACCAAGGCCATTAGCTCCCGCTGTTTCCCACCTCTCAAAGAATCAAATCCAAACTGGTTGTTAAAAGACAATGGCTGCTTTGTACAATCAGTAACAGATTATGTTTAATGGGAGCACCAGAGATTCAAAGCAGTCGGGAACCTCCAAATCACTAATAGTCACATTTGGGATTCTCTGGAGATTGTCCTTTAAAAAAAAAAAATTTATATATATATATAAGTATATATATATATATATATATATATATATATATATATATATATATATCCTATCTAATAAAAGAGAAACATGGTAATTAGCATATGACCGCTACCCTTCCCATTGGCTAATCAGGGCAATATACAAATTTACTGCCAGCCAAGATGGCGGCCAGCAGCCAGGCAGCTTGAAACTAACATGAGGCTTGCTTGCTTCAGTGACTGAGGACTACAACGTTCCCCGCCTGCCGCTGCAGGCCTCTGAGCTGCAACTCTAAGCAACTATGTAACAAATATAGAAGCTAAACAAAACCCCAGAAACCTGCTTTAGTCTGCCGGGCTTCAGCCAGCAGGATCGCAACATTGTAAGCAAAGGCCAGAAACCTACTTTCAGCAGCGGAGGCCTAAGAGCTGGAGCCAAGCCTCAAAGCTAAAGCTGGCCCAGAATAAAAAAAGAAAAGAAAAGAAAAAAAGGAGCGGTTGGGAGCTTCAGCCACCCCCAGCCTGAAAACAGCCTTCAGCCCCTCACCCAGACTGGCCAGGCACCCCAGTGGGGACCCCCACCCTGATCCAGGACACCCTTCAGGGCAAACCAGCCGGTACCCACCCGTGCACCAGGCCTCTACCCTATATAGTAAAAGGGTAATATGCCTCCCAGCACCGGGATCAGCGTGACAGGGGGCAGCGACCAAACCCCCTGATCGCCCTGCGGCTCTGTGTGTGACAGGGTGCGGCGCCTCAACCCCCCCCCCACCCCCACGGGCCCTGCTCTGTGTGTGACAGGGTAGAGCCATAACCTCCCCATCGGCCCTGCCCTGAGTGTGAGAGTGGTGGCGCCCCAACCCCCTGGTTGGCCCTGCTCTGTGCGTGACAGGGTACAGAGCCCCAACCCCCCTGATGGGCCCTGCTCTGTGAGTGACAGCGGGCAGTGCCCCAACCCCCTGATCGGCCCTGCTCTGTGCATGACAGGGGGTGGCGCCACAACCTCCCCATCAACCCTGCCTTGAGTGTGACAGGGGGCGGTGCCCCAATCCCCCAATCGGCCCTACCCTGAGCGTGACTGGGGGTGGCATCGCAACCTCCCAATCCGCCCTGCTCTGTGCATGACAGGGGTCGGCGGCCAACTCCCCAATCGGCCCTGCTCTGAGCCCGACCAGGGGCTGCACCTAGGGATTGGGCCTGCCCTCTGCCACCCGGGAGCAGGCCTTAGCCAGCAGGTCATTATCTCCTGAGGGGTCCCAGACTGCGAGAGGGCACAGGCCGAGCTGAGGGACCCCCCCTCCCTCCCGAGTGCACAAATTTTTGTGCACCAGGCCTCTAGTATGTGTGTGTGTGTGTGTGTGTGTGTGTGTGTGTGTGTGTGTGTGTGTGTGTATTTATTGATTTCAGAGAGAGGAAGGGAAAGGGAGAGAGAAATAGAAACATCCATGATGAGAGAGAATCATTGATGAGCTGTCTCCTGCACACCCCACACTGGGGATAGAGCCTGCAACCCGGACATGTTCTCTGACCAGAAATCGAACCATGACCTCCTGGTTCATAGGTCAATACTCAACTACTCAGCCACATGGGCCAGGCTGGAGGTTGTCTTTTAAAAATAACAGATTTAACCCTCAAATAGACTGAGAGAGGAAAAGTCACTTGCCCCAGATCACACAGCTAGTAAATGGTAGAGCTGGAGCTCAAGCCCATGTCTGTCTTGGGCACTAAATCAGGGCTCAGGAAACTTTTCCGTAAATGGCCAGAGAGTAAACATTTTAGGCTTTGCAAGCCACATGTTCTCTGTCGCAACCTTTCAACTCTGTCTTCAATTGCAGTGTGAAAACAGCCTCAGACTATACATTTAAAAAGGGAAAAACTGCCCGGCCACCCAGCCCGCATGGCTCAGTGGTTGAGTGTTGACCTATGAACCAGGAGGTCACTAGTTCAATTCCTGATCAGGGCACATGCCCATGTTTCGGGCTCCATCCCCAGTGTGGGGTGTGCAGGAGGCAGCCAATCAATGATTCTCTCTCATCATTGATGTTTCTATCTCTTTGTTCCTCTCCCTTCCGCTCTGAAATCAATGAAAAAAAAATTTTTTTTAAACTCTAGGAAGTGTGATACAGTGGTTGAGCACTGACATATACCAAGAGGTCACCTGTTCAGTTAAATTCCTCATCAGAGCACATGCCCGGGTTGCAGGCTCGATCCCCAGCAGGGGGGCGTGCAGGAGGCAGCCAATCCATGTTGATGTTTCTTTCTCATGGATGTTTTTATCTCTCTCTCTCTCTCTCTCTCTCTCTCCCTCTCCCTCTCCCTCTCCCTCTCCCTCTCCCTTCCTCTTCCGCTAAAAAAATCAATAAAAACATATTTACAAAAATAAGAAAAAAACATTCTTAACTCACCAACAGTATGAAAACAGGATGGCCCATGTGCCTATATGAAACATTCCCCTATGTAAGTCAATGAGTGATAGCCATTCTGACAGGATGAGGTGATTTCTCTGATGATTAGTGATGTTGAGCATCTTTTCATATGTCTATTGGCCATCTGTATGTACTCTCTGAAGATACATAGATACAGATAATAGTGTGGTGATAACCAGAGGGAAAAGAGGGTTGGGGGAGGTTGAAGAGGGCAAAGGGGGGATAAATAGGGACAGAGAGAGGCTTTACTTGGGACAGTGAGCGCATGATGCAGTGTGCGGATGATGTTGGTTGAGTTGCACACTTGAAACCTGTATGGTTTTGTTCACCAGTGTCATCCCAATTAAGTAAATAAAAAATAAATAAGTAAATAAAGTCAACAGCCTGCCAGGCCTTTGGCAATGCTGCCCCATCCCAGTGAGCATAGCTCCAGATTTACCCACTTAGCCTGTACTAAGGGCTTGTTGAAGCCAGACTCTGTCTGTGTTTCCCAAAGACCTCACAAGTCCCCTCCCACAAAGCAGAGGCCATCACTATTCCCATTTGAGCGGATGTGCTTCGAGAAGTGAAGGAACTTCACCAGGTCACCTCACCGGTTAGGAGTGGGCTGAAATTCCAACCCAAGCAGCCTGACTCCAGAGCTGCATTTCCCATCTCCACAGCCAGTGTATGACCAGGCCCACTGAAACTGGAACCGATGCCTGTTCGGTGTGAGCACCCAGGATGGAGTCCTGGCCGCTTGGCTGCTCTGCTACTGTGTGTGTCCACAGGAGATACGCACAGGCCCACTGCAGCCTCTGGCCTCTGGCCGCCTCACCACTTTGACCAGGCAGAAAACATTTCTGCTAACTAAAGATCAAGAGTCATTTCAGAAACCCTGATTTCATATGCCATTGTTAAACTGTAATGAATGATCTAAAGGATCAAATACATCATGTCCCAGAATGTGATTTTGTCAATTATGAATAAATATTGCAACCACCAAGGAAATCACTTCCCAAAGCCCCTTTCATTTACAGTCCCTACTCCAGGTGTGCCTGTTTCCATTCTGAGACAACCGCCTGCCATCAGCTACGCCAGCATATAACACTTCCTCCTCCGTAAGACTTCTTCTGCCCTAATTCTGCAAATAATGGATTAAAGACAAGCCCCATGCTGGCTGAGCAGATAAAAGGGGAAAACGAGTCCTGATTACAAAGTAATACATCCTTGTTCTCCCCATGGGCTGACATGTCATCCGGTGGTGCAGATCTGAGTTTCAGATCTAGAAAACTAGTTTACTGCTAGAGTGACCTTGAACCTTCACTAATCCTCAAGTTCCTCATCCAGAACATAAGAACAAAAAGACTATGGCACAGGTTCTTCATTAAATGAAACAATATTTCTAAAGCGAATGACCCAGCTCTAGTTCCACTCTCCGCTCTTTCCTCTTAGGTGAGGATTTTATTTTCAAGCCACATGAAATAGAATAACTGCCATCGTGCCTGTTGTTTTTACTTCCCATGCATGTTATATTAAACTTCCAAATAGTTATTAGCAAACGGTAAAAGAGGCACTGTGATACATTTAAATTGGCATTATCTAGATTTTTTTTTAGGTCTACAATGAAGTGTAAAAACGAGTTAGTAGGTCAAAAGCACATTTTGATTTAGCTTACACACTCAGTGCAAGTAACAATACAATTATCACCCACTTGGCCAAACATAACTCGCTTTACAAAAGGCAACTACATCCAAAAATGTGCAGTAGACAGCCACTTGGGCTGGTGGCTTAAGCCGTGAGAACTAAAGCCAGGCTCCTGGGTTCACATCTCAACTCTGACACTTAGTAACTGCAGATGTTGGCAAATCCTTAGCCTTTCTGAGACCTGTTATCCTCATCTATAACATGGAGTGATAGTGCCTGCCCCATGAGCTTGTTATGACAGTGACATGAGAAAATCCATGTAAATGCATATTAAATCCATATAAGTCCACATTAAATGTAAAGCAATTAATATGCTGCCTGACTCCTTGTAAGGATTCAATACCTGCAGGTTATGATTATTAGTGTTTTATTAATGTTGGCTCATTACTATCATTGAGGAGATTCTAAAGAAAATGAAGGTCTGCAAGAAGACCTGAAAGAGAATGCTGAGCAATAAAATTACTGGGGTGGGTGGATGATCTAAAGTGACACCTTGACAAGAAACATACTTCAACATGTGTACACATGTGCATGGATTTACAAAGATGTATATATGTACAAATTCAGGCATGTTTGCTAAAAACTCCACCATATTATCATCGTGCTTTGTGAATCTAACCAGACTGGGGAGTCTACCACAGAACAACAGTCAAGTTAAAATTGGATCATAGCTGTCCAAATGAAGACACTTTCTCAATTTCCTTTTTTTCTTTCTCCAGTTCTTGTCACCCTCCCACAAATGAACCTGCTTACCCATGCCAAGAATATACCACTCAGAATTGAGATCAGAAAAAAAAAATTTAAAAGAAAAATGAAAAACCTAGGAGAATAAGGATATCAGAGAAAATAATCACAGAGCAGCACCATTTGGTCATTCACACAATAAGCACTGTGAGCTGCCTGCACAGACACTCTCTAAACCTCTGTGCTGTTGTCTCTAATCCTTATAACCAACGTGCAAAGCACAGGTGCCCCTGAACAATGTGGGGGTCAGGAGCATGGACCCCTGTGCAGTCAACAATCTGTGTATAACATTTTGTAATTGATGAGAGAGAGACAGAGAGAGAGAGAGAGAGAGAGAGAGAGAGAGAGAGAGAAGTCAGTTTGTTGTTCCACTTACTTATGCATTCATTGGTTGTTTCTTGTAAGTGCCCTGACTGGGATCGAACCCACAATCTTGTATTGGGACAACACTCTAACCAACTGAGCCAACTGTCATGGCCTGTGTATAACTTCTGGCTCCCCAAAAACTTAACTACATTTGTCCCCCAGTATTCGAGGGGGATTGATTTAAGGACCCCCTGCAGATATCAAAATCTACAGATGCTCAAATCCCTCATAAAATGCCTAAAATGGCATAGAAAAATGCCTACAGTCAACCATCCACATCATGAATTCCCAAACACACATCTGTTGGTTGAATCCACAAATGGGAAACTCAGGGACATGGAGTGCCAACTGCATATTTATTGAAAAAAATCCACGTGTAAGTGGACCTGCACAGTTCAAAACCATGTTGTTCATGTTCCACTGTACATATTCTTATTCCCATCTCATAGATCAGGTAATCAAGGCTTTTAAAGATAAAGTGACTTGCTCAGGGCCACACAGCTGGTAAGTGGTGTGCCAGCATTTGAACCCTACCCTCTCTGGTAACAAAAACTCTTCCTAATAGCCCCTGACACTTCTCCAAGTTCTGTGACAGGCATGGGGCCCTGCATAAAATAAAATAAAAAAAATGTAGTTAGCTCTTGCCCTCAAGGTGCATGTAGTTTAATGGGAAGGAAAGGCAGAAACAAGGAATGATGGTACAAGGTAAAATACATGCTCGCCAGGGCTAAAAATAACGAGTAATGGGAGCTCCCAGGAGGAAGGAACTCAATCCAGAGTGAAGTATAATGTGAGAGTTGGGTATTAAAGGATGAATAAGAGGATGACAGCCAGAAAAGAGGGAAACAGGCATGAAGGCTTGGGATAATCATGCAAATGTAAGCAGAGATAGGAAAGATCCTTGCACGTGGAGGTAGTCAGATGAGAGGTATATGACTGAGCTGTGAAAGAAATGGAAACAGGCCAAAGAAGACTAGAGGTTGGCCATGAAAAGTCTTATGAGCCATGCTATAAGGTGTGGAGTGGATTCTGCTGACAAAAAGCAGGCAGAAAAAGACCAGCAAGGCAGCTGCTACACCAGGACAAAGTAAAGAAGATGAAGAAGGACAAGGGTGAACTGGTGAACTGAAGGCAAATTTGACATAGAGGTGTTCTGGGCGGCATGGATATCCAAGGCTGACATTAAACACCTGGAAGAAAAGATGATGCCATCTCAAAGGAGGTCCTACCAGGCAAAAACAGCCCACAAGAGAAATAAGGGACGTATTGGATCCTTGATATTTAAGACACATCACTGCAAACAGAACAAGCCAATAGAATATTTTATTTAGAACAGTAAGAAATAAGGAAAGAAAGTTTCTAAAGTGAAAAAGTGGTGTAGATTAGCACAAGGTTTCCAACAGAAACCAGCAGAACTAAAAATGTTGAAGGTAAGATTGTTTTAAGAGGAACTTAATTGAAAGGAATAAGAAATTGAAAGCAACCAAATTATAAAAACAAACACACTAAGTCTGGCTTGGAGATGAGACCACTGGACCATGGCATACTCACAAGAACATCAAGAAGTGAACTAGGCAAACAAATATGTTCTCCCATAAAGTGGGCTCCCTTTTCATCTTGTTGATGGCTTCTTTTGCTGTGCAGAAGCTTTTTATTTTGATGTAGTCCCATTTGTTTATTTTCTCCTTTGTTTCCCTGGCAAATATCACATGATCTCACTCATATGTGGAATCTAAAGAACAAAGTAAACTGATGAAGAAAATAGATCCAGAGACATAGAATGATGGAACAGACCTTCAAATCTCAGAGGGAAGCTGGAGGTCGGTGGGTGGGTGTGTAGAGATTAACCAAAGACCTTATATGCATATATGCATAACCCATGGATACAGACAATAGTGTGGTGACGGCCTGGGTGGGGGTGGGGGTGGGGGTGGGGGTGGGGGTGGGGGTGGGGGTGAGGGTGGGGGTAGGTGGGGGCTCTAAGGGCCCAGTGGGAAAAGGACATCTGTAATAATTTCAACAATAAAGATAATTTTTAAAAAAAGTGAACTAGGCTGAAAAGGGTGAAAGGATTAAAAAGGGGGGGGGGACCCTCATATCATAGACTCAGACAACAGTATGGTGATTACCAGAGGGAAAGGGGGAGGATGGGGAAAGCAGAAGAGGGTAAAGGGGGGATAAATGGTGATGGGAGGAGACTTGACTTGGGGTGGCGAACACACAGTACAATTTAGAGATGATATATTATAGAATTGCACACCTAAAACTTACACAATTTTATTAACCAATGTCACCAAAATAAAATTCAATTAATAAAAAAGGAGAAAAAGTGAACCAGTACCATCAGAGTGGAGTTTAACCAACCCGAGTAGTAGAGATGGTATATATTGCTATAGGGACGGGGGGTCACACGCACAGGATCGGTTTTCTGCATTTTCCCTTAAGAGAAACGCATATTTAGATGAGGAGCGTGGGTGCAGGGTACAACCCAGGAAACACAGAGACCTGAAATGACAGCACAACTTCCTTGTTATCCTCAATACTGCTCCCGTGATGCTGGCTGCAACGCATGACTCACACTCAGGAATTAAAGGTTCTCCCGAAAAAGCTGTTTCATTACACACCCCACTTCTACAGGAGGAAGGTGATTATGTCTATGGATGCAGGCAGAACTTTGAAGCCCAGCCAATCCTCTGTGCGGAGGATTCAGGAGCATTCCCAATAAGACGAGATAAAGGCTAGACACTTCATGTCATGCCAGATGAAAGGAAGGACACTCGCTGATCGACCAAAGCAGGGAGAAAGGTCCATAGACTAAGCTGCCAGGAAATCATGGAGGAATTTTAAGTGTTAGGGATGCTAAGTTCCTGGGAGACTATCTAGTCCAACTTCCTGCTTCATAGATTTGAAAAATAAAGACCAAAATAAGAAAGATACTCCCGCCTCATACAGCACGTTGAGGGAGAAGTGGGGAGAGACAGAGAGAGAAGTAGCGAGGAGAGAAACAAGGGCTTCTCAAACCTTCCATTCCAAGATTCTGCTTTTCCCAGGGTCCAGAACCCAATAGCTCAAGAAAAGCAGCCACCAGCCCTACAGATGGGCTCAAAACCCTCTTGAGGAATGAAAGGGAGACCATCGTTAAGCCAGTCACACCTTGGAGCACTCAGAATCAGTGATTTCAGTGATGGGTGGAAAGTCTCTTTGAGTTCACTCTGAACCTGCTCCCTGTATTGTGAGCATCTCGTGTGCCTTAGATTACTTCTTTTTTAATTTCTTTATTGATTAAGTTATTACATATGTGTCCTTATCCCCACTTATTCCCCCCCCATCCCCCTCACTCATGCCCTCACCCCCCAATTTTCTGTGTCCATTGGTTAGGCCTATATGCATGCATATAATAAGTCCTTTGGTTGATCTCTCCCCCTTACCTCCACCCTCCCCTTTTGTTTCTCTATGAAAATGCGGGAACAATTACATATGAGTCTATTCAGAAGGGACGATTAGTTATGCACATCTGCAAGGGGGTTAGAGTGGGCGCTTTCTGACAGAGGCCATCCTCAGCCCACGAGAATGCTTGTCCCACTGGAGCAGAGGGACCCTGCTCTGGAAGCTCTGTCCAACAGCTGGGAGAGGGCTCCCCTTACTCACAGCGTAGCCTCTCTGGAAGTTTTCGAGCTTTCTAGGTTTCTTGAAAATCTGCCCAGCAAATGTCTAATAGACGATGTTGTCTCCTCATCGCCAGGCCTCCTTTGAGCGAGGTAAACAGGATGGCTACCATTCGTTTTGAGGACAGTCACATGCAGAAACAAGCAGTAGTCAATCTATGTGGCAGTCTAATGAACATCATTTCTTCATGAGCCTTTTATGAGACAGAGGCAAATAAAGAATTGAATCTATGGATGGCAAGACATTAAAGAACAGACTAACAATAAAGCGGAATAGAAAAGACCAGCATAAGAAAGATTAAATGTGTAATCAAACCTTAGGAATAAACTCCTGATGAATAAAAATGGCCATAATTTAAAAACAAAAATAGATTTGCTGAATTTCAATTTGAAGAAGCCATCCACAGCATTAAAAAAAAATAAGCAGACGCTATTTCAGCCTTAGGATTTAAGCCCCTGCTTTCAAATCAATTAATCAAGTACTCATGACTGCTGGCTCTGGCCCCAGACACCATGGGACATAGCAGGGAAGGTATAGCAGGCTTCTTCTCCAAGGTAGCTGGAGACCCACGTTGGTACAAGCAAGGTGTACAGGACTGAATTAGGGGAAAAGGGAACTTATGCAGTGAGAGGAGCAGCCTTTAGGCTGTTACACAACATCAAGTGCTTCTTCCTGCCAAAATATGTCCCAGGGTGTCAATTTCCTTTGTTGTTGTTGTTTTTTAAGTACAACTAGAGAGTGACGTGTGCTTCACTTTAAACAGAAAAAGCATTTTGTCTATCAATGCAATTTTAAAAATCAAATTAATCTTCCAACCTTTAGTCCAGTATTTCTCAAAATAAAGTCCAGGAGCTATCTGCGTAAGAATCAACCAGGACACAACTTTAGACTGCAGATGCCTTGGCCTTCTCCAAGACCCCGTGAGGGAGGACCGCTGAGGTGAGGCCACGGAACAGGCATTTTTATAAACATCAAGGGAAACTTTAATGTTTACTCAAGTTTGAGGACTAGAGCTCCCAAAATTACCCTTTCCTCGGCCTCTGCCATAACTGTGTTAGGGTGTTCTTTCTAAAACAGAAATTTCATGTCATTCTTCCACATAAAACAGGAAAGAAAAAAATTTTGCTATTCCTTCATTGCCTACAGAACGAATCCAAACTCCTTGATGTGGTTTATAAAACTTGGCCCACCACCACTGTCCAGATCTAGACCCTGGCCAACTGAGAACATTTTCACAATATGCTGTTAAATTAAAAAGTTGGCCACAAAGCAATATGTACATCTGATACACGCTACAACATGGATGCTACATGACATTGTGAATATAATTATCACCATTGAATGGGTACACTTAAAAGTGGTTAAAATGGCAAATTTTATATTATACATATTTATCGTTATTTTTAAAAATAATGTAATATACCAAAAACCACTGAATTATACACTTTAAATGGGTGAATTATATTGTATGTAAATTATATCTCAACTTAAAAGTACATAAAATACTAGTGTGAGAGAGAGACAGGGAGGATATACTCCTAAACACTAACAGGGGTTAATTCTGGATGGTAAGATGCAGAAGATTCTATTTTCTCAGCTTTTCTACATTTCCCCAATCTATACTAATAAAAGAGAAAAATGGTAATTGGCGTACGACGATACCCTTTTCATTGGCTAATCAGGGCTATATGCAAATTAACTGCCAACTAAGATTGGCAGTTAACTGCCAACAAGATGGCGGTTAATTTGCATATGTAGGCACAATGCAGGGAGGCGAAAGGGAAAGCAGGAAGAAGCCCCCTGCCACTGACAGTGACTGGAAACCCAGGGGGGAGCTAAGAGCTGGGGGGCAGGGCAAAGGCGGCCCTGGGGCCACCTTTGCCCTGCCCCCCAGCCATGATCGGAGAATCAGGCGCCTTTTCCGCCCTGGCCAGTGATAGCAGGAAGTAGGGGTGGAGCCAGCGATGGGAGCTGGGCACGGTCGAAGCTGGCAGTCCCAGGAGCTAGGGGCCCCTTGCCTGGGCCTAAAGCGAAGCCCACGATCATGGGGCCGCTGCAGCTGTGGGTCCCCGCTGCCCGGGCCAGACGCCTCAGCCAGAGGCTTCCTGCAGGGGCAGGGGCGGAGCCTGCGCAATCGCGGCACCCCCCCCCACCCCACCCCCCCCCCCGCTGCCACTGCAGGTCCCCGCTGCCTGGGCCAGACGCCTAGGCCAGAGGCGTCAGGCCTGGGCAAGGGGCCGATCCTGTGATTGGAGGGTGATGGGGGTCAACGCCTGAGGGCTTCCCAGTATGTGAGAGGGGGCAGGCTAGGCTGAGGGACACTCCCCCCCCCACACACACACACACCCAGTGCACGAATTTCGTGCACCAGGCCCCTAGTTTTTCATAATCAGCTTGTGTTGTATTGCCTTTGTATCCAGAAGAGTAAATATAATTGTCATTTTAAACTGCTAAAAGTTTAAGCAAGATAAAAATAAGATATAAGCCATGACCTTCTGTTGGGATCAGGGCACAAGGTGCTGAAATGCCAGGGCAGACGCCTGGTGCTGTCTGCATTCTTCTTCACAGAGCGAGCCCCTGGCTACTTCAGGTGCTTATGATGCTATGTCTTGGTGGCTAAAAGAACTTAATGCAGCTAAAAGAACTTAATGCAGGCAGGAACTCTGGAGAAGACAGCCAGGATTCCACCACTCACGGAGCTCTTCTCAGAGCCTCTGCTTCCTCATCTGAGCAATGGGCATAATAATGGTACCTACTTCATGGTATCAAGAAACCAATTGAGGCAATTTACATGAAGTGCTTATAACAATGTCTGAATCCAGTACTTTGACCTAAATGTTTAGTCAACCATCAGCTGCTATTATTTCTATTGCTGCTATTGTTCTATTATACTCATGTAAGTATGTGTTATCTGTCCCTACTAGAACAGGGATTGGCAAACTATGGCCCCAGAGCCAATCCAACCCAGCACACGTTTTTGTATGGCCACAAGCTTAAAAAAAAAGGGGGGGGTTACATTTTTTAAATGCTTGAAAAAAATGAGAAGAATTATATTTCATGACATGTGAAAATTATATGAAATTCAAATTCCAGTGCCCATAAATAAGGTTTTGTTGAAACACAGCCACTTCTATATATTTACATGGTATCTGTGTCTGCTTTCAAACTGCCTGCAATGCCTAAAATATTTATTATCTGGCCCCTTGCAGAAAATGTTTACTGATCCCAGGTGTCTTGCCCAAGGAGGCCCTTTGTGCCTGCTGCTCATGGCTCGTCAAGTCCGTGTCAGCATGGGGTCGGACCACCATTCTCTGCATTGGGTTCCATGGATGTTTATCCTCTGGTTGGTAGTACCCATGTTTTTCTATTGGTTCCCATTTGTTTAGAGGAATCCGGACTTCCTTTTCATCCCTCTCTGCTCTTTATCCTTCTATGTTGGGTTGTGCTACCCAAAAGTGTTGCCATAAAAAGAATCCCGGGGTAGAACACGGGCAATAGGCCCTATGAGCCTGTTGCTTGAGCTAGTTGCACAGATTAGTGATTTTGTGGTTCTCACAGGACCAGTGTCCATTTGGACAGGATTTTCTGTGGGTCACCAATAAAACTGGATAAGGTTCTCCTTCCACTTCTATTTTTTGACCTGAGAGTTTGGTTTTAATACAGAAGGAGCATTTTCTCTGGTCTTCCTGCAAGGAGGGCAAAGATTATCAGGTTCATGTTTGAAAGCAGCCAACTGTCAGGTTGAGGGTCCAAGTACAAATAACATTTTCACCAGCTCTTGTGGGGTCATCGGAAGTCTAATTCCTCTCCTCCTCCAGGAAAAAAACTGCTGCATACACGTACTCTCATACAATCCTAATTGTACCTATCTCTACTAACTCCACCAAGGCTACATTCCTCTAGAGCAGTGGTTCTCAACCTGTGGGTCGCGACCCCTTTGGGGGTCGAACGACCCTTTCACAGGGATCGCCTAAGACCATCGGAAAACACATATATAATTACATATTGTTTTTGTGATTAATCATTATGCTTTAATTATGTTCAATTTGTAACAATGAAAATACATCCTGCATATCAGATATTTACATTACAATTCATAACAGTAGCAAAATTACAGTTATGAAGTAGCAACGAAAATAATTTTATGGTTGGAGGTCACCACAACATGAGGAACTGTATTAAAGGGTCGCGGCATTAGGAAGGTTGAGAACCACTGCTCTAGAGATAGTTTGATCTAAAATTGTTTGAGAGATAAAGTATCATGGGGGGAGGGGGGTAAAGGCGGTAGAGATTTCTCAGGCCCAATGGACAGCACTTTGGGGCCAAAATTTCCAAACAAAATTCTGATTCAAACCTTGTTTCACTAAAAGATTCTGTGATCAAAGCTGATAAACAATTTAACAATCTTAAGCAACAACAAACTAGACTCATTGCCCTAGTAAATCCTCGCCCCCTTTATCCTCCAGTTGTCTCTCTACATCCAGCTCTCCCTCTTTCCCCTTATCCTTCTATTCTCTCTCCTTCTGCAATTTTGTCAATTCCTCTTCCCTTATTCATTTCCCAATGACTCTTTTAGGACCCTAAGATGCCAGTTGTATCTAAAGATCCATCCTGCATGCCATGACTCTGGTATTCAGGCAACTATAGAATTTAAACCTTGGACCTGAGCTAAATGAAGAACTATACAAAACAGTTTTCCTAAGTCTAGAAAAGACCAGAAACTATTCATAGATCAATTTACAGTTATTTTGAGTGCATATGACCAGGTTTTAGACTTTTATCAACTTGTGCACGTTTCTTGGAATCCTGAAACGTAGGGTAAAATTTTTCTTAAAGTCATACCAAAAACATTTCCAATAAAAATAGATTAGACTGCCCTAACTGGTTTGGCTCAGTGGATAGAGCGTCGGCCTGCAGACTGAAAGGTCCCGGGTTCGATTTCAGCTAAGGGCATGTACCTTGGTTGCGGGCACATCCCCAGTAGGGGGTGTGCAAGAGGCAGCTGATCGATGTTTCTCTCTCATAGATGTTTCTGACTCTCTATCCCTCTCCCTTTCTCTCTGTGAAAAATCAATAAAATATATTAAAAAAATAGATTGGACTGATAGGCCAGTATGGTTCAATGTTTGAGCGTCTACCCCTGAACCAGGAGGTCATGGTTCAATTCCTGGTTAGAGCACATGCCCAGGTTGTGGACTCAATCCCCAGTAGGGGGTGTGCAGGAGGCAGCCAATCGCTGATTCTCTTTCATCATTGATGTTTCTATCTCTTTCTCCCTCTCCCTCTCTTTCTAAAATCAATTTTAAAAACGTTTAAAAATTGGTTGGACCATAATTCTATCATGCTGAGAAATGATGAAACTATAAAGGATTCTCACGATAAGCTGAAAAATAACTTTCAACAACATTCAGCAGTTAAAGAAGGTACAGGTCTAACAGCAGTTCTATAATCTTGGCCAAAGGTACTACTACTAGTCCTAATGACCATGTAGTCCACTCCCTTGGGGACACATTAGTTATTCTCCCATGAATGAGTAACTGAAAGGTCCATATGTTTAGGGATTTCATTTCAAATACTAGATTCTGTCCTGCTCACATAGACACGGCATACTATTGCAAAGGACTCATGTACTATGCCCAGCCCTATCACCAACAAGTTAAGGCCCCCTTCCTACATCTTCCCAAACAGCCTCTTCATGATCTTCTGGATATTTGTCAACTGGAAGAAACAGCAGAGAAAATCTTCTTGAACCTTATTGTAAGAGACATTACCAAGTACTCTTACCAATAAATAAAACAGTGAAACTCCAAAGAGTTCGTTCCTGGGCTAACCTTTCACAATTAGAGAAGCAGAATACCACAGAACTGAAAGGTACTCCAATATGGGGACCTCGAGTTAAGGATTCTCGGAGACCCTCTAGAATCAGTCAGCTTTCAGAAGTAGACAGCTGACCCAAGATATTTGGAACAAGCTGATGACCTTGGATAAGGGACAGTTTCCACTCAAGGCACTGGACCAGGTCTCCTATCTAATTCCTGTTTCGTTTTTCATCTGCCTCCTTATAATCATTCTTCTCATTTTCTGTAGATCCCAGATTGTTGTCCATACAAAGTAGCCCTTTTTCTCTTTTCTTTTTTCTCTTAACATTGTTAGGTCAGAACATATTCATTCTTAGATTATCCCAAACAGTAGCCACTACTCTAATCTTACTGATTGTTGGCTATCCCATCCATCACCGGATACCCATGATATAGTCCTGCAGGCTATTCCAGTCTTACCAAATGAGACCATAGGGAATTACAGTCAATGGCACTTCCACTCACATCTATGTGGCCAAATGACCTTAAATAAATTAATCTGTGACTTTGCTAGTGACCCTCTCTCCCAGAAAAAAAAAGATCTAATTGCTACAATCTGTTGTTCACATCCTAGGTAATTTCAAATTTGAATTTAACAAATTTCCTAGAATAATGGTCAAAATATTTACCACCTGAAAGAGACTCTTAGAGATTCAAATATTCAACTGAGCTAATTTGAGGCTTTGGTTCTGATCTCATGTTATAAACAACTCCTTTCATCCCATATCTGCATGAGCACATACTGGATACAACTCATTTTGTGGCTGAAATACCTGATTGTATTTGCCTCAGACTAGTATCTCATGCACTTTAGGGATAATATCCCAAGACCTGCCCATGCACAGACACTCTTAATTCTATAATTCACCAAGCTTGGGCATGAGCTCCAAAATGAGGCCACCCTTGATTATTCAGGCACTCTACCTGGGGAAATGATTGACTCACTGTTTATGCAAATAATCAGAGCAATGTTCCCAATGTTACAAAGAGAAACATCTGCAAGAAATTAATAACTAACTCTGGCAAAAGTTATTAAAAATAATTCTGCCCTAGATGAATTCAGTCTCAATTCATTAGCAAAAACAGTGATGGACCATTGCATTGCTCTATTTCATGGTGGTGTCTGTGACATTGCTTGCTGTGTTTAGATCAATGAAACAGAAAGGTAGAAGAAGCTAAACATTGCCTTAAAGAAACAGTTACTTGGCTTTCTACAGTTAATCCTCATGGCCTGTAGAATTTGTTCTCTTGGCCTGAATTGAACAGTTGGTGTCCCTGCTTCTGAAACAACTTATAGAAACTATTAATTGTTCTCATTTTTGTCATAGTGGACAAATGACTGTCATAATAATACAACAAAAAAGTCAAGAAGATCTTGCAATACACTTGACTATGGAGACAAGGGGATACAGGTGAACGTCTGGATTTCTGGCCTTTCCTGAATTGGTCAACCACTCACAAGCAAAATAATGATGAAAAGAGAGGACTGAAAGACTGCTTATGCAAACGTACATGGCCAATAGAACTATGACCAAACTTTGTTGCAGCTAGCCTTCAACAATCAGGATTTGGTCAATTATTGTAAGCTTCCCTATTCTTTGTCCCTGCTTCTAACTCAGGATCAACCAGAAGAGGCCAAATATTCTCCCCAAAACCAATCACATCAGATGCCTTGCTCCTAGTTAGCCTGCCTATAGCTTCCTCATGACAACATCCCCCAAACAAACCATATATAATTGGAGGCTCCCCTTTTTCACTGTAGAGCTTTCCCACTGCCTCTAAGAGTCTCTCTCAAATGCAAGTGATGGTGGCTGCCTTCCTTGTTATATAAAGCAAGCTCTGAATAAATAGCATCAGCTTGTTCTCATTTAGATGATCTTTATTTATTTCCATACTACATATTTAACTACATACACACACACACAAATAGTAAGGCCATGTGCAAGGCACTAGAAATCTCAGCAGGCATATACAGAGGGTTAATCTTCAATAACAGAGCACATTCTCACCTCCACCCTACCCACCAAGGGCTCAGGTGCAATTGCTACCACCTACAAAGATGCCCTTCCCAGGCAGGTAAACTTTGCTTCTTTTGATAGCCTGATATTCTACCACTGCACCCAGACTCTGCTCAGAGATGGAGCTGTTTAACCATATGCCATGGCACAGCCAAAAATGGGTCACCACTGTGCTGAGAAGTCATTGGTTCCCCACATCACCTCCCGAGCTAGGCATCTCTAGCCATGGGCAACTTCATCTGCTCACTCTAGACTGGCATGGAAACATTACCATTTCCCGTACATGCTATAGCTTGAGAAAACTGGAAAGGCACTAAGGAGGTTCCATGCCATCTGACCGTTGGGTCTCCCGTGCTGTGTGCCAGCCTTTGCTCTGGGGAGGAATTTGTATGAGCCTATGGGGCTTTGGCAAGATACACCAAATGAGAAGAATATGAATTTGATTCTTTTGATGGGTAAGAGGAGTAACCCCAAGGAAATGAGCTGAAGAGTTCTGTGGTTAGGGGGTATTCCATGCTTTCAAATTCTGAGAACTGTGTAAGCGACAAGCTGTAGCCTGGCTCCAAACAGATGGGGCCCATAATATTCTCACATCCCCACTGATGGCAGGACATCTAAATTACATTGATTCACATTAAATAAGATTGCTAATTATATCATAACAATATTTTTAACAGTCAATATAGCTCTCACTATATTTCAGGCACTATTACCAAGCATTTCACATGTGTTTTTTTTTCTCAATCCTCACAACAGCTTGGTGATAGAGGTTCTATTAATGAACACTTTGTGTAGATAAGAACACTTAGGCTAAGAAAACTGGAGCAAGGTCACAGAGCAGAACAGCAGCTAGAGCCTAGCTATAATCTGTTAGACTTCATACCCTGAGCTATTAGCCTCAAATCTACATCCCATACTTGACTGACCACATGTTAGCAACTCTGGTGTGATAGTTTAATATGAAGAAAAATGTATACAAGGGAGAAATCAGTGTTACTCATCAACTAAAAATGAAATTCTAATTTATATCAAGTCAGCTATTAATAATATGACAATTCTAATTAGTAACTTGCATAGCACTTTTGACAAATATGGAATATAAATTCCTTTTAGTGGTTCATTTTATTGTGGTTTTAAAATTGACTTTGTGCCAGTAATTGTCTTCCAAATTATTTGAGATGATAACCACTGAGGTAATTTCATGGATTTTAAGTCTATTTTATGCATCAGGCCAGCATTTCATCAGCATTTTCAGCTTAATTTTAATGGAAATTTAACTAATATGTTTATCATAATGATCCCATAAAGTTACATGGAAGCCAGGCTATTAAACCAATCTATAGATCACAATAATATTGGTGTTATTTCAAAAAGAGTAAATTCAGTAACTTGCTCTTTTTATACAGAGTTAATTTCTATAAACTAAAAAAAGAAAAGAGAAGGGAATTTGAAAGTCATTTAGTCTATTCAACCTCCGGATATGTTACTTCCTAAATTTAAATATAGGATGTAAATAATCTGGGGCCTCACCATATCAGGAAAGCAGAGGATTGGCTGAAGAGCTTTTTGCTTCCCTTTCTCATCATCCCCACCCCTCCCCCACTTTATGCTGGAAATAGTTGCATCTTGGTATAAAGTAGCAATTTAATCTTTTTTCATTTCATGGCACAAATAAACTAATTACTAAAATTCTGTGGCACACCAAAAAATATGTTCTATATTTTGCCAATCTAACAAAAAAAAATAGGTATAACTTCAATTCAAGCACACCAGACTGCTATTGTTGTGCTGGCTATTGCCATTTTTTTTATTTGACAATCTAAGAGAAAAGAGGTCAGTGCCCCTGACTAAGTAGTCAGGTAATGCATGTTTTAAAAATTCTTGTGGCACACCGGTTGAAAATCACTGGTCTAAAAAGTAAGGGTCAGCAAACTCATTTAAAGGGCTAGATAGTACATATTGTAGTCTTTGCTGACCAGATAGTCTCTGTCACAACTACCCAATTCTATCCCTGTAGCACGAAAGAGACAAAAGTTATTATATAAACTTAATTTTATTTGTAAATAAATAACTGTATTTCTAAATTTTATTTTTTTAATTTATTTTATAAACTTTATTTATGAACATGGACATTTGTTTTTTATGTGCTCTGAAATATTATTCTTTGGATTTTTCCAACCATTTAAAAATGAAAATGCATTCTTGCTCATGGGTTATCCAAAAACAGGAGTGGAACTGACCTGGCCCTCAGGTCCTAGTTTGCTAACATCTGATCTAAAGCAGAGTTGCCCAGTTTGTTTTTTTATAACCACTTCCTCTGTCAAGTTCACACCTTGCATTCCCCCCTCTATGAAGAGAGGTCATCCAGTATCTGTTTTCAAGCAATACATACAGCTAATTCTTATTAAGTGCTTACTGTATGCCAGGCCATGTGTGAAGGCTTTGGGCATATCACTTCATTTATTCCTCTCCATAACCTTGAAAGTGGGTTCCATCATTACCTCCATTTTATAGATGAGGAAACCGAGAGAGGTTAAGTCATGAAACTGCAATATGGTAGAGCTAAGCAGTCTAAGTCCACAGCCCCTGTTATTAGTACCCCTATTACATGCCATCCTAAAAGGCTTCTGTGGGGCAGGAGGCAGGGGGGAAAAGTTAAAGTCAACCGGAAGCTTAATATGAAGAATAACAAATAGGAGATATCAACAAAGCAAAAGTCACAACCACCAACACAGTAAGGAAAGTTCCTATTTCCATATTTCTTTTGAAAATGACTAGTCTTGGTTATCTTCTTTATTTAATGCTGAAGTCTATCAGTGTTGATGTGATAATATTTACCACTGAGTGTGGAAAACTGGTGTCTCCCCAAATCTAACTGAGCATCCATTCAGTGTTCGGGAAGGATGCCTTCATGTTTTACCTTTTCTGGAATGGATGAAACCAGGCACCCCTGTATGTTCTTCCTTGTACTTGCGGAGCACCCAGGATGCTCCCAAGGTTACGAGGTCATATCTGCCCATAACAAGGAAGTTACATAGTCATCTCTCACCCAAATTTTTCCCTCTGGGAAAGAGATTTCAAACACTCTTCTTGGAATTAGGAGGCCAGTACCCTGGAGGCAGAGCTAAGTGTGGGCAAGGGGAAGAAAAGAGGCAAGGGGAAGTGAACTCTGGTGCCAAAGAGGCTCCCAAAATATGGAGTCTAATGGGGTGAAAAGAGGCAAGAATTAGGTCTAAGGTCAAGGGTCTTTGGTTGGAGTCAGGCAAACAGAGTGGGGTCCAAGAAACCCAGTAGGAAGAAGAACTTGGCAACAAATATGCACTGAACATTATGTCACAGATTTAAGCCTTGGGACACAGCTGTGGACAAGACAGACATGGTTCCTGCCCTCCTTGGTTTTACAGGCTATTATAAGAAGGCAATCCACTAATAACAATAAAGGTAGAAGAACTTACAATGAGGAAATACTGAATCCTATGGGAATACCAGTTGGGAGAGAACCACGAAGGAAGCTGTAATAGGCAGCCTTTAAAATGGTTCCCACTGATCCCCACCTCCTAATGTGCATGCCCTTGTGTAATCCTCTCCCCAACCCACTCCCTCACCTCCCAGCCTTGAGTGTGGGCTGGACCTAGCAACTTGCTTCTATTGAATAAAATACAGTAAAAGGGATGGGATGTCACTTCTGAAATTCGATTATTAAAGACGGTAACTTCTGCCTTGTTAGCACCCTCTCTTTTTGCTCTCTCTCTTACACATTCACTCTGAGGGAAGCCAGCTGCCATGTATGAACTGACCTATGGAGAAGCCCAAGTGGCAAGGAACTGAGGACAGCCTCCAACAACAGTCCGTGAGGAACGAAGGCCCTCAGCCCCAAGCCTGCAAGGAACAGGATCCTGCCAATAACTCATGGGTGAGCTTGGGAACAGATCCTCCCCCAGTCAAGTCTTCAGATGACACTGCAGCCCCAGCTGGCACATTGATTGCAACTTTTTAGAGACCCTAAGCCAGAGGAATCAGCTAAGCTGCTCCCAGATTCCTGACCCACAGAAACTATGAGAAAATAAATATTCTGTAAAGTCACTAAGTTTGGGGGAAATTTGTTATGTAGCAATAGATAAACTAATAGATAAACCAAACCAATATGCTCAGAAAATACCCACAACTTTTCAAACTTCTCTTATTTCCCACAAAAGAAGCAGATTATATGGTATTCACTGCCAAAGTCCTGAAGCTCTGATAGGGTAACAGGGATATTACAAATGGAAACCATCCCTCCCAATGGGTGAGACTGAGTGGGATCCTACTATTTGACAGAGAATCTCACTGGCTCCCAGAAAAGAAATGATGTGAAAGAAGAAAGTCCCTCTTTTACCCTGGGCTAGATGTAAGAGTGGGGCAGAGTAGGGGGATTCTAGTAGAACCAAAATGGCACAAAGGTGTAGTAAATAAAGAAGTCACCATAAACAGGAGGCTGTTGTTAAAATATAATTCAGGAGGCAGTAGATCAACTGGCTTCCTATAGGTTTACTTGTTCAGGGGTAAGATGCACTATGGTTATAAGGGTTCTTCAGTGCTCCACAGCACCCTGTTCCCCCGCCCCCAATCATCAAATCTTTTAAGATGCTGAACTGCAAATGAACTAATTACTAACTAGTTTCTCCTATTAGTGTGGTATGACAATATTGGTCTCAGTCACCAAATGAGCAAAACATGAGCCCACTTCTGTGACAGGAAATATGCACAGAAAGAAAGAGCAGAAAGGAATGCATCAAAACATAAACAATGATGACCACTAAATGGTATAATCCTTTTGTTGTTTGATTAACGTGTCTGTATTTTCCAGAATGTCTTTAATGCAGAAAGAAATACCAGAGACTATCATAAGACAAACTTTTTGGACTCTATGATAATCTTGCTATTGCTGCCATAACTTTCCATATTCAGACACTTATTTATAATAGGTTATCACCTCACTTGTCAATTTTTAACCTGAAAACTAAATTCTTAAGTGCCATGTAGAAACTTTCAAATATAAATTAAGAGATCAACACCTGCAGAACAATATTATGCAAACAGCTACCACAGACTTTCATCTTTAAATAGAATAAACAACTTCACACCTTGGGCCCCAAAAAAGATATCAAATGGGAGAACATATTGTATTAAAAATAACCACATGAGCATCTTTGGATTGTGCAGTACACATTGTCTCCAACCAGTCTTTAAAATGCATTGGAGCAGCCAACCTACCAAACGAGATTACCCCCAAATGCAGTCAATTAAGTAGAAAGAGATTGTGTGTGTGTGTGTGTGTGTGTGTGTGTGTGTGTGTGTGTGTGTGTGTGTGTTTAAACTTCACATGTTTATCATGAATCACTGTATGATAGATCACAAAAGCAGCAGAAAACGGAAAGTCTCCCAAAAGGTCACTACGTTCTATTTCGGGGGGGAAAGGCAGACACCTGAAACTATTCTCCAAATGTACTCTAGATTTATACTGACAGAACACATTTCTTCCATATGATTCCAACTTCCAAAGAGCTCAATATCATCCACATGTCCCCAGTTTAGAACTTCACCAAGTAAGCCAGACGAATTGGGCTCGAAAACAGGCTGCCATGCCTGCCTAGTCACGGCTATGCCAAGAATATGCCAGTAACAGCGATGGGCATGTCCACTGCAACAGGGAGCTCTGATTCTGGAAGAACACTTCCATTTGAGAAGCCTTGCCTCTTAGGTTAGCCCTGCACAGCCCAATGGAAAGAAAATCCAAGCTATCTATGTAATTTCTACATTTTCTAGTAGCCACGTTTAAAAAATGTAAAATCAAACAAGTAAAATTAATTTTGATAATACATTTCATGTAACCCAATAAATATTAAAAACTTCTGAGATATTTTACAATTTTTTTTGTACTCAGTCTTTTAAATTCCGTGTGTACATCATACTTTAAAACACATCTCAATTTGGACAGCCCACATTTCAAATGCTCAGCAGCCACGTGTGGCTCCTGGCTACTGTATTGTACTGGAGAGGTACAGCATTACTCAAACTACCTGATTACTCAGTAGAGACCTTTTTGTGCTCCTTACAACTGATCAAGATAGCTCACCTCTCAAGTCTTTAAACTAAATTCCAACCACATAGAGATGAAAAAGCAAAACAAACTGGTGCAGCTTCTATCTACTCATGCAATAATGTACTAGTATACTGAGCACCTTCCGTGTGCTAGGCATCGAATCAACAGCTTTCAATAGCTCATTTCATGTAATGCTCATAACAACCCTATAAGAAAATACAACATAGCCCTAACCGGTTTGGCTCAGTGACTAGAGCGACGGCCTGCGGACTGATAGGTTTCAGGTTCGATTCTGGTCAAGGGCATGTACCTTGGGTGCGGGCACATCCCCAGTAGGAGGTGTGCAAGAGGCAGCTGATTGATGTTTCTCTCTCATCGATATGTCTAACTCTCTATCCCTCTCCTTTCCTCTCTGTAAAAAATCTATAAAATATATTTTTTAAAAAAGAAAATACAACATAATCCCCATTTTACAGAAAACTGAGACACAGAAATTAATCTGCCTACTACACATGTCCAGCAGATTGTGGTGCTTGGATTTCAACCCAAGCAGGCTGATTCTAAAACATATATTCTTACCCGCTGCACTTACTCAACAATGGGTGTAAAGTAAGGACAGGAGATAAATGGTTAAGAAATCCTGGTCTGATGTGAATGTGCATATCAGAAAAGATTCGGGGAAGTATTTAAAAAGGCTGGGACAAAAACGCAGGTTTGTGGCACAGAGATAAATTCACCTACAAGGTAAGGAAGGGAAGAGAACAAGAAACATGCTCAAGGGGGAAAAAGAACTGGCAACCGAATGAACATTTTTGTGTGAACAATTGATGATGATGACGATGACGACAACGACAACGATGACAAGAACTTACAGTTGTGTAGCCTTTGCTCCCAGTCAGGCATTGAACTAAGTCAGGGTTTCTCAACCCCAGTACTGTTAACACTTGGGGCCAGATAATGGTTGTAGGGGTTGTTCTGCGCATCATAGGATATGTGGCAGCATCCCTGGCCTCTACCCACTGACAGTAACAAACCAGGTATGTCGATCAAAAATGTCTTTAGACATTGCCATATATCTCCCTGGGAAGACAAACTTTTTCATAATTGAAGAACTCCTGTACTAAGTGCATCACATGCATTATCTCATGTATTCTTCACAGCAGCCCCACACGGAAGCAACATTATAGCCCTCACTTTACTGATGAGAAAACTGGGGGTCTGCTTGGGCGGCTGACCTGAGGTCCCACCACTAATAAGTGAGAGAGCTAGGACTGGAATCCAGGTTTGTCTGATTATAAAGCATATTTTTACTGCTGGTCGATATGAGTTTCTCTCTCATCTCAGAATCGCACACAGATTTGCAAGCTGTCCCCGACTCTTCTGATCCCAGAGAGGAATAGAAACAAAACATCAGCGACACAGCTCATTGATGAGGAGTTCTCCACCTACCAGACCCTCTTTGGCTTTCCCTTTAGTCTTCTGCTCTTTTGGCTCTATTTGTACCCATGTTTTCAAGGTTAATTACCTTTCAGAAAATCAGTGTAGTATGAATGAACAAATAAATGGTTAAAGCCTGAATACATGCATATGGAAAGTGTGTCCTCGTGTTCTTAATATAAACAATTAACCAACTGCAGTTCAAAACTATAAATATGTTTTTATAAGGAAATTAATCTACCAGCCCATCACTTTTGATACCCAGTGAGATGTGACTAAAAATGTAAACTTCACAAATGGAGCTAAAGTTTAAACTGCTACAAGTTGTAAATTTATTCTTGAAATATTACACACATGGGAAACAGAAGCTAATTATTTTGTTCTATTTCAGTATGTGAAAATTACTTATAATCTGTCTGTTAAACAATTCAAAATTATTTTAAATTATAATTGACTATCAAACTAGGGCAATTTACACCTACAATCCCTCTGAGACTACCTGAAAACTGGGAAAGTAGCAGAAGAAAAACACTTCCATGTGTGTCAACTTCTTTCTGTTGCTCAGCCTCATTCCCCCAGGCTAAAAAAGAGAGAAAATCAGAAAAGCTTCACACAATTGATTAATAAGGAAACACTTCTCAAGCACTGGAAGTTTTACATTATTTTATTTGACTCTGCCAAGGAAAATTCCGTGACTCTCGCACTTAAAACAAGCCATTATTCCAACGTTGTTCAAGGGGAATTTAATTTCTTTAAAGAGGAAAAAAAAAAAAGGAATCTCTTCCTATCATCTCATTGTGCTTATTGACCATCTCCACTTCAATTCAACAGCAACGGCAATCCAAATGCAGGGTCACAACCAACAGGTCTTAGGTTTTCCTCACAAAATAAGAAGTCTGGAGTTAGGTGGTTGCTGACATCAGTTGTACCACTTAATGATGCCATCCAAGACCAGATTCTTTGACTCTTCCTTCATTCTTCGTATTTGTATCACATAACAGAATGGCCACTTCAGCTCCAGGCATCATGTCCATAGTCAAAGTACAAGGAAATGGGGGAGGGAGAGGCATCGACTTTCCCAGAAGCCTACCTCTAGCCATTTCCTCTCATGACTTAGTGGTCCATGGGTTACATGGTACATGATCACCCCTAACTACAAGGGTTGCTGGGAAATTAAAAATCTATAAAAGAAAATGGGATTACCTTGACCAGTTTATATCAATCATGTTTCATCTTCTGGAACTGGATTTACGGCTGATCCAAACAAAATTAGTTTCTGTTACCAAGAAAGAAAGTGAATAACAGTCGTTGGGTAGAAATAGCATCTACCACGACTTTCCTGCCTTGATTTATAAATGTAGCAACAAAAGAAATGGCATGTTTTGCTTTCATTTAATCCCATAATTTTTGAACAATTATGATGGGACAGCCATTATTGTAGGCACATTTTAGGGGCTAGAACTGGATCAGACAGTGGCTCAGTCTAGAACTTAACAATTAGGACTTATAGTTAAGCCAAGGAGATAAGGCTTAACTACAAACAACCAGAAGTGAGCCATGTTAAAAATGTACAAATATATACTACTAGAGGCCCGGTGCACAAAAATTTGTACACTCGGGGCAGGGGGGAGGAGGGGTGTCCCTCAGCCCGGCCTGTGCCCTCTCGCAGTCTGGGACCCCTCAGGGGATGACCACCTGCTGGCTTAGGCCCGGTCCCCAGGGGATTGGGCCTAAGCTGGCAATCAGACATCCCTCTGGCAGCCTGGGAGCCCTGGGCGAATGTCCACTTGCCAGCGGGGAGCAAGCCTAAGCTGCAGTCTGACATCCGTAGTGCTGCTGAGGAGGCGGGAGAGGCTCCCACCACCGCCACTGTACTGGCAGTCGTCAGCCTGGCTTGCAGCTGAGCTCCCGCTGTGGGAGTGCACTGACCACCAGGGGGCAGCTCCTGCATTGAGCATCTGCCCCCTGGTGGTCAGTGTGTGTCATAGTGACCAGTCATTCCCAGTCCTTCTGCTGTTAGGGTCAGTTTGCATATTACCCTTTTATTATATAGGATAGAGACCTGGTGCATGGGTGGGGGCCAGCTGGTTTGCCCTTCAGGGTGGGGGTCCTCACTGGGGTGACACTGGGGTGCCTGGCCAGCCTGGGTGAGGGGATGATGGCTGTTTGCAGGCTGGTCAAGCCCCCCAGGGGGACCCCCACCCCAGAGAGGTTTGGCTAGCCTGGGTGAGGGGCTGATGGCTGTTTTCAGAGTGGCCACACCTCCTTTAGGGTGGGGGGTCCCCACTGGGGTGCCTGGACAATCTGGGTGAGGGACTGAGGGCCGTTTTCAGGCTGGCCAAGCCTCCCCAGTGACAGAAGCTCCCAGCCTCTCCTTTTTTTCTTTTTCTTTTTATTCTGGGATTTATTTACCTTCTATAATTGAAACTTTGTAGCCTGGAGTGGAGCTCAGAGCCAGCCAGGGCTTGGCTTCCTCCATCGCCAGGGGCAACCCAAGGCTCCAGCTCCGTGTCTACAGCCGGCTGAAAGCAGGTATCTGGGGTTTATTTATCTTCTATAATTGAATCTTTGTTGCTTTGAGTGGAGCTTAGAGCCAGCCGCTGCAGGTGGGAAGTTGGCTTCCTCCATCATTGGGGCAACCAAGCCTCCTGCTTGCTCCAGCTCCATGGCTGCTGGCCATCATCTTGGTTGGATTAATTTGCATATAGTCGCTCTGATTGGCTAGTGGGCGTGGCTTAAGGCATAGTGAAGGTACAGTCAATTTGCGTTTTTGTCTTTTATTAGTGTAGATTAAAAATGTGCCAAAAATGTGTTTTAGTGAAATAGCATTTGTAGGAATGTTGCTAATCTATAAGAATTTAATACTTATATAGAAATTATGTTCAAATTTTAGCTAAATTATAAATAGAATGCACACATTGAGGAATAGCAAATCAACTTGAAAATGCAAAAATGCCATGAATTAAAATCCTTTACATTTACTTTGAATGTATTTAACAATTTGCTATTATTACTATAGAGCCCCATACACACACACACACACACACACACACACACACACACACACAATCTTTTATAAAATTCAACAGTTTGACCTTCATTGAATTTTTCCTAAGCCTCAAAGATTCTCATCACGCCATAGGTGTTCTTGGTTTCTCTTTAACCTGTGCAATGCAAAGTGATTTTCAAAATCCTTTAAAATGAACACGCCAATAAAATGGGCCTCCCTGCTGTTCCTCCCTGGTTTATTTGACTCTTCAGAGCCTGCCATTTTGCGTCGGTGAAACCTGGGATTAGGTCAGGCAGGTTCAAGATAATGCTCTTTCACCATGACAACACCATTGCGTCCAGGCCATGGAGAATGACAAGGAGATTTTATAACCTCTCTAGTATGGCTATTTTCATCGCCTGAACAGAGGAGAGGCTAATCAAATTCCATTTCAAGGAAGAATATTGTTGCCCTTATATCACCTCTTTCTTTTCCAAAAGTGTCCTCCTAAGAAATGTATGATCCAGATATCAATGCTAAAGAGGTGGGATTGGATAAGGAAACAGAGCAAGTCCCACACTCCTATCTCTAGCTCTCATTTTCAACAAAGGCTCTCTGCCTGTGGCGTGAATAATTTGGTGTGTAGGAAAAGCTGGAATTAACAGATGAATATTTTCTTATCCATTTGTAGACAGATATGATTCTCACAGATGATTCCTGTTTTCACTTTCCATTCTATTCCTCCACGTGATCACTCCTTTCCTTTACACTTTTCCAGTGTCATATTTACATATCCAAATCCCAACTAATCATTTTCATAATAAGTATTTATGGAGCACAAACTGTGGGCTATGACTATGCTCAGCCCTGAGCATACAATAGTATCCAAGAGAATCCACAGATCCTGGCCTTATGGAGCTTAAAGTCTAGCCTTCCTGTGGCTATTTTAATGCTACTCCTCCAGAAGGCCTTACATGATTCCTTTCCTTAGTCTACATGCTCACAGTGTTCCACCCTCATTGTACTTTTGGTCTGCATCATTTTCCACTCTGTATGGCCATTATGTACATATTTCATCTCCCCTGTCCATTCATTCATTTTTTAATCCCAACAGCACCTCACCCAATACCTTGCTAATAGGTGGCATCCCCCCCAAAAAAAATTGAGAGACTGAATAAAAAACACAAGAAATAAATGTATCAGCCTTTAAAATCAGCACTAATTACATTTCCAGAGTCTAAGGAGGAAGAGAAATTTATGAAAATCATGGAACAGTAAAACATTCGTAGTATTCGAAAACAAAGGGTACAAAAAAATTATAGTGCACATATTATATAATGTGGGGGTTTTTAAAAGAGGAACAAGTACTAGCCCACTTTCTAGACTGATAACACTCTAACTAAATGGGAAAAGCAAAAAATATGTGCCAGTTAAGTAACAGCTGTTAGGTGGAAAGTATTGATCACAGGGGAAAGTATTGCATGGGAGGAGGAAAATACACCAAGGAGTTAAGTTAATAAAGGCAGGAGAAACCCTGCTTGTCAGCCAGACCTGGAGGTGAGAGTCATAATTCAAGGAGAAAGAGAGAAAAATGCAGAGAAAAAGCAGGTCTCACCGTGGAATGAGCTGTATTGTTTAACCACAAGAGTAAGACACACAGAAGGAAGTTGACTGAGTAGTGCTATTATCTCCAGAGCTACCTACATAAGATTCAGTTCCCTGACAGGGTCACCCCAGTCCATGACAATGGCATGAGAATGAGAAAAGCCACCTCCACATGAAATGAAAACATCCCACCTTCAATGGCAGGTGTGGTCCACACATGGTCTTGTTAGTGCCACCTCAGGAATTGTGCCAAGCAAGGAAGACCAGACATTAGGTGGAGCCTGTGTTCTCAAGAAAGCTGACGTGTTGCTTCTCCAGCTGACATCGGCTAGCGTCAGCAGAGGCAATAAATCATCATGTCATTGTCTGGTCCCATTATCTCACTCCGTCTACCCTATGATTCTGTTGCTTGGAAGGAAATCCCAGAAATCAGGAAGCCCACACTGAGAACCCATAGAGGTTATTCAGAGCATTCAAGAAACCTACAGGAATTCATCACTTTGAATATTTCTTGCCACTCCCTTCTGGCCTGCAAAGTTTCTGTGGAGAAATCAGCTGACAGTCGTATGGGTATTCCCTTGTAGGTAACTGAGTTTCTTTCTCTTGCTGTTTTTAAGATTCTCTCTTTATCTTTTGCTCTTGGCATTTTAATTATGATGTGTCTTGGTGTGGTCCTCTTTGGATTCCTTTTGTTTGGGGTTCTCCGCGCTTCTTGGACCTGTAAGTCCATTTCTTTCACCAGGTGGGGGAAGTTTTCTGTCATTATTTCTTCAAATAGGTTTTCAATATCTTGCTCTCTCTCATCTTCTGGCACCCCTATAATTCTGATGTTGAATACCAAGAACCTACAACCAAGATTACTTTATCCAGCAAAGCTATCATTCAGAATTGAAGGTCAGATAAAGAGCTTCACAGATAAGGAAAAGCTAAAGGAGTTCATCACCACCAAACCAGGATTATATGAAATGCTGAAAGGTATCCTTTAAGAAGAGGAAGAGGAAGAAAAAGGTAAAGATACAAATTATGAACAACAAATGTGCATCTAGTAACAAGTGAATCTAAGAATCAAGTGAATAAATAATCTGATGAACAGAATAAACTGTTGATTATAATAGAATCAGGGACATAGAAAGGGAATGGACTGACTATTCTTGGGGGGGAAAGGGGTGTGGGAGATGTGGGAAGAGACTGGACAAAAATCGTGCACCTATGGATGAGGACAGTGGGTGAGGAGTGAGGGCGGAGGGTAGGGCGGGAACTGGGAGGAGGGGAGTTATGGGGGGAAAAAAAAAGAAACAAATGTAATAATCTGAACAATAAAGATTTAATTAAAAAAAAAAAAAAAAGAAACCTACAGGAATCTGTCACACCCTGACCTAAGAGGGTGAGACCCATCCATAGGAGGCCAAGAACAGGAAGTGAACAAATAACAACAGCTCTAAAAATCCAACTTCACAAAGGTTGCTAAATTTTGCTGGTTAAATGCACAGCTGACTCTGAAAGGGAGCCTAAAATAGGGCTGAAGTTTTAACAATGAAAAATCATCTCAGTTAATAATGCCTTTTTGCATTCAAACCAATGACAGACAGTCAAGAAAATAAATGACCATGTTGAACTCAGAAATGGAATAAAGTAGTCTTACAACGAAAAAAAAATAATCCTTTTCTCAAAAACCTCTCTCAAACAGGATAAAAATGTCCTGATTAGTAACTATTTACTAATTAGCTTTTCCATCAAGTGTATTTCACCTTCCACAAAAGATCTATCACTCAAATTCTTGGAAATCCTCCCACTGAGTTTCAAGGAAAATAATGACAACTAACTCAACAATGGGTTTCTAACGATGTACTTATCCCTACAACAAAAATAGAATTTCATGACTTTCTTCTCATAGCTTGCTTTTCAAGCTAAACTAACTCCAGGTCATTTCCCCCTACCCCTAAGTGATTGAGTAATGAGAATGTTATAAACTACATTAACAGTGAAAAGCAACACAGGACAGCAAATGGTTGTGGCTGATGGCCTGGTGCTTTGGGTTCAGAAGGATTCTAAAGCCAACACTAGTTTAGTGGGGAAGTCTCATGATTGATTATTGATTTCTGCCATTGGATGTAATCTACTGCTTTGGGTCTAGGTCACATCCAGGATTAACAGGAAGCACTATTCATAAGGACCCCTTCCAGGTAAGAGGAGATGGCCCACTTAAGGTTGGACTCTGATAGGCTAATAGAGCTGTGAACAAAATGCTCTGAAAGGAAAACCACTGAACTTAGAGCACCTGCTTCAGTTTCTAAATGTGAGTCATGCTATGTCAGCCTGAGCTTTACTTTCATCATCAGTTAAACGGGATAACGGCTCTTGCACTCGTCTGAAAGGATGGTGAAGGGTTAAAATGAGAAGCTAAGTGAAGCATTCAGACCACAACATATCTGAACACCTTTCAATCTCATACATAGAAGACATTCCAAAAATAAAAGCTAATTTGGATTCCCAGATTCCAGCATTGCAAATTATTCTCCACTGAAGATTGCCAGAAGGAACAGGAGGCTGAGTTGCCGACTGGCCTCTGGTCTGAGGAGGTCACAGTATCACTCCACCTATGTTTCCTGGTCACAGTTTTCAATGTGCACCACTGCCTACACCCCCCTCACCAGTGAAGAGATAAGAACAAAATAATGTCAGTGATTAACTTCTATCTAGAACTTTAGAGTTCGCCAATCATTGACCATGAGAAAACTCTCATGTCAACTAGTGGTATCATCATTCCCATTTTAGGAATCAGGAGACTGAGAAAGAGAAAGAGTAAAGGAATGGGAAGTGGAGAACAGGGAGAAGACTGCAGCACTGATTCTAAATACCATGCCATGTCTACTGTTTAGGTGAGTATTATCAATTCAAGTAAGTAGGTAAATTATGACAGCTGAACGATGACCCTATATTTTCCGTTATCACTTAGGAAAGGAATAAAGGAAATGAGCTTCAATTATAGAGGCAGAAATTAAGGTTTCATACAAGGGCGAGTGTACTGACAAGACAACCAAGTACAGAAATGGGTTACTAATGAGATTTGTGTAGAACATCTCTCCAGAGGGGGGAGAAAAATGTGCCTGCAATCCGATACTATTTTTTTATTTGCCAAATTAAAATAGGCCTATGGGCTTTAGGAAATTTCTAAAAATAACCTTCTCTGTCCCCTGGGCATCCCAAACCATTATCTGATGAAAGATTAATTTTTCCATTCCATGGATACTATTCAATTTTAAGTCAAATAAAATACTTACCAGTTGCCTACTGTGTACAATGCACAGTATAGCAGATGACATGCTGTGCAATGTATTCAAGTAAACATATTATAATCCTGTAGTGAGAAAAATAACAAAGATACTATTCTCTGCTAGATAAAGGTGAAGAGGCAAATCAAAGAAACAAACTAGTCTTTGAATTTTTAAAAATATTTCAAATATAAAATTATCAAGATGCAAGTGGATTTATCCAAGCAAAGTTATGTATGTATGTATGTATGTATGCCCATATAACATTTAATGCCACCACAACAGTTTTATTTCTTTTACAATGTTTTTGGACCCTGGTTATGGAAATACCTCACATCTTTGGCTCTCCATCCTGAACCAAGGTAACTTCGTGGAATAATTATTTCATCGTGATATTTGCTACCAACAAAAGTATCTGTCTATCTTCATGAGGCTCATAATAGGACAATTTGAAAATAAAGTAGTGAGCATGTGCACAGTGATTCAAAAATTCTTGTTTCTCTGGGGAGATGGAAAGGATTCACATTTGGAAAGGATTCACATCGACTCCCTTACTCAGATGCATTTCACCCAAAGGTACTGACACTCATTAACTTCTTTCTACCCCTCTTCTTTGACCATTGTACTAGGATTCACCACAGCATAACGTCCTCTTTCAGGACAAACCATCAGAATGGGGAAGCTTAACTAGCTTTCCAAACCAGTAAAGAGGGGGAAAAAATTCTTAAGTATTTATCTTAAAGTATCACTTGCATTAAGGACTTTTAGACAAGGTACAGTAGGAAATGTCTTCCCATAAAGATGGTGGTGGTTATGATCAAAGCATCTCAGTAAACAATTCCAGCTATTTCTAGCCTTCTCCATTCTCCTCTCTGGCCACTCGCTGTGGCAGGCAAAAAGTCCAAACAAGTTGCCACAGCCCAAGAAGTCTTGCCTGACATAGGAACCACCCACCTCCATAATCTCATCTGAAACTACTCTCTCTTCAGCTCATTCTTGTCCACAATTCTTTCCCAGTTGCTTCTACTTGCCACTTCCACCTTGAAGGTCTTCACACCTGCCATTCCCTTTGCCTGGAATGTTCTGTACTTCCACCCTCCCCTAGTGATCCTTCATAATACCGCTAAAATGTCAATCCATCAAGGAAGTCTTTCTGTTCATGGGTGAAGCCTCGGTTATGACCCCCCCACGATGTGCTCTTTCCATGACACTTATCACAATCCATTGTTTGTATGACTATCTAGTTAGGATAAATCATGCCAGACCAGTGATGGCGAACCTTTCGAGCTCGGCATGTCAGCATTTTGAAAAACCCAAACTTTACTCTGGTGCCATGTCACATATAGAAGTTTTTTGATATTTGCAAACATAGTAAAACAAAGATTTATATTTTTGATATTTATTTTATATATTTAAATGCCATTTAACAAAGAAAAATCAACCAAAAAATGAGTTCGCGTGTCACCTCTGACACGTGTGTCATAGGTTCGCCATCACTGTGCTAGACTATTAACTCTTGAAACCAAGGACTAAGTCTGTCTTTTTCACCTGTATATCTCTAATAGTTAAGACAGTTTCTGGCATATAGTGGGATTTTAATATATTCATGGAATAAATGAATGAATGAATTGAAAAAAACTTTCTAACCAAAAAAACTTTCTCCTTTAATTATTTTCCTAAATCAAACATGGGCCAGTTGACTGAAAGCCAGGATCAGCAAGCCATCAGCTACACCACCATAAACCTCTGTGAAGGCTGCAAAAGTATCACAGTACAAAGTCTAGTGAGCCATCAACTGGAGTTTCTTTTTTCAGGTAGTAAAATGTTCTAAAGGTGATTGTGGTAATGGTTGCTCAACTCTCTGAATATACTAGAAATTATGGAATTGTATATTTTAAATAGGTGAATTATATCTCATTAAAGCTGTTATTTTAAAATTTTCTGACTCTAAGATATAAAAAGCAAAGTACTGAGGTCTTAACGTATTTTATTTCCAACTTTAAGTTCGTTAAGTTGTCTTTGGATTTGGTCTTCAATTATTAAAAGAGAAACTGGAGGTTTTTTGTGGTTTAAGAAAGTATTCAAATGGAAACTGCTATATTTTGAATGAGACGTTTGGGAAAGAATACTTTTCACCAGTGGGCTCGGATCTCCTTTCACATGAACAGACAGCTCACCAAAGAGGAACTCCAGAGTGGTGCTACACTAAGATGCTGACAAAGAACTCAAGAAATGCAAACTGAAATGAGACTTCATATTTTTTGCTTATACTACTGATAAAAAGCTCAGAATTGGAAAATGTGTGGTTAAAGAGGAATTCATACTCACTGTTGGTGGGAGTGGAAATGTGCACAAGCATTTATGGTGGGCAACTTGGCAATAGCTATTAAAATTTTACATATTTATATCATTTTACCTAGGTATACCCTCCTAGTAGTTCATTCTTCAGAAACACTTGCTCTGTGTTGGGCAATTATTTATAATACTGAAAAACTAAAAACAAACCAGTTATAGTCTGTCCACTCAATAAAATATTTGATAATTGTTTTTAAAAATTAGGTGGTTTGCCTGGCCAGTTAGCTCACTTGGTTAGAGGATCATTCCAATACACCAAGGTTTTGGGTTCGACGCCCCCATCAGGGCGCATACAAATCAACAATCAACCAATGAATGCACAAATGGAAAAACAGATCGATGCCTCTCTCTCTCTCTCTCTCTCTCTCTCTCTCTCTCTCTCGCTCTCTCTCACTCTCTTGCTCTCTACCTCTCTATAAAATCAACTTTAAAAATATATTGTTAATATATGCATAGGAAAAATATAAAGGAATATGCTCTGTATTTAATGATAGTTAACATACTAGTAGAGTGATGGGATTTCCATTTTTTATGTTAAATATTTCTTTCAAGTTTGAATTGTATTGCTTCTGCAAGCAAAAAAAAAAATGAAAGGTTTTTTAATGTCTCCCTTTCCTTTGTTTGGCCCACTGGAGAATGGAGAAGGGGGTCGCAGCAATTACAACTGTCTCCAATTCTAGGAACAGGGACAACTTTCTACTTTCCATTGTGAAAAGTCACTCCCCTCCGCTTTTCTTATCTCCCACAGCCCTTCCTTTCTTCTTTCTCTACTTTCAAACTTAGCCACTTTCTACCTCAAAGTACTGACTGGCAATCAATCAATTCTTTAGGCTCCTGTTGGAGCACAAGTTCCTAGAAGACAAAGGACTCAATTCACCTTATCTTTAGGTCCTCCACAGCACAAAAAACAATGCTTGTACACGGTGTTCTGGAGAGCTTCAGCAAGCACATCAGAACTTTATAAACATAGTATTTATTTTTAAGTTTTTTATTGGTTTTGACTTTAAAATACAACAGAAAGAAAAGATTAAAATGTCTTCCTCCCAGTCTGGATTCTCAGTTCCTCAGTGCTTGACAATGGCTGTTACCAGGGTCTTGTCTATTCTTTCAGAGACAGTCTATATCAGCCGTGGGCAAACTACGGCCCAGCCCATTTGAAATGAATAAAACTAAAAAAAAAAAAAAAAGACCGTACCCTTTTATGTAATGATGTTTACTTTGAATTTATATTAGTTCACACAAACGCTCCATCCATGCTTTTGTTCCGGCCCTCCGGTCCAGTTTAAGAACCCATTGTGGCCCTCGAGACAAAAAGTTTGCCCACCCCTGGTCTATATACATGCATGTAATCCTACAGCCCCTTTCTTTACACAAATAGTAACATACACTCTGTTCTGTAGCTTGCTTTTTTCACTTATAAAATTATGCAAATATTTCATACTGATACATATAGATGGAATTAATAATGCCTTCTTTATCATATTGAAGGCTTCCCAATATTGCATTTTATGGCTATCCCCTAACTATGTTGGCCGGTCTCTCCCTGACATATTTAGTTAGTGTATTATTTAGGATAAGATCTCGTTGTGCTCAGATAACAGTGCCTTTCTTTACAAAAGTGTGGAAGTAAATAGTACAGGGCTGTTCTGTACCCTATAATAGCAGACACCCTTGTCCCTAACCTCTTATTATTCCACCAGGCACATCCTCATTCCAAGGTCCCTTCATGGTCCAAGACGACTGCTCGCACCCTAACTACAATGTCTATATTCCAGCCAACAAAGAGGGGGAAAGAGGAGAAAGGCATGCCCCTCCTTCTAAGTGGACTTCCCAGAAGCTGGACAAGCTACCTACACTTACAATTTAGTGACATGGTCATACTTTGTCACAAAGAAGGCTGGAAATGTAGTCTTTACTCCAGGCAGCCATGTGCCCACCATAAATTAAGAATTCTTTTACTACAGAATATGGGAAGAAACCAAGTGTTGGAAATAATACCATCTCGCCGTAACTGGTTTGGCTCAGTGGATAGAGCGTCGGCCTGCGGACTGAAGAGTCCCGGGTTCGATTCTGGTCAAGGGCATGTACCTTGGTTGCGGGCACATCCCCAGTGGGGAGTGTGCAGGAGGCAGCTGATCGATGTTTCTCTCTCATCGATGTTTCTAACTCTCTATCTCTCTCCCTTCCTCTCTGTAAAAAGTCAATAAAATATATTTAAAAAAAATAATAATAATACCATCTCTACCACAGGTTTCTTCCAATCTTTTGCAAGTCAAACAAAAAGCAATAAAGAATATCCCTATGTATCTGCATCTGTACACTTACCTGAGAGTATTTTTGGACAAATTATTATAAAAGGAATATGAGAGGTTTTAGAGATACTACTCCAATTCCCTCATTTTACAGATGAGGATTGACACCTAAAGAGGTGAAGTAACTAACCCAAAATCACAAAATTAGCTCCCACAGAGTAGGGTTGCCAGATAAACTACAGGACATACAAGAAAATTTGAATTTCAGGTAAACACATAATTTTTTATTATAAGCATGTCACATGTAATATTTGGGACATATTTATAATAAAGAATTATCCCTTGTTTATCTGAAATTCAAATTTAACTCAGCATCCTGTGTTTTTATTTGCTAACTAGGGGCCCAGTGCACGAAACTCGTGCACTGGGTGTGTGTGGGGGGGAGTGTCCCTCAGCCCAGCCTGCCCCCTCTCACATACTGGGAGCCCTCAGGCGTTGACCCCCATCACCCTCCAATCGCAGGATCGGCCCCTTGCCCAGGCCTGACGCCTCTGGCTGAGGCGTTCGGCCCGGGCAGCGGGGACCCGCAGCTGCAGCGCTCCGCTTTAGGCCCAGGCAAGGGACCCCTAGCTCCCGGGACTGCCAGCTTCGACCGTGCCCAGCTCCCATCGCTGGCTCCACCCCTACTTCCTGCTATCACTGGCCAGGGCGGCAAAGGCGCCTGATTCTCCTATCATGGCTGGGGGACAGGGCAAAGGCCCCCCAGCTCTTAGCTCCCCCCTGGGTTTCCGATCACTCTCAGTGGCAGGGGGCTTCTTCCTGCTTTCCCTTTCGCCTCCCTGCATTGTGCCTACATATGCAAATTAACCACCATCTTGTTGGCAGTTAACTGCCAATCTTAGTTGGCAGTTAACTGCCAATCATAGTTGGCAGTTAACTGCCAATCATAGTTGGCAGTTAACTGCCAATCTTAGTTGGCAGTTAATTTGCATATAGCCCTGATTAGCCAATGAAAAGGGTAGCTCGTACGCCAATTACCATTTTTCTCTTTTATTAGTGTTGATTTTTGCAGCTCTCTTCAGCAGAGCTAGGTTTAGAATTTAAATGTCTTGACTTTCTATCCCACAGTGTTTCCCACGTACATCACGGCCACGTCAAGTGGCCACGCAGTTAATAAATGAGGTCTCACCAACAAAGCACACCAGCAATCCACAGACAAAGAAAATACTTGCCAACAACGATTACCTTTTATAAGGGCTCAGACATCATGCTTAACTGGGCCATATGCTTAAATTAATTGCATTTTTCAATGTCTTAGATACGTGGGTGACAAACCAACCACTCCACAGTGGTTATAATAAATGCTACAATCCAAAAGCCATTAGAGCCCATGAGCTCCTCTTCAATAGAAAATGAGCTTAAATCAAAGCTGACTCCCAGGGCCTGGAAGAAGGCAAACCTTGCCAGAGTTCTGGTTTATTAGGCATGCAGAGCGGAACACAAGGATGCAATCTAGATATGATAAAGCAGTCAGAATTCCTTTGAAATTCAGTCACTTCACCATAGTGATAATCTCAGGAGAGGAACCAAGCTGGAAACCACAGTTATGCCAATAAGTATATTTCATTACATTCTGTATGTATGACTTAAAAAACTAAAACCTAACGAATTAGGACCTTCTCATATCATTTCTTTGTGATTACAAATAAAGAGCTCTGCACAATTTTTCACATGACAAGATTTTATAGATACACATACTTTTTATAACAAAGAAATCAAGAACCTTAGTTCTAAGCACGTTTTTCATTCTAAGTAATATACATTATTCCCCTAAAAGAGAACTTCCTTAAGCCTTAATTTTCCAAAATTTAGCACACGAGGCCAAAAAATAAATAAAAGAGTCTGATTATAATCCTTTCTCCTGGATTTAGCTACTAATTTCCAGGAAACACAAAGAACAAACCAACATTTTAAACTCCGCAGAAATATATTCAACGAAATCCAGGCTGCGGGAAGTGCTACAGGACAAATTATCTGGTCTCTTCAATAACTAAATAGCAAATGGGGAGGGAAAAAAATCGATGAAATTTTAAAAACACCAACCAATCACAATGTGTGTTTCTTATTTAAATCCTGATCCAAACAAATTGTTATAAAACAAAAAACAAAAACTATTGCACTTATGAGACAATGGGAAATGTGAACACTGCCTGAATAGCTGATAATATTTTTAAAGTATAGCTAATTTTTCAATGCATGAGATAATATTATTACAGTTAGAACTTCTTAAAGGTCCTTACCTTTTAGAGATAGAGACTGAAATATTTACAGATGAACTGATAGGCTATCTTGGCTCTGCATCAAAATAATAGAGGAGGAGGTGGGTGGGGTGTGGATGGCGTAGGAGTGGCCACAGGTTGATGGATTGGGAAAGATAATGGGAACACAGGGAGGAATTACACCATTTTCTGTTTATGCTTCCGCATGTTTGAAATTCTCCACAATTTTTTAAATTTCTAGAACATGCCAAAAAACAAACTAAAGCCAATAGCATAGTTATAAATATCTGAAGTATGGTAATAATCTATCAGAAAAAAATTAATATAAACAAACCCCATTGCTTCGGATCCTATTATGAACATTATAGTAATTTAGGTAAAACACTTTGTCTCGATTTTTTTTCAGAAGCAAGGATTTTACTTCCCTGTTATGAATTAAAATGAGGAAAAACACTACATGCTACAGTTATTTAAAACATTTAATTTTCCTACAATCCAGCAACATTAAGACCTCTCTCCTAAAAGCCGATTACTATTTTCCACCAACAAATTATTTTTTAAAAAAAACCCTAATGGATGATTTTGCTAATAATACCACAAAAACCATACTGTGAAGCAATTTTTATCAGCTGCCCTTCCCCTTGAATCCTCTTTTCGTTTACTTTCCTAGCCCTTCACTTACCTGAAAAGAGGGAAGCAGGAAAGTCCCAAGGTTGTCCAATATAAACAAGCCTGTGGAAACAACCTGTGAACTTTTCTAGCTCCGATAAAATGTTTATATCACAAAAGGCCAAATAATTTTTCATTAGGCCCATTCAACCAGGAGGTATAAAACACAGAGTGTTTTTTTGCAAGCAAAGCATCAGTTCAGTCTAGGCATCTTGTGAAGTGGTTAAATTGCTCCAATGAAGAAACTGAGGCTCTGAATTAACATCAAATGAGACAGTCAAGGAATAGTTGACTTTTACTCAAATCCCCCAACATCAGTTCCAATATTCACCCATCCCTGCAATATAAATACATACTCACACGCACAAATATTTTTCAACCTAAATTACTGTACTGTAACCTAATCAATATTTCTCTCATCAACATTCTTCCACATATCAAAGCCCACCTTATTATGCAAATGGCTGCAGTATATCCCATGGCAGAAATGTGCCATAATTCATTTAGCTAATCCTTTAAATTGGCTCTTTAGGTTTTCTCCAATCTTTGCCTTAGTAAAAAATGCGAAAAAAATAGATGGGCCCAGACTGGGGCAGTGGCCCTGAGCAAAGTCAAGGTCCACAAATTATCTAAGCCTTACTATTATCAAGGTTGACTAAAGCAAAATATCAATGATTACTTATTCTGTGTTTAAATGTCTGGATGGTATTTCATCATATTAAGATAATATGGACATCCTCCACTATTGGACATTTAGGTTGGTTTCCATGTTTTGTCAATACTCAAAATGGAATAACTATGATGAATATCTTTTTTATACTTTGTGTGCACATAATTCCTAGAAGAGGAATTACTGCATCAGAGAAAAGAATACTTTTAAGTCTTGATGCATATTACCAATTTCATTCCAGGAAACAGGTACCCATTTAAACCTCCAAAAGCAGTATGTGGTTTTGCTTGTTATATGTGGGTGACTATGCCCATCTCACCAAAATAATGTGGGCTTCTAAACACTCTATCTCCTCTCCCGATGGGTGGAGCCAGACCAGAGAGGAGACGCAAAAAGGGGCCAAGGGAGAGTTAACTTCACCCTCTCCATGAAACTGTGACTCCTCACTGGCCATCCCAGTACCTCACACCCAGGCTGCCTTCACAGTTGTGAGCTGTGTAGCTTCATAGAGCCCCAGGCTAAGCACAGCCCCATGACTGGCTTAATGTCTATCATCAATAATTTCTGAACAACGGTCCTGCATTTTCATTTTGTACTGAGCCACCAAAATGTTGGAGTCAGTCTTGCTCATACCCCCGCAGTGCCTTGGAGAGCGTGATGCACATAAAACACACTCAAAACTTTCCCCAAGAAGAACAATATTATTGTACATATAGGAAAGGGGGAGGAGAAAAATCAAACTAAATCCACATTAAATGCATTTTTAAAGAGTATGCATTGTTTTCCAAAAAAAAGTCATTATAAAATTACTGCTTAACATTGTTAGTTACACAGACATGGGGACAAATTAGAAGTCACAGAGATCCAAGGAATCATGCAAAGAAAAAAGTAAACAAAAATTTTTAAAACCTAGAAAGACAATAGTTAGACAAACACTAAGTTCAAAGTCAATGAGAATTTGGCTTTTTCCAATACTATATCATCTTCCCAGTGGGTTCTTGAACTGAATAAATGTGATTTCTGCTTGGAAATTTTCCTGAAGGCCATCTGGAAAATTGAGACAGATGGGATAAGTGTCTTTTTATTATATTATGAGCCACATAAAACAATTGTTCTCAGGAGCCAATAAAAACTATTCCAGAGGAACACAGACCACTAATCTTGCTACCCCCAATCACTCACCAACCCTAAAATTTAATAGACTATTAGTATTCCTAGTGTGAACACTGCCCTTTTCCCAAGTTTTAGTTAAAGCTTAGAAAGTATTCGGATTCTGCAGATGGATTCTCAGGGGAGGCCCTAGACTTCCTCAGGCCAAAATCATTTTCAGTCCAAGTCCACGTCCACATCTTTCTCACATTCCATGCAGACATGGTTGAGAATGTGTTATTAAATCTGGTCTTAAATAAACTGTTTCAGAATTACACAGGATATTTCTTAAGAATGGTGATTTCTGGGCCCCATGATGGACCTTATGAATCTATATATCTAAATAAAATTTCCAAGACTCAGAAATCTATATTTGTGTCCAACGTTGGGTGAATCAATGCAAAAACCAGAGTTTGTCACACTTCATTCTGCATCTGTGCACACTCATCAACTGGGGATTTTGTAAGAATGCAGGTTCTGATTCACTAGCTCTAGATGGGAGTTCAAAAGTGGACATTTCTTACAAGATGAGAGCAGTAGTTACCACCCTGGCTACAAATTAGAGTCATATGGGGAGCTTTAAAAAAATTTATTGATTTCCAGAGAGAAAGGAAAGAAGACAGAAAGAGAGAGAGAGAGAGAAACATCGATGCAAGAGTAAAACATCAAAGCAAGAGCGAAACATTGATGGCTGCCTCCCACACACACCCCCTTGCCCCACCACCACCACTGGGGATCAAGTCTGCAACCTGGGCATGTGCCCTGACCAATAATCCTTTTAGTGCAAGGGTGCCCAACCAACTAAGCCACACTGGCCAGGGCCATGGGGAGTTTTTAAAATCCCAAATTCTGGGGGCGGGTCTAAGATGGAGGAATAGGTGGATGCTAAGCTCACTTCCTCCCAAGAACACATCTAATGTATATCTATATTTAGAGCAATTCCTCCTGAGAAACAACTGTACACTAATTAAACAGCTCTGCACAACAAATGAGAGAGGAGAGAGAGAGAGAGAGAGAGAGAGAGAGAGAGAGAGAGAGAGAGAGAGAGAGAGAGAGACCTCATAAAGAAGGTTGGAGAACCACAAGAGCTTTCCAGAAGCTGAGGGAACAACCCAGGACAGAAGGAACTGGTAAGCACCACTGTTCATATTTCCCTTGCATGTGGATAGCAGGTGGAAGCTCCATCCAGGTTCTCTGGCCAACCTGCAGGGCACCATAGCATGTCTCCAGCCACCCTGCCTGGAGCTAGATCCAGCAGAAACAGAAACAGCATGCATATAAGAGACCCTCCCACCCAGAGAATGATTCAGCGGTAAGGCAGATTGCTGCTTCTGGAACCCACTGGGCTGCCCACACATGTGGGGCTTCCCTGGCTGGACAGTGTGAAGCCAGCAAAACACTGTGGTCCCCGCCTACAGAGCTACTCAGTGCAGAGAAAGTGTGGAGATAGTAAAGTGCTACTGTGTATTCATGTGGAGCTGCCCCGCCTGAAGAGAGTGTGGAGCTAGCAAAATGCCATGGTACCTACACAGAGGGCTGCCCGTGTGGAGTGAATGGTGTGCTGCTGTGCGCACATAGTGCTGTCCTGTCAGGAGAGGGTACAGAACTAGCAAAGTGCTACTGAGTACGCACACAACACTGCCCCACCTGGAGAAAGGGTCAAGTTGGCAGGATGTAAAGATGCAGGCTCATAGAGCAGCCGCCCCCACACTCCCCCCTCCGCCCCCCCCCCCCAAGATCCCACTCTGATGGTGGACAATTAAAGCAACAGGGCGCACACACACAGGGCTTCCCTACTGAGTGATTGGGGTGCAGTTGAGCAAGTGAGAAGCTGCACTGCCAAAGAGGGTGCACAACCAGTAGAGAGCAGGTGTACATGCATGCAAGACTGCGCCACCCAGAGAGGGGGTGGAGCTGGTGGAACACTGAGATGCAAAGCAGCCCTGCCCAGAACCTCCTCTGACAACAGACAGTTAAAGCAACAGGGCATGCCAAGAACACATCAAGCAGCCCTGTCTACACCAGGCAGTCCCACCTGAGTTAGGAAGGCAAGGAAGTATGCATACACCAGAATGCCTCACCTGGAACCCACTCCTTCAAGCCAGGCAACATACCAGGCACTGCACACACCTGCCCCAACTACAACCAGCCAGCCAAAACTATTCAACACACAGTCTACTCAGAGACCACTTTTTCAAGACTGAGAGAGTTAACTGTCCCGTCCAACTCATAGGAACAAAGACAGATCAACAAAATGGGCAGACAGAAGAATATGCCCCAATAAAAAACAAGAAAAAACGCAACAGAAAAACCCTAAGTAATTCACCTGACAAAGAATTCAAAGAAGGAGTCCTAAAGATACTCAACAAACTTAAGAGTAGGATATGGGAACTCAGAGAGCACTTCAACAAAGAGATGGAAATGTAATTAACAACCAATCAAAGATGAACAATACTGAATGAATAATACATTACATGGAATCAACAGCACACAGTGGAACCTCAGTTCTTGAACTTAATTCATTCCAAAAGGCTGTTCAAAAAGTGATTTGTTAAAAAACCAAATCACTTTTCCCATTAGAAGTAATGTAAATTGAAGTAATCCATTCCAGACCTACAAATGATTCCCTGTTTTAACCTTTTTTCTATAAGGTACATGTTTAATATACTGTTTAGTCTATAAATAAACAATTCCTGTCTTAAACTTATTGAACCACACCCTTTTAGCCTTAAACAAATCACTTTCAGCACTCATTCTAAGGTTGTCTTTCAGGTCAGCATGTAGCATTTTCACTTTTGCACATATCACTGCCTCCAAAATGCTGTCACCACTACCTTCCTTGCAATTATCCAAATCAACAACTGTTTTTCTACCTCTTCAATTTCCTGTGATCACTGTTTCTGAGTACTTTGACACCCTTAGCAACATTAGCACTCTTTTTTTTTTAATCTTTAAATTCTTTCTTGATAGCCTTTTATGTTTTAAAATTATACTAATCGTCCATTTCACCAACAACAAAAGCATTCTCTCCTTTGTTGCCTGAGAGATGCCTTTTGTCATACTGAGGTATCAGGATGAAAGAGCAGTCAGGTCGAAAACCGAAGTTTGACAACCAAGATAATTTTTCTGTAAACAACTTAGTTGAGAACCAACTTGTTTGAGAGTGGAGATATTCAAGAAATGAGGTTTGACTGTATTAGTTAATACAGGAGAACAGATTATAAAAATTTCAGAAGGCAAAGAGAGAGTGAAAGGGGTGAAAAGAATATTTTTAGAAATACTGGCTGAAAACTTTCCTAATCTGGGGAAGGAAACAGACATCCTGGTCCAGGAAGTACACAGAATCCCAAACAAGATAAACCCAAAAGACTCGCATCAAGACATATTGTAATTAAAATGGCAAAAGTTAAGGATAAAGAGGCAACCTTAAATTCAGCAAGAATGAAACAAGTCACATACAAGGGAAACCTCATAGGATATCGGCTGGTTTCTTAGAAGAAATTTTGGAGGCCAGAAGGGAGTAGCAGAAAATACTTAAAGTACTGAAAGAAAGGAATCTACAACCTAGAATACTATATCTGACAAAGTTATCATTCAGAATAGGAGGAGAAAGAACTTCCCAGATAAACAAAAACAAAAGTAATCCACAACCAGCTTACAAGAAGTGTTAAAAGGTCTTCTTTATGCCAAAAAGGTTATAACCAGAAATAATAAAATACAAGAAAGAAAAATAATCTCACTGGTAAAGACAAATATGCAATAATCACATTGAATCAACCACTTAAAAAGATAATATGAAGTTTAAAAAACAATAGTATCAAAATTAATTATAACTACTATAAATAATCAGAGGATACACAAAACAAAAAGATATAAAACATAACATCAAAAACAAAGACTGGAGGAGGGAATAAGATTTAGTGCTTTAGAATGTGATTGAACTGAAATGCCTATCAACTTAAAGTAGACTATTATAGATGATTGATGATAGATAGATAGATAGATAGATAGATAGACAGATAGATAGATAATAGACAGACAGATAGATATGAATCTCATGGTAACCATAAAACAAAAACACATAAAAAATACACAAGCCCTGTCCTAACTGATTTGGCTCTGTGGATAGAGCATCAGCCTGTGGACTAAAGGGCCCCGGGTTGGTTCCAGTCAAGGGCATGTATCTTGGTTACGGGCTCAATCCCCTATAGGGGTTGTGCAAGAGGCAGCTGATGAATGTTTCTCTCTCATTGATGTTTCTAACTCTCTATCCCTCTACCTTCCTCTCTGTAAAAACCAATAAAATATATATTAAAAAAAAAAATACACAAGCCCTGGCCTGTGTGGCTCAACTGGTAGGAGTGTCATCCAACACATCAAAGGGTCACGAGTGTGATTCCCAGTCAGGGCACATATCCAGGTTGCAGGTTTGATCCCCGGTCAAGGTGCATACTGACCGATGTTTCTCTCTCACATTGATGTTTCTCTCTCTCTCTTTCCCTCCCCCATTCTCTCTCTCTAAAGTCAACTAAAAAAATACACACAAAAAAAATGAATAGAAAGAAATTCAATGAAAACCAACAAATCAAAAGGAAAAAGATCAAGAGAAGTAAGGAATAGAGAACAACCACCACAAAAAAACAATTAACAAAATAGAAATAGTAATAAGCACATACTATCAAAAATTATTTCAAATGTAAATGGGCTAGACAGGAGAAGATTTTACTTTGGGTGGTGGGCACATGATGCAACCCTGAACCTGTAAATGTGACCTTATCTGGAAAAAGAGTCTTTGCAGGTGTAAATAAAGGTCTCGAGATAACAAGTGTCCCCATAGGAGAGAGGCAGAGGGAGATTTGAGACACAGATCTTGCAACATAGAAACCCACAACTGAAACCTATATGCTCATGTTGACCAATGTCACCCCAATAAATTTAATTTTTTTAAAAAGTGTAAGTGTCCTAAAAGCTCCAATCAAAAGACAAAGGGTGGTAGAATGGACAAAAAAAATAAAAATAAAAACATGACCCATATATATCTATGGCTTACAAGAGACTTACTTTAGGTCAAAAGACACACAGACTGAAAGCAAAGGGATAAAAAAAGATAGTCTATGCAAGCAGAAACAAAAAGAAAGCTGGCATAGCAAAACTCCTATCAGACAAAATAGACTGTAAAACAGAAAATATAAAAAGACACAAAGGAGGACATTACATAATTTTAAAAAAGCCGATCTAAGAAGAGGGTATTTCAGCTGTAACTAACTATGCACCCAACATAGGAGCACCCAAATATATAAAGCAATATAAATGGGCATAAAAGCAGAAATTAGCAGTGATATTAGAATAGTTGTGCACTTTAATACTCCATTTACCTCAATGGATAGATCATCCAGACAGAAAACTAAGGAAGAAATAATGGCCTAAATGCCACATTAGGGCAGTTTGACATCTATAGAACATTTCACCCCAAAACTGCAGGTTACACATTTTTCTCAAATGCACATGGAACATTTTTCAGGGTAGATCACAGACTAGGTCAAAAAACAAGCCTAAATAAGTCAGGAACATTGAAATCATATCAAGCATATTTTCTGACCACAATGGCATAAACTAGAAATCAACCACAGAAAAAAAAAAAAAACCTGGACAAAACCACAAATACGTGAAGATTAAACAACATGCTCCTAAATAATCAATTGATCAAAGAAAAAAATCAAAAAGGAAATCAAAAACTACCTTAACACAAATGAAAATGAAAACACAATCTTATAAAAAAATTATGAGATGCAGCAAAAGCAGTTTTAAGAGGAAAGGTTGTAGCTATACAGACCTAATTAAGAAGCGGGAAAAATCCTAAATAAACAACCTAAATTTACACCCAAAGGAACTAGAAAAAACAAAACAAAAACAAAGTAGAAGAAAGGAAATGATAAAGATCAGAAAAGAAATGATTGAAATAGAAAAGCAATAGAAAAGATCGATGAAACTAAGAGCTGGTTCTTTAAAAGGGAAAACTGAGCATCTCTAAAAATCTCTCATAAAAATTATCTGTAAATAATGAGAAAGATGTTGAAATATTAACGCCTCCTCCATGAGCACATCAAAATGCTCCCCCAGCCACCTCCCATCTGCTCGCCCGCCTCTTCCAACATGAGCACAGCCTCACTCGGTTTTCAGTTTATTTAATGTCTGAAAAGATTAAGCCAAAAATTGTTTTAACATGCTGCAAAGTATAATCCTCACATTTCAGACACATTTGGACACGCTAATTTAAAATATGGTGGAAAAATAGCATATTTGTGGGCTGTTTCTTGCCGTATTTTAAATGCATCCTTCATAAAATTATTTTCTCTATCAAGATCATATGCATGAACTTAACTTCTTTTTTTTTTCTTTTTTTTTTTAATATATTTTATTGATTTTTTACAGAGAGGAAGGGAGAGAGATAGAGAGTTAGAAACATCGATGAGAGAGAAACATCGATCAGCTGCCTCCTGCACATCGCCTACTGGGGATGTGCCCGCAACCCAGGTACATGCCCTTGACCGGAATCGAACCTGGGACCTTTCAGTCCGCAGGCAGACGCTCTATCCACTGAGCCAAACCGGTTTCGGCTGAACTTAACTTCTAAGTGAAATCACAACAGCAATAATAATAGCAGCTAACACTAACATTATTCTAAGCACTTTACACAGTCGTTCATTTAATCATCCTGTAATGTTATTATCATCAGCTCCATTTTACAGAGCAGAAGACTGAAGCCCAGAGACACTCAATGACTTTTTCAAGGTCACAGGGCTGATAGTAGCAGAGCCAATGCTTAAAACCAGGGCTCTGGCTCCAGATTCTATATTTTTAGCCATTATGCCAAACTGCCTACTACCTAGCTTTAATCTTTTCTTTTCCAATGTCTGTGGTCATTTTCATATTGCAGCATTAAAAAAAGCTGGAGGGTGAGTGTAGTGGGTTGAATAGTGGCCTTAAAAAAAGGTATGTCTAAATCCTAAGTCCCTGAATCTGTAAATGTGACCTTATCTGGAAAAAGAGTCTTTGCAAATGTAAATAAAGATCTCGAGATGACAAGTGTCCCCATAGGAGAGAGGCAGAGGGAGATTGTGATATGAAACAGAGGCAGATATTGGAGTGACGCATCTGCAAGCCAAGGAGTGCTAAGGGTTGCTGGCAGCCAGCCACCAGAAGCCAGCAGAAAGGCATGGAATGTATTCTCCCTCACAGCCTCTAGAACAGTGGTTCTCAACCTTCCTAATGCCGCGACCCTTTAATACAGTTCCTCATGTTGTGGTGACCCCCAAAACATAAAATTATTTTTGTTGCTACTTCATAACTGTAATTTTGCTACTGTTATGAACCGTAATGTAAATATCTGATATGCAGGATGTATTTTCATTGTTACAAATTGAACATAATTAAAGCATAGTGATTAATCACAAAAACAATATGTAATGATATATGTGTTTTCCGATGGTCTTAAGCAACCGCTGTGAAAGGGTCATTCGACCCCCAAAGGGGTCGCGACCCACAGGTTGAGGACCGCTGCTCTAGAAGGACCCAACCCTGCAGACACTTTGCAGACTTCTAGCTTCCACTACATGAGAGAATAAATTTCTGTTCTTTTAAGCTACCAAGTTAGTGTTACTTTTGATGCAGCCTCAGGAAACTAAGGCAGTGGGTCACACAGTGGGCCCAAAAACCTTGAACAGAAATCACATCCCCACTTTACAGATCAGGAAACTAAGGCTCAAAGTGAGGAATTTATCAATGTGCTGTCAGTCACACAACAGGTGGGTGGCACAGCCAAGTCAGACTCTAAACTACATGCTGGGCTCCCAACCCTAGGCCAGCCTCTTGTTCAGTATCTCTTCCCCACCTCTTTGAGAGACAGAATTGTACATGCATTTTTGAACCTGACCACCCAGGTAGGTGTCCTGATTCCACAATTTTCCAGCTGTAAACCTCCATTTTCTCATCTGTAAAATGGGAACAGAAATGACACCTACCTTACAGAGTTATTTTGAGGAGTAAATGAATCAATATGTAAGCTTGATATATAGCCGCTCAATAAATGTTAGCTTTACTATTATTTTATTCCAATATCTATTTAGCTATTGATAAAGGGTTAATTATAAAATCAGGAATGTCACAGTGCCTAGGGGGGAAAACTGATAGACACATTAGCAGCATTTATCTTTATGTTTGGAAACTGGTGACAAATCTTATCCCCCAATATCTTATGAGGGGGTTGGATATCAAGATATAATCCCAGTACCCTAGATGTGCACCTCTCTGACAGTCTTTCTTGGCCCTACCCCAAAAAAGGAGGGCCTAATCTGATTGGCCAGTGACCAGGACATTGACTGGAAGGTGTCATGCTAGTGGACACGGTCGCTATAACGCGAAAGGAACACAATGTCCCACATCCTCTCTCAGCCAGCCCCAACAGGGCAAGCTGGCCCTAAGCCTCCCATCTTTTACTTGCTCTTCCATGATGACCATTCTTGGAAGCACTGCTCTCTCAAGCAGCTCTGCCATTCTCCCAGCAGCTTCCCAGCCCTGGGCCAGTAAGGCAGGCAGGGCCTTTCCCTGCCTTACAGGAGGGGGCCCTGCCCACTCTCTTAACCCTTTCACTCTGGGTATCCACGGGGTAAGCACGCCAGAGCCTCTTGCTAACTCTGATGTCCCCTGGAGCATGGTGGCTACATGGGGTCAGCATGCAGCAGGATGGTCATCTTGGGATCTGGTGGGGAGGGAATAGCAAGTTTGTCCCTAATCAAAACTCCCTGCATGGAGGGAGACTGAGCTCATCCTCAAAGATTAATAAAGTCATACTCTGTCTCCCTTTGACTGCTGGACATCAGGTGTATACCCGCCTTGGTCAGACACTGAAGAGAGGAAGAAAGAGCACTAGCTTTCAAACACCAGAACCCCATCCAAATTCCTAACAAATTCATATTATTTTCTGATGGTAAATGCGTGCAATAAGCTATGTTATCTCAAAGAATAATACTCATCATAAAGTGTCCTCTGATGTACTGAACTCCCTATTAATCATCTGAGTGATAATGCAGACTTGAAGAATACCAAGAAAATGAAACACTTGGGGAAATGAAAGCCATTTCTCCGCAAACCAAATAACCATCAATCTGTTGCAATGGTTATCCTGCTCTAATTATAGCACTGGATCTACACACATATACACATGCATACACACCCCTCCCCTTGTCATATCTCTCCCAATGTAAAATCCAAGCCAGCTGCTGGGATGAAGCTAAATACTATTGAAATTAACAGTGGCCTTAGGAAATGGGGGTCTGGGATGCTGATTTCATCACAAACATAATTTCTCTGTTTGCCAGTACTTTTCCCAAGAAGTTCAAGAACCATGAGCGGCTGTAGAAATCCAAGTCATTAGAAAAATCAAACAAAGGATCTCCTCTCCTCCAAATGCCCTAAAAGGACCTCAGCACCTGCCTTCTTAGCATCAGATGCCCGGCACCTTAATCTAAGGTGAATTTTTAAAAGTTCTCTCATCCCTTTTGTTCCATTTATCTGTGAAACATGATCCCTTTTACTCCAGGCCAGTACCATACTTCCAGCATCATCCATAATCATGTCAATTGTTTTTGACTTTCAAGAATTAACCAATATGCCTTGTGCTTTTCCCTTTCCCCCAATATCCAAAAGGAGGTCCTTTTCCATTTCCAATCCTGTGTAAGTGGCTCATAAATTCCTTGAGGTCAAGAGAATGATTAAGGTGACACCACAACCCCCTCCCACAGGTAGAGTCAGGATTCTCACCCAAGACTTTGGGGCCACAAGATGCACATATTTTTCTAACATCTGGAATTTGAAATTGTTCACCTTTTCTTTAATCTTCAAACTAACAATGAACATCTGTCAACCAAGGGGTGGACCTGAGCACCCCAGAAAGACAACATCCCACAAAGTATCCAACAGGAGGTCTTAGGGCAAGCAACAGCTGCTTAGCTCCAGCTCACTGGGTTCAGGGCTACCATCTGGCTGGTGTTTAATAAAATTCAGAAATCCAGGTTTTCACATGCTAACTCATTCCCAAGGTCACACAGCCAACTTGTGGCAGAATGAGAATTAGATCTAGTCCTCCTGGCCTCATAAAGGCCAAGAGGCCTTGGCCTTATACATACTTGTGTGTTTCATTTCAGTTATTTAGCAACAAGTGTTATTATTCAGGGATATAATTTTTAATAAGTGGATAGATGGATAGATGGATGGATGGAAGAATAGCCAGATATTAAGGAACTAAGGGAGAAAGCAAGACATAATTCCCAAACTTACAAAATACCTTAAAAAACTGACACAACATTCAATGCATAACTATCATCTTCCTTTCTAAAGTAATTTTTTTTTTTTTGCAATTGACATCAAAGAGGGAATAGAATAGTCTGAAAACAAAAAGTAAAGCAAACACAGAATTCCTATTTAAGCCAGAGCATCTTTGTCATAAGAAAGCCATGACTAAGGAAGCACTGTAGCTCTGTGATCCGCAGGTAAAAGACCTTCTTGGATGACTTAAGAATCTCTTTTCCCCTCTGCACTCTTGGGAGCATGGAGTATATTTCTACAGTATTTCTATCAGGATGCTAATTAGTACGGCTGAGAAATGCCATCAACAGCAAAAGTAAAATTAGCCTTTCCTTGTAAAATTTCTCCTGGGATATGCTGGTGGCTCCTGTCTCAACCAAACAGAATAACAGGCTAACTGTGTCATCCCACAGCAAGCAACGCACCCCATCAGCAACACCTGAATGAAACCACCAACACATCAAACTGGACTGCCAACGTATCGACCTTGGCCTGCTGCAACCACACCTGCCCCATCGTAGCCCCATGCCCCCACCAAATCGCACTCGTGAGTCGCGTAACACTGACAGTTTGCACCATCAGGGCACTCTGAATTTCCTAAAAAAAATTCAAGTAGCTTAGAAGTGTGGCATGTTTCAGCCAACATACACCTTTGAGACCATTTTATTCAGCGATGCGGCAGGAAAAACTGAGGTCCAGGGAAAAGAGGCAATTTGGCCAAAATCACATCCTGTTTGGCATCGAATTCAAGTCTAAGTTAATTCCTAGTCTGTGGCTTTCTCTTTTTTATAAACCAGCCTCCTTAGGTTAAAAGGTACTTCTTTCACTCCACAGCTAGTAAGGTCTCTATCTGGACCTTTTCTAACTACCTCCTCCCTGGATCTGAGGAAGAGAAACCTTACCCCATCCCCAAGGCTGACCTTATCTTCTTTCTCTGTGACTTTTTTCCACCAATAACCCCTCTCTCTACCAGCTCATTCCCTACAAGTTAAAAATGTGGTCAAGTACGTCACACATTAGTGAAAGGATATTTCCTCAAACTCCACGTCCCCCTCCAGTTACCACTCTTTCAAGCTAAGCTCCTTGCAGGAAGAGTATAAAAATCAACATGACCACTTCCAACCCACTGCAGCCTAATATCCACCCTCTCCAGTCCATAATAATGCCCTGGCAGAGGCCATGAGAAAGCCCATTCCACCAAACCCTACTGTGCCTCACCACCTGGGTCAGTGAGGCTTTGCAACAAAACATGATCAAAGAACCAGACTCCTGACCTCTCCCTTCCTGAGTCTCCCCAGTGGTCCAAGCTTAAATCCTTTGACTTCTTTCATTTCCCCACACTAAAATGGAAGCTCCACAAAGGCAGGAATTGTTGTCTCTTACCAGACCCTCAGCACACACAGGGTCAATGTCTGCTGACTTAATCCATTTCAGCCACTCAGTCATTATCTTGTTTGAACCCCTTGGGGAGCACCAGTGATGTCTCCATTGGAAAGTGGGAGTTACATCTAAAGGCCAGTGGAGATATTTGAGTTAGAGAACTTGATTTGGGAGACCATTCTTTTGATATAAACTACTAAAGTGTCATTTATAAGAGTTTTATCTAGACAGAGCTGATGCAGCAGATGAATTCAGTAGGCACAGATGAGCAAAAGAGGCCCAAGTCTACACAAATCAATTAATCAATAAATCACTTCCTCTGAGTCCTCAGGATTTTGGCTGGTTGGATCAGTCTATCCAGACCTGGAGGCCATGTGATCTTCTTTGGGCAACTGGAAAGTTTGTCTTTCCTGAGGGATCAGATAATAATATTTACTGGAAAGTCACCGTCACTTTTTTCCTCTATTACTCCCTATAGAGATACAAAAATTTACAGTTTCCACCTTATGCCACAGAAAATATTTTAATGCAGCCTACCAGAAAATGTAATGTGAGTCCTCCACTTTTTCTAGCTATGGCCCCAAGTTTTCCAGAGCAGCCATCTGCAAATCATCATGAACAGGCTTGGATTCAGCTAAGGGGGTCTATACTTCAGTGGAGAAAACTCTCCTAGCCACCCCCAAGAAATTCATCTTAATTTGGTTTCAAGAGCAGGATATTCTAATTCCAACGACGCTGTAAAGGAGAGAGAACAAGACAATAAGGAGAAACTGTTCTCAAGATTGTGATATGGTACCTCCTTGGCATATCACAAAAATACTTGTGTATCCAGTGATGACAGTTTGAAGATGACCTTCTCTCTCTCTCTCTCTCTCTCTCTCTCTCTTTCTCTCTCTAACAAAAATGACCTTCATGGGCCCAATTTCTCTTTCTCCTCTCTCTCTCTCTCTCTACTAGAGTTAACCCTGACTTTGAGGACTAACTCTGCATGGACTCAACCCCAGCTCTGCCACTTGCTAACTGTAACCTTGTGTAACCTTGGACAAGTGACTTCCCCTCTAGCATTGCCTTGCTCACATATAAAATAGTGATATCATTAACAGTATCTACTTCACAGGGTCATCATGTGGATTAAATGAGATACCATATGCAAGCCCTTCAGCACAGTATTTGAAAGATCATTATTTCACTTAGAGTACATGTAGGAAGTTTTTTATGGGCTATACCAGTGGTCGGCAAACCACGGCTTGCGAGCCACATGTGGCTCTTTGGCCCCTTGAGTGTGGCTCTTCCACAAAATACCACATGCGGGCGCGCACGTACAGTGTGATTGAAACTTCGTGGCCCATGCGCAGAAGTCGGTTTTCGGAAAGGAGACAGACGAAGTAAGTATACAAGACGAGTGTGGATGGGAGAGTTGGAAGGGGTCGACCTCAGCGAACGTACGTCAATCAGATTGAGGATGTTTTTAGCAAAGGCCAACTTAGGAGTACCCTAATTAAGTTAATAACAATGTACCTACCTATATAGTTTAAGTTTAAAAAATTTGGCTCTCAAAAGAAATTTCAATCGTTGTACTGCTGATATTTGGCTCTGTTGACTAATGAGTTTGCTGACCACTGGGCTATACTGATCATTTTTATTCTTATCAAGGAAACATACTTTAGTGACATGGGTGTGCTCAATGGGACAGTCTCACATGCTTGCCTGGGAAAGTCAGGAGCCCAGCCTTCCTCAATCCCTTCCAGAAGCCCACCCTGGCTGGTCCTAGGAGGATGCTGTATCCACTCTCCTGGACTCTGGCTAGGTTTCTACAGAAAAGAAAGCTCACATCAAGGGCTACTCTCAGAAAGGTAAGTAAATTTGGCACGCTCAAACTTCATGCTCACATAAAGTTCCAAGGTAGAGTCAATTGTCCATCAAAAACTAGGTCTATCACTGCTGTGTTCCTTATTCACGTTCTATATACTAGTAGATAAAAGAAATGGGTCTCTAATGATTTTCACTAGACAGTAAGGGGACAACTCTTCAAAGTCTTCTTCAGCCCTCAGCGTATAAATAGGAACACAGCAGGTACCCATGTAACCCAAAATCTTTTGTTCCTTGCTCTATCACAAATGCCTACAGCATAATTTAATTTACAGTGTTCGATTTTATTTGCAATTACAAAGAAGTAAAATAGAATTAACAGAGGTGAATTGGGAATTTAAGGGCCCCAAGACAAACATGATGAACTAGAAATCCCTAATGAAAATATTTAAACATGTACCTTACTATGACACCCAACACTATGCAAACTCTTTTTTTTTTAATATATTTTATTGATTTTTTACAGAGAGGAAGGGAGAGAGATAGAGAGTTAGAAACATCGATGAGACAGAAACATCGATCAGCTGCCTCCTGCACATCTCCTGCTGGGGATATGCCCGCAACCCAGGTACATGCCCTTGACCGGAATCGAACCTGGGACCTTTCAGTCCGCAGGACGACGCTCTATCCACTGAGCCAAACCGGTTTCGGCTATGCAAACTCTTTTAAGGTAACTTATTCTGGAGGGTGAACTAGAATCTACCACCTTTAGTAATTTCTACTTGAATACATTTAGTGAATGTGGTGCAGTCTATCTATAAGTTTTCATCGTACTGATGTACACACCTTTTAACTATCCCCAAAATCCTGGCACATGTCCCCTACTTCTCAGCATAAATTGAATAGTAGTGAGCTGAAGACATGTCTCAAATTACCAAAAGCTCATTCATTTCATTAAGTACTAGGAACTACTTATGCCTAATACACATGCAATATTAATGCAATACCTAAATATTCTTAGATGCCCTTGGGATTCAGAGCACGGGTAAGGAAGTGAAGTTACAATTCAGTTATGCACACATTTTTAGGGAAAATGACAAAGTTTTCATATGCTCAAAGAGCACATGACCCCCAAAATTAAAAAACCACAGGCTGAAATTTTTAAAATCTGATAAACCACATTTCATTTATTACTTGCTGCATTTAAGACTTTGAGCAATTTCTAATTGGTCATTATGTGCATTGTTAAACTTTGTACCTTGTATATTTACTTATTTCTACTGGTTTCAGTATTCCTTGGGATCTTCTATAAATTTTATATGAATATTTCAGAAACATGCCTTGTTCTAAAAGTAGCAAATCCTAACTAGCATCATAATATCATCCATCATGGAGAACCAAGTCTAAGGGAGTTTATAAAAAGTGGAGATTTTAAGACATTTATGGAGGATATAATCTGACATACAAGAGAGCCATGTGGGTCCACTAAGATAAGACAGCATGAATTAATCCTGGTGTCAGTGAATACCACTTCCAGAATTTCTCCATTGGGCACAATCAGCAGTAGGGGTTGACAAGGTGGGTGTGAAAATCAAGAGATTCCAGAAGGTTCCTGAAGTTGCTGTTGAAATACCTAGGTATAGACAGGTGAGAGTAGCTAACTTTCTTTGATTGATCTTGGTCTTCCTAATAACTGAAATAAGGCAAGCTCCCAATTATGTGTTACACAAACATGTTTCCTAGCAATGGCTGCCCTTTCCTCCTACCCACCTACCCACAAGCTCTATTGCTAAGAGATTCTACCCATCATGCCTCTTTTTCAGAGTCTCTTTCCATAGCTCTGCTGTGGGGGGTGGAGAGGTGGGAAATGGATCCCATGACTCTCTTGGCCACAGCTAACTGGATCTAGAACAGACCTGGGATTCAAGCTGGTCAATCAGATTCTTGGTTCTCTGAATTAGAAACTGAAAGAGAGCAACTCTAGGCAGACTCCAATGAGCACTTGAATAGAAAGGACACATGCTTTCCTTGAGTGGCCACTTTTTCACAAGCCACATATAAACACATAGCAAGAGAGAAAACAGAGAATGAGAGACTGATTTTGTCATAATTACTATTTTCCAAATGATTTTATTCTAGCCCCCCAAAACACCTACCCTACATACCCTTAAGGTCTGAGAGGAACTCTTATATGTTCCTAGTAAATCCCTTCTTTTCCTTCAACATGCTTGAATGGGTTTTTACTACTTGCAGTTACTATATTCTCCCTTAAACAAAAAGTAATTGAATGGATTAGTAAATGAATGAGTTGGATTCTCAAAGAGGACAAAGAGGTTTCATAGGGAAGTTGATGGGAGAGAAGGAAATCAGGAATGCTGGCACCCAAGAGGGGAAGATCTGGCTTTGAGACACAAGATTTGGAACAACCCAAAAGACAAATCTTGAATGGGTGTGACCACCCAGTGAGGTCAGAAACCACCTGAAGAGGAAGCTGAGAGGTGCCAGTTGAGGGACTCTTAGGCCAGGAGGCAATTTATGTGCCCTGAAGTTCCTGTGGTTGGAGGCAAAGTCAGAAAGAATTCTAACTGAATTAATGAGATCATCTTCAATAAAGTCCAATAATCCTATCTAATAATAGAGAAACATGGTAATTAACCGTAACTTCGCTACCCTTCCCATTGGCTAATCAGGGTGATATGCAAATTAACTGCCAACCAAGATGGCAGCCGGCAGCCAGGCAGCTGAAGCGAACAGGAGGCTTGCTTGCTCCAGTGATGGAGGAAGCTAAGGTTCCCTGCCTGCTGCTGCCGGCCTCTGAGCTGCACTCTAAGAAACAATGTTGCAATTATAGAAGCTAAACAATCCCCAGAAACCTGCTTTCAGCCAGCCGGGCCTCAGAGCTGAAGTTGCAACAGTGTTTCAATTATAGAAGCCAAACAAACCCAGATACCTGCTTTCAGCAGCGGAGGCCTCAGAGCTGGAGCCGAGCCTCAGAGCTAAAGCCGGCTCTCAGTTCCAGTGACAGCCATAGAAGGTAAATAAATCCCAGAATAAAATAAAAATAAAAAGAAAGAAAAAAAGGAGAGGTTGGGAGCTTCAGTCACCTGCAAGCCTGAAAACAGCCCTCAGCCCCTCACCCAGACTGGCCAGGCACCCCAGTGGGGACCCCCACCCTGAAGAGGGTGTAACCAGCTGCAAACAGCCATCATCCCCTCACCCAGGCTGGCCAGGCACCCCAGTGTCACCTCAGTGGGGACCCCCACCCTGAAGGGCAAATCAGCCGGCCCCCACCCGTGCACCAGGCCTCTATCCTATATAGTTAAAGGGTAATATGCAAACTGACCCTAACAGCAGAAGGACTGGGAATGACTGGTCACTATGACACACACTGACCACCAGGGGACAGACGCTCAATGCAGGGGCTGCCCTCTGGTGGTCAGGGCTCTCACATGAGAGGAGCTCTGCTCAGCCACAAGCCAGGCTGATGGCTGCCAGTACAGCAGTGGTGGTGGGAGCCTCTCCTGCCTCCTCAGCAGCGCTAAGGATGTCCAACTGGAGTTTAGGTCTGCTCCCCGCTGGCAAGTGGACATCCCCCAAGGGCTGCTGGGCTGCCAGAGGGATGTCTGATTGCCATCTTAGCCAGCAGGTGGTCATCCCCTGAGGGGTCCCAGACTGCAAGAGGACATAGGCCAGGCTGAGGAACCCTCCCTTCCCACACCCCTCAAGTGCACAAATTTTTGTGCACCGGGCCTCTAGTCCATAATAAAGAGCTTCCCCATCCTTAAAGCTCTGCTCTGTGAATCCAGTGAATTTATCAAAGTCATGACTACCTAAAGAATCTGCGGGATCTTTAATGAAGCATCCTGAGCAATAATCTCTCTCATTTCTCTGATGTGGCTTTAATTTTCCAGTCAGTCATGAAGTTGCTTCTCCTGTCCTTCTGGACAGGTTTCCAAGATAGGAGTGTTCATTTGGCATTCTCCTCTATTCATTTGCTTGACAAGAATGCATTTGCTCCTTCCTGCTTGCCCTCTCTTCTCTGCTGCTCCCAGCAATGTGCTTCCTTCCTCATTCTTGCTTCCCACCCTTTCTGCATGCCTCTTTGACAGCATCCTGAAGATATTGTCAGGCAGCACTGCTACTTCCACTCTATACTAGGCCTTCCATTTCAGCACCAAATTCTCTGGTTTTCAAGTAAATCTGTGTGTTCCCTTCAAAACAGTGAAAAGAACACAATTTTGGGGCTAAGCATACCTAGATCCAAATCCAACTATACCTAATGGTGAGACCTCAGGCAGGCCACTTAATCTCTGCCTTGTTTCTCATCGATAAACAGTGATGGCATGTGTCTTGCAAGGCTATTGTGCTCTCACACACAGAAAGCAACTAGTAAATTCCAGGCACATAGTAGGGGCTCAAAAATGCGTATTCTCTTTAAGAAAAAGAAAAGAGGAAAAAAACCTCATAGACACAGACAACAGTATGGTGATTACCAGAAGGAAACGGAGTTAGGGAGACAAATGGTGATGGAAGGAGACTTGAGGTGTTGAACACATAATACAATATACAGATGATGTCTTATAAAACTGTACACCTGAAACCTAAATAATTTTATTAACCAATGTCACCCCAACAAATTCAATAAATAAAAAATAAAATGTTTATTCTCCCCCCCCCCCTTTCAAGATCAATGTCAAGCATGGACCAAAAAAACACACCATAAAAAATAAATGACAGTATAAAGAAATAATAGGTTTAAAAACAGTTTTCATTTCCTTAAAGGGTTGTTCATTTCCTTGTAAGATTGATCTCTATTTACCAAATGTCTACTTCTAAAAGAATTCAAGGTGTATGAAGATTCATGTGTGATAGTCCACATCAAGGTTTTGGTTTTTTTTTAAAGTCATTCACAATTAATTCCTTTCCTCAAAATCATGAAATAGGTTTTATCTTTTATGTCATTATTTTTAAATAAATGTATACATTTTTAAAAAAATTTTTATTTTTCAATTACAGTTGGCATCCAATGTTATATTAGTTTCAGGTGTATAATCCAGTGATTGGACATTTATATAACTTATGTAGTGATCACCCCGACAAATCTAGTACCCATCTGACCATACATAGTTATTACAATAATATTGACTGTATTCCCTGTGCTGTATTTTATATCCCTGTGACTATTCTGTAACTACCAATTTGTACTTCTTAATTCCTTCACCTTTTTCACCCATCCCTCCCAACCCCTCTCCCATCTTTTGAAACCCCAGCCCCTCAACCCACCATACATACATTTTGATTATCACTTTACAAAGTGCAAGGATTGAGTACAGGCAAACTATCAAGAAAAATGAAGATACAGTAATCATCCAATTAACTCAAAACTTCTCAGCCTTGTACCTACTGACACTCTGTCCTATTATTCATTGTAGGATGTTTGCAGCATCCCTGGTTTCTACCCAGTAGATGCCAGTAGCATATCCCACCCAGCTTCAAAAAACAAAAATGTGTCCAGACATTGCCAAATGTTTCTTGATAGGCAAAATTGTCCCACTAATTGAGACTCACTAAGTTAATTTGACCAATATACCTGTAGTCAAACTAGACTGTACAAGCGCAACTATGGGTTTGTAAGATATAAAGTAGCTGCTCAGTCTTTACTTCTCTACAGAATATTCCTGCTAAAAAACAAAATGGCTGCATATCGCTTCCAAGATACAATCAAATGCTGGCTTCTCAGAGAAACGGGGCGGGGGGGGGGGGGGGGTAGGAGGGGGACAGGGGAATGGCACGTGCCAGAATTCTGTTTGTCAGGCTGCCCCAGCTCTTGGCTGCATGCCCACATTCTGCCTAAAGCCTACTTCCCAAACTTCTTAAAATGCTTTCCACAGCTTTCCGAACCTGACCTTTCCAGCAGCTGTGTGTGTGTGTGTGTGTGTGTGTGTAAAATAGATTTACAATTTTCTATATTCTTGCAAAGCCAAACCACTTATTGAGTCCAAATGCCAACTGGGGATGGTGGGAATTTGCACACAGATGTCAATGGACTCCAAAACAACAACACAAGAGCTCCACCTGCAACTAATTATAGAAACTGAAATTGCACTCTGGCCAGAAGAGGCCAGGTTCAGAACCCACCCCATCTGCTCTGGCGATAAAATCACTCTGTTACTCTTTCTCCTGTCAACATAGACTTGCTTCTTAAAAGTCTCTGAGGATGTTGTCTGTAGGGAATTGTATCAGGCAGTGAATGCTTTGGGGGTGACCACTCCCTCTGCCTTCCCCTCCTGGAGCTCGGTTTCAATAAGTGTCTTTGGCACAAGTGAGTCTAAAACCTCACTGAAATATTCCACAATGTTTTCTTAGGTTGTGAGCTGTTGCTCTTCCATAGCCAAAATAAAGTGATCCAGAGAGAAAATGGAACATGGAAGTCATTTAGCTCTCCCAAGGTCCAACGTGCAAGAATGTTTATTTTCCTCCCATTAGCCAAGTCTTTCGTAAGAAAACCTGGGAATAAAAATCTCTAAGGCTACTAATACAACGCACATGGCTGATCCTAGGGCTGACTGCAAGAGATTACTGAAGCAAAAACCAGCTGACATCTGTGACAAAGACGTATAGTTCACTTCAAATCATTCTCCTACACTCTGGCAAACAAAGAAATCAACTGTTGGCGCAGTGCCATCTCATCTATCTTCAGAACCAAAGGAAGTTTTTACCTCCCCATGAAAGGCATTACAATTGTGGTTTTAGTCTAAGTAGATCACTGCCTAAATCTGGACCAAAATTTTTCCACCTTTCTGGAAAGATAGACAAAAGCTACAATTCTCTGAAAAGCTGAAGAAGACTATGTCAAGATGAGGAAGATGGACACTTTTATTGCTCCTTCTAAGATTCAACATTCCAAGTTATGTTATGGTGCTAAATTAGTTCATATTATCTCGTTCCAAATCCATGTGCCTATGTAACATTGGGAAACATACACATAAGACACACACATTTCACACCAGAGTTTAAATGTACATATACACAGATATGACATACGATTGACTTCTTAATTTCTCAGGTCTCTTGATAGGACTTACAAGCCCTTAAACCATTTGGAGAAAGAGAGTGACCAAGCACAGCTCAAGCCAGTGCAGCGGACATCTGTGTTTGTCCCAGAGTATCCCTTCACCCCTCATCTCAGTAACTTTGAAAACTGCTTCTCTCCCAATGCCTGCTGTTCTAATAGGGTCACCAGTCACAGTAACCCCTTTTCACGTACCTGTCCCCATCCCTGCCACATGCACTCACCAAGTCTGGAGGCAGGATATAACTCAGGCAGGACCAAATCCTTCCATAAATTATCCAAGCAGGAAGTGAAGACATAGGGATCTCTTAGCCCTTCCACTGTGGTACTGGCAGCCAAGACAGTCCACCACATGAAGGAGAAAATGAGGCTTGCACATACAGGCAGACACCGAGAACCAGAGATGAAGCAATGGGTAGACCCACAGTCCTGCTACAGTTTGAGGCCCTGGGTTTAGTCAACCCCAAGCTCCACACCTAAGCCTTCCGGCAATTTAATTACAGAAACTAATAAATTCCTTTTTTCTTATTCGGGCTTTGAGTAGCATTTGTGTCACTACTTTAGAATATTGCTTAATATAATTAGTAAGTAGATCTCTTCATTCTGATGTGTAAAGTCCTTTAAGATCTCATTTCACCTCCTGAAATGCACCTGTTTTACGACCAGTAATTATTATTAGTAACACTTATCAATTAATGGTTTTCTATGTTTTATCAGTTAGGAAGGTATTGAGCTGCAAGTAACAGAATATCCAACCAACAGGGACTTAAACAATTAGGGGTTTATTTTCTCACGTGACTAGAAGTCTGGCGGCAGCCACTCCAGGTGCTGGTGCACTGCTCAGAGATAGCAGGGCAGGTCTATCTGTGCTCATCTCAGTCTCTCTTCCATGGTTACTATACAGATGACTATACTATACAGTTGCAGCCAGCTGCAAGCATCACATCGGCACTCAAGACAGGAAGAAGGAGAAGGAAGCATTGCCGGTGACATTCCTTTTATCAAGAAAACAAAAGCTTTCCCAGAATCTCCATTTCCCAAAATGGTTTTATTTGAGTTTTATTTGCCACACACTTGATTATTCCACCCCCTCTCTGCTTTGGCAGGGAGTAGATTTCGCTGACCTCACTAACTTTGGCCTTGGTCATGTAACATGCTTTAGGCAACAGAATGTTAGTGGATATGATGCAAACAAAGGCTTTAAATATGTTTGTGGGGTTTGGTTGGACACCTGATGTCTGCGATCCACCATGAGAATATGAAACCTTAAGTAGCTGCTGCTGTGAGAAGACATTGTCATAACTGAAACCAACTTACAGACTAGAGCCTGGTGCCCTGAGTCCAGACCTACCCAGCTAAGTTGCAGCCAACTGGCAAATATGTGAGGGAGAGATAAATGCTTGTCTTTTTTAGCCAATTAGTTTTGGGATGGCAAGTTACACAGCATTACTGCTTAAGATAACATTTCATAATCAAGTAAGTTTGGGAAATTACTGGCTTAAAAAAATTTAATAAACATTTTTAACTGCAAGAGTCAGAGCATTTCACATGCTGATATGTTGTATTAGTTTTGCCATAATAAAGTGCCACAAACTGGGTGGCTTAAACAACAGAAATTTATTGTCTCAGTTCTAGAGGCTAGAAGTTAGAGATCAAGATGTCAGCAGGGTTGATTCCTTCTGAGGACTATGAGGGAAGGCTCTGTTCCAGGCCCCTCTCTTGGTGTGTAGATGACTGTCTTCAACCTGTCTCTGTATACTCTTCCCTCTGTGCATGTCTGTGTCTGTGTCTAAATTCCCCTGAATTAGGGCCCACCCTAATGACCTCACTTTTACTTGGTTACCTCTATAAAGACCCTATCTCTAAATAAAGTCACATTCTGAGTTAATGGGGATTAAGAATCCAACATATCTTTCTGAGGAGATACAATTTAACCCACAACATATGCATTATGATTTTGTCCTTAGGATAGTCCTTAGGACAGGACTATCTAGCCTATTACATCTCAGGTTTATTTGACCAGAGAATCCTCTTTGGAAAATGCTATTTCCCCAGACACACTTTGGAAATACTGGCTTTGAGGGATGCATGGATCTCAGACAAAGTAGTAGAAAGAATGGAGCCTGGAAGAAGGCACAGGGATAAGATAGGCCTGTTTGAGCAGTGAATTTGTTTAAGTCCTACCTACAAACCTGAGGGGACCTGACACTCAAGGGCAGAGCCCTTGGTTTCAAAAACGTTCAGTGTTCAAGGTAACTTGCAGTGGCATTTAACTGTCAACTGACCCTTCACAAGACAGCTGCCTCACCACCTTCTCAACAGGAGAGAGAATGGATTCTATCACCCATTTCCAATTGGTACAACTCTTCATATCTGGACACTCACAATGAAATGAGTATTTTAAAACAGAATTGAATGACCCCTATTGAAATGACCCTGCAATTATACAAATAAGAGAGAAACTAATAATAAAGGAAACACAGAAATGCGATCTAGCTTGACCTTTTCAAGTTACACGCTCAGAATGAGAATCAAGTCATATATTGCAAGTAGCTCAAAAACCCATATTAATATCGATTTAGAGTAGATTATTTCCTATTGTGTTAAGCCAGAAATAGAAATTATCACATAACCATTGCTTAAAAGCCGTAGCATTCCCCAGACGGGCTTACTTACACTTCTTAGGTTACGTTTCCCAATGACCTTGTCCCACTTCTGCACACATGAGACGGATAAATATTAAATCTAGTACAATCTCCCAGTGTGTGATGCTATTTATATTCATGCAGATCCTTGGCTAGCCATGCACAACTTAGGGAAATGTTTAAATATTCTTTTAGGTACACCAAATTTGGAAAAAATAATCCATTAAAAATACAAAACTAATAATTGCATAAAATATCCAAGAATCTGAAAAGTCAATAAGTTATACGCGCCAAGCTGTAAGATATAAGTCCCTATAACTTTCTGTAAATTTATTCTCTACCATGTTTTCTCTCTCTGATCTCCATCAAACAGGTAAATAGAATGGAGCTGTCAAGAAAAACAACAACCATATAACCTTTTAAAGAAAATTGGGTCCCTTTACACCCATGTAGTTGCATTCTTCCACCCCCAACCCCACACAGGCCATTACAATATTAAGGGGCTGTCTCAAGTGGCAGCCAAACATCCATTCTAATTTTTTTCTCCTCACTGCTCTCCCAATCAACCTACTGGTGTGATACTGAGAGCATGGACTATGTGTTCATTCCATTCCAAAGAATTAGCTGTCATAATACACCACCCCATTCTTCTTCCATTTAGGAAAGAACATCATGAAGCAGAAAGCATAGGGATAACTCTGCATCCATGCAATCTGGTTCATACAAACAAGCCAAATTCCAAATGTCAGTACTGTAACTCTTAGTAGTCACAAATGCATTTCTACTCATGCAGCTCTGTATGGCTGAGAAGTAGGGCCTTGGAGAAAGCCTAGGGGTGGAGGGGCTCTGGGGTATAATATCCATCCAGAAACCTGAGTAGCATCATCCCTTGGCACAGGAGAACTTTTGTCACAGTCACCTGCCACTGGCTCCAAGGTTTCAAACAGTCCAGTGTTTCTTGTAACACAGGATAGGGCATGCAGCATCCTCCCTTAGATCTGGAGTTGGGTTCAGCTCCCTTGGAAAGAACCACCACGACTTCAAAATCTACTGCGAAAGAACTGATGAGTGGGACCCCTCAACAACGCTGCACATAAGGATAAAAGGTCTATGCCAATGAGTATTAAATTCACAGAACTATAAATACCATAAACACGAGCATTCTAGCTTTCTCATCTTCACTCAGTAATGGACCTGCCTCCCATTTCTATTCACATAGCGCAATTCATATTGTCTTAGGTCATCTGAATTTCAGTTACTAAAGTTCCAATTATCCAAATACCCTCTGGTAGAACTGTTTGATTGTTACAGATAAAAAAAAACATAATCACGTGTCCCCTTCTCTTTTACATTCTTTTCTCCCACGCAGAAACTGTATCCATGTCTTTTCCTCTAAAGGGAAATTATAGTAAGTGATAGTAAATGGTAGAAATTCTAAACAGAACAAAAACCATTTCTAGGAAAAACAAAGTCCTAATTACGAATGAAAGTACTAAGTAAACTAAATCACATTCTTAATCATTCTATCAAAACTAAAGGTGCTCCTCAACTTACACTAGGGTTACATCCTGATAAACCCATCATAAGTTGAAAATATCACAAACTGAACATGCTTCTCATACACCTAACCTACCGAACATCATAGCTTAGCACAGCCTACCTTAAACATGCTCGGAACACTTACAATAGCCTACAGTTGAGCAAAAGCACCTAACACAGGAACGCACAGTAGAGTATCAGTCACGATTGCATGGCTGACTGTGAGCTGTAGCTCACTGCCACTGCCCAGCATCACAGCAGAGCACAATCCCACATTTTGGTAGCCCAAGAAAAGATGAAAATTCTAAGTACACCTTCTACTGAATACATATTGCTTTTGCACCATCATACAGTCAAAAAACATGAGTTGAAACATCATAAGTCAGGGACAGTCTAAAGTCATTTTTTACATCTAATCTATATGAAGTATGATCTTCCTATTATAGTAAGATTCTATTTACAGGTCAGTGATTCTATAAGAAGGTAGTTAACATAAAGTTATGATTTAGATGTTGATGCGAAATAAACCAAAGCTTAAAATTGCAGCTCTGTCAATTATCAGCTATATGAACTTGGGCAAACTGCTTATTCTCTCTACATTTATTTTTCATCTGTAAAATGAGACAGTCTAGCACCTACCTCAGATGACTGATGCAAATACTAAATAAGATAAGGTACACAAAGCTCTAAGCACAATGCCTAACACATAATGGCCCCCAACAGATGTCTGCTGGTAGCAGCAGCAGTAATAATAGAAACAGCAGCAGCAGTCCGCATTATTCCCCAAACTTTATTTCATCTAGCTCTACTTTTTGACAAACAAAAAAATCCCACTGGTAGAAATTTCTAGTGCTCCTTCATATCTAACTCTCCTTCCTGGAAAGAGGAGAGGACAATACCTCCCAGCCCCTTGCAATTGTCTCTTCCAATCCAAGGAATTGAGAAGCCAATATGCCATTTCCAGGCACTCTCGCTCTCCTGTAACCATGTACCAAGATGCAGAAAGCCTGGATCTGGAGTCACTGCCTGGAGGAGAGCTACTTGACCTGCTTCATACCTCAGGTGAATACAAAATAAATCTCTGATGTGTTAAGCCACTGAGATTTGAAGCTGGTTTATTATTGCTTCAGGATCTACCCTATCGTGACCAATAGGTACTCATATACCCCTAAAAGGGATCCTGACAGACTTCCCAAGAGGGGAAGGAGGGGCACATCAATGTTTTTTTAAGTAACTTGCTTTTTGGCAATCTTAATATTCTTTACTTTGTGATACTACCTCATATTGCAAGTAAATTGACTTTTCAAACTCTCCATGTTTCTTCCTCCTTATATTTATATTTAACCTAAAAAATAATAATTATAATATATTTAATATACAGATTAATACTGTGGCTTTCTCTGGGTCTATGTTACACAGTCCTATCTCACCCACAGCACCCAAGGTAGCCTCTGATCATATAGGTTCCAGAACAAGGAAGGGGTAATGGGAGCAGCCTCAACTCTTCACTTGTTTCCAGCTTAGGGTAACATGGGATAGTTAAATAGAATTATGAATGTCACCTAGTTTAAACTGAACTAACCCTCATGAAATGAACAAGGGGTTTTATATGTTTTTTACTGCCTGGCTGGTGTGGTTCAGTGGTTTAGTGTTGACTTATGAACCAGGAGGTTATGGTTCAATTCTTGGTCAGGCATATGCCTGGGTTGCGGGCTCGATTCCTAGTCCGGGGTGTGCAGGAGGCAGCCAACCAATGGTTCTCTCTCATCAGTGATGTCTTTACCTCTCCCTCCCTCTCTGAAATCAATAAAATATGTATTTTAAATGTTTTTACTAGGAGTCAAATGGTTCTTTGTGTCATTAAAATTTACCTCAATATACTATTTATTTTACTTTGCCTTTTCCATACTTAATATTTGTGAATGTCATAGAAGACAATATATTAACATAGTAGCACATCATGCAATTGATAAATAAATATACGTGTGTATGTGGGAAATCTATGCTCAAAAACATTTAATGATTAAAGCATAAAATAGAAGTTTAGATATCAGCTTTCAATTTTGCCACTACATGCATTATTCCTAAACTTCTGTAACCATTTCCCAAAACAACTAAAAAAGGAAGAAAACCAGTATCGGACTGGGGAAACACTCACAGCTGTAACAGGTTCACAGGATTTGCATGAACTAGCAAAGTCAGAAAAAAATATAAATAACAGTGAAGAGCATTAATTTGAATTAGGAGTAAAGAACAGGCTTTCTGTTCCAACTGAAAATCACATTTGCACATCTGAAAACTAGCAGACTGTCAGAGAACCAAAGGGATAAGATGATTGCTTTCCACACTCAGAACGAACAGCAGATTCTCCGACAGATTAGAAATGCTTCTATGGGTACTTGGACTCCACAGGCTGGAAGCCAGGGAAACAGACAGGAGGGCCCACAAATGACCTAAGAAAGGCAGAGCACTACCTTAGGCCAACATAAAGATCACTTATTGGAGAACATGAGTTTAGCCAAATTTAAATTATCTCAAATATCTGGAAACTTTTGTAGCCAAATGGCATAGCACCACCTATTCCACATCTCTTAGCACTTACCTCACTACTACGAAACGGTGAGGCTGGGACTTAAACCCAGGAATGTCTGATTCCAAAGCCCTTATGAAATTAGCATCATATAAATGAGCCTCACAGAACAGGTAGGATATGAAAATCAAGACTGGCTTGGATTAAAAGGGAGGAGGTAGGGCCTTAACCGGTTTGGCTCAGTGGATAGAGCGTCAGCCTGCGGACTCAAGGGTCCCAGGTTCGATTCCGGTCAAGGGCATGTACCTTGGTTGCGGGCACATCCCCAGTAGGGGGTGTGCAGGAGGCAGCTGATCGATGTTTCTCTCTCATCGATGTTTCTAACTCTCTATCCTCCTCCCTTCCTCTCTGTAACAAATCAATAAAATATATTTAAAAAATAAAATAAAAGGGAAGAGGTAGGGAGAGGAGGTGTTGTGACGTCCTCCAGTATAAGATAATGGAAAGAGCAAAGTTATGGAGGTGGGAAACCCTGAATATGTACAGTTATTACCACGTGTGGTTCTGGTAGCCTAGGAGATGTGGAGGGAGGTGGTATGAGATAATGTTGGAAAGGCTAGTCAGGCTTCCCAATAGAAGGCTCAGCCACAGAAGTAGACTTCATTATGGAGACAATGAGTAATTATGGAGGGCTTTAAAGCAGGGGAATGGCATAAGTGCAGGTAGATGCTGGGAAAACTAATCTTGCTATGACATGGAAGAGGGATCAAAGAAAAGTCTGAAGGTGGCTTCCACATAGTATGTGGTTAATATTGAATGGATGAGGCAAAAATGTGTTGTGTTTCTCTAACATATCAAGCCCATTCTACCCAACACCACTTAATAATTTTGTTCAGTTTGATATTTAGAAAACAAACTCCACTCATTCTAGTGCTGATACTTCAAAAAAAAAAATAAATTCACTGGTCAGATGTGGTCCTCTAAATGTTGCTCTTAAAATGTCTACTCTTGCCCTGCCAGTGTGGTTCAGTGGTTGAGGATCAGGGCACATGCCCAGGTAGCGGGTTCGATACCCAGTGGGGAGCATGCAGGAGGCAGCCAATCAATGATTCTCTCTCATCATTGATGTTTCTAACTCTCTCTCCTTCTCCCTTCCTCTCTGAAATCAATAAAAATATTTTTTAAATGTCTACTTTTGCAAAAATTAACATTTTCCTCTTCTATTCAAAGGAAGTACATCTGAGTTGCTGTTGTAACTGCTGAAAAAGAAAACAAAATTAACCAAGTCTCAAAGTTAGACAATGAAAACTGATCCTCCCTCTTCCACAACAGTGTGAAAGGTCATTGGAAAATAAGGAGGTCACAAGCTGTAATCTCATATTTCCTATGCCCTCTTGTAGTCTCCAAGTCAAACACATACTAAGTCGGAGCTTGTTTGATAATGCCAAACTTTCTTCTGCAAAGCAAAACACTGAGATGAGTCCTAACCTACCTGATTTTCTTCATGGGAAACCCTCATCTGCTCCTTGAGGACAGACATCCGGGCTGCTTCTTCTTTCCTCAAGACTCTCTCCTTCTTGAGCTCCGGACTCCAGAAGGTCTTGATACTGTTCATGGAAGACCCCAACTTGCTGTCCTTGATGTCTAGCTCTTTCCGAAGGAGTTCATTCTCTCTCTGCAGTTCCTTGAGCTGGGCTTGCAGGTCTAACATTGTGCTGTCCCTTACCTGCCTCAACATGGAGGGGACCTGGTGGTGGTGATGATGGGATGAGCTGGTCAGACCTATATGTTGATCTGTGTAAGAAAGGACATCTGTGTGGGAAAGTCCAGCAGAAGCAATATTGGGACTACTCCCCATGGCTGTGACGCGACCTCCATATACAGCTCTATTTGTGGCCCTTCCCAGAGTCATGGTGCCCTTTGGGTAAGTTGTCGAAGCCACCCCCTCATGATCACTCAGATACATGGGTCCAGACGTAGCATAGGCTGCATTAAGGGACTGGATATTCTCCATGGACAGAGTCTTGCCCGCTCCTCCACCTCCCCCACTACTTGTTCTTCGGTGGCCCAAACGAGGAGACCTTGGCAAACGAGGGGATCTGGAAGGGCTCCCTTCCAGATTGGTGATTGTTCTTGCACTTCCATACATTTTTCTTCTATTATGAGGTGCGACTGAAGAGAAGAAATGCTATACTAAGTTGAGGATAAAGCCAAAATTTTCACTGTTGGCCAGATTTTTCACTGCATTCCGCTCATAGTCTGTACCAGAAAATTACTCCAATCAGAGATCTGAAAAATGAGAAAAAGGATCATCAAAAACAAACTTCTTTAGAACTGTCACTATAATTTCATTATGTTTTTAAATATATAGACAACCAAGATGTCCTCCAGTAGGTAAATACATAAATAAATTGTGGTACATTCAGATAATGGAATATTATTCAATGCTAAAGAGAAATGAGCTATCAAATCATGAAAAGACATAGAGAAAATTTAAATGTATATTACTAAGTGAAAGAAGGCAATATGAAAAGGCTACATAATATATGATTCCACCTAAAAGACATACTAAAAAAGAAAAAACTATGGAGACAGTGAAAGAATCAGTAGTTACTAGGGGTTAGGATCAGTGGTTGCTGGGAGAGGGATGAATAGGTGGAACACAGAGGATTTCTAAGGCAGTGAAACTACTCTGTTTGATACCATCATGGTGGATACATTTCTTTATACATTTGTCTAAACCAGCCGTGGGCAAACTATAGCCCATCCGGCCCGTTTGAAATGAATAAAACTAAAAAAAAAAAAAAAAAGACCGTACCCTTTTATGTAATGATGTTTACTTTGAATTTATATTAGTTCACACAAACACTCCATCCATGCTTTTGTTCCGGCCCTCTGGTCCAGTTTAAGAACCCATTGTGGCCCTCGAGTCAAAAAGTTTGCCCACCCCTGCTCTAAACCTATAGAATGTCCAACACCAAAAGTGAGCCCTACTGTAAAATATGGGCTTTGGATGATTATTATGTATCAATGTAGGTTCACTGTTTGTAATAAATGTACCACTCTGGTACAGGATTGATAACCGGGGAGACTGTGTATATGTGGAGGCAAGAGCTCAATGGGAACTCTGTTCTATTTTGCTGTGAACCTTAAACCACTCTAAAAATAAACTCTATTAAAATAAATAATAGATAGATATCAATGGTGCTCATGATAGATGAACAATAGGTAGGTAGATAGGTAGGTAGGTAGGTAGGTAGATAGATAAATAGGTAGATAGATAGATAGATGATAGATAGATAGATAGATAGATAGATAGATAGACCCATGTTCATTTAAAAAGAAAAGTGACCCCAAAATTTTACTTACTACATCTGAACATTTTGTAAATTCTCCCCAGCCTGCTCCCAAGCAAGGTCAAAATTTCTCAGCACAAAAAACACTAATTTTGCCCTAACTGGTTTGGCTCAATGGATAGAGCGTCGTCCTGCGGACTCAAGGGTCCCAAGTTCGATTCTGGTCAAGGGCATGTACCTTAGTTGCGAGCACATACCCAGTAGGGAGTGTGCAGGAGGCAGCTGATCGATGTTTCTCTCTCATCGATGTTTCTCACTCTCTATCCCTCTCCCTTCCTCTCTGTAAAAAATAAATAAAATATATATTTTTTTAAAAAACACACTAATTTTTCCTTAGGAAAATGAAGCTCTGCATTTTGGGTTGTGTTAAGTGACAGTTAGAACCTCCAGAAAATTGACCATAGCATATTTCATCACAAAGACCTGAGTTACCCAATACCCTGTCCTGGGAGCATGACCCCTCTACACAAATGGCTTGACAGTGACTCTGAGAAGCTGTTGCTTCCTAAGATGTCAAATAATAGTCAATCATGTTGTTACCTCCACTCTTGTACCCACTACAGACATCACTAACCCATCACAGTCCTCTTTTCCATTAGGTTCAGAACTGTTCTCAATACAGCACTCTAGGTGGTTTACCATCAATCAACTGGCATTGATATATGATTTAGAACATATCGGCCATTCTTGGAAAAAGAGGTTGCTCAACTGATATAGGTGGCTTCCTACATATCACCGGATCCTAAGTGCTATCATCAGAGATGACAGTCCTGCCTCTTTCCCCTTTCACATACATCTTTCAGACTGGCCTTTGGGACTTTGGGGACTTCTTTCACATTTCTGCTGATCTAAATATTGATATTAACCATCCCATACCTGTACAGAAATGCACAGAACAGTGCACCATGTTAGAGTCCCTGGTTCCATAACCCCTAGAGAAAAGTAGTAGAAGCTCCGTGTCACCATTACTAAAGTACTTTGGTACAGATTTTATGCAGCCAGGGCTACAAACTGTGATTGTCCAGTCAGTGCTGGTATCCAGATGGCCTTAACAGGATGCATCACGGCCTCCTGCTCTTTCCCTTAGGATGTGTTTGGTCTACTCTCTTTTTCTTCAGCTTTAAGATAGTAAGAGCACAGATTCTGGAAAGGGCCAAAGTGAAGTTCAACTCTCCACTCTAACAACTGACTAGCTGAGTGACCTTAGGCAAATTCTTTCACTATTATGAGCTTCCTTTCTCCAATCAATAAAATATGGGTAATTTTATCTAACTCATAGTATCCTAAGAAAAGATGATGTTTATAAACCACCTAGTTTGGTGCCTAGCAATAATTTTTGTTGGTAGTATCAATAAATACATTAATAGTATTATACAGGGCACCTTTTATTTTTACCTGCTTATCATTCATTTCTCCCCCACCCCCACTTTCTGGTAACAGTATCTCTATTTTCCTTAGAGAAATTGTCCCCAACCCTCTACTCACAGAGTCATTAGGTTATATAAGGCTGATCCCCTCTACTCCACCCTGGATAGGATTGGAGTGAGAATATGAACCAGGCCTGGCCAGTCATCATAGTCCATCCCCCAAACATGGCAGCTGGTTTAGGATGGACATGTGGCCCACATTGGTCCAAAAGACTCCATACCATCATTTTAGATGAAACAACTAGGAAAAATAAGCTCTTTTTCAGCTGGAATTACTTGCTTTGAAGATGGAACTTCTGAGTACTACCATGTAAAAAGGGCTTCCCTGAGACTGAAGCTAATGCAAAAAAAAGTTAGAGCCAAACTTTTAATAGTGTGAAATCAGGCCAGGTGACATCACTTGATATCCTGGATCCAGCAGTCATTGAAACTATATCCATCCCTAGCCATTTTAGTTACATATGCCAGGCAGACTGACTGCATTAATGGCCCCAATTCCTTTATCTGTCCCCTTGGCAGTGCCCTCACAATCTGACCCTGGGTTCTGTTGCATGACTTGCTTTGGCCAATAAGTAGATAACAGATGTGAAGAAGTGGAGGCCTGAAATAGCACTTGTGTATTTACTCTCTTGCTCGTTTTCTTCTGCCATAGGAATTAGAACATGCCTAGTCTAGCCAGATGGGAAATAAAAACATAAAGCAGGGCAGTGTGACCTAGCCAATAGCCAGCCCCAAGATATCTGAGCAAGCCCAGCTAAGATCAGCAGAGGTGCCTAGCCAACCAGCAACTGACTACAGATGCAGGAGCAAGTTCAGCTAATAGCCACTGAACTCCATACACTCATGGACTAAACAAATGCTTCTTAGTATGTCACTGATGTTTTGTGGTTGGCTGTTTGGCAACATTACTGGTTCAACAGGTAACTGATATATTCACCCACAAAATTTCTACATTCAATTCTAGTTGGAGTATCTGTCACTTGTACCCGGAAAAGTCCTTACGTATCATATGAACAAATATTTTCCATAATTGCTTCTGCTTTCCCTAAAAATTCCCTACAAAGAATTATATGCCTGTCTCTAACTAAAGAACTTAGTTTCAAATGTTTATATTGCTCAGAGCTTAATTATATTTTACTTGATAATAAACAAAAATCATTTATATCTAAGATTTTTGCAGAAATAACCTGTTTTGTTTTGTTTTTTAAGAGTAAATCAATAGTTCTAACCATTGGAATTCAGTTTACATAAATGATGAGAGACAGACGGTGAAATAATGTGATCATTACATGAATATTTAATGAAATGAAAAGATGTTCATGTCATATGGGGGTGGTGGGGGCAAATAACAGACTACAATACATTTCTATGGTTTACTCAAACTTTTGTAAGACATATGCACACACACTTACTAGCAGAAGATTGAAACAACACACATCAAAATGTTAACAGTGGTGGGAAACAAAGTGGCTTTCATTTTTTTTCCTTTTGTTTACTTGCATGTTCTAAATTTTCTATCAACACTAATAAAAGAGAAAAATGGTAATTGGCGTACGACGATACCCTTTTCATTGGCTAATCAGGGCTATATGCAAATTAACTGCCAACTAAGATTGGCAGTTAACTGCCAACAAGATGGGGGTTAATTTGCATATGTAGGCACAATGCAGGGAGGCGAAAGGGAAAGCAGGAAGAAGCCCCCTGCCACTGACAGTGATTGGAAACCCAGGGGGGAGCTAAGAGCTGGGGGGCAGGCCTTTGCCCTGCCCCCCAGCCATGATCAGAGAATCAGGTGCCTTTTCCGCCCTGGCCAGTGATAGCAGGAAGTAGGGGTGGAGCCAGCGATGGGAGCTGGGCACCGTGGAAGCTGGCAGTCCCAGGAGCTAGGGGTCCCTTGCCTGGGCCTAAAGCGAAGCCCACGATTGTGGGGCCGCTGCAGCTGCGGGTCCCCGCTGCCCGGGCCGGACGCCTAGGCCAGAGGCGTCAGGCCTGGGCAAGGGGCCAATCCTGCAATTGGAGGGTGATGGGGGTCAACGCCTGAGGGCTTCCCAGTATGTGAGAGGGGGCAGGCTGGGCTGAGGGACAACCCCCCCCCCCCACACACACACACACACACACACACACACACAGTGCACGAATTTCGTGCACCGGGCCCCTAGTCTATATATATAAAAGGTAAGCGACCAAATGACTGATCAACCAAATGGTCAACCAGTTGCTATGATGCGCACTGACCACCAGGGGGCAGATGCTCAACACAGGAGCTGCTCCCTGGTGATCAGTGCACTCCCACAGCCAACCTCCTGCGGCTGGCCAGTCTCCCACAATCCCTCCCCCAGGCCTGCCAACCTCCCGAAGCCCTGATCACCTGGATTGCCAGCCAGGCCAAGGGACCCCACCCATGCACGATTTTGTGCACTGGGCCTCTAGTACTATATAAAGATTTTTCTATTGTCTTTTTCTTCTCTATTTCACGTATTTCTGCTCTGAACTTTGTTATTTTCTTCCTTTAGTAACTTTGGGCTTTGTTTGTTCTTCTTTCCCTTGTTCAAAAATAGCCACTGGTAAGGGTTTTTTGGTGGTTGTTGTTACACAGCAAAGAACTGAAATAGTCAATTAATGTTTCATTGAAAGGTTATCTAATCATTTTTTGACCAATCACTTATTATTGGACACAGGTTATTTTTAATGGAAATATCATAATTAATATTCTGATTGATAAAACTCTATATACATCTCTTATTACTTCCCTAGGATAAAGTTCTAGAGGTAGAATTATAAGATAGAAATTTAAAGGTTCTTAATACCCACTATCAAAATTGCCCCCAGAAATGTTGAAATAATTTACACTCACACCCTTACTGTTGGCTATTTTTCCTCCACTGCCTTTACTCTTTACTCTCAACATATCTTGGAAGCCACCAGCTTCTTTTGAGGCTATAAAAAATCCCTAAATTACCCAAATCATGATCACAGCTCTGTATGTTCAGTAAATACACCTTAATCAGGAATACCAGTACTGTGCTAACCAGCTCTGCTTTGGGCCAGTGCTTCTGCAATAGTGTGGCCAGTGTTCAGATAAACAAGGCTAATGGGGATTTGTTTGTATACCAAGACTTTAAGGCACTAATGTGTACTGTGACTATTCCAAAATTGAGTATACAATGTAGCTTTTTCCAAATTTATTTGAGAAAAGAACTCTTTTCCCTTCAATGTACCTGAAAACTTTTCCCTAACCATTCGGACTTATTTATTTAATTAACATTTTTTAAGCATTAGCTTAATTCCCAGTATTGAATACTGAGGATAAAGAAGTGGCTGAGACAGACACAGGTCTGGCCTATGGGAAGTTTAACCATGAGGACAGACTTTATCAGAGTTTTCTTCATCACAAATCTAACATGGTTTGAGGGGAAGGTGGTTACAGGAACTGGGCATTGCTTTAAGGACAGGGACATAAAATTGACAAAAAAGAATCAGAATTGAGCTCTAACAGAGAAATAGAGAAGACCAAAATGATGACTGGTTGGAGTTTTAGCCTTACTAGGACAAGAAATAAATATAATTTTGTATTTATTTTTCAAACACCCCATATGGAAGCCAGAACGTCAAAAGGAACACAAGTGAGTCATCGGCAATCTGTGTGTCTAAGAGATGAGGAAACAGGTTGATGTTGCTTACTCCAACATCCCACCAGACAAGAGGTATTATGGACAATTCCACAGAATTTAGCAAATCAAATAAGAATTAACTCAGGAGAACATTAAAATGGTAACAGAATAACTTCTTCACCACTATACATGTGCTTCTTAACAGTAAATTATAATTAGCAACCCAACACTTTACTTATTAGAAGTAGTCTCTTCTACCAAATTTACAAAGAGCGGGGATAGTTTACCAGAACAATTTCACCTGTAAAGCACAGAGTTGATGTGGTTTTCACAGATGGGGTAGAGGCCAGTTGATGTCCCACTGGCGTGGCTCAGTGGTCGAGCGTCGACCTATGAACCAAGAGGTCGCAATTCGATTCCCAGTCAGGGCACATGTCCAGGTTGTAGGCTTGATCTCCATGGGGGTCATGCAGGAGGCAGCCAATCAATGATTCTCTCTCATCATTGATGTTTCTATGTCTCTCTCCCTCTCCATTCCTTTCTGAAATCAATAAAAAGATGAAAAAATTTTAAAAGGCCAGTTGTCATGGTAAGCCAAAGGTGAGTTCCCATGGCTGTCGTGTCCCAAGTCTCATGATTCCTACTTGTTCTACTGAGTAACCCACAGCCCCTACCCCTGCCCGAGCTGTGTTTAGTCGCCTGCTATAGTTTTAGGCACTTGTTTCGACACCCGGGCTTTTTTGGTTGTCGTCTTCTAATTCTCGTCTATCCTGATATTTTTTTTTTAGTTCTGTAAAATGAATCCCTGAGAAACAGCAAAAAGATCAACTTTATTCAGCAATCAATAATGCAATAATGCCTTCTATTTCCTATTACTGACTTCAAGAAAACCATTTCTGGGCTTTTCCCACCTATAAACACATTGCAGGAAATTAGGTAGCAGTTAAGATCATACTGTTTTAAATATTATTATGAAGCCAAGATAAGCTCAATCATTGGGCATTCTTGTAAACTATTAAAAACACCTGCTTTCTTATGTGTTTGTGATGTACAATCCTAAGAAGGATAAGTTATTAGTAAGACCAACCTGTACACAGAAACAGAAATGTGCTGCTGAGAATGACCTCAAAGAAATTAAATTGCGCAACACCTTTCCCTTTAAAAGCACCTCATGAATAAAATTCGGAGTCCAAGAATAAGTTCCATTTAAAGCGACAATGCAAAATAAAATCAAAGACGGTTTTATGAACCTATAAGAATACTTCCTCTAATTGAATATGGATTCATAAATAAAACATACACGCATCCACTCACTCTCTTAAATGGCTTAAGGACTCGAACTGTAAGCTCAGAGGGAAAGGAAGTAGAGAGAGACCTGATTCCTCTCTACCTCAGGCATTTCAGACTATCATGGTCTGGAATTGTCTATTTTAAGACAAAAGCATTTCCTGCTATGTGCTCTAAATTAGGTTAAGTTTATTTCCACATATCTCACTCTCAGTCCATCACCTGAGCCCTGCTGACAGGCCATGTGAGCTGAGATCATCAGTATCTCCCAAGATTTAGATCAACTTAAAATATTCTCTTTTTTTTTTCCTTACTGGCATCCTTAACTTTTTTTTAAAGTTTTGTGTAACACACTCCAGTTAATTCTAAAACCATTCCCGGGGAAGACATGGTGCTGAACAGACCTCAAGCAAGAACTGGCTGACTAGGAGCCAGATGCTGCCACCAGATGTGTTGTATCGGACTAGCCCAGTGCTCTTTAGAATTTTGATATAGTTGCCAACATAGATACGGACATTTCACATTAAAATCCAGATTCTAGCTCCTGAAAACCTGACAATGTCAGGCCTACTTCCCTGCCTGGCAATGACTGGTGAGAGCCAATCGGCAGTTGCCCCTTCAAGAGAGAATATGCACCCTCCAGTCCCCTCCTCTCCTGTTATCTTACATTCAGTCTCACTTGCATTCATTCTACTCATACTTGCTTCTTTAGGCATTTAAATTTTACTACTTCTACCCTTATAAAAGAACTTAGATAATAATTCATTCTCCTCACCACCCACTTCAAGTCCATTACCAAATCCTACCAATTCTACCTCCAAACTTCTCAACCTGTTCCCTTGTTTTCTGCTTCTGCTTATCACTACCCAACTGCACTGGCATGACTTCCTTAAGCTATCCCTTACCCTCCTAAAGCATGGTCACTCCTCTAATCCTCCTCCTCTATTCCTCACACATCAACAAAACTATTGTAAGGTAACAATTCTGATCACAAAATATCTCCCCTTACCCACTTAAAACTGTCTAGTATTTCCCAGTGCTCTTTGGTCAAAGACCAAACTCCTTCCCATGGCCAGAGGCCCTACGAGATCTGGCCAACAGTTCCAGCCCCTCTCCTGCCACTCTCTCCTTCACTGACTCAGCCCAGGTTTTCTTTCTGTTGCTCAGGTGCATCCAGTCACTTCCTGTCCCAGAACCTTCTCTCTGCACGGCTGATTGCAGTCATCCTTTAGAATCTAAACGGACCACCGGCTGCCGACAGTTGGTTTAGATCACAGCATCGACAGTACACCCTCCAGGGTCTATCACATCTCAGCTATGTTCTTTCAAAGCATAATGCCTTTGTTCATGACATGAATGTCTTTTTTTTAATAAGAGAATCTGACTTCATCTGCCCTACAAGGCTCTTCAGAGTGGTTCTCTGATTTAGACGACAAAGGGGTGACCAGGTAGCCTGCGTCCTCTGGTGAAGGTGTAAGAAAATCTATTGTAACCTGTTCAAGGCTGCACTTCCTCAGATCCTTGGTTTGAAAAATGGAAAGCCATGAAGGAGAGGAATTGATATGCACAAAGGATTCTGGAGCCTTCAGGGAGGGAACACTGACACCTCAGTCACGATGCCCAGGATTCACGGTGAGATCTGTGGGAGGAGATGAATATGGTTGCTAATAAGACTAAAGTTTCCAGAAACAAAGTAAATACTTCAAAATAAGAGGAAGTCCAGGCTGGTGACTGGGACTCAAGACAAGTATCCCAGGTGCCACGGAGAAGCTTGTATGTACAGAGCATGTGAGGCAGGAAGCTAATAGAGACCCACCATGCTGTGTGGAACCTGTGCAATAGGCACAACGTGTAACTCATAAGGAGGCCCATGTGTCCTAGCAGGGTTCCCCACAAGCAGACGCTAGATGAGGGTTTAGCTCAGTGATGGCGAACCTATAACACGTGTGTCAGAGGTGACACGCAAACTCATTTTTTTGGTTGATTTTTCTTTGTTAAATGGTATTTAAATATATAAAATAAATATCAAAAATATAAGTCTTTGTTTTACTATGGTTGAAAATATCAAAAAACTTCTATATGTGACACGGCACCAGAGTTAAGTTAGGGTTTTTCAAAATGCTGACACACCAAGTTCAAAAGGTTCGCCATCACTGGTTTAGGTGAAGGTGGTCCATTTTGAAGGTAATCCCAGGAAGTACTAAGAGGAGAATTTGGCACTAAGACAAGGAAGTAAAAAAAGTCCACCTAGGATATCTTTTAAGAAGGTTTCTGTTGTGTTCAACTGGACTCAGTCCCGCTGGAGGAGCTCTGAGAGATAGTGTAAAACCTGCCTCATAGTCACACCTCCATTCATCACTGGCAGAGGGCCGCTCCCTGGCACCTCCAGCCTGCACTGCAGGAGGCCAAGATAAAGCTCTCATGTTTCCATACAGAGATGTGAATGGGGCATTGATGGTATCTGCTACACCACGCTTGGCACACCTGTGGCTGAGCCTGGCCACTGAGAGACCATACAGTAGTGACTATGAAGGGCAGGAGCATCTTTCACTCTGAGGAAGACCAGCCTCAACAGTGACACCTTGTGGCAGAAAAATGCAATCATGTGGCGGACTGGTTGATCCTCCTTCCTTAGGAGCAGCATAATCTCAGGGTAGAGGGTCAAGGGAGGAGATAGGGAGAGGGGGAGAGAGGTGGGAGGGAGCCCTAGTGAAAAGACCTGGACTTCCAGCTAAGAGGGAAGGCAGGTTCCAGCAAAGTTGGTTTAATTTAGACAAATAAAACTGGTTGTTGTTTTTTAATAGAAATCCATATAGGACCCAAAAGCTCTAGCACACTTTATAACTCCGTATTAATTTGTGTGCCCACTTGTTGGGATCTCTCCTCCCTCCTACTTTAACTCAGACACGGCATAGTCAGGGCTTAGCATTAATTCTAGCATTTATGAGGCCCAGGCAAGAATACAAATGGAGGCACAGATACCACATGTCTATGTATTTTAAAGTTATAATCAAACTAACAAACTGGTAAACAAAATACATTCTATCCTCCTTTACCTTGAACAATACAAAGATGTGGATGTTGAGGTTTGAATTTTGAACTTAGAATTCTTGCGCTCTTTATAGTTCTGGACAAAACATGGTAGTGAGAGGCAGGCCTGCCCCAGCCAACATCTTTCTCTCCCCACCCCTGGCTCAACATGTGATGTCTGCAGCCTGCACACCAGGCTAGCTCCATGTGCAGCAGGGGCCAGCAAACTTTTTCTATAAAAGACCAGACAGTAAATATTTTAGGCTTTGTGGGCCATTCGGTCTCTGTCACAACTACTCAACTCTACCATTTCAGCACAAACGCAGCCACACAATTTGTAACCAAACGAATGTGGCTGTGTTACAATAAAACTTTATTTTATTTATTTTTTTTAAATATATTTTACTGATTTTTTACAGAGAGGAAGGGAGAGAGATAGAGAGTCAGAAACATCGATGAGAGAGAAACATCGATCAGCTGCCTCCTGCACATCTCCCACTGGGGATATGCCCGCAACCCAGGTACATGCCCTTGACCGGAATCGAACCTGGGACCCTTCAGTCCGCAGGCCAACGCTCTATGCACTGAGCCAAATCGGTTTCGGCTAAAACTTTATTTTAAAAAACAGGCATGGATTCAGCCCCCAGGCAGTCGTTTGCTGGCATCTGATCCATACTTTCACAAATAGGTACCCCTCAGCCATTCTCGGCTTATGGGCATGCCCACTGTAGCATGGATTGTCCTGTGGAGAACAGACCTGGTAGAGAAGACCAAGCAGACCCTGGAAGACAACTCAGGGTCATTTAGGCAGGGAGGTCCCAGGCCTGTCAGGCACAGGTTTCAGGTGGGCACCTCCACTTGGCCCCATGCCAGTGGTTGGCAAACTCACTCAAGGGGCCAAAGAGCCGCATGTGGCTCACGAGCCGCAGTTTGCCAACCACTGCCCCATGCAGGCAAATGAGGCCTTCTAGACTCAGCCTCTAAAGTCTGAGGCCCTGGCAGGGGCTCCCCCCGCCCAGATCTAAAGGTACATCGGAGGTACATAAGAGATTTTGAATATTTGAAAAAACATACTTAATATTATGACACTTTCATCATATCACTGAAATCACTCCCATGGCAATTAATGAAACAATTTTGTAATGGTAGCCAGAGACATATGTTTTTATAAAATGAAAGAGGGGAGCTCAAAATCAGATCTGGTTAAAGTCATATCTCTACTTTTTTGACTTGTTGCCTTGAGCAAATTACTTCACTTCTCCAATCCCCATTTTTTTCATCTGTAAAATGGAGATACTAGCAATACTTTTCACAGTGATTTGGGAAAGATTAAATAAAATGATAGGAGAAAAGTAGTTAGCACAATGCCCAGTACACAGCTAAAGGTTAGTAAAAGCTAACTTTGATCATTCCAACACTACCAGAATAGGGCACAGTGATTTTGAATCTCAAAATTGTCTTCCAATTCTCTCAGTCCACTAACTTGCCTTGTCTGATACTCCTGAGTCAAACTTAGCCTACTATTCAAAATGCTCAAGACATCAACCATTTTTTAAATGGAAAGGAAAAATGGACATCTTCCCATCATCTGCAAGATTACATTATGCATCGATAGATATTGAAAGTCCCAATAATAAGCCATTTCTTCTTTAAATGCTACAATGATATGAATCAGGAAAACAAAATAAAAAATGTCCAACTTGATACAACAGGGATTTTTTTTAAATGCTTTCCCATCATTCTCCAAGAAGCTGTCTGCAACTGAAACACATTCATCCACGCATCACTATTCTCTCCTTTAGTTCCTCTAAACTCGTTTTATAATTACTGTTTTCCATGTGCAGATCTAGCATGATTACGTATTTTATAGTAAGGTGCTTGAGTAAAGAGGCTGACTATATATTCCATACTACAAGGTAAGGACTCTGTATATCCAAGTATTAGTTAACTGCACTTTCCATTAGCTACTTTCATTACTTTAACTTCAAACTCTAACACTTTACTCTGAAGAATTAAATTTAAATTCTAAAACACCTAAAAATATCTGTTAAAGGGACAGACCACTATCTAATACATAGCTAAACACAAGTTAAAAATACATATAGCAAAACCTCAAACAATAAACAGTAAGAATAAAAAATAATTTGAGATGCTAAATCAAATTATAAAATATTATGATTAATATAAAATGCTGATTATAATATTACTCATTATCTCATAAAGTTTCCTAAGTATAACAAATTAAACTTGATACACTGAACAAATAAATAAGGTTTTTTTATTTGTGAATTTCTGTGAATTTCCTTTAATCTGCAAATGTAAAATGTCAGTTGGCAAAGCTTTTAGTTATAGTGTACTTACAAAAAAAATTCAGGAATTATTGGGTTTTGCACAAATAATCCTCAATCTGTCAACTAACAGATGTTTCAGAGAAAATGATAGAAAGGTAGGACAATAACAACCTCTTATTCCTAAAAACCCAATTACACAATTTTTCTACATTTGAAATCGACATGTAAGGATTACATTTAAATAACCTTTTACTAGAAAAGTATGTATGTATATGTGTGTGTGTATACATATATATATATACATATATATAATCATATACTCAAGGGAAATTTTTAGCAAAGATTATAAGCAATTCCAAAGGGGGAAAAAAAAGACCACAATCAATATCAAGGAATGGGAAATGGCTTAAATGTGCAAATGTCAGAGACAAGCATTTAGCTATATATTCTGGAAAGATGATAAAAATAAATAAATGTTATATCCTACTTCTGGGGTCTCTTAAAAATGACTGATCACCATGGAAGAATCATATGAGCTTTTACCAAGGGCCATGTTCAGGGTGTGGAATAGTACTCAGAAACCCCACTAAAAACTGAAATCACAGGGAATGAGAGTTAATAACTGCATTAAGTCATCAAGTAACTGAGTTAAGTATTTTAATCAGTGTACTGATAAGAGTAAGTTTAAGTAAGACAAAGATGTATTAGAAGAGAAATTATGGGACATTATTCAAATCTACTCAACAAATATTTCTAGAGAATGAATCAGTAATATGGTTTCCAACCTTCCAGAGACCCAAATCCCTCCATTTCTAAAGGGAGCCATTAACCCCCTTATTCAGGTTTACATGAGCAACTCTAGCCACTGTTCAAGGCTGCTGGGTATGTGAACACTAGAAATAGATTAGAGCTTTTCTGGGAGTGCAGGGTGTGGTCTTAGATGGAGAGAGGCCTATGAAAGAAAGAGGAGTACTAGAGAGAGAAAATTGTTTTTCAACCTGGATAAGAACTGAAGAAAACAGGAGAGACACATAGTCATGAATATTAGAGAATTTACAAATATCATGAGAACTTAAGTTTGCTTTTATTTCAATAACCTGAGAAAAAATAATGTAAGGATATTCAAGATCATCACCACAGCCAGGCCCACTGAATCTGGACAATAAACCATACCCTAAAGAACCACTATGGATCAATGAGAAATGGAGAAAAATGAACTTGAGAGTCTAAATAATGTGGTCTCACCAACTGAAAGGTAAAACTATCAAGCTCCTCAGCATGAATACTAGTAAAAGTTTCACAGAAGTTGAATATGGTAAATATGATGAGAGAATTGAGGCATCACCCAGCACACAGCAGGGTAGACCAGTTGACTGCCAAAGAACCCGCCTAGAATAGTTGGCATCATATTCCAGTTACAAGTAGCAATTTAGTTAATGTGGCTAAATTAATGTTATTAATCTGAATTAGTAGCATTAAGTGTACTTAATTTCTCAATTGATTTAGGTTTTATGTAGGTGTAGGAGTGCCTGGCCGGGTAGTTCAGTTGGTTGGAGCATAATCCTGATGTGCCAAGGTTGCAGGTTCGATCCCTGGTCAGGGCACATACAAGAATCAACCAATGAATGCATAAATGAATAGAGCAGCAAGCAGATGTTTCTTTCTTTCTCTTCCTCTCTCTCTCTCTCTCTCTCTCTCTCTCTCTCTCTCTCTCTCTCTTCCTCTTAGAATCAATAAATAAATTTTTTAAGCGGTAGGAGCCCTGGCCCACATGGCCCAGTGGTTAGAATGTGGGCCCAAAGACCAAAGAATCACAGGTTCAATTCCCCCAATCAAGGGCACATACATCAGTTCAATCCCTGGCCACCTACAGGAGGCAACCAATCGATGTGTCTCTTACATCTCTATCTATCTATCTATCTATCTATCTATCTATCTATCTATCTTTCTCTCTCCCCCTCACTCCCTTCACTCTTTCTAAAAAAAATCAATGGAAAAAATATCCTCAGAGGGTTAACCAAAAAACAAACAAACAAACTGTAGGAGTTTAAAAAAAAATAAAGAACCTCACTAACTTTATGTTTAATAATTAAAAGTATTCACTAAAATAGCAATAACTTAAGTCAACCCTGAGGTTCTACAATAAATTATCTTCTTTAAAAGGGGCCTCATCTGCCTGGCCGGTTTGGCTCAGTGGATGGAGCGACGGCCTGTGGACTGAGGGGTCCCGGGTTAGGGTTAGGGTTAGGGTTAGGGTTAGGGTTAGGGTTAGGGTTAAGGTTAGGGTTAGGGTTAGGGTTAGGGTTAGGGTTAGGTAACACTTAGGTAATAATATAGGGCAGCAGTTTCTCACTGATTTATTGCATTTCTTTCCTCCTTTGCCAGAATACCAATCTAGGTAATGTCATCCTTTCAGGGACAAAACACCTCACGTTAGGTCTCTAGGTAAATGCAAATCACTTGTAAATGACATCTTTTCAAACAAAATAAAACACATAACCAACCATTTTGACTGTCTCCAAATGTACATTTTCTTTATCATTCCTACTCCCTGATTTCTTTCCTAACAAACTGCTGTTCCTGATGCTTGGACATCAAGATGAAGGCAATCGTTGGAAAGGCTCAAAGGAGGATAAATCCTGCTAATAACATAGTCGTGCCAACAGCTCAAGTGAAGGCCAGGAAGCAACAATGGGTGCAGGCTGGAACTCATGCCTCAACCATCAGCACATGCGTGAGTGCCAGTCCTGGAGCACAGCCCCATAAAGAGTCCAGGGGTGCCTGGCCCAAGCATGCCTCACCACAGATTGTTAGGAGAAAAGGGGACCCATACACCTATGGTGCCGTCTTATAATGGCTCCATGAATTCCAGATTGCACCAAGCGATGCCACTGTCTCCCCTCGAGCAGATCCAACCCTGAGAGGTCCCTGAAGGCAATAACCATGTCCCATTCCTGCTGGCATCTCGCTGCTAGAACACCTGTAATTAACGGCAGCTCAGTGTAGAGCAGTGGAAGGCATGGGCTTTGAGTCCAAGACTCAGATACCAATTTCTCCATTTACTTGGGGAAGGCCCTTGTGAGCAGATGCTGCTAAGTGCCCTACTAATGTCCCTCTGCCTTAAACATTTCACTAGTAAAGTTCCCCAAAGGATTTCGCACTGCAGATATCAGCATCGCTGCTGAGGACTTCTTTTGAATCTTGAAAAACTACTCTGTTCTTGCAGGAGGCAAGATGAAAGTGCCAGGGAATACCTCTTTCTCTCTGAGCAGGTGGCAGCGGGTTGTTCAGCCATGGCCAAAATTAAGGCTCGGGACTTTCGTGGCAAGAAAAGAGAGCTGCTCAAACAGCTAGGATGACTTGAAGGTGGAGCTGTCCCAGCTGCCTGTAGCCAAAGAGACAGGCGGCGCAGCTTCCAAGCTTTCTAAGATCCGAGTTGTTCGCAAGTCTATTGCCCGTGTTCTTACCTTCATTAACCAGACTCAGAAAGAGAACCTCAGGAAATTCTACAAGGGCAAGAGGTACAAGCCCCTGGATCTGCGGCCCAAGAAAACACGCGCCATGCGCCACCCCCCCGCCCCCCCCCCCCCCGCCCCCGCAGAAGTACGCGGTCAAGACCTGAGCATCAATAAAGCACAAACTGGCTGACAAAAAAAAAAGAAAAGAAAGTGCCATGGTGCCATGGGATAAAGAACAACTGACAGATATAATTATACACCAATGTTCATAGAAGCATTGTTGACAAACCAAATGTTAAGCGGCAGATTACTGGATAAACAAAATGTGGTAAAGAAATACAATGGAATATTATTCATCCTTAAAAAGAAATGAAATTCGCCCTGGCTGATGTTGCTCAGTGGTAGTGTTGGCCTAACCCACCAAAGGATTTGGGGTTTGATTCCCAGTCAAGGGCACATACCTGAGTTGCAGGTTCGATTTCTGGCCCCAGTTGGGGCAAGTACAGGAGGGAACCAATCAATGTGTCTCTCTCACAATGAGCTCTCTCTCTCCCTCTATCTCTATCTCTATCTCTATTTCTCCCCTCCCTCCCTCCCTTCCTCTATCTATCTATCTATCTATCTATCTATATATATATATATATATGGAAAAAATATCCCTGGGTGAGGGTTAACAAAAAAACAAAAAAAAAATGAAATTCTAATTCATGCTACATCATGGATGAACCTTGAAAATACTATGCTAAGTGAATTAAACCAGACATAAAAGAACAGATATTGTATGATTCCACTTATATGAGGTACCTAAAATATAGCAAATTCATAAAGAGAGAAAGTAAAATAGTGGTTGCCCAGGGCTGGGGGCAGGAGGGATTGGGGAGTCATTGTTTAAAGGGTACAGAGCTTCACTTTGGGGTGATGCAAAAATTCTGGAGATGTAGAGTGGTAATGGTTGCACCACACTGTGAATGTACTTATTACCACAGAACTGTACACTTAAAACAGTTAAACTGGGCCTGGTCTGTATGGCTCAGTGGTTGAGCATCAACCCATGAACCAGGAAGTTAGGGTTCAATTCCCAGTCAGGGCAGATGCCCAGGTTGCAGGCTCAATCCCCAGTAGGGAACATGCAGGAGGTAGCAGATCAATGATTCTCTCTCATCATTTATGTTTCTGTCTCTCTCTCCCTCCCCCTGCTTTTCGCTGAAAGCAAGTAAGTAAATAAATAAATAAATACAATAATTAAATAAAATAATTAAACTGGTAAATATTATGATACGTAAATCTTAGCGTAATAAAAAATAAATAAATTTTTTAGAAAACAACTGACAGGAGCTGCTTCTTCATCCTTCATGTGAGGTCATCCTAAGGCAGGTGTTTTATGCTACATCCAGAGTTTCCTTGTGAGATTAACCTCTAGTCATGACTGCAATAATTTACTGAATAATGTCCCATCCACTGGCTGCCTTCTCCTCGCTGTCTCACCTGCTTTGTTCACCTACTATTGTTCCCTGTAAATCCCATGTAATTACTTGCACTAGAACTCCTGTCTCAGGGTCTGCTTCTGGGAAAACTAAACCAAGACACATAGGCAAGTATCTTAACTTCTCTAAATGTTAATTTCCTCATCTTGAGAAATAATATCTGGATCATGGAGTTATTGTTAAGATTAAATGAGATAATTCTTGATGTGCTTAGCACAATACCTGAAACACAGTCGTCACTTACTGAGTTTCTTGAATTTCTGGTCCAATAGTTATCTGCCTTTTTGATAAAAGCTAAACTATGTCTCTCTGTTTCAAGGGCTATTGTTTACCATCTGCTACATGATTAATATCTCCTATGATTTAACATTCACTATCTAACCACAATGGGGATCAAAAGGAACTGGAGCCCTAACTGGTTTGGCTCAGTGGATAGAGCGCTGGCCTGCGGGCTGAAGGGTCCCAGGTTCGATCCCGGTCAAAGGCATGTACCTTGGTTGCGGGCACATCCCCAGTAGGGGGTGTGCAGGAGGCAGCTGATCGATGTTTCTCACTCATCGATGTTTCTAAATCTCTATTCCTCTCCCTTCCTCTCTGTAAAAAAATTAATAAAATATATATTTTTTAAAAAGAACTGGCCGTGCCGAAACCGGTTTGGCTCAGTGGATAGAGCGTTGGCCTGCGGACTGAAGGGTCCCAGGTTCGATTCCGGTCAAGGGCATGTACCTGGGTTGCGGGCATATCTCCAGTAGGAGATGTGCAGGAGGCAGCTGACTGATGTTTCTCTCTCATCGATGTTTCTAACTCTCTATCTCTTTCCCTTCCTCTCTGTAAAAAAAAAATCAATAAAATATATTTAAAAAAAAAAAAAAAAAGAACTGGCCGAAACCAGTTTGGCTCAGTGGATAGAGCGTCGGCCTGCAGACTGAAAGGTCCCGGGTTCGATTCCGGTTAAGGGCATGTGCCTGGGTTGCGGGCACATCCCCAGTGGGGGATGTGCAGGAGGCAGCTGATCGATGTTTCTCTCTCATCGATGTTTCTACCTCTCTATCTCTCTCCCTTCCTCTCTGTAAAAAATCAATAAAATATATTAAAAAAAAAAAAAAGAACTGGAATTTTGCATCCAACTCAATCCTTGCCTTAGAAGTGGGTTGAGCCCATGAAGGACATTAGACAGCTCCCCCATATCAACAAGATCCTCCAAGGCAGACAGACCACCACCACATCCTCCTGACCTGCGGAATTAATTGTACGCAACACTTAATTCTTGTCCTTCTTTCTTTTTGGCTCTGAATCTACCATCGTAGCATCACCAAGGCTTATGATGAGGACTAAGATGCATTTAGTCTTTTCCTGTTCCACAGAACACCAAATGAAACCATGGGATCATAAAAATCCATTCAGGTGTATCCTTTGTAAAGGACCATTTTATGTGCTTTGGTTTCTCTTTACTTGTTTGCCAAAATACAGAGAGAATTTTGTTAGCACAATGATCACCTATGCCAATTAGCAAAACAAAGGAATAGGTTACTGACTAGTAAGGCTAGTGAGAAATCTAAATTCTATTCCTTACTTTTATAGAAAAGACCTTTCTAAATATGTGGTTTTTAAAAGTTGACTACTCTTACACGTTAAAAAGGAAAGCTCTGTTCCCCAAAACAAATGAGTGACAAAATCCTAGATTACATATTGCCCTTTATCATAATCCCCAAAGCTTTTTTCCAACATTGCTTACCTCCATAGCATTTAACTCTGTTCTTATCCCTCACAACTATTTACAGCTGGCCATCTGAAGTTTAAAGCATGCCCATATTGGGCATGTCTAATGGTTTCCATCTTTGCCTCAAATACATTTACATTACATATATGAGGCTCATACTACTCCCAATATCACTGCCTGCATTTTCCCATTTTCCACTTACTTTTTATAAAATAGTCACAAGATTCAAGAAATATTCAAATGATTACACAAACTCTGATATACAAAAATGGTGACGCTAATGAAATAAAACTACATGTTAGCAAGTAAGACTATGACATAGTAGCTCAAAACATTGGCTCACAAGCTAAAGCACAGAAGTCAAGATTAACATATGAAAGGCAATGTAACTATGTACCAACTAACATCAGAAAAGTGGTATAAGTCATACAAAAGTAGAGTCAGAGGCAGCTAATATGCATGGGGTACTGAATACAGTTCCAGTACATAACTCCCAATCTTGCACATTTCAGGGAATTATTAAACCATTTCCATTCATGAACTTTCTCACACCACTTTCAGAAGGTATACACTATGAATTACTCCAAGTATTTCCAATTCTATTAGTCTAACAAAGTCAGTTTAATTATAACCATTAACTGCAAACAACATCCACACTCTCTGTGCTCTACTCAAAACTCAGGAAAAAGAACTAGGCCCCAGATGACATTCAGAGATTCTCAAAACCAACAACAAGTGTGGAGTTCCACTACAGATCTTTTATCAGGAGCATCTTCACTTGGAAAATGGTCTTTTAAAGTTATTAAAGCTAAATAAATTGTGTTTGGTCAATGAAATTAGAATGGGCACTGCTAGGATTCCCAAGGCCATATTCATAATCTTTCTATTGCTTTCCAGGTCATCCTGCCACTCTCTTGCCCCAATCTCAAACCCCATGCCCCTACAAATACCAAAAGCAGGTAGTCATTGCCATGAAATCCCTCGATGGTTAAGCTTGAACCTCATCTCCTTAATGGATCACAGGATCTTCATGCTTCTCACTCTCTCTAGCTTCTCTCACCATCCCTCAAGCTAATCTCCAGTTCCATTGGTCTCCTATAACCTCCCCAAACCCCGAATCTCCTATTCTCTTGCTCACCTTTGGACCTAGACCACTCCTTGTGTTATCTGCACCAGCAAAACCAAGCTCACCCCAGCTAACTCCACTTAGTGTTCCACCTCACCTTCTTTAAGGAGCCTTCTTTCATCCTTTATGCATTAATCTCCTATGTCTTCCATGATAGCCTGGGTGCTCCCCTACAAGAGCTCCCATTACAGCAGCCTTCTGATTTGTCTGGCTACAATCCTGAACCTTCCAGAATCACCTGATCTGTTTATAGTTGCAGAGGGCTGGCATGAAGCAACCACATGCACATACAGTAAAATATATGCTATAATGGCTTAACTCTTTGTCCGTAAAATCCATGATGAAAGCACACCAGACATTCTTATTTTCCAGGATAAAATAGCTAATAAAATGATACTTAGTTGATCCTTTGCATAAGAAAAACTGTTGTAAAAATATATCATTTTAGCCCAGACAGCATGGCTCGGTGGTTGAGCATCAACATATGAACCAGGAGGTCATAGTTCAATTCCAGTCAGGGCACATGCCCGGGTTTTGGGCTTGGTCCCCAGTGGGGGGCATGCAGAAGGCAGCCAACCAGTGATTCTTTCTCGTCATTGATGTTTCTATCTCTCTCTCCCTCTCCCTTCCTCTCTAAAAATCAACATATATATAAATTTAAAAATATATATATGTATATAATTTTATATCTGGGAAAGGGCCAGATGATTTTGAAACATATCAAGAAACAAAGATCCCCCAAATAAGGAGAAAGCTAGTGGCAAAGCCAGAAATGGAACTTCGGTCTCTTGACTCACAGATCAGTGCTCATATCTCTATATCCCAAAGAATCTGCTCTGAAGTTATTCTAAGCAACTATTCATGTTGCTGAATTCAAGGCGGCCCCTGCCAATGTATTCAAAGTCTGTGTATGAAAAGACAGTTCTTTCTCAGACTTAACAAAAAAGGGGAAATTTTCCCTTGTGTATCCTGGCTAACTGCTTCATACTCACAAACCTGATGAACAGCAGCCACTGAAACTCAGTTGTCTTTGTACCCAGTGTCATAGAGAACCTATTTTCAACAAGCTCGTAAGAATGGCCAAGCTATCATCTCATTCACTACCCTCTCTCCTACTTCTTCCCGTGAAGACGTTTCAGGAATAAGATAGTTAATGAACCAAAGTGAGAAACAAAGAAGGGGTAAGAGGAAATTTTACTTTAAATGCAAGAAAAAAAACACATCACCAGAAAGAAAGAAAACACATCAAGAGCCTAATGTAAAAAGGAGTCAGCAACACTGCTCCCCTAGCATTCTGCCCTTTGAACCATAGTCTTGCTCCTCCAGGGGATATTAGCTTGGAGCTGGCTGACAGGAAGGCAGTATAACTAATCTGCCTCAAACAAGGCACAAGAAAGCCATCTTGTGTCACCGAGAAAATAACCAAGGATCATGATACCAGCCCAACTTCACATCTTCCAAAGCCACTCAACCTTCTGCTTTTAGAGCAGAATTCCCCAACCCCCGAGCAGTTCCCAGACCCCAAACCCACCTTCAATCACCTTTGGGCCCACAGAAGATGAACTACCCCTACCACACCCACCTTGTTTTAGAGAAATCCACTACCTTAGAACTAGTAACTACAGTGCATGACTAGATTCAATTTCTTATATAAAACCCTGCTCTTGTTTGCTATAATTAGCCATACTGTTCTAGTGGAAAGTCTCTCACAGTGTGCATAAGGATCTGAGAGTATTCCGAAAAAACCAGTCACATTACTCAATTCCCATTCAAGTTGTCTTCTAAGCCACTAGAGGAAGTTGCCTTGAATTAATAGTTTGCTTTTAATACATTTATGGGGAGTGCACTTTGCTGCCTGCAATTCATTCATACTCAAATCACAGAATGACACCTGCCTTTAGGGGTAGAAAGCTGTAAGGCAGGAAAAAAAGAAGGAACACTATCAGACAACCCCACACAAACCACACGATACAAGATAATTAAGTGAGCAAAATGTAAAATCTGAAGAACCAACCATGACAAAGTCAAGTTTCTGGTATAAGGCATCTATGAACACTGCCACTGGCCTTCCTGCTACAGGTATATCCCAGAGATGCCCTCTGACCCAATCCATACTCCTCACCTGCTGGAACAGCAATCTCACTGCTGACTTCTAGGAAAAAGTCATCACTTGGCTCCTTCCTGAAATTGCTGTCTCTTTCTCTCTCTCCCCCGCACCCACCCCCCCCTCTCTCTTTTAATTTTGTTAAGTGCCCAGTAGGTGCCAGCAACTAGAGATTTCCTGGAACTTCAAAGCAACAAATCTGGAAGATGCAAGTGGAGAAGAAATATCCAAAGGTTAAAAGCAGAATTTGAGGCACAGCCCTGGAAAACAGGGATAAGAAAATCCACTAGGGTAGAACTTGAACTTTCCCGAGAAAAGGTTGACCAATTATATCAGCAATTAAGTCAGTGAGGTAGTGGCTTTGAGTGTAAATCACACAGAGGAGTAGGCCCTAGTTGTGAAAGAGAGACAGCCTGGATCTTCTTGGTGGGTTTGTCATTGACACTGGTAGGGCTCAGCTGTTGCTTCTGTTGTAATCATAGGGTCACACACTGCTCCTACTATGTCCAACAATAATTTAGCAGACTTGAGAGTCAGTTAGGACTCCAATCCTGGCTCTGCCATAGCATTAACTTTGAGCACACTGTTCTGTTCATTCATTCAACAAATATTTATTAAGCAGCTATTATGTGTCAAACACTCTTCTAGACACTGGGGATTCAGCAAAAGGCAAAAGCTCTTGTCTTCATACAGCCTATCAAATTCTTTGAACTTTAGTTTCCTCAAAATTTGAATAATACACCTACCTCTATGGACAGTATGAAATAAGGGGCATAAAGCACCTAGCATATAGTATACTCAATAAATGGTGTCCTTCACAGAATACAGAGCAAACATATCCAGGACCCCCAGCTAGAGTGTAAGCTACAAATGAGGAACTATCTATAATTCACTTCTATATCCCAGTGCCTGTCACATCGTAGATGCTTAATAAATATTTCACAGATCAACAAATAAGTATTCAATCAATAGTAGCCATTATTATGGTAACTGTTCATCATTACTCTTCCCCAAGCTACTGAGGTTCTATTACCTAAAAAGGCAACAGGGCATTAAAGACTTTTCTTAAAAAGAAAAGCAAAATGTGCCCTGGTCAGGTAGCTCAGCTGGCTAGGATGTCATCCTGATATGCCAAGTTGTGGGTTTTATCCCCAATCAGGGCACATTCAAGAAGCAATCAATGAATACATAACAAGTGAACAACAAATATCTCTATCTATCTATCTATCTATCTATCTCCTCCTTCCTCCCTCCCTCCTTCTCCCTTCCTCACTCTTTCTAAAATCAATCAGTAAATAAAAAGAAAAGCAAGATGCACTCCACCATATGTCTTCAGGCTTCTACAACATGAAAACAAATGTTATCGAGCATAAGTATTCCAATTCGGAGACTCCATCAGTACAAAAACCTGCATGGACAGCTATTGTAGATGCCTGCCTTCTTTCCTAAACACAAAGTAAGGACAAGTTGGCTTGGCTTCAGGTTGATCCCAAAGACACTTCAAAAGTAAGTTAAATACAGTTTAGCAGATATGCTAAAAGATTATCAGTAAAGATAAGCTAAAGAAAAGTGCTACATAAACAATCATAAAATTTTGATGAATTCAGACAACGAAGGTTTATTTCTCGGTCACAATGTAAGTCCAATGTCAGTTGACTGAAAGCTTTGCTCATTTAGTGACTCAGGGACCCAGGCAGATGGAGACTCCATTTCAACAGGTGCTTCCTCGACCATCATGCAGTAGAAAAGAGTGCTGGGTGGTCTCACTCTGAAAATTAAGTGTTTGGCATAGAAGTGACACAAGTCACTTCCAACATATGCCTGGAAAAAGAGGAAAAGCAGCTGTGGGAACATCAACAGTCTCTACCACCGATGATACTAAAACACAAAAAGCTGTGGAATAATAAAGGGATTTGTCCCAGAGAATGTTCTAATAAAACATCTGGACAGCTCCAAGGTTCACATAATCCTGGACCTAGGAGGCTGTGTCGGATCATTTTAGAACAGTGGCCTCAACATAAAGATACCTCAGACAACATAAACCTGGACCCTGAATTTCCAGAGCAACTCTGCTTTTTTCTATAAATATACTGAGGGTCCGGATAAGCTTTCATTTAGGGAACAAAAAAGTGTCTACAGCTGAAAAACATTTGAAAAACCACAACTGTAAACCAAATCCTTTATTTTACAGATTAAAAAAGTAGAGAGAACAGGAGGGAAAAAACAGGAAGTTAAAGTGACCCTACCTCACCCCCAAGAAAGCTCCACAATGTTTAGCAGATGTAGAAATAAGTCCACTGACACAATGTGTTGTTCCCCTGCACCACCCTCTGGCTTTACCCTTCATCTCAGCTACCTTGAACTGGCACCAAGGAGCCAGACCTAGACCAAAATCATGTCATAGGGGTTTATCAAGGGTTCAATACATGGTATGGCTGATAAGTAGAAGTCCCCACCCACTGCACTAAATAATGATTCACATCCTATTAGCAATTCCCTGTATTACCCATTCCCTACTTCCTGGCAAATGTGAAGCCATTAGCAGAAGTTAATACTAACCTTCTGGAGACTTTCGTTTTTGTTCTCAGATTACAGGTTAACAGCCAACTATGATATGTGTTCACTCAATTCCATTTCCTTACAGTCCCAGCTTTGCTTTATCCCCAGCTTTCCTCCACCTTCATTCACACTAAAGCATTGGATACCACAACATACTTAAGATCAATGGTCTCCCAACCTCCAGTCTCCATCATTTTCAAATTATCTTATACTTGCTAGTCCATGATATAACACTCAAACTTTTCAACTTTTAATCCAGCCTATTTTGGGAACATCATCTCCAGTGTGGCATGTATCCTGTCCAGCCAAAAACAGGATGATTCTCTCTTCTCTTCCCTTCTCTCTCTCTCTCTCTCTCTCTCTCTCTCTCTCTCTCTCTCTCTCTCTCTCTCTCTCATCCTTGGGTGAGAATTAAAAAAGGAAAAAGACATAGCAATGAATCCTAGATCTTGTGATAGTTCCTTAATCTGAGTTTTTATGTTCTCCCTGGTAAAGTAAGTTTGAGAACATCTACTTTGAGAGGCTCTTGAGAAGGTATGTATCAGTAAGGATAATGTTTGACTACAAGTAACAACTGGGAGTTTATAAGTAAGGAATTTGTTTTATGCAGTAAGTACAGGAGAAGGCAGTTTAGGCTGGTGCTATGGCTCAACAATGTCATCGAGACCAAGATCCTTCAAGGTTCCAGTTTTCTCATTCTTAATACATGGTTTCATCTTGTTGTTGTAGTCGGCTGCTGCCCCTCCAGGCATGCCACCTATGTTCCCAACAGCAATAAGCAGAAAGGGGCCAAAAGCTGTTGGGGCATATACCAGCCAAGTGTGTCCTCACTAAGCTTTCGGGAAAGCCCCCATCCGACAACACCCACTTACATTACTATAAGATCTGAGCCACTCCAGGCCCTAAGGCAGTCTAGGAAAGGGAGATAGACATATTCCCATCTCAAACAAAGCTGGGGTTCTTTTAGTTAAAACAGAATAAATGTGGAATAGCCAATCAGCAATGTTAAATTAGATATTTTATGTAAAGTGTTAAGCACAGTAACCTCACACACAGTTAACTGTTCAATAAAAGTTAAACTATAGCCTGACCAGCATGACTCAGTGGTTGGGCATCAACCTATGAACCAGGAGGTCTCAGTTCAATTCCCGGTCAGGGCACATGCCCAGGTTGCAGGCTCAATCCTGGTAGGGACATACAGGAGGTAGCCAATCAATGATTCTCTCTCATCGTTGATGTTTCTATATCTCTCTCCCTCTCCCTTCCTCTCTGAAATCAATAAAAAAAAATTTATAAAAAAGTTAAACTATAATTGCTGCTATCATTATTGTTGTTGTTATTACTCACCTACCTTACCCCTAGCCAAACAGAATAACTTAGTATATCCAGATATCCTCCTTCCATGTCTATTATATCCACCCCTCTAACTGTATATCCAACACTATCCCTGCTTCAAGGTCCAGGAAAATGCCATTTCATCCACGAAGTCTTTCCTGACACTCCCAATAAGAGGTCCTATGGTGGCAGGACCCACATCAGATAAAAACTTCTTGGGATAATTTAAGAAATTCTTATACATACTTATACCTGTTTTTACAGTCAGTCCTCTAGAATCAAACATGGTATGTTTCTGAAATGCAAAGGTTAAACATTAGGTTCATATGTCATAAAGCCAGGGGACTGAAGGGATAAAAGCTGCACTCCCCAAGAATGAGAAGAAAAAAATTATAAAATTCTCTAATAACACCATGCTTTTTGTGGGAGTTCAGATTATATTTCATCAAATATTCCCTCTCTACTATGGGCAGAATCCACTTTTACCTATGGATGTTGGGGCTTCCCCAGGTGACTTGCTCTAACCAAAAAGGTTGCTAATGGAAATGACATTTGCTTGTGCAATTTGGCTTGCCACTTGAATCCAGTGATCTGCCCTAAGAACAGCATGCCCCAAGTAGCTGCTATCCCTTCAGCCTGGGCCCCAGAACACCAGTGGAGCAAACCAGAACCCAGCCTGCAGCCTACAGCAGAGCCACCCCAAGGAGTCCAGCCTCGGTCAGCCAAATCACACTCAACCTAAAGACACACGAGTGTGAGAATAAATAGACCTGTTGCTGTAAGTCAGGGAGTTTTGTTATGCCCCAAAAGTTGACTAACATATACTTTGCCATTTGATATATTTTAGCACTTCTTACATATTCATTCATTTTTTTCTTCACATAAGAAAGAACAGGCTGAAGAATCTCTGCCTTTGGTACACGCAGTGATTTCTATCTTTGGATCAACTGATTTAAATTTATGAGATTACATTATCATTAATATCAGTGCTTTTGTGCATTCCATTTGTTCTACTAGCTTTCAAAAATAAGGAAAATCACAATAAAGTATCAAGGAGTAATATAAACATTGCTAAAACTAAACTGTTGGTTAGCCAAGTAGGTCTCTCCTATAGACAGCCAAAACGTTAACTTCTTAGCTGATAAAAGGGGTGAAAGGATGCCCTAGTAGATTGTACAAAGTCAGCCCCATCAAAGTCAAAGACTATCTGTTGAGGTGAATTTGTGGACTCCAACACCATTCATCGAAACACATTTTTCAAGATATCTGTTTTGGCAAACCATAACCACTGATTTTCACCAGTAGGAAGACATTGATAAGGCTTAAGTTTTGTGACTTTTCCAACATAGTAAAACAAGATGGCCATATTATTTTAATAAAATAATTTTAAATAAAATTATATTCAATCACTAATGAAAACCAGTCTCTTTGTAAGTGAAAGATAAAATAAAATTCCAATCCCTTAGTGAAAAAAAGAGCCAGCTGAATGATGTTAAGAGCATGTATTTGACCAAGACCTATTAAAAATTCCAATGGTGGAGGAAATGGGAGATATCTGTAATACTATCAACAATAAGAAATATATATTTTTGCCCTAACCGGTTTGGCTCAGCGGGTAAGAGCGTCGGCCTGTGGACTCAAGGGTCCCAGGTTCAATTCCGGTCAAGGGCATGTACCTTGGTTGCGGGCACATCCCCAGTGGGAAGTGTGCAGGAGGCAGCTGATCGATGTTTCTAACTCTCTATCCCTCTCCCTTTCTCTCTGTAAAAAATCAATAAAATATATTTTTTTAAAAAGAAAAAGAAATATATTTTTTTTAAATTCCCAATTGGAAATTTAAGGTATCAAGTAAAATGGAAGAGTGGATTTTGTTTTGTTTCACCTTCTTTTAAGTCATTATTAACTTGGGAAACAAATTTCCATTGGGCCAAAGCTCACATACTAGAAGTATATAAATCACAAAGTTACTAAATTTGCCTATTAGTGGAAGCAACAGCCTTCAAAGTGGCAAGGCAAAGAGGACAATACAAGGCCATCGACATCTTAGTGGGCTTTTAACAGAATAGGCCATATGTATGCTGAGACAGGTTACACTTCAGACTGGATACATGCAGATCACACTCCCAAAATTTGAATTCAAGGCCATCGCCAAGGTCATCGCCTCTGGGTCAGAGAAACCTGGGCTCAAATTCTCACTTTCACACTTAGCTGTATCAAGATACTTAATTCCTTTAGTCTCTTCTGTCTATAATTTGGGGATAATAATAGTAGCTACCTCATAGAGGTTCTGCCAGATTTTAAAAAGATGATGCATATAAAGTACTCAGCAAAGTGCTAGCACATGAAATAACAATAATAATGATAATAGTAATAACACTACCTTGACCAACCCAGCTCCTACATGAAGACTGTCCTAATCAGTGAACTCTGTCTCATAATCTCATGAAATGCTGAATGCACAGGTCTGTGTTCACATCCAGGTACAGCTTCTATGAGGTGACAGCTCTCTGGATCAACCAGTAATTTTTCTACTGAATTCAGGCAGAAGAATAGTGAAAAATAAGCTTTTCACTAACAGAAAATTAAGAAGGATTTGGTCCTTCCACCCACAATCCATCCACCCATGAAAGTCTTGCTAGGGAAAGCCGCGTTTCCATTCTTATCCACACACCACCCCTCCAAACTGTGCAAGGCTTTTGTTAGAGCACCGAAGCAGACGGACAAGATGGCTCACTTCAGAAGCAAACTCACCTCAAAGGCAAACTCTTCTACTCTCCAGAAAGGATCTGGCTTGACCCCACGGCCACCTCCAAACTGACATCCAAACTGGAAGTGAAGAAGCCAGCCCTCACTTCCAGAAGTTGAGGTACCCTGTCAAAAACTAAAAGAATCCCTTCTATTCGTGGCAATCCTAATAAAGCATGCCTGTCTGCTTCAAAAATATCTCATAAATTCACCCATCAGCGCCAAGAGCCCAATGCTGTAGGCTGAGAGACAATGCGACTTTACAAGGACAAGAGACCATCAGAGACAAAGTGCCACACCCTTTCCAAGGCAGCTGAACGGTAAACGGTGTCTCTTATAAGGGAAGGAAAGTCTAACCCCCAACACCCCTCCCCCACCCCCATTTCATCCTTTACACAGACCCATTTCCTTTTCATTTTAAAATCAATGGCCTGAGCATCCCCAACTACTACAACTTACAAAAGGGGGGTAAGAAACAAACACAAGTCAAATATACTTGCTTCCAAGCCCATTTGGCAGAGTTTTCTTCCCGCTTCTCTGCCTGTCACAGCTGGAGCCCCATACCTGGTGGAAACCAATGGTTAAGTAAAACCACTGATTTTAAAAAGCCAACCAGGAAACTAGCCATGACAAGTGGGAACGGCCCTCCTCTCCCGAGCATTGATTGGCTCTTGGGGTTCCACGGTCCCTGTTCTGCCCACATAAATGGCAGGTGTGGCTGTCAGTCACGCGGGGCGCTGACAATTCACCGCTCCGGGAGTAAATGGTCTTTCATCTCGCAGAGGCAGGTAGCCGCCTAAAATCGATCCGCTCACCCAGCGCGGACCCTCCCTCTCTGGGGAGGAGAACAGAGACCCTTTAAGTACAAAATAAATAAGACAGGGCCAACCAGAGAGTTGACGAGCGCACCAACGCACCCGTAATCTTCACTGTCCTAAAATGATCTTTCCAAGGCTTGGACAGTCATTTAAAGGAAAAAAAAAAATAGGCACAACCCTCTGAGTACCCCTTTTCTGGTCTAATCCCGAGAAGGTGAGGGGGAGGGAAGGAATGTCGTTCGGGTTAATGTCACATCGTATTCGTTTTCATACACCACCACTCCCTCCCCTTCCCCAATTAATCCAGCTCGTTTTCCATGACACGGATTTTTTTTTTTTCTTTTTTAAACACGCTCCCCTCGGAGTCCAGGGAGGCAGCCTGGGACCCCACCCCCCGGAGCTGGGGCTGCACCTTTCCCTACTTTGTTCTGCTGGAGGTTTCCCGAGACCCTTGCCCCGCGAGCACCCCACCCCTGGAAGCCAGAGGGGGAAAGAGTGGGAGCTGGAGAGAAGAAAGGCGATGGCAGGGAGGGCGGCCCCCGGGAGGGACTGCGGGAGGTGCCCGGCCGCCGGGACGAGCGCGCCGGGGAAGCCGTGCACTTGTTCAGCCCGGGGGCTCCTCCGGGAAGGCAAGCCCGCCTGTAGGCCGCCCCATCCTCTCCCCCGCCCCGGAGAGCCCCGGCCGCGGCGGGCGGTGCACCCCTCGGCTCCCCCCGATAACGCATTGCAGCTCCCCACGAGTGAGGGGCGCCCGGCACGAGAGATGCCGGGGCACGGGCGCCCGGAGGGAGCCGGCGCCCAGCGGCCCGGCCGGGCGTCGACGTCTCACCTTTCGGATGCTCGCCCGGGGCCGCCCCACATGGATTTGTACAACCTCACGTCGCCTCGGCCCCGGGCGGCCGGGAGGAGCCGGAGCCGGCGCTAGAGTGCGAGCAAGCAGGAGCGGGAGGTGGAGGAGGAGGAGGAGCCGGCTGGAGGGAGGGAGGCGGCAGGGAGGGTGCGCTCCGAGGGCCGGGGCCCGCGCGGGCCGGGCGGGGCTGGCGGCCGAGGGGGCGGCACCCACCGCAGTCCCGACACGCGCGCTCGCGCGGCGCCGAACTGCGCTCCGCGGGGCCACCGCCGGCGCGCGGCGCTCTCTCCCGCCGCGGCCCTGACTCACATTCCCAGCATTCCCGGGGCGCGGGGGGGGGGACGGGGGGGGCGGGGGGGCCGGCGGGGACGCGGCACCTCTGCGGGGGGCCGCGGGGAGCTCGGCCCGGGCGTGGTGCGCGCGGTGGGGGTCGGGGAAGCGCCTTCTCCCTGGAGGCCGCTGTCTGGAAGCAGCTGGTCCCCGTCTTCTGCCCCTGGCACCCCTTCCAAAGGCTGCCAGCCACTCCCGGACTAGTCAGGTGGCCTCGGCGACAGGAGCAGGGATGGCACTTGGTGGAGAGGCTGCAACTATCTTTCAGTGTAAGCTTTGGAGTTGGGGGTCGAGGTTTCCATACCCCCGCCCCCTTCCCTTAGCTTCATCTTCGTTAGGATGGGTGAAGGGATTTCATAAGACTTTTTTTACTTGCTTGTACCCTCTAAGGAAAGGAGAGAATGGAAGATGAAGGAAGGGAGCAAGAAAAAATATATCATCATCATCATCGTTACCATCATTCATTGAGCGCCTCCTCTATGCCCTGCAATGTGTGTGTCTTCCCATTTAAGGAGGAAAGGTAGTGTCTGAGTTCATTCATACACACACACACACACACACACACACACACACACACACACACACGGTGAGGCGCAGGAGGAGTTGGACACGTGGTTCATTGGAAAAATCTCCCACCCAACAAGTCTGGAGCCCCAGCGGCTACCGTTTTATATTAGCCAGGGAGTTCGAAATGTCATAGGTATCTCCAGATTTGTCTCTCACTGAGAGTCCATCCGCAGGCCTAGAGCAGTCATTTCCTTCCATTCCTGATGAGTCTGCTTCCAGCAATGTCAGTGGCCAGATAGGAATATCTCCTGCTGGGAAACTTAGACAAATGAAGCAAATTTAGCCTTGGGATGTCTGGGTGTGCAGAGGCATGGAATCAGCACAGTGACTAGGAATGACTCCTTTTTAGTGCCCTGATGGGAATTCACGTATTAAATGAAGGAAGTGGGTGCTGAAAGAGGAGGATGCCTTTTTGTTCCAGCCCAAATGCCCTGTTCCTTAAGCCTTCCTTTCGCATTATTGGTATTTAAGGGTTTTCACAGATTCATGGTCCCAGAGGTCTCTGCACTCACCCTCTTCTTTCTCTCAGTCGCCAAGAAATAGGCACTCATTTTGTTGACCCCGATGCTCTCTGGAGAAACCCAAGCTACACTTGTTGTGTTTAGTTTCCCATGTACATCCTAGACAGCCTGGGCTGAAAAGGCTTGTTGTATACTGAAGCCTGGTCAAGAGTCCTTTGACAAGTCCTAAAATCCCATATCTTTTGAAATGTGACCGTGTTTATTGAGTACCTCCCTCTGTGTAGCACTTACATTTTCTCAACTACACTCACAGAAACTCTATGTTTACTCTCTTTCAGGAAAGTCAGGTAACATACTCAGCTGAAAATGTATTTAAATCTATGTCTTGGCCACCCACTATAATCTTAACCTTTGATCCATGGATTCTAAACAAGAATCCTTATACTTCCTGGTGACAATTTCTTGTTTATATGCCTACTAGGGGCCCGGTGCACGAAATTCGTGCACTGGGTAGGGGGGGGAGTGTCCCTCAGCCCAGCCTGCCCCCTCTCACATACTGGGAAGCCCTCAGGCGTTGACCCCCATCACCCTCCAATCGCAGGATCGGCCCCTTGCCCAGGCCTAACGCCTCTGGCCTAGGCGTCCGGCCCAGGCAGCAGGGACCCACAGCTGCAGTGGCCCCACGATCGTGGGCTTCGCTTTAGGCCCAGGCAAGGGACCCCTAGCTCCTGGGACTGCCAGCTTCGACCATGCCCAGCTCCCATCACTGGCTCCACCCCTACTTCCTGCTATCACTGGCCAGGGCGGAAAAGGCACCTGATTCTCCGATCATGGATGGGGGGCAGGGCCGCCTTTGCCCTGCCCCCCAGCTCTTAGCTCCCCCCTGGGTTTCCATCACTGTCAGTGGCAGGGGGCTTCTTCCTGCTTTCCCTTTCGCCTCCCTGCATTGTGCCTATATATGCAAATTAACCGCCATCTTGTTGGCAGTTAACTGCCATCTTGTTGGCAGTTAACTGCCAATCTTAGTTGGCAGTTAATTTGCATATAGCCCTGATTAGCCAATGAAAAGGGTATCGTCGTACGCCAATTACCATTTTTCTCTTTTATTAGTATAGATGTACATTTCCTCCCAGAGGGAAGATCTATGGCTCTCAACAGATTTCTTTCACATTGGATTCTTGAAAAAATTAAGAATAATCACTTTAAATAGAAAGTGACTTTATGTAGTAGAACAAGGATTAGAAATTTTAGTGATGTAAGTCATCTTTACCCTCTCTAGGACTTAGTTTTCTCATCTGAAAATTAAAAAGCTGAGCTAAAGGATCTTAAGGTCTCTTCCAGAGCCAACATTCTCTAACTTTGTGTGTGTGTGTGTGTGTGTGTGTGTGTGTGTGTGTGTGTGTGTCTCAAAATGCTTGCAAGTAGCCACTGCAGGTTCTCACCTTTGAGGACAAAAGACTATAAAACATGCCATGTTTTATTAAACCTGTTATATGGCTTCAGGTTTTTTGTTCATGTTCGTGTTTTTTTGTTGGTTTGTTTGTTTTACTTTGTTTTTCACATCTTCTTCCATCGTGGCAATCCCTTCTCCAGCAAGTCAGAGGAAGCACACACTTTTATGGCAGATATTTTTTCTCACATATTTATTCATTCATTCACTCAACAATTACTTACTGAGCATCTACTCTGTGTTGTCCTATAGGTTCAGAGCCCTTGCCCTCAAGGTCTGCCCAGAACAGTAAGAGAGAGAGACAAGAAAAGCGGGCATTACAATCCCTCTTATAAAGGGACAGAGCTCTGGGACTGTAGGAGCACACAGGAAGGACAGCCAACCTTTTCCCTGAGGTTCAGAAAATGCTTCCCAAGGAAATGTCTTAAAGTTTGCCTGCCATCCAACTTTCCTGGGTTATCCTGTGTTCGGCCCAGACCAGCAAGCAGCTAGAAGAGATTGGATGTCTGATGGACATCTGCCCCTGGGCGTGTCCACAGTATTTGAGACTGGGCCATAAGAATAAGTCAGCAGGACTCGTATGCATGCATATAAGCCAAACCAATGGACATGAACAACAGGGGGATGAGAACATGGGGGGAGGGGGGCGGTTGGGGGTTAATGGGAGGATGAGGACACATTTGTAATACCTTAACCAATAAAGAAATTAAAAAAAAAAAAAAAAGGAATAAGTCAGCCAGTGGATCCTGAATGGTGAGCTTGTAGACTGTGGTGGCCTAAATCAGAACTATGGCACCCAAAACCATGATGCTAAAGTCATCAAGAAATGAGCTCTAAGACTTTTGCCAAGCAAGCTGGTCTGCAGAGAGGAGAGTAGACAGCCATGTTAGACCTTGTAAACCTGCCCAGTGGGTTGACATGATAGCCAAGTGGCCCTGTAACTGAGCACTGGTTGAAAACAACTATTTTTGTCGTACAATGTTGCAGGGCCATAAAATAGACAGCAGCAACTACTTGTCTCTCTTTTTCTTTTTTCATGTTTTTTTTTAAATTTATTTTATTGATTTTTTACAGAGAGGAAGGGAGAGAGATAGAGAGTTAGAAACATCGACGAGAGAGAAACATCGATCAGCTGCCTCCTGCACATCTCCCACTGGGGATGTGCCCGCAACCCAGGTACATGCCCTTGACCGGAATCGAACCTGGGACCCTTCAGTCCGCCAAGCCGACACTCTATCCACTGAGCCAAACCGGTTTTGGCTCATGTTTTTTTCATTATGCATATTTTGCATTCATTCTTAATTCAGCACTTGCAAAGAAAAATATTTATATTTTGATATTTGCAACCATAGTAAAACAAAGACTTATATTTTTGATATTGATTTTATATATTTAAATGCCATTTAACAAAGAAAAATCAACCAAAAAAATGAGTTCACATGTCACCTCTGACACGCGTGTCATAGGTTCGCCATCACTGTGCTAGGCCCTGTTCTAAGCATTTTGTATGTATTACCTCACTTATTCCTCACAATCACCCTTTAAGATACTATTATTATTTCTATTTTACCAATAAAGACAATGATGCACAAGACCACACAGCTAGAAAGTTGCAGGACTGAGATTCAAACCCAGGGTTCGAACCCTGGCCCCCTTACAGGGAGGGACTGAAGAGAGAGGCAGGCCTCTGCAGGTTGGTAGGTGGCAGACTTAATAAGCAAGGGAACTTACATACAAGGCTTGTCTTGGGTGGCCAAAAGCCTCGTAGATCTCCGCACCAGCCCACCAGAATCTAAAAAGTTTACATAGAGGCCTGATTCTCCCAAGAAAATGCCCATGGCAGAACATACATTCCAAGGACAGGGAAGGGAGTGAGGAGCCCCCAGTTCCCAGGTCTAGCTCCTGGGTAACTGGCAGTCACTGTCCTCTCAATCACCTCCTCCAACATCAGTCAGTCTGACACCAAAATCAACAAGGCAAAATTAACTGGGCTTGGTGAGTGATTGGATGTGGGGCATGAGGGAGGAGCCAAGACTGCTCCTAGGAGTCTGACTTGGGCAACTGGATGGATAATATGGCACTAACTAATATTGGAAATACAGGTGGGAGGCACAGGTTTATGGAAAATTTGTGAACAACTTATGGGTTCAGTTGGGTCGTTATACATTTGAAGGTGCCAGGAACCTCATGACAGAGATTCCAGAAGGTGACTACCTCATTGTGCTTCGGGTCAGATGAGAGATATATGATGAAGACAGTGTATGGGCGTCATCGCATTTGGCAATTAGAACCCAATGTCTTAGTAACCCAGCACAGTCATTGGCCATGGAAAAAAAATACAGTTAGATGAGAAACAAAATCCCTAAACAACTCACAATTACCTGTTCTTCTTAGGCATAAAGTCATTTGTACATGTCTCAGGCTAGATTTTAGTTCAAGAGAAGCATCAATAGTCTGCTATAAAAGTAAAAAGGCCCAAATAACTACCCACAAACACCCCCGCCCCAAGAAACGATCACCCGACACTTCTGAAGCCAACCTATTGGCTTAACTAAATGAATTCTGTTTGCCAGGGATGTTTTAAGATTTTTGTAGCACTAAGCATCACAGCAAGCATTTCAAAATCCAGCATCATCAGAATATCTTTTTTCCTGTGGAAATTTTTGAAAGTTTTTTAACATCACTTTTCATTATTTAACTAATTCATTTTATTCACTTTTGGCTATGATTTGTCCATAATTATTAAGCAGGTTCAATTCTAGGCACATCAGTTAGGGCCTGTGGGAGACAACCAACTGATGTGTGTACCTCTCTCTCCGTATCTCCCCCTCCTTTCCACTCTCTCTAGAAATCAATGGAAAAAATATCCTCAGGTAAGGATTAACAAATAATAATGATAATTTTTGTGAGAAGAAATTTCAACCAATTGTTTTCAAATGGAATGAAATGTTTGTAAATATGAAAAACCTTAATATTATGTTTTGCAGATATTTACAATTAAACATTTATTCATTCCCCACTTATAGTTTTCTGTAAATCTGTAATCTCAAGGCACACAAGTCTTTCCTGGGCTTGCTAAAATGTTGATTAAATGTTCATACAACCTAAAATTACATCAATTTCATGAGTAGATATTGTTGCAGTCATTGGGGATTCCTTACTCTGCTCCTGGAAAGATGTGGCAGATGGCCATGTTCAGCCCTGAGCCTGGGCTGTGTCTATGTGGTATTTTCCATGAGATACTGCCCATCCCTAAGGCCTCCCCTTCCTTCCAATTCCCTGTTGTGGCTATTTAAAGGTAGTTCATTAGCACATTTTAAATTATGCTAAAAGCTGTAAAATTAAAAGGACTTTTTACCAGGCGATTTTTCAAGAACAACTTCCAGATGGAAAAGGCCCCTTGGAAGCCCTCATGGAGAGGAAAAACTACAGATGCAGGTTTTAAAAACCTTCAAAACTGCAGGCTTGAATAGGCCTCACCCAGATCCTGGCTCTTTTAGACTTGTGCTTCTGGCTACTAAAGCAGTTACATTCTAATATCACCATGTTTTCCTTCTAAAAAGCTAAAGGCATTGTAGAGAGTTAAGCTATTCTAGAAACCTCTGAGAAGTTCTTACCTTGAATCCATTTGCATTTCCATCCATGCAGATGCTGAAAGGACTTAGCAAAACTTTTTTTCCCATATTTTATATTTTTTTTATTGAAATTTTTTTAATCTACCCAAATAATAACCTAAATAAAACCACACAAATTAAATGTATGATTCATTTAAAAGGAAATTATGCTTTATTACTATGTTGACGATTGATATTTCAAAAGATCACTTTATAAAATAATTCTTTAAATTATTATTTTAAAGTACAAAATCTCTTGACGCATCTAGCAAAACTTTTAAGTGAGCTAATAATGGGATTCATTACGTGAGAGAAAAATAAAATTGGGAAGAGGGTGTTGAAACACAAAAGATGTTTGAAATATTATTAGCATAGCAAAACCAACCTTTTTTTCAGTTTCCCTCCAGTGGCAAAAGTTTGGCACTTAATAGCTGTGTGTCTTCAGACAGTTCTTTACCTAGAAAATAAGAGTAGTTCACAATTTCTTCTTAATGTGGCTGTGATAAGGATAAACTAAAACCATGCAGGTAAAGTCCTTAGATCACACAAGGAATGGTGGCTTCTGTGCCCAAAATGCTGATTATATTAAAAAAAAAAGAGTGATATTTCCATGTAACATTGTCAGGAATTTACAATGAATCTAATGGAACTCCATGCAAAATGGCCAGGACTAGGGTTAAACTAGCCTCCAATGCAAATTTAAGGAGGAATCAAAATCTCAGTAATCAAGGTAAATCATATCTTAATATGATAGTTTTGGAAAACAAATCAGCAAACCACAGCCCATAGCTGGCTGCTTGTTTTGTAAATAAAGTTTTATTGGCACGTCTGAGGAACAAAGGAACAAAATGCAAAAGAGCTGGAGCTTCAATCAATAGAGACTTTATGCCCTGTGGTTCCAATCAAAAATTTCATATATTTTTGATGCACTGGAAGCTGCTGAGAATGCCTGCATTCATCTATTATCTGTACAGCCTGTAATCTCTCTGGGCAGGAGACAAAGAGTGGATTCCTGTTTTGAGAAAAGGGGTAATAAGCCACCCTGCCCAAAGGGTGGGTTCCTGTTTTGAGAAAAAGGGTAATAAGCCACCTGGAAATGTTTCCTGGGACCAAAATGGACTTATTTACCCAACATAACCAAGGAGCCAAGAGCCACAAAATACCAGCTTTAGGCTACATATGTGAAAAATCACTGAGATAAATGTCTAAATGCTCCCTGAGTACTCCATAAATATGAGCCATTTTTTAATAATAGGAGAATCGTTAATGTAATTTGAAGAGTGGAATCTGCAGTAGTACTGGTAAGATATAAGTGATGGGCCCATTAATCAGCCTGTCTGGGGACAGGAGCCAATGCTAGATAAAGATGGAATGGGACGTGGGAAAGCAGGAGAGGGGGCTGGTTTTCTTTCCAAGCTTAGGTATATATCCTACCGCCTACAAAAGTGGCGCAGGTGAAGTTCCACCACTAAGAAATTCTGAGAGACAGTGCAAAGCTTCATACCTTATGTTGCCAAAAATTCATCATTTCTTGAAACAAGCTTTGAATCAGGTCTGAGAAACAGAGGTTCTTTTTCCAAAACCACAGACTTAACTACACAATTAAATGAAAAGAAATTAACTTGCTTGGAGGAGAATAATGAAAGAAAACAAGTAATTTTAAATGATAAAAAATATGTACCAAATTGGCCACAGCTTTAGAATGATTGTTCCTGGGTTTGATTAATGAGATACATTATCAGTAGAACAAACAAAGAACTTACTAGTTTAGGACCTTTTTCTACTTAACCTTTCAATAAAAATCTTTTTTAAAAAGTTTTAGCTTACAAAATCAAGAGGAGTGGGTTGTAAAATAAAATTCAAGCATCCCAGAAAAAAGTGTCTCAGAGACAACCAATCACTTTCAGCAGCCTGGTATGTTATATTCCCTTGGATATTTTGAATGTATATTTTAACAAAAACAAGGCCCAATTATGGTGGCTGTCTATCATATACTAGTGCCTTATCTCCTCCTTCTGGCTTTAGACCTGCCCTTCAGGCTTCAGAAGTTGTCACCTTGCCTTCTCTCCTTGGCCACATCAATTGCCCCAAAGGCTAGACACATGACCACAGCCAGGCCAATCAGAATCCTTTCCTAAAATTTTCAACTGGAGCTCTGTTATCTATTCCAGGAGCTCTGAAAATGTAATAACAGAGTTGGTGGCTTCCATGACTCATTCTCATAGAAAAGTTGCAAACACTGAAAAGCAGAGATAAGAGGCAGAGGATCTTGGCCCTGAGAACATTCAGGTCCTTAACTCCATTGCTGAAGACTCTGATGCTAAACCCATACTAAGCTTGGCTTTTCAATGAAGTTCTTCCCCATGGTTGTCTGCCACTTGCAGCCCAGAAAACCCTAATAGACATACTTTTCTGCTATTTGATTTTATTCAGCTAAAGTTGTGTGTATTGTGGGCAATTTCCATATCAGTGCACATCTCCCTCTTCCTTTTCCATGACTAAATAATAGCCCATTGTATGCATGAATGTTTATGACCTTTTTCTAGAGCAAGGAACACAAGGAGGTTTGAAAAGAGATAAACAGAGGAAATTATATTCAGATTGAAGAGCTGCAGCCACACAGGAGTGGTGATAATTGTTATGTAAATGAGAGGCCAAGGCTGATGATGTTTAAGTAGCATTTATTCCCCAACCCCGAAGGCAGTACTCATCATACCTGCCTGAGGGAGAGTAATACATTATTACCTCTGCTAGATGACTAAGGACTATGACTATGCATCCATTTCTCCACCAGATCTAGTAGTAGTAATCTTGACGTGATTCATTCATTCAAAGGGTCTTTAAATCTTTATTTGTTAGAGGGAAATTGTGAGTGACATTGAGAGGAGGTTACATTTGCATTGGTTGTTAAGGCTGGAACCGTTAAGTACAATTACTGAGTTTGAATCTGTCTATAGATCTGATACCCAGTGCTTCTACCATGCTTCCAAGACATGAGGCAACTATAATAAAGAATTGCACTTGGGCTTTGTGGTCACACAATAATGGAGTCAAGTCCCAGTCCCTCCATTTATGAGCTCTATGGTCTTGGGCAATTTACTTAACCCTTCTGATACGGTTGTAATCAGCTTGTTATTAATGGGAAAGGAAAAAAGGGAAGGCCAGACAGTAGAGGCACATTCCCTGCAAAACACTGGGAGAGGGATCCCACAAAGGGAAGACAGACGCATGCCCTGTAAGGTTGGGGTGGCATAGGGAAGGCGCTTGTCAGTCCCACCTGGGAACAGAGTTCATTGCCCAGAATGGGTGTGGCCACCACAAGGGTGTGAACATTTGGGAAAATATAATCTTCTAAGCAAAGTTGGCTCTCTTGGCCTATTGTGCTCAACTCCTGGTTTTAGGGCCCTTTTGCTCCTGCTTCCTTGCATTCTCCCATGTGGCCCACAGCCATGTGGACCCCACACCCAATGGGCAAATGGACTGCAACTAACCTGATGCTGGATTGGACTCTGCTCCAACATGAAGTGGAAACTCTGGACACTGGCTCTACAAAAGCCCCAGCTCCACTTCAGCTATGACTCGACTAAGGGAAATGGGACTTTGAAAACCCAGGTGTGCAATTCTATGAAAATAAAGCTTTCTACCATGTCTCATCCTCCCCTGGGGGCCTCCAGAAATGCTTATTCCAGTGGTCCCCCAAGAACCCCACTCCCACTAGCAATGGGGGCAAATGAGGTACACTCCCCTCTGGTATCCCTTCTAAGCCTATTTACTCACTAGAAAAAAATGGGGGTGATTAGTAGTACTTGCCTCATAATTTGAGAGAATTCAATGAGAAATTGCATGAAAATTTCCTGTGACTGTCCTAGGCCCATAGTAAATGCTTAACTGCCATGCGTCCAAAGACGCTTTTATCTCGCTTGCGTCTACAGACACTTATGGCATACAAGGGGTTAATAAATGGAGGCCAACTAATATCATCTTTTTCATAATCTACAGTAAATTCAGTTGTCAGGGCTGTATACTGTTTCCACTTCCCAAGTTTCCCAGCTACCAATGTGACTTTCAAACACTGTTCTTTGTAAAGTTTCAGAACACATAAAAAGCTGGGTGCCAAGACACATTTAAAAGCAAAACAGTTCTAAAATAAGAAAGGGATGCATGAATTTTTAAATGTTGGATTTCTCTTTAAGAGCAAAGTTATACTGTGAGTAAAGATCAAAATTCATTCTTCTGTGACCTTGTTCAAAAATAAAGTTTATTGGAGCATGATGCATGTCAGATGTTGCTGAGAGTGGCCTATGCCCTTCTCAGGACATACTGAACATATGTTGCGCGTCTGGATTTTTTTCTACCAAGTGTTTCGGAATGAAGAGAGAGGAGGTTCATACATTTGACTACAGCATCCACAGCACTCAGGCTTGCCCTGGATCTTGTTCTGTAAAGTATAAACAGGTAGAGAAAGAGTAACTTCCTAGATCCTTAAGGCAAATAGTTGGTGAAATGGAATTCAAGGGCCTTTGAGGCCTCAGGAATTCAGACTAATGTTCATAGAAAATCCACAGGAGGAACTATTGCAACTTTCCAAGAAATGAGCTCCTTGCCATTTCTGCTGCATAACACCCTCCTCTCCCACCACTCTACCAGGTTAACTTCTATTTAACTTCACCCTCAGCTCGGTTTGTCATATCCTGCAGAAGCTCTCTCAAGCCCTCTGTTAGGTGTCTGTACTAGCAAATCTCATTGCCTCCTGCACTTCTCTTTCATGGCTCTTGATGTTGCCAGTGGAACTGAAGTTCTTTCATGGAGTTGCAAGGAAAGCATTCTGGGAACCCATTTATGGGAGAATAAGGTATAGTGGTAAGATTAATTGCAGAAGCAAAATCAAAGGACTTTCCCAGATTCAGCTTTGTCCCACTGTGGAAGAAATCCAAGCTTGTCTTCTTCAGGCCAAGAACAAAGGTCAAGATACAGAAATTTCCTGCCATTGGTTCAGTCCATATGAACGCTTAGTCCAGTCCAGTCTTTGTCCCCATCAGGCTACCTTAATCTCTGTTCCCAGCTGCACTCCAGCAGGTGCTGTGCCCAGGCCTGCCCTTGGAGCCACAGGCACCAGGCAGCTGCTAGGGCCACATGGCTGCTATGGAGAGAGAACATGCCCAATGAATGGGGCAAGGGCATGGGGGGTGGGGGGCGAGAGAGAGACCCTTTGTTGGGCTGACTATATTATCATGGCCTTGGGAAGAACCAGGTGTCCTTTCAAACTAACCAATTAACTTCTCAATCTTTCACGAGCTTCTAATGGCTCCTTCCCCTAACCAATCTATCTCTTAGATCTTCCAGGTTTTCTGTCCCTTATCCAATCTGATCCTTTTCCCAGGCTAGATGGCGGGGCCCCTATGGTCGCCATCTTAGTTTTCATTGCACATGCCTCATAGTAGAAACACCTCCCTCTTGCCATATTGGCTTCTACTGGGCATAGACCCAACAGAGGAATTTCCCCTCCTCCTTTCCCCAATAACCCATGCGAGGCTGGCAGTTCTCTGGGGAGATTGCAAAGCTGGAACTTTCTTCCTACATGGGAGAGGGAGGAGTCTTAATCCCCTTGGCAGGGCAATGTTGCAATCTCCTGGGAAGTGTGTGAAGCTGTAGCTTCCTAGTAGATTAGGCTTCTTAATGTCTCACTCCCTTTGCTCACTTCCTTTATTAATATCTACCTATCTATACTAACATTATCATAACTACAATGGAATAACTGTTTGATTCATGGTCTCAATGCTTTCCACTCACCTGTATGCCCCAGTTCCATCAGGAATAGGACCATTTCTGTTATGTTATATCATTGTCATGCTATAATAAATATATGTTGAAAAATTGAGAAATAAAACTTTTATTATATGATTTTCAGCTCAAGAGTGGAAACTCTAAGAGTAGCTAATTTTCTATTAAAAAAAAACTTTCCTTATGAAAATCAGAAGAATATCTTTAATCCATGTAACAAAAAAGCCATGTGATGTCGTATCATCTATATTCGATGAAATTAATTGCTTATTGGTTTCAGGAAAGAAAGTGATAATTACAACAATTAGCACTAGTTGGATGTATAACTGGCTAGATCCAAAAAGAAATTGAAAGAAACTAAGATAAAAGTAGGTTTGCCTACCTCACAGACGCACTTGAAAGTGAGGGTTCTAGTGATGTTCACCCTCTCAATGCACCTGCAACATTAGGTTTTAACACAACATTGAATAGAAGAAAATTCTGAGATAGCTTCCCCTTTCCAGAGCCAGCTAAGCCTTTGCTTGGGTCCTCTCTGTGAGAAAGGACTCACTTATACCACAAAGCAGTCCCTTATATTTTTTAAGGGTTCAAAGCGTTAGACCGAAGCATATCTGATTCTAATTTTACTTATCCAAACCAGAATGAATGGATGTATGAGTAAATTAATATTTACTAATTCTGAAACCAAAATGAGGCTTACTGCACTACTTTAAAATATAACAAACCTCTAAGTTTCTTCACTCTGTGTGTAAGTTGTGAGCAAGCATGTGTAAGTATGTGTGTGCATGTATATGTGTGTAAATATAATTGCATCTTGTCACATCAACATATGACAATGGGTTTATACGATCCCGGGTTATTTTTATAACCCTTGTTAATACTCAAAGCCATTAAAAATCAACACACTTAAATATAGTAAAACTAATTATGGACTAAACCCATAGATAATTTTTAATATAGGACAAGAGATGAAAAGCTCAAAACCCTTCTTCTTTGAGCATGGAAATACACCATAAGGGGTAATTCTCTAATTGCTTCTGATTAGAATAAATGCCCAATGTGTCCTGGATCTCCAGGAACATGACTAACACTTGCCTCACCTTGCAATGATTGCAGATGAAGTGTGGGTGGAGGTGTGAAAATGGTGGGTATCGCCTCAACACCACCTCCTCCTCTAATCTTACAGTTGAAATCAGGCACCCGTTAATACCCGTGGCCCTGGAGGCTCATTCCAACATGTGTGTGAGAATATTAGAGAAGCTCAAATATTGAGTCATTCTTTTAATATATATAAGCATTTTTTAAAAATATATCTTTATTGATTTCATAGAGGAAGGGAGAGAGAGAGATAGAAACATCAATGATGACAGAGTCATTGATTGGCTGCCTTCTGCATGTCCCCTACTGGGGATCAAGTCCGCACCTGGGCATATGCCCTTGACTGGAATTGAACCTGGGACCCTTCAGTCCACAGGTTGACGCTCTATCCACTGAGCCAATCCGGCTAGGACTATTAAGTCATTCTTGAAACAGATTTTGGGAGCAAGTAGCTAGGTATTTAGGAGATTGTGGCTTTGGAGACCAAGAGACCCCCAAGTTCCATGAGGTCTACCTCTAACTCAGCCAGGTGAGCCTGGGCAGCTTATTTAATCACTCAGTAGACGGGGATAACACCTCCTGTGGTTGTCATGAGAATTCCATGAGATAATTCAGAGAAAGTTCTCAGCACAGTGCCTAGCACAAAGTAAATACTCAAAAGCGTTAGCTACATATATATCCAAGACCACCCCATGGACAGATTTAATCGCCAACAGTGTTCGTGTGTTCTTAAAGCCCTCCACCAGACAAATCTAATGTGTAGCCAGCATGGAGAGCCCCTCATTCATTTTTGATCCAAACACTCACCAAGATTGAGAGAGGACACCTGCTGTATGTGACTAAGCTCTCGTAGCCAATCAATTACATGCTTCAGGAGGAGGAAGAATGAATTTTACCTAAGGGACTTCCTGATTTGCATGTGGTTTGGAGGCAGTTGATCGGTGGTTGTTGAGAAGGTGAGGAAGAGGGTTACACTAGTTTTGGGAAAAGACTGAGATGGGTGAGGACAGTTTGGAGTCTGTTTCAGATAATGGGGATGGTCTTCACCCTCTGCCCTAGGAAGTCATATCTGAGTTTTGTGCAGAGGTAGCCTCTAAGACAGAAGTGATGGAGCCACTCCCACTGGGTAAGGGTCTGTGAGACCAGGGGGCACAAGTAGGGCTGACTCAAGTTCCACATCTCAATAATAATGGGAACAGAAGCCACCATTAAAATACATACTCACGCCGAAACCGGTTTGGCTCAGTGGATAAAGCGTCGGCCTGCGGACTGAAAGGTCCCAGGTTCGATTCTGGTCAAGGGCATGTACCTTGGTTGCGGGCACATCCCCAGCGGGGAGTGTGCAGGAGGCAGCTGATCGATGTTTCTCTCTCATCGATGTTTCTAACTCTCTATCTCTCTCCTTTCCTCTCTGTAAAAAATCAATAAAATATATTTTAAAAAAAATACATACTCATGTTGAGCAATTTACATGGGTCAGTAGCAATAGCTGATATCTACTGAGTACTTACTGCCTACCAGACACTAGTCTAAGTGCTTTGCAGGCTTAATTTCATTTAACCTTCAGAACAGCCCTCTGAAATAGCTACCATCCCAGCCACACTATAAGAGAAAAGGAAGCTCAGAAAGGTGAGGTGACTTGCCCAAACTCACAGGGCCAGTAAGGTCAGGCTCTGAGTCATCTGCCTCCCAAGTCCAAGCTCCTGACCAACCACAGGACGACTGAGACTCTCCCCATCTGACGCGTTTGAGACAGCTCCAGAATGTCTATCTATCCCAACCTTCAATAAGCAACTGCCTCTGCAGAGGGTGCTGCCACAGGATATACACTTGTACCAACCTCCTCAAAGTGGGCTATGCTTAGGTGTTCCAATTTTAATTGTCAAAAGCAGTGCTCAAGTAGTTCTGGCCATTCAATCCACTTTGTCAATCCGCAGCTGGCGGTCTGTCACAGCAAACACTGCAAAACACTTAAGGCAGGGGATAGGGAGCAGGTTTAGTCTCCAGTGGGGATGAAGATTAAAGAACACATTTCTTCCCATTAAAACATAAAAAGACAAACGAACCTCCGCTCTTAGGCACTGGAAACCTTTCCCAGGTTATCAACAATAATTGCAATGTGTTGACATTTGCAGTATCTCCATGGTTCTTCTTTGTCTCGAGCTATGGAGTTGAGAAAATGCATAATTAAAAGTCACCCTTGCCAGCACCTTCACCTCAAAGGACTGAAGCGCTTCCATGTCAGAAGTCAACCAGAGGACACAATGAAGTTTCTGGTTCATCTGCGCCTTCAAGATGTGCCTTGTGACCTGTGACCTTACGTAAGTAATTGTACCACAGGGAGTTCATTAAAGGAAACAGAAAGCAGGATAACTGACCCTCTCACAGTGGCTGCCACAGAGGAAGATCCAAAGATAAACAAATGAGGCTTTATGCTGTCCCTGGGTTTCATTATGGTCTGAGGCTATTCCCTGCGATAGAACAGAGTCTTTGTGTCATTTACAACCCGCTAGAAGTTGACACTAATGACTGCTGGTAGCACATTTTAGCTTTCCATTTGTTGGATTTATCATCCTCCTGACAACTATTTGAGGAACAGAGTGCTGATTTTATCCCCATTGACAAATAAAGAGACTGAGGCATGGGACTTGCCTAGTTCTACATGGCTGGGACTAGAATTATGACCTCTGACCTCTCCAATAAATTCATAACCAACCTACTTGTACAGAGATTGATTGAGGGCTTCCGTCTTAAACAGTCTTTGAAAGTAGGAATAATAAATGAAGATGCAGCTATGGAATCCAGGATGGGGAAGATTAAACATGGGAGAACTCTTGAGCTAAACTTGAAGGACTCACTTAACTGTAATAGGACCAGCCACCACTCATTGAACACGAGCTGTGTGTGAGGCCCTGGGCCAAGAGCTTTACGTACATTATTTCCTCACTCAGCACTCACCACCATCCTGGGAGGTGGGAGGTAGTGTTCCTAATTTGCAAGATGAGACACCATATCCCACAAAGTAACTCTCCCCAAACCTGGGCATTTCTCACACCAAGGCCATTACTGCTCACCAAAACACCGTGCTGCCCCCTGAAATTAATGGATTGGGGGATGGAAAGGCATGTCTTAAAAGTAATTCAGCGGTCTGGATCGTAATAGTCCATCAACTTAAGATTTTGCATGCCAAAAAGAAAAACCAAACAAGTGTTTAAGGGACACTGAAACCATTTCTACTCTTGCCATTGCTATATATAGCATGGTGGAGTGATGAAACAGGCTGGCTGGCTTTGATGCAGGAGAAACTTGCTAAGCTTCAGTTTCCTCACCAGTAAAATGGAGATAATAATACCACCACACAGTACAGTTGTGAGAACTCAATGAGTATAATATATAAAGCATTTACACAGCTTTTGTTAAATTGTGGGCACAAAATGAAAGACTGCTGCTGTAACATCATAGCAATGTAGTGAAATAGTTAATAATAAAAAAGAGAGCCATGGCCAGTTTGGTTCAGTGGATAGAGTGTCGGCCTTCGGACTGAAAGGTCCCAGGTTCGATTCTGGTCAAGGGCATGTACCTTGGTTGCAGGCACATCCCCAGTGGGGGGTGTGCAGGAGGCAGCTGGTCGATGTTTATCTCTCATCAATGTTTCTAACTCTCTATCCCTTTCCCTTCCTCTCTGTAAAAAATCAATAAAATATATTTTTTTTAAAAAAAGAGAGATGTAACTGTAATAAGCAAAATATTCAGACTTCAGATCATAACTTTATATTTTCTTCTTTGCTAATAACCATTTCTCATTGATAGGTGTTTTGTTGGTGTTTTTTTCTGGAAGCTTATATTTGTGACTTTGTTTGGTGGGCAGGGCTTTGGAGTCATTATACAGTAATTGCTTCTGCTTGGAAAACAAAAAGGCAGAACAGCACCAACAGCAGGTGGAAAGATGTGATTTATTAGCTCCTCTCCTGTTATGAAACCAGCAATGCAGATGCACCAGGTGAGGGCCATGCAGGAGACGAAAGTGATATTGGAACATCCACCGACTGGCATCCAATTATATATATGGGGATGGCCTTTCTTGTTGAAGGTGAGGAATATCGGCAATGGGTGGCAGCCCAAGTGAGTACGCTCACTATGTGGGAAGCAACAGCAGCAGCTCCAGCTGACTGGCTCCCTAGGGGCTCAGTGCCATTGGAAGTGTCCTGAACCCCAAGAACTTACTGATACTCTTCAAGAAGCCAGACGGAAAAATTCTGCATGCCTACATCCCAGAAAACCAATGTTTTCTACCCATGTATCTTATATGAGTTTAAGATTCCATTTTCACACCCATTATCTATATGACCTTGGGCAAGCTCTTGCCCTCTCTGAGCCTTGATTTCCTTGTTTGTAAGTTGGTTATAATAACAGAAAACTCAGATTTAGTTTGGAAATAACATAACACTGCTCTGCTTCTAATTTAGAGCCGCGCCTCCCCAAGAGTTAAAGTGCATTCCATGGAACGCTAGTCCCATCAGATGCTACAGAAGAGGAAGTGGGTACCATAAACCTCTCTCAGAGATTCCCAATGCAAATTAGCAACTTAAAGGTTCTGAGCAAATAAGGTCCAGCAGTATAGAAACTCATCTGTATTTAACTAGATGTGTCCCAGTTATTGGTCTATGGAATCCTTTTGTCCTTTAACACTCATTTAAATCCCATGAAGCTAGTGTTCCAAGGAATATACTTTGGAACAATGGTTCTCAAATTTTCATGTTCATTAGGGTCCCTTGGAGAGTTTGATAAGACAGGTTTCTCAGCCAAGCCCCCAAAGTTTCTGATCCAGTAGGTCTTAGGTGGGAGCCAAGAATTTGCATTTTTAACTAGTTTCTAGGTGCTGCTTATGCTGCTGATTCAGGAACAATACTTTGAAAACCACTACTTTGAGATATATAGAATTAGACCCATTTTTTACTGATGTTCAGGCTGTTTTGGTAATAACTCTGGGCTATCAAAATCCATATTAGTCATAGAATATTAGATCTGAAACAGAACCTGCATCCTTCTATTCAACCAATATTTATTGAGCACCAACTTGTGAGGCAATAGAGTAGGATAAGTGAAGAAACACTGGCAGGGTATCTATGCTTTCAGAGCTCACAATATAGTGGATAAGAAAATGAAGATAATTGTAATAAGAACTACAAAGAAAAAGCAGGGCATGATGGGAGAGATTAGCATGGGTACTTAGTTTAGGTTGGTCTGATTAAATATGGCCACAGAGTCACATAGCACTTCCCAACAAGAGGCAGAATTTATTTTCTTGCCCTTTGAATCTGAGCTGCCCTTGTGACTGGCTTTGACCAGTAGAATGTGGCAGAAGTGGTATTATGCATGTTCAACGGTATAGGCATCAAGACACCTTCGGCGTCCATTCTCACCCTCCTGGAACCTTGAAACCACCTTATTGTGAAAAAGCTGGGGTGAAAACCATGTGGAGAGCAAGAGACCCACCATCCCAGCTGAGCCCAGGCCCAGGTCAACCTGCCAGCTGACTGCCACCGCATGAGCGAGCCCAGGCAAGACCAGAAGAACCATTCCGCCAACCCACAGAATTTTGAGAAATGATAAGCGCTTGTTGTTTTAAGCCACCGAGTTTTGTGATGCTTTGATATGAAGCAAAAGCAATAGGGAATCATGCAAGTGCTCTGGGAGGAAGGTTATTTAGGGTGAAAAATGAGTAGGAGTTGGGAAGGCAACAGGCAGAACAGCGAGAGAATTCCAGGCCAAGAATGATAGCGTCCTGGCTCAGGGTAGGCAACTCAGCTTTTCCAATAGCTGAAGGGAGGGGCCTGCAGGAAGGGGTAAAGTAGAGTATGTCCTATATGCTGTGACAAGCCATCCAGATACTGCCCATCTTCAACACTGAAGCGCGGAATCCCCTGGCTTCTGCTGGCAGTGATGACTGACCACTCAGCCAATCCCTCTCTGGGAATTAATCGGCTGAAGAGAGCTGCTTAGCCTAAGGTCTTAGGTTTCCCTGAGGGCAGTTGACATTCAATGACAAGTTTTCATGCCAAATGGAGAGGGTTTGGGGGGCTGGATAAAAAAAATACGAAGGAAGAAGAAGCACAAATTGGTAGTTACAAATAGTCACAGTGGATAAAAAAAGGTGAAGGGAGGAAGAAGCCCAAATTGGTAGCTACAAATAGTCATGGGGATATAAAGTACAGCTTAGGGAATACAGTCAATAATATTGTAATAACTGTGTACGGTGCTAGACTTATGCGGAGATGATCACTTCATAAATCATATAAATGTCTACCACTATGCTGTACACCTGAAACAAATATAATATTGGATGTCAACTCTAATTGAAAAAAATAAATAATAATAATTTTTTTAAGTCTACGTGTGTGTGGAAGAGAAGCAGGCCTAGTTCCTTGCCACAGCGATTCAGGGTAACTCCAGAACTTTCTGTGGGATCAACAAAGGTGGTGCCTGCATCACAGTTCAACTTCTCCATATGCCCAATTCTGCTTTCCTCACTCCCGCTCTATGGCTCCAAGCACACACCAACAAACTTCCATGCAAATCGCCGTCTCAGAGTCAGCTTCCTGGGAAACCCAGAGTACAGGGGGAGGATCTTGGGGGTTGGGGTAGGACGTGGGAGGGTGGGGAGGGAGACTATGTCAACAGCACAAGTGAAAGAAGATAGCTTGGACTAGTGTAGTGGTTTGGGGGATGGAGATAAGCAGATGAGTCTGGGATTAAGAGTTAATGAAAGAAGAGGGAACAAACAAGGCAGGATCACTAGTAATGCCATGGAGAGCCAAATAGGAGCCTGAGGCAAAGGTTTTTCCTCAATACTGATTCAGTGTTTATTCAAAATTTTGGTATTTTGCTCATCATGGTCTTTGATTTTTAAAATATTATTTATTTGGGGGTTTTTTTTGGCACCCCCTTGACTTTTGCACTGAAGGTCTGCCTCAACAAAAATGTTTATTGTTTTAAGACACAAAGTTTTGGAATGATTTGTTATACAGCAATAGATAACTAGTGTATTAACTATCAGTCCTCAAAGTCTGTTTCTTAATCTGTGAAATAGGGATAATATATTTCACATGTTGTTTTTTAATCTGCACCCAAAGATATGTTTTTATTGATTTGAGAAAGAAAGGGAGAGAGAGAGAGAGAAAAAAAATCTATATGACAGAGAAACATTGATCAGTTGCATCCCAGACACGCCCTCTCTGGGGATGAAACCCACAACCTAGGTATGTGCTCTGACTGGAAATTGAACCCACAACTTTTGGTATATGGCACGACACTCCAACCCACTGAGCCACCCAGCCAGGACCACATGGTTCTTCTGAAAGTTAATTGAAATATTTCAGGAAAGTCATCAGCATGGTGACTGTCACAAAATATTTCAATGTATCCACAATTAGCAAAAAAAAAATCATAGCTTACACCCTGATTTTAAAATCCCAGAGTAATATTGATTACTTTTTACAGAATTCTAATGAGAATTTCCTGTTCTGCTTCCTAAGTAAATTTTTAAATTTTCTCTATATATTTAACTTTCTTTTTAGACGTTTAGATCTAAGGAGCAATGTCTAGTTGCTTAAGAGCAACTGGTAATGCTTACTGTTTCCAACAGAAACAAGATACCAGGAGGTGCTATCATCATTACTACGAACATTTATTGAGTACTCAGGAAGCATTAGGGCTTCTAAGCACATCCTGTACATTTTGTCATTTAATCCCCCACATCACCTACAAAGTAAACATTCCCCATCCCCTCAAGTTACTCCACTATTTCACAGGTAAGTAAACTGAGGGAGAGAGAGAGAAGGTCAACCCTTGGCATGAAGGCACTTGCCTCCAGCCCCAGTGCTCCGGAGGGCTCCACAGCTTGTGTACAATTTGCAAGTGAAAGTATTTACCTCAATCCCAGCTGTGTCCTTGGTTGAGTCAGTCACCTTTCCATTGCCCACAGCAAAAATCATATCGGAGTGTGCTCACCCAACCTAATCTGGGTGTTTCATCCCTCGGGAGTTAGCCATTTCAAGGATTTCTCTATTCATAATAAGAATTGTAGGCGGATGCAAAGTCAGCACGCTGAGTCTTACTGGTATCCTGGCTTCTGCATGAATAACAGCATGTGCTGAGTAAGAGCTTTGGTGATGCTTTAATTCCCTCCCTGTGGCTTTCGCCTCAAGAATTGGCTTACTCCACTGCTGTGGCCTGATATGCCAGCACAACACAGCAGCCTTCTTGGGTTGCAGAACTCTAATTTTCTCGGTACCTTATGATCTCTTTTGCCCTTGAACTACAGATATCGACTTTTCACTTTAATGCACATTACCTCGAGAAATTCAAGGCCAAAGAAAAACATTCCAACAGGCCTGCCTCTGTAGGGATTAGAATTGAGGAGGAAATGGGAGATTGTATGAGGGCCATATTTGTTCCCAAGAGTCCCGATGCCTGAGAATCACTGAGCAATTCCCGGCACGACTGGAGAGCTTACCTTTGGGAGACTCAACCTGTTTGGAAATGTCTGATTTCTTTTTTTTTTTTTTGCTTGTTTTTTTTTTTTATTATTAAATCTTTATTGTTCAGATTATTACATTTGTTCCTCTTTTTTCCCCCCATAACTCCCCACCCTCCGCCCTCACACCCCACCCACTGTCCTCATCCATAGGTGCACGATTTTTGTCCAGTCTCTTCCCGCATCTCCCACACCCCTTCCCCCCCCAAGAATAGTCAGTCCAATCCCTTTCTATGTCCCTGATTCTATTATGATCACCAGATTATTTATACACTTGATTCTTAGATTCAATTGTTGATAGATGCATGTTTGTTGTTCATAATTTGTATTTTTACCTTTTTCTTCTTCCTCCTCTTCTTAAAGGATACCTTTCAGCATTTCATATAATCCTGGTTTGGTGGTGATGAACTCCTTTAGCTTTTCCTTATCTGTGAAGCTCTTTATCTGACCTTCAATTCTGAATGATAGCTTTGCTGGATAAAGTAATCTTGGTTGTAGGTTCTTGGTATTCAGCACTTTGAATATTTCTTGCCACTCCCTTCTGGCCTGCAAAGTTTCTGTTGAGAAATCAGCTGACAGTCGTATGGGTACTCCCTTGTAGGTAACTGACTTTTTTTCTCTTGCTGCTTTTAAGATTCTCTCTTTGTCTTTTGCTCTTGGCATTTTAATTATGATGTGTCTTGGTGTGGTCCTCTTTGGATTCCTTTTGTTTGGGTTTCTCTGTGCTTCCTGGACCTGTAAGTCTATTTCTTTCCCCAGGTGGGGGAAGTTTTCTGTCATTATTTCTTCAAATAGGTTTTCAATATCTTGCTCTCTCTCTTCTTCTGGCACCCCTATAATTCTGATGTTGGTACGCTTGAAGCTGTCCCAGAGGCTCCTTACACTATCTTCGTATTTTCGGATTCTTTTTTCATTTTGCTTTTCCAGTTGGGTGTTTTTTGCTTCTTCGCATTTCAAATCTTTGACTTGATTCTTGCGCTCCTCTGGTCTGCTGTTGGGAGTCTGTATAATATTCTTTATTTCAGTCGGTGTATGCTTAGTTTCTAGTTGGTTGGTTCTTTAACATAGCATCGAGGGAGGATCTCATTAGATTTCTTGTAGATCTCATTAAGTTTATCGGGGGCTTCTAGACAGTTCTTGAGAGCCCTTAAAAGTGTGATTCTGAACTCTATATCCTCCATGGACAATTTTGTCCTGTTTCTTTGTCTCCGCATTTTTTATGCTTTCTTGGTGCACCCCCTAGTGGTCTTTGTGCGCAGTCTTGTTGTAGTTAAGCCTTGATTGTTGTCGTTGATACTGGGGGGATTTGACCTCCAGGCCAATTGGCTGTGAGAATCAGCTGTGTCTGCAGTGGAAAACTTCTGTCCTCTGGGGAGGTGCTAATCTAGCCTTTGCCTGAGGCTATCCGGCAAATGGCTCTGTGCAGGGCTTGGGCGGGGCGGGTCCACGGGATCAAACAGGGTGGGCAGAGCAAGCAGTTATGGCTGCTCTCAGTTCCATCCCTAGGTGCTCTGCCTCACCGAGTCCCAGCAACCGCTGCAAACCTCGGAGAGAAAGCTGCCGACCGAAGCCAGACAGTCCCACTTCTCCCGTTTGAGTCTGGGTCCCTAGGGACTTGCCCGGCTCTGGAGCTCAGGGTCCGAAGCTCCCTCCCGATTGAAAACAACAACTGCACCCTCCGCCGCCAGCCCGCTCTGCGCACACTCCGCACCTGAGAATTTCACTTCAGCACTGCGCCTCCTCTGAGTCTGGGTATGATATTCTCTTTCCTCCTAGTTGTAGAATTTCCACTCAGCCAGCCTTCCTGTGGTTCTGGATGATGTCCGTTTTGTCTTTTAGGTGTAATTTGAATTGGTTGTTCGAGGCAGCAATCTCCGGTGTTAACCTATGCCGCCATCTTGGTTCCTCCTTAGTGCTTCTGATTTCTTTTTTTAACCTAAAAAAAGAAAAAACCTGATATTTGACATCTAGAAGGCATAGTATTACATTTTCACTTTTTATGGTTACTAAAATAAGAAGTGTTTTGGGAAAGGTTATTGTTACTAGTGCAGATTATTTTTTAGTGTTTCTAAGCCCATATTAGATTGCTAAGCATCTATCATATATCTTTTTTAAATATATATTTACTTATTGATTCCAGAGAGGAAGGGAGAAGAAGGCAGCTGATTAATGATGAGAGAGACTCATTGATTGGCTGCCTTCTGTAAGCCCCCAACTGGGGATTAAGCCTGCAACCCAGGAATGTGCATAGGTCGACGCTCAACCATTGGGCCACACCGGCCGCACACCTATTATATATCTTTTCTTTCAATGTCTCAAGACATTTAAAATCAAATACAATTGAAAATGGATGCCCCTCTAAAGAAGGTATAAATATACTAATCTAAGAAAACAAAACCGTAGATCTTCTGGGTTATAAAAATCCTAGAAAGTGGTAGACACTTGTATACTATACTATCTGTATAAGAGGGGGGAAAGATTTCCTTATTCATGCACATTGAGGACCAATTTAGCTTCATCAGTCCATTCGACATTGTCTAGAGTGTTTATCAAGCACTCTTCTCGAAAGGTCCCTGCCAGCTGGAGAATTCTCTGAGCTAACATTCATAAAAATTTACACGTGAATGGGCTTTTTGAGGTCAACTCATTAAACACTTTCTTAGTGCAGAGCTTCCTCCCTGACATTCCTGACAGATGGTTTGCAGATGCAGAACTAACTCTAGAACTACCTCCCTTAGCAAGCTTCCCCAGCGCCCGACCTTGGTCAGAATTCGCTGCTACTCCTATCATCACAAATGCTATCATTGTAACGAACATAAAAATAATTGCAACTTACTGAGCACCTGCCATGCATCAGACACTGCAGTATCAATACAATAACTGTGCATAATAGGTATGATCATTCCCATATTTCAGATAGGAAGTGGGACAAACTTGCTCTCCAGTAACTTGTTCAAGGTCACAAAGCTAGAAAGTGGCAGAGACATGTCAAGTATGAGGGTGTCTCAAGCCTATACTCCCACTGCCCTTGCCAGGCCACCTCTATCTATTATATCTCCCATATAATAACATGTAGGATTGGAATTACTCTGTTCTCATCTGTTTCCATTGATAGTAGACTTCTTGAAGACCAATATGGTGTCACTTGACTTCTGTGCTCCAGTCTCTAGCATTGTGCCCAACACATAGCAGTGTCGCAATAGGCATTACTCATTGAGTAGGTCATTTCCCTGTACCTCTGCTCCTGCAAAGCCTCAAACCCTGATTCTAGATCCCTTCCTTTGTCCCTCTTGTATCACGCTAATGGAAGCTAATAATCAGGAAACAAAATGTATTAATGTAGATTAAAATTCTTCAATCAAGTGACATAGATGAAAAGTTAGACTTGAACAAGATTCTGTATGCAGAAAAGTGTGATTATGTGAACATGCATGTTTAGAACCGTTTTTATGTCCGTTGGTTGAAATAGAATACATTAAGTCAATATGAGAATTCAGCCCAGCCAAGGAAGAGACATGATGAAGAAAGTGTGTGTGAGAGAAAAAATTTTGCTGTTTAAGCTACCCAATCTTCTGAATTTTTTTAAATATATTTTTTATTGATTTTTTACAGAGAGGAAGGGAGAGAGATAGAGAGTCAGAAACATCGATGAGAGAGAAACATCGATCAGCCGCCTCCTGCACACTCCCCACTGGGGATGTGCCCGCAACCCAGGTACATGCCCTTGACCGGAATAGAACCTGGGACCCTTCAGTCCGCAGGCCAACATTCTATCCGCTGAGCCAAACTGGTCCCAGCTTCTGAATTTTATTATACCAACCTGAGCAGACTAAGACACTTCCCTCTAGAGTTCCTTGGCCTTTTACCTACCTAGCCTGCCTCTTTGGTAGTTTACACTGCCTTGTTCTGTCTTTGTATTAGATTTAAATCTATTCTTAATGCTCCCATGTTCGCAAAATGCTTCATCAATATGTAACTTATCTCCCAACACACACAGTATCAGCTAGAAAAACTTATGTAAGCCTTTTTTATTTTAAAGTGCCTGAAAGAAAGATATAGATTCTGGACATTCAGTAAATCTGAATTGCTTAAATAAGCTAGTTACCAGGTGTATAATTTTGGATAAATTAATCCTCAGTTTTCACATCTTCAACAGGAAGAAAGATTCTATCTCTTAAATAAAATTTATCTGCAATTGTAGTGAGGATTAAATGAGATAAAACTACTTGGCACACAGTATGCGCGCCAATAAAAGAGAACTATTATCATTATCATTTTGTTCTGAAAGCACATCTGGGAAAGGGGAAATATTCATATATATATATATATTCTTTCACTTTTTCTTGTTTTGAGATAGGCCCAACTGAATTTTATTGATTGGAAGAGATAAATAACAGAATCCTGATTCTCCTCTCCCCACTGGCATTCCAGAATGGAATGCTGCTCGGCTCATTAACATTTTCTAGTCCTATGATTTGTTACATTTCAGTTTAAATAGCAATTTGATGCAGCCAAAGAGGTTTGCATAACAATATCTTCTATTTACTGAACATACAAAATGTAAAGATAAAGAAATGTTAAAAGTTGCACTACCAGTCCCTGGATGTGAAGGCCCTGATTTTTGCTCTATTTTAACTTTTTAAAAATGTCAATGTTACAAATGTGATTCTGAACAGACTGCACAGAAAGACAATTTAAGCATATTAACATCTTATTAGAAAACTTCTAATTGCCCCACATGTAGAAGGGGGTGTGACCTGTTATGGGATTGCAGCCTTTGTGATGATTCACCCACTCACACACATATATATTGACACATCAGAGGAATTATCCTGCAATTTTACTGTCTGCAAACATTAATAAGTCTTAGATCATTTTTTAAAGAATCTGTTGCAATATTCACCCTTTAATTTAGACTCTACAAAGGATCCATTGTATGGCTGGCTCAGGATTTTTTCTCACTTCCCAAAACTTCACTCCCCCCGTAAAGTCAAGACTTTAATCAATACTAATTGAAGTTGGCATAAGGAAATTTTAAAATAACTCATAAATTAGCACAGACCCAATCCATGATTTCTCAGATCGGTGGATTCCTCAGAGCAGCACCTGAGACCTCACAGCCAAGAAGCCTTAGTGAAAATGAACATGTGAGCTGATCTATTGAGTTGCCAAGGAACTTTTGCGATTTGATTCTTAGTGAGAAATGTCTAGGGTAATATCCATCTCACTTGTTAAAAGTGCTTATCATAATGTCCTTTGCTGGGGGCCAAAAAGGAAAAACTTAAAGAAAATCAAATTTCCTAGTGCCATTAATTACATAACAGAAAAGAATAAAAATTTTTAAAAAATGCAGACGCAGGGAATAGTAATACATCTTAGCTCAATTTTTTAGTTTACATAATTCCTTTTTATCTTTTTAAAGGCATAGAATGGCACATGATCATTGCATGTATGAATAATAATACAAATGTGTATCAAACAGCAAGCGGAAGGTCCCTCACCTTTCCCATGACATCCCAGTCTCTAAATGAAGCCTCCCATTAATATTTCAGTGTATGGCCTCCTAGGTTCTTCTACCCAAACATATGCAAATTTCTTTACCTTGTGCTTTTTAATCCAACAAAATGATACGGATTTCTTTCCTTGCCTATTCATATAAATCAACCTTCTAACTGTCTGCATATTAACTGCTAAACTACAACTTAACCCACCTACTGTCAATAATATTTAGGTTGGTTCCAGTTTTTCACCACAACGAGCAATGGTATATAATGTCTGCATGATTGAAATAAAATATATTACATACTGAGAGTCCTCCAGCAGTGCAGTCAGTGCCGTGGTTCTCCACCAGGTCTGAAATCTGAGCCCCAGCCAACCCGGTCACAGCAGGAAACGCCAGCAGAAGCCCAGCTCAGGAGTCACTGGGCACGTCTGGGTCTACAGTGCATTTGGCTCATGGGCCCACATGTGTGTGGTTGCGGTGAATTTGTACTGCAGACAAATTCCATGATTCCCCGTAGAGGCAGCCTGGGCTTGTGCTGTCTCTTTCCAGGACACCACTGGCTCCAGACGTCAGCACTCACCAGGGGCCTCCACTCGTCACTCCAGAGTCTGTTCAGTGGTGCTGTCTTCTCTACGTGACTCAGAGTTCCCCAGAGCCAGAACCTGGCACACACATCCTGGGTGCTCAGGGGTGTCTGTGGGAGATCTAAGGAGCCATGATTGCGCCCTGGCTTCAAAGAGCCTCTGGTCCAGCAGACAACAGGCTGTCAGACAAATACAGAGCAGAGTGATATTGGGGGACAGGCTTACTGAAGAGGCGACCTGAGGCCCTGCTGGGGTCCAACCCCAGCAGGTCCAGGGGTCCCCAAAGGTGTGGACGGAGTCGGCGAAGAAGGAATGACACGGAGACAGCTTTCAGTTGATCAGAAGCCTAGCCAGGATCTCCAGCCAAGTTCTAGTCTGGATCTCCAGCGAAGTTCTGGTTTGGATCTCCAGTCAGGTTCTGTGTCCATGTTCTCTCACTAGGTTCTCCAGCCAGGTTCTGTAGCCATGTTCCCTCGCTAGGTTCTCCAGCCAGGTTCTGTCCAGGTTCTCCAGCCAGGTTCAGTCACCAGGTTCTAGTCAGGTTCTCTTGCCATATTCTATCCAGATTCTGTAGCCAGGTTCTGTCTCTAGGACCTTCATCTAAGTTCTATCTCCTGTTGTCTTGTTACATCTGTATTTATACCAGTTGATTCCAATCCTATCAATCTCTATTCCAAAGGTTAGGGCGTTTCTTATCTCCATTCCAGGGAGTAAAGATTATGTAGCTTAAGCGTGATTGTTCGTAGTTAAAGTGATTAATTACCCGCCTGGCACTTAGTTAAGAAGTTTTATTCCCTCCCTAACTTCAGGGGAAAATCCCTACCTGGGGAAACAACCTTTCTCGGAGAGGTGACCTTGGTTAAAACACAGCGCCAAGAAGGTGAGCAAACATATTAAGAACCGTATGCCATATATGCCAGGTCCCTTGAAACAGCAAGGATGGACTGGCTCCCGGCAAATTCCCCCCTTTTTATTTTTTAAAAGCAGGCATTAGAAAGAAAAACCCCAAATGCTCTCTTGTATCCATTTTAAGAGTAAGATTGACGCTTTCCGCTATTACCTGAGTCCTGATCTATCACCCCAGGGAGAGCTTGCCAATCCTGCACTTTCCCGGGGTGGAAAGGCTGCAGTGGGGTTAAGGATAAGGCTCCTTGGGCCTACCTCCTCCCATGCCTTTACATTTACCTTTCCTTCCCTGGACCTGCTGGGGTTGGACCCCAGCAAGGGCCGATGGTCATAAGGGAGATCATTGGGGGTGTGGTGAAGTGAAGGGGTGCCATGAGGGCAGAAAAGGAGCCATGGAGACACTATGTAGTGAGGGAAGGCACTTGCTACCTGGGAAGGGTTCTCTGTGGAAGAACCCCGACCCTCAGATAAACGTCACCTCGTGGCAGCTGCCATGATGTGACAGGGTTACATGTGATGGGCCCATGTTTATTTCTCTCCCGGGCTCCAAGATCCCAAAAGAGCCCATGCATCTGCCCTCAGTGCCTCTAGGGCTTGAAAATGTCTAACTCCCAGGCCTGACCTTTTTCCCTCTTCTCCACCCAGTTGCTGAGCTAATCTCATCTTTCCCAACGGAGACCCACCCTTTTCCTCCTGGGAGGTACAGAAGATGGAATCCCTCCCTTTGCCCTGCAGGATGGCACTGTCTGCCCTCCAGCTTGTCTCCTTTTAAATCCTAAAATCACCCAGAGAAGAGTTTTCCGTCTCTCCAAGGAAAAATAGCCATCTGCTACATGGCCCTGGGTCATTCACAGGGTTCCATTAAGATGGCTCGGCCCCACACTGCCCAGCCCTGAGCCTGCTTCTCGTGGTGATTCTGTCCTGACCTCCCTCAGAGAAGCCTGTTGGTCTGAAGGGCCCCCCACATCCTCAAACGACCACTGCTTGCTCCCTGAAGGAGCTCATGGTCTGCTGTGTCACCTGACATAAAACCTTAGTGACAACTAGGTGCATGGACACATTTCTTTTTTTTCTTGGGGATGCCACCATTGTCTTCTCCCTGTTTTAACTGTGGATAGTTTGGATTACTCTAATGTGGCCAAAGATCCCAGCAACCATGCTCTCAGGTTGTATTTTTTTTTTTCCTTTCTAACGTCAGGAACACATTACACCCTTCACTCTCTCACCACAAGTAAGATAACTATGGGCCATCCGTCCACCTCAGTGAGTGCCTTTGGAAGGAATCAATGAGCCAGTCTTCAACTTTGCCTCTCCCTTTCTCTTTCTAAACAGATATCTGGGAGCTGTTTAGGAAGAGAAACAGCTCCCAATTAATAGGGAGAAACGCATAAATCCCATTAGGATTATGGGGTTTAGACCAGGGGTTCTGATTGGGTGTTAGCATTTGAGAAGGTGTATAAAAACCTCAGGCACCAGAGGAGAGATTCAAGAGTCCTCCAGCTCTGCAGTCCGTGTCGTGGTTCTCCACCAGGTCTGAGATCTGAGCCCCAGCCAAGCCAGTCACAGCAGACGTTTCTGCAGGATTCCTTTCTGAGAACCTTGAAGATGAGCATCTGGACGCCACCCACACTCCTGGAGCTGGCAGCAAAGCGCCTGCTGAGGGACCAGGCCTCGGCCATCTCAGCTCTGGAGTACCTGCCCGTTGAGCTCTTCCCATACCTGTTCGTCATGGCCTACCGTGGTGGATGCCGCCCCCAGCTACTGAAGGCATTGGCCCAAGCCTGGCCCTTCACTGTCCTCCCTCTGGGGGTCCTGATGCGGCGTCCCCCTGATCATGCCCCAACCAGGGCCGCGGGCTTAAAAGCCGTGTTTGATGCGCTTGATGTTCTGCTTGCCCAGGAGGTTCGGCCCAGGAGGTGCAAACTACAGGTGCTGGATTTAAGGAACATGGGTGCCAACTTCTGGGATATGTGGCTTGGAGTCAGCACCGGGAATTGCTCACCGACAGGACCAGTGACTGCGCACAGCTCCGGCCCCAACATGGAGCATCCCCTGGCTCCCTTGGAGGTGTTCCTAGACCTTAACTTCAACGAAAAGGACCGGGATAAGTTTTTCATGCACATCATCCAATGGGCCCAGCAGAGGGAGGGGTTGCTACACCTGTGCTGCAAGGCGCTGAGGATTTCTGAGGTGCCCTTCCAGAGAGTCAGGAGGGTCCTGGATAGGGTGAAGCTGGACTGCATCCAGGAGGTGAGCGTGCACTGCACCTGGGACCTGCCCACCCTGCGGGCATTTGCTCTCTACCTGGGTCAGATGAGTAACCTGCAGAAACTCCTTCTCCTGGGAGAGCTGGCTGAGGACGGTGAGGAGGAAGGGGACGAAGAGCAGGAGGAGGAGGGGCAGGAAGAAGAACAGCAGGAAGAGGAGCAGGAGTTGAGGGAGGAAGAGGAGTGGGAGAGGGAAGAGCAGGAGGAAGAGGAGCAGGAGTGGGAGGAGGAAGAGGAGTTGGAGAGGGAGGAGGCAGAGGAGCAGGAGGGGGAGGAGAGGGAGGAGGCAGAGGAGCAGGAGGAGCAGGAGGGGGAAAGGCAGGAGCAGGAGGAGCAGCGATCCTTTTCCCAATTCCTCTCTCAGATGCTCAGGCTGCGGCACCTCTGGGAGCTCCACATGCATTCTCCCTCCTTCCTCCGAGGCCGCCTGGACCAGATGCTCAGGTGCCTGCAGACCCCCTTGGACAAGCTCTGCCTAACATATTGCCAGCAGCTGACGCATTCAGACCTGACACACCTGTTCCAGTGCCCGAACCTCAAGCAGCTGAAGATCCTATATCTATATGGCCTCAGCCTTGCGGGTCTCAGTGAGCCACTCCGAGCTCTGCTGGAGGCAGTGGCACCCACCCTCCAGGACCTGGGTCTGGATAAATGTGGGATGGCGGACTCCCAAGTCGAGGCCATCCTGCCTGCCCTGAGCCGCTGCCACCAGCTCAGGGAGTTCTCCATCTGTGTGAACAACTTCCCCGTGTCCACCGTGGAGAAGCTGCTGCGCCGCACAGCCGGGCTGCGCAGTTTAGAGCTCGAGCTGTACCCCGTCCCCCTGGAGTGTTACAGGACCCAAGGGACTGTCAACCAGGAGAGACTTGCCCTGATCCGGGCTGAGCTCACGGGGGTACTGAGGGAGTTAGGACAGCCCAGGACCATCCATCTTGTCACCAAGCATCTTAGACATAGGAAGTTTTATAAGCTGGCATTTTCATGACATGGAGCCCGTGCTGTGCCCCTGTAGTGACCCTGATCACTGGGTGCACCCAGAAAAGACTTCTTTCTGGGCCTTTGGAAGCTGAAACCTCGGACCGGGGTGCATTATGCAGGGAGCACCCACATTTCAGGTTCATGCTCAGTGTGAATGGGGAAAGGGAAGGACCTAGCCCGCGTACAGGATTGCAGGGGCAAAGGTTGGGGAGTTCATGGGACCTCAAAGGCAAAGTGTCCTACAATCAGAAACATGAATCTGACTTGCTTGGGGACGGGGAGAGGTATTTGGCTTCCAGCTGCATGTGTGGGAGTCAATCCTGGGGTGGATGGTTGTAAAGGAATGTTCAGAAATAAAGACAATTTCAAAGGTCAAAATATATATATATATATATATATATATATATATATATATATATATATATATATATATATATATATATTACATCCTTATTAGTATCTCTCTAAGTCAAATTCCTAAAGTGGAATTATTGAACCAAAAAGAAAGTCATTGATACTTTGATAGATTCTGCCAAATTGTCCTCTAAAGGGTTGTGACCATTTGAACTCTCAGTAACGGTACACATACATACTTATTTCTTTAATCCGTAACCAACTTTGAACACTATAGACAGTTTCATTTTTACAAAGTTCTTATTTCCACATTTGCATTTACAATCTCTTATAAAATAGTAAAGTGAGGATCCAGGGCATTATTTACAGACTATGTTACAAAGGAGTTTAAGGTTTGGGTACTTTAAGTTAATTCAAGGCAATAAAATCTTTAAAAAAAAAAAAGTATTTGCTTTTCCTAGGCCATATTCTCTCCCAATTATTTGAAAATAAGGCAGAAATTCCCTCTCTATTGTTAGCTGGAGCTTCCACCCCAAGTTTCCAAATTGCCAATATCATCAAGATTCCTAATGGCGCCATGACCAGTTTGGCTCAGTGGATAGAGCATCAGCCTGCGGACTGAAGGGTCCCAGGTTCGATTCCGGTCAAGGGCATGTACCTTGGCTGCGGGCACATCCCCAGCGGGGAGCATGCAGGAGGCAGCTGATCGATGTTTCTCTCTCTATCCCTCTCCCTTCCTCTCTGTAAAAAATCAATAAAATACATTAAAAATAAAAAGATTCCTAATGGCAAAATGTTACCTCTTTTCTTGGGTGAGGAGCATAATGAAATACTACCACTCGCCTACTTTTCTCTGACATTCTAGAGCTGATTCGTTCTGGAATAACAGAGAGGATGAAAGAATTCAGCTCAGTCCCAGACTTCAGATGATTCTCATCTACAGGGCTTGGCAGGGGAAGCTCCAAGCGGTTCTCTAGGTCCCCTCCAGTACGTTTCCCTCCAGTGAGCTACTTACCCTACACACTTCAGCACCTGGACAGCTCTCTCGGCACCAACTCTAGGCGGAAAGCGTGGTAAGCAGCTGTTGAACCCTCTAGTGGTAGCTTTAGTTGTTACACAACTTGTCTTTTAATTACTTGGATAATACATATATTACTGTTATGAAAAATCCAACCTTTTTAAGAATATAGAGTAAATATGAACGTTTCCACTACCTTCTCCACTCCCCCCTCTTCAGAAGCAGGCACTGCTAATATACAAATCACAAATACTTACCAACATCTTTTGTTTTGTGAACAGATTCATTCTAGACCCATTTTGCTTTTATTTTCAGCTAATAAAATTCTTAAGAGTCTTTTTAATCCTAAGTCCTGGAAGACAGTATGGAAGTGTGGCTGAACGTCTGTGTGCTAGCAACAGTTAGGTTATGAATCCTAATTCTGCCCCTTCCTCATTGTCTGACCTGGGCCAAGTCACTTAACGACTATTTACCTCAGTTCACTTATCTGTGAAGTAGGAATAATAAAATCTCACACCTCAGAGGGTTTTTAGGGTAAATAAATGATAAAATATAGATCATTCAATAGCTCTTAACTGCTATTAATATTAATTACACAGTAACTGATACATAGAATTCCATAATATAGATGTATTATAAATTAGGTTATGGCTCACTTATTAAGGGACATTTCTGTTGTTTTCTAGTTTTCCTATACTGCAGTGCTGTAATGAACACTTTAGCATATATGTCTATCTTTATGCCTATGTAAAAAGTAACTTTTTAGAATCTATTCCCAGCAAGAGAGTGAAAAACTTTTCAGTTAACTTCCAAAGACTCCTAGAGTCCACATTATTGGTTGATTTGCATCGTGCTTGGAGAGAGAGAGAGAGAGAGAGAGAGAGAGAGAGAGAGAGAGAGAGAGAGAGACTCCTCTGAGATATTCATATCAGTATAAGGATACATGCTATGAAGAAAAACAAATCAGAGAAAGTGCACAGAGAGACCGGGGAACAATAGTAGATGAGGTCATTAGCAACGACTACCCCATCTACACAGGATGAAATTAGCAAAAGGGACCTGAATGTAGTAAAGGACTAAACATAGCAAGTGGTTTATAAATATGTGGGACCAGGAAACAATCTTGCCTTTCTGGTTTCTTCCTCACCTCCTACACTGAAAGCAAACCCTGTACTCATACATGGCCTATCCTTCCTACTTCCCCATATATGGCCTATCCTTCCTACTTCCCCATATATGGCCTATCCTTCCTACTTCCCCATACATGGCCTATCCTTCCTACTTCCCCATATATGGCCTATCCTTCCTACTTCCCCATATATGGCCTATCCTTCCTACTTCCCCATATATGGCCTTTATTTATCTTGGAGTTTTCAGTCTCTGTCTTAACTTACCACGAACAAAATCATTTTTCAGGCAGGACGTAATTCTTTATGCTTCATAGTCCCCCCCCCCCCCCCCCCCCGCCCCCCCAGCTTCCCACCAGACCAGAGTCCTGGGCTGTGCATTTTATGGACTCTCAATTTTAGCTGGCTGGGATGTGGCTGCTGCTCCAGTTAGTTAATCTTTTGAGGTTGCTATGCAACACACTCCTTGGCCATGTGTACTCACTCTATTCAGCGACATGGGAACGTGAAAGAGGAGGCATTTAAATGTCTACTCTATGGGTGTCAATATTCTAAACAAAATGAGTCCTTCACTCGGGCCTTGGGCTGTAGCCAAAGAAAAGCTATTTTATGCTGGAGCAGTCTATTAGATGTAGGAGTTGATGCTGTAGGTACGGGCCTAAAGGCATCCAAAGGTTTATAGAACCTATTTTGCTCTAGTATATTTTGTTCTAGGTTTCAATTGTTCCGATTAGGATGCGTTTGGCTGCAAGTAAGAGAAAACCAAACTTCAACCGGCTTAAAAATGAACTGTGTATTCTCATTAAACAAGTGTAGAGGTGCTTGACTCCGGGATGATTTCTTTGGGAGTTAAGAGGCATTATTAAGGACCCATATTCTTTCTGTTTTTCTGCTTGTCTATCTTTAGCAAGGCAGGGTGGTGCCTCGGGCTTCTCTCACAATCCCAAGATGGTCGCCACAGCTCCAGTTATCATTGCAGATACAACAATATCCAGCAAAATATAGACCAAACAGGGACTTGCGCCTTAGTGTGTCTCACCATCTAGGAAAACTTGAAAAGCCTCCAGGATTTTCACTTCTGATTGGCCAGAACTGAGTCACATGTGCAATAACTGGCGTACCTGGAATGGACCTATCTCTATTTGCATGGGCATGAATAGTGCCATCTCTCACAGAGGAAGGTGGACACCTACACCAAATTAGGGTTCTATTATAGAGGAGTAAGAGGGTCAAGATTGTTGGGGGTTGGGTACTAGGTCACTGGTCACTTTGTTAGGGCTGTTATAACAAAACAGCACAGATAAGGTGGCTTAAACAACATAAATTTATTTTCTCACAGTCCTGGAAGCTATAAATCCAAGATCAGGCTATCAGAAGGGTCATTTTCTTCTAAGGCCTTTCTCCGTGGCTTGTACATGGCCGTCTACTCCCTCTGTCATCACATGGTCTTTCCTCTGTACGTGTCTTTTTATCTCATTTAAAAATTTTTAAAATATATTTTCATTGATTTCAGAGAGGAGGGAGAGGGAGAGAGATAGAAATATCAATGATGAGAGAGAATCATTGATTGGCTGCCTCCTGCAGTCCCCCTATTGGGTATTAAGCCCACAACTCAGGCATGTGACATGACCAAGATTCGAACTGTGACCTCATGGTTCATTGGTTGACACTCAACCACTGAGCCACATTGGCCAGGCAAGTTTCTTCTGTTTACAAGGACACTAGCCATATGGGATAAAAGCTTAACCCTAACAACTTCATTTTAACTTAACTATCTTTAAAGATCCCTATCTCCAAATGCAATCACATTCTGAGGTATACTGGGACTTAGAATTTCAACATATGGGTGGGCCACAGTTCAGTCCATAACGGTTATCAACAATGTCTTTCACTAGTTATTTGTAGAGTATACAGAATTCAAAAGGAAAGAAATCCAGCCATAGCCAGTGTGGCTAAGTGGATAGAGCATCAGCCCATGGACTGAAGGGTTCTGGATTCGATTCAGGGGGCACATACCTCAGTTGTAGGCTCGATCCGGGGCATGTGTTGGAGGCAATCAACTGCTGTGTCTCTCACATCGATGCTTCTCTCTGTCTTTCCCCCTCCCTTCTACTCTCTCTCAAAATCAATGGAAAAATATCCTCAGGTGAGGATTAACAACAATAACAAAAAAAGGAAGAAATCCAAATTAGACGTTATCACACAACCCACAGGGACCCACTCTACATATCCTTCCAGTCATTTCTTATGCCTATCCACCTAACATGGAGAAATTTTCTTTTTATTAAAATGGCATTGTACTATGCCTACTGCTTTGCATACCTTGAACCTGCTGTCTTACATACCTTGAACCTCTTTCCATGTCTTTAATTTTTTAGCAGCTGCAGATTATTACACTTTATGGATTTACCACTATTTCCTCTCTGAATCTTGTGTTGTTGTGTACTTAGGGGGTTTCCACTTTTTATTATAAACAGCACTGCGATGAACATTTTTCTAGCTGGATTGTGTCGCATCCCTATCACTATTAAGAGCATTATGAACAATTTGTAATTAACTATAAGTTATCTTTTAATGCCAATATTAATAATTACCATAATTATTAATACAGTTATTGGTAATAATTGTACTTATTACTTTTTAATTATCTTAAAGAATTTTAAAGATCAATTTCTAGTAGTGGAATTTCCCAGTTAATCTTTCCTAAACGCTGAGTCGGGAAGCCCTGGGCCTTACAGTTGTCATGTCACCAGAAGTCACCTTCATCACGGAGTAGAGGACAGCTCAGAGAAGGCAGAGAAGGCCCAGGAGCCGCTTGTCTGATCCACAGAATTACTTTACCCCAGAGAGTAAGTTATGTGTCATTAATTCTTTCACTCCATACTTTCCTTTATAATCAATTTGGGGAAACATGTACAAAGATGTATGTGTTAGAGGCCAGGAAGCAAAGGGCTTCATGCTACTCAGATCAGTCATAAAATGCCCCCAATATTTATGAGCAAGAAATACAAATGTTTTGGAAATCTCCATCTATCACTCTGAAGTAAAACTGACACGAGAGAGAGGGGGGAACAGGTGGAGAGAATTACCTCATCTTCATGTTTTTGGAAGTTGGTTTCTAAGTCAAAACAGAAAATGAAATACAGACACAGTCTCACTGAAGGTCTCCTCGGCCAGGCTGTAATGTGAGCAGAGTGGGGTAGAAAGTACACAGGGCAGGGCATGGGGTGGTGTACGTCCCTGGCCCCGGCTCTGTGGTGCTGTGCACAGGTTCCCTCAGGTGTCACTGCCAAACCCACTGACTGCATTCAGTTGTCACAATAATAAAAATGATATTTGATATGGGAGGCTTTCCAGAAGGTTAAGACTCTGCATCCATATCAGAAATTTCCAAGCATTGAAAATAACCATAGAATAACATCTGTTAATTTTTCAAGTCTCTTATTTGAATTTTTTGGTCAGTAATTTTTCCAACATGGCTTTTACCTCCACATAATCAAACGTCCTTTCCACACTGTCTACCTCACTCAAAATAATAAAAGCCAGACTGTAAGCTCCATAGGGACAGGGCCATTTTTCCCCCTTCCCTCCAAACTTCTGCCTGAAGCACAGTGGTGCTTGGGTACTTTTGGAGAGGAAAAATAATGAGTGAGTAGCTAACATTTACTGTGCAGTTGACATGTACCAGGGACTGTGCTAAGAGCCATATAAACATTCTCTCATCACAGCCCTGTAAGGAAGGTGCTATTATTTCCTCCAGTTTACAGATAAACAAACTGAGGCTGAGGGAAATTTTTAATTTTTACCAAAGTCAAACTGCTAGTATGCAGCAAATTGAAATTAAATCATGGTCTGAATTCTAAACTTGTGCTCTTCACTATGACCTATGGAGAAGAAATTTAAACACTGGCAACATCCAGTTTTATTGTTTCAAAGAGAAACCATAGAACTGGATCTTTTAAGTACCATGATTTCCATCTGCATATGTCTATATCTATATCTATATCTATATCTATCTATATACTAGTGTATATATATATCTATATCTATATCTATCTATATACTAGTGTATATATATAGTTGATTTCAGAGAGGAAGGGAGAGGGAGAGAGAGAAACATCAATGATGAGAGAGAATCATTGATAGGCTGCCTCCTGCATGCCTCCCTTTGGGGATTGAGCCAGCAACCCTGGCATGTGCCCTGCCCAGGGAATCTAACCATGACCTCTGGCTCATAGGTCTATGCTCAACCACTGAGCCATGGCAGCTGGAACTAAGCTTAACTTTTTAACGTTTTAACCTTTTGTCTCTTAAGTCATCTAAGGGCACCTTATTTATATTCTAAAGGATTATAAATGATACATAACATTAAGAAAATTCTCACCCGAGGGTGTACAGCACAGAGCTATAACTATAGCAGTAACATTTTGTTTCTTTTCAAACGCAAAATCTGAAGCAAATTTGGAAAAATGTTAACATCTGTTAACTTTGAATGGTGGTTTTTGGGTGTCTGTTATATTACTTTCTTTGCTTATGTATACTTGAAATTTTTCATGATTAATAAAAAAATGTAGGAAAGAAAGAAAAAGTCTTGTAGTTGATACCTTTTATTAGCATTTTTATTGGTACTTACAAATGTCATTTTTTTTAATCCTCACCCAAGGATATATCTTCATTGATTTTAGAAAGAGAGGAAGGGAGAGGGAAAGAGAGAGAGAGAAACACTGATGTAACAGTACACACCCCGACTGGGAATCAAACCCACAACCCTTTGGTGCAAGGGACAATGCCCCACCAACCGAGCCACACAAATTAAGGCTGTCTTTTTAAAAATTATCATTACAGCCCTAACCGGTTTGGCTTAGTGGATAGAGCATCGTCCTGTGGACTGAAGGGTCCCAGGTTCGATTCCGGTCAAGGGCATGTACCTTGGTTGCGGGCACATCCCCAGTGGGGAGTGTGCAGGAGGCAGCTGATTCATGTTTCTCTCTCTTCGATGTTTCTAACGCTCTATCTCTCTCCCTTCCTCTCTGTAAAAAACCAACAAAATATTTTTAAAAATTATTATTACAGAAGATATGTGACTATGTGCTCATTGTAAAAACTGTCCAACAGTACAACATCCAAACATTTTAAATGTTTTCTCATTTAAAACAATGCTGGAACATATCATTTTATGTTCATTTGTAAGGATTTCTGTAGGGGAGATTCTTAGAAATACAATTTCTGAGTCAAAGATATGCATTTTTAAAATTTTGATATATAGCAAGAGTGCTCCCCAAAACAATGTATGAGCTACCCATTTCCTTGAACCCTCACTGACCCTATAAGCAATCAAGCAATCAACCTTTAGAAGTTTTGCTGTATTTATCAAAACTACATCTAGGAATCTACTACACGGATGTACACACACATATGTTAAGTAATGTATGTACAGTGCAGTGTTAATGGAAAAATACTGACAAAATATTTCCACTGATAAGGAAACATTAAAATAGACTGTGGTATGTCTGCACAATGAAAAATATTTCCACCGATAAGGAAGTATTAAAATAAACTGTAGTATGTCAGCTATAAAAAATATGAGCCCTAGCTGGTTTGGCTCAGTGGACAGAGTGTCGGCCTGCAGACTGAAAGGTCCCAGGTTCGATTCCGGTCAAGGGCATGGACCTTGGTTGAGGGCATATCCCCAATAGGGGGTGTGCAGGAGGCAGCTGACCGATGATTCTCTCTCATCATTGATGTTTCTACCTCTCCCTTCTTCTCTGAGATCAATAAAAATATATTTAAAAAATAATAATAATGAGTAAGCCCCCTCGGGACTCATAGGGGAGCTTTGGAAGGTGGAAGAGAACACCACTATATGCAGAGAAGTCATGCAGCGCCTGGCCATCTGTGCTAAAGCGGTGGTGGTAACTACATGTGTCCTGTGTGTGCATTGAAAGTCTCTGGAAACTGCAGCAGATACTGATAACATTGGCGGCACTGGGGGGACGGAAACCAGAGATCTGAAAACGACAGGTGGAGAGGGACCTTTCCCTGTATATTTTTAGAGCCTTTTTCATTTTTATCTTTGAACCCTTTAAAAGTACCACCTACTCAAATAATTCATACAATTTGAATTAAAATATAAAATATTCCCCAAATGACAGATGAAAAATGCTCTTGTTGGTACTTTAGAGTGCAATTTTCTAATTGCTGGTGAAACTGAGCTTACTTTTTTGTTACTGGCCATCCACACACGTTTTTCTGTGAACTTTCTGCTTATATCACTTTCACATTTTGCTAGTGAGTTGTTGGGGTTTCCGCCCCCAATTGTTTGATAGCTCTTTATATATCAGGGTTGTTTTTTTACAGTTTTATGGAGATATATTTTACATCATAAAAATTCATCCATTGTAAGTGTATAGTTCAAGGATTTTTTAAAATATATTTTTTTATTGATTTCAGAGAGGAAGGAAGAGGTAGAGAGAGATAGAAAGATCAATGATGAGAGAAAATCATTGATCGTCTGCCTTCTGCATGCCCCTACTGGAGATAGAGCCAGCAACCCGGGCATGTGCCCTGACCCGGAATCTAACCGTGACCTTCTGGTTCATAGGTCGACGCTCAACCACTGAGCCACACCGGCTGAGCTAATTCAAGGGTTTTTACCCAATTTATAAAGTTTTACAGCTATCACCATATATCAAGGATGTTAATTCATTGTTCCAGAGTTCTTTGGTGCCTCTTGATGACATAACCCTTTGCAACATAAGTACTTGAGGAAATGCTTTCTCCCAATCTGATCATTGTCTTTTAGGTTAGACTGATATGGATAGTCAAAATTTACCCAGTTAAATTTGAACACAGAAAGACAGATATGACAAAAACAAGAGACAAATATTAGTCTCTTCTGGCTATCAAGAAAAATAAAAAGGCTTCACTATCAAACAGATCAGATAAAGTATTATTTGACTTTGTCATTAATTTCATTTATAAAAAAACAAATATGAACCATGGGTGTCTGAGTATATGTATCACTATTAAAGTAATTAATGTATTAAAGTCTAGTACATGAAGAAAGGAGCTACTTCTGAAAAGTTATAAAAGATACATATAAGGCCATAGGTAACTTATACAGTGTAAGAATAATAAAACAAAACCTGTATTCCTAAAACAGTACCTTGAAGTTCCTGTGATAAAGAGGAACTTTTCTTTTTTTTAAATATATTTTTATTTATTTCAGAGAGGAGGGGAGAAGGAGAGAAAGATAGAAACATCAATGATGAGAGAAAACCATTGATTGGCTGCCTCCCGCATGCCCCACACTGGGGATTGAGCCGGAAACCCAGGCATGTGCCCCTGACCTGAATCAAACCCAGGACCCTTCAGTCTGCAGGCTGAGGGCTCTTTAGCCAAACTGGCTAGGGCAAAAAAAAAAAAAAGGTATTTTTCAATAGGAGGATGACACCCTCCCCCACCTCCAATGCAGGAACCACCTGGGAAGTGTTGATGCTCTGGGTCTCCTGTCAATGGCACCAACCTCTGAATTTTAAAAATCACTAAAGCCAAGATAACTGACCCCTCTTTTTTGTACCAAGCCCCATATCTAGCACTTTACATTTAGTGTCTCAATTCTCACAGCAACAGTGTCTCTAGTCACAGATTCGCAGATGGTGAACCTGAGACAGAGAGTGAACTACCTTCTCCGAGGCTGGGAGGTTGGTAGGATTGGCTCCCAGGTCTGTTAACCTAGAGCAGGGGTCCTCAAACTTTTTAAACAGGGGGCCAATTCACTGTCCCTCAGACTGTTGGAGGGCCGGACTATAGTTTAAGAAAACTATGAACAAATTCCTATGCACACTGCACATATCTTATTTTGAAGTAAAAAAAAAAAAAAACGGCAACAAATAGAATATTTGTATTTGCATGTGGCCCGCGGGCCATAGTTTGAGGACCCCTGACCTAGAGAGTCCAACTTTGCAACCACTGAACTCTACTGCCTCCCAAGCCTGCTAAGGCTATCAGACGATTCTTGAAATTTTTAAATCTCAAATTTGTAGGTAACTTTCTTTTCCCGGATGAACATGTGAACATGTACATCATTTCTCATCAATCAGCAGTGAGTGTGTGTGTGTGTGTGTGTGTGTGTGTGTGTGTGTTTTCTTTTTACTTCCTCCATAATAAATCTTTTTTAAGTTGTCTAAATAACTCAAAACACAACAGGCCTATTCTGTCTTTTAGATCTTCCTGTACCCAAATGGATTTTTTTAAAGCAGCTTTGACCTTTGGGGCCCAGCTGGAATTTTTTTATATTTTAAAACTCTGGACAAATGATAAAAGTTTCACCTGCTGTCCACTTTCTCTCCCTGTGAGTCAGAGGCAGGTACTTAGACTGCTTTTCTGCAGGCGAATAAATACAGATGAAATCTCTTCATAGACATACCATTTTGATAGTGATCATTTTCTACCTGGATTTTCATCTTTGAAGTTCAAAAGGAAGCTAGAAAAAACAGTTCAACTCAACAAACCATGTTTGCATGGTTCTCCTAGCTGAGACTTCTCTGGGGATAAGTCTAAGCCTAAACTGGATTTAAAAAGCAACTTCACTTAAAGAGATTTGTTTCTAAGAGCAGCCAAAATGGTAGGAGTCGTGTGAAAGAGTTCCGAGAACACCGTCTTTCCCTGAATCTAGAGTCATACATCTATTCTGAGTTATTCATCTATTCTGAATAATTTCTTCTGCTCTGTGTTCTCTGCTCCTATGACAGCTAGAGGTGGTAAAGTTGATTTACCTGGCCAGTGTGGGCATCAATGGGCTGCTTGTAGCATGTCTACAGGATAACAACAAGTAGATTCAGATTATTGGGTAATTTATCTTAACCCAGAATACATCCGGTTGCTAGATAAAATGCGTGCCAGCTATTGCATGGGAGTTGTGTTGCTTTATTCAAATATTCACAAGCAATCAGTAGCTGACACACTCACTGATCTTTTAGAATAGAAACGTCCCCAGAGGCATGTTTGAAACAAACATGTTAAACTAGTTTTAAGAACTATTTTCAAAGAGATCCAGCATTTACACTTCTGTGGTCAAAGGAAAAGTCTATTGTTTGACTTGTTCTCTGTGACAGGCCCTTTTTAAATATATACTTATCACCTGCAGAACAAGTATTATCATTATCCATATCTTAGTGATGAGGACACAGTCCAGAGAAAGAGGCTGCACTGCCAAGGACATACAGCTGATGTCTAAACTGTAGTTATTTGGCACCACTTCCTGGGCTCGTTTTATCCCCACCAAGTTTATTAACCTTTTTTTTTTTAGGTTCAGCAGACTCATCAGTGACTTCTTGGACTTCACAACTTTGAATTCATTTAGGTCTTCATCTTTCTAGCAGGGAACTGAACTCCCTCCATAATTTCATTTCAGGTCATTTGCCATCAAGATTACAAATGACTCCCTTTCAAAATGAAACAACGTTGATGTATTTATAATCATTCCTCTGGTTTGCAGACCTTGGCTGCATTTAATCTCTAGTCACAGAAGAGGTACTTCTGGTCTTGCATTATAGTTTATAGAACTGTTAACATATGAAAACATTCAAAGCTGTAAAGAATTTTTGTGAGTTTGTTTGAGCCAATTTGTGGACAATTGCTGGGAAGCAGAATCTCAAGAATATTGGGGTTATGCTCCAGAGAATGGTGGCTTTTCACCTAATTTTATAAATTACTACTAAAGGTGGAAAGGGAAGTGAGTTTCATGAAATCCATTGGTGATAGATTAGGGAGATGGGAGAAAGCAAAGGGGGCAGGGTTGGGGGGGAGCCTCTGGGATTGGATAAAAAGTAAAATGATAGACATCTGCTTCTTTTACATAGGTGGGTACAGAATAGTTAACAGTCAACAATTAACAAAATAACAGTAACAATGAGGGAATTTGTCGCGCCAATTATTGTGCTCTGAGGGGTCCAGAAAAAGGGAAGTTACAAGTTACCCTGACATTTCACAGGTAGGTTATCTTAGATGCAAAAAGACAATAGGCTCAGTAAAGATCAAAGTTGATCTTTGTCAGGGAAGGTACTGGCCTAGGACATGACTACCCACTATAAACTTCTTTTTAATTAAACGTTTTAATTTCAGACCATCCTTTGTGGTTATGTTAGGTCTCTTGAGTTTGCAAGACCACCATGCAGGCCTCTCCTGAGCTTGTCAGGTTAGCATGTGTCCCCTTTTCATCCAAAGAACAAAAATGGAAATTATATGGAACATGTGCTGCCCCCTGCCTCTGTCAGATGAGGAAGACATTGATAAACAAGCATGGTAGTGTTGAGAAGGCAAGCCGAGAGCAGATAACCCTCCCCTTACTTGCTCCACCATAACCACGCCCTTGGATTCTATAATCTCACTTGCTTCTTGCATCAGCCAACAGGCCTGGCTGCCACATGTTTGGAAAGATCCCTAAATACCCAGAAGCTTATCTAATCTATATATATAAAAGCCTAAGCGACCAGCAGACTGGCTGACTGGCCGGTAGCTATGATGTGCAATGATCACTAGGCAACAGACGCTCAATGGACAGGCATAGAAACATGGAACAGACTGATGAATCTCAGAGGGAAGAGGGGAGGAGGGAAGGTGGGAAGATATTAACCAAAGATCTTATATGCATACTAGAGGCCTGGTGTACAGATTTGTGCACCGGTGGGGTCCCTTGGCCTGGCCTGTGGGCATCAGGCCAAAACCGGCTCTCCAACATCCCCCAAGGGGTCCTTGGATTGTGAGAGGGCACAGGCCAGGCCAAGGGACCCCACCGGTGCACAAATCCGTGCACTGGGCCTCTAGTCATGTATAAAAGAAGGTCAGAACCTGGACATGATGCTCAGCCTCTGGAGGTGACTCCACTGAGCCAGCACCAATGCAGAATAAACAGTTGTTTTCTGAGCCTCCAAGTGCATAAGGTTTGTCGCTTCCCACCAACCTGATTTCTGCCATCAGTGTGACCAGACAATCAATGGGTCCAGGCTGCCGGCACTATTTCAGCTAATTAAGCAGAGACAAGGTTGAATCATATATGAGCATTTATTCCAATACTGCCAGCATTATGGGAGAGCTGCAGGTCATCCACAAAAATCTGCTCTGCCCTCTGCTATGAACCAGCTGTTTATATTGGGTAGAAGGAGGAAGATTACATGGGGAAATAGGCAAAAGGGATAAGAATGGGTATGCAAAATAGGCAGTTTACAGGTAATGCGGGCTGGGGGTTTGCAAAGACCTAGGGCAGTGGTTCTCAACCTTCCTAATGCCGCGAACCTTTAATACAGTTCCTCATGTTGTGGTGACCCCCAACCATAAAATTATTTTCGTTGCTACTTCATAACTGTAATTTTGCTACTGTAAACAGTAGGTAATTATATATGTGTTTTCCGATGGTCTTAGGCGACCCCTGTGAAAGGGTCTTTTGACCCCCAAAAGGGTCGCAACCCACAGGTTGAGAACCACTGACCTACGGGTATGCAAAGGGCTGGGGTTTTTCAAAGAGCTGGTGCTTCTGCTTCCTGCAACAAGGTTGTTAATCTTCCCATGATAATAGGCAGCTCCTGGATGTAGAAGATGGGCCTCATTTCCAGGTGAACTCCCAGGTTTCACCCAGGTCCCACATGCAACTCCCAGCCAGGTTAGAATGTGCTTTCTTTATTCAGAACAAAACACAGTTAACAGAGCATGATTAATATTTCTTATAATTATAGCTGGTCCTCAATATTCTATCTCTGTCCCTAACAGTAGCCTTCCCTACAGGGTTCAGGGCTGGGCTCACAACCCTCAATCTGACATTTCAGGAAAATCTATCAATTAAAATTGGCAAGAGATGAAATTGCCTTGCTATCACCAATATAGGGAAATCTCCTTTAAGCTTATTATATGCAGAAACCTCTCTTAATTAGTAAAATGTCTGAAGTACCTAAAATTATCCAAAAAAATAAACTGCTAAGTATACACGTCTGAAATTCAAATGGTCTTTTTTTTTTTTTTTAATATATTTTATTGATTTTTCACAGAGAGGAAGGGAGAGAGATAGAGAGAGTTAGAAACATCGATGAGAGAGAAACATCAATCAGCTGCCTCTTGCACATCCCCCACTGGGGATGTGCCCGCAACCCAGGTACATGCCCTTGACCGGAATCGAACCCGGGACCTCTCAGTCCGCAGGCTGACGCTCTATCCACTGAGCCAAACCGGTTTCGGCCTGAAATTCAAATGGTCTTGTGTGAATCAAGAGGTAGCCCACAATCAAGAAGAATTTGTAATTAAATCAGAGCACTGGCCAAATAGGCTTTCAATGTAATCCTAGAAGCACCTGGTGCTACTTCTCAGAAAACTGAGGTCTCTGGACACCCAAAGTCCTTGTCTGCTTTTTACTGGGTGTTGGGATCTTTAGTGTTTCAAATGCAATTCCGAGTCAACCAATCAAAGGAGCTGTCAAAATAATCTGATCAGAAAGGCAGGGGGATTAAATTCCTCTCCTCTCCTTTTTAATAAGAACCTTTTCTGTTTATTCATTCACGTAGCAAATACTTACTGGGTGCCAACTCTGCCGGCCAGTGCTCAGTGCTGGGGATGCACATGAGACCATGGAAGGGGCAACTCTGCCCTCCTGGTTGTGCTCCCTGGCAGCAGCTTCACCTGTGGGCAGTCAAGAGGAGCAGGGGGCACAGGGAAGGGACAAGGAGGCCTACAAACTGCTGATGTTGCTTGTTGTAGGTGCTGCTGCAGAGAGCTTCAGAAGCTTCCTGATACTTCTTTTTGAACCACATGGGCATTTAACAGCTGACATACATCAAGGGGGAAAACCCCCACAAAACTATGAGCACAAATATAGTCTTTCAAGCTGCCTTTTTCCATGGAGAACGCCAATGTAGTAATTCCTTGAAAGAATTACTCACTATAACTTGAGAATAACAGACCCATATCCAAATGTTTGAAGAATCCCTAATTTCTCCATCTTATTTTAAAGAGAAAGAAATGAAATTAGGGGAAATGGGCATGTGAGTGAAAGGTAGGAAAAAGAGAAATAAATACTGTATATGAATTCCCAAATGTGAAATAAGAATTATTTTGGAGAACCAAGATGGCGGCATAGGTTAACACCGGAGTTTGCTGCTTTGAACAACTACTTCAAAAGTGAAACCAAAAAACAGAAGGGACATCACCCAGAACCACAGGGGCGCTGGCTGAGTGGAAGTCCTACAACTAGGAGGAAAGAGAAACGCATACGGACACTCAGAGGAGGCGCAGTGCTGAAGTCAAATTCTGAGGTGCGGAGTGCGCGGAGCGGGCTGGCGGCGGAGGGCGCGGTTGTTGTTTTCAATCGGGAGGGAGTCGCAGACTCTGAGCACCAGATCCGGGCGAGTCTTTAGGGACCCAAACTCAGGCGGGAGAAGCGGGACTGTCTGGCTTCGGTCAGAGCGAGTGCAGCTTTCTCTCCCAGCTTTGCAGCGGGTGCTGGGACTCAGAGAGGCAGAGCCCCTTGGGACAGGACTGAGAGCCTCCATAACTGCTCTCTCCGGCCCACGTTGTTGATCCTGTTCGACCCGCCCTGCCCAAGCCCTGCACAGAGGCATTTGCCGGATAGCCTCAGGCAAAGGCTAGATTAGCACCTCCCTAGAGGACAGAAGTTCTCTCACTGCTGACACAGCTGAATCTCATAGCCACTTGGCCTGGAGGTCAAACCCTCCCTGGAATTAGCTACAGCAATCAAGATTTATCTATAAGACTGCGAACAAAGACCACTAGGGGGTGCACCAAGGAAGCATAACAAAATGCGGAGACAAAGAAACAGGACAAAATTGTCAAAGGAAGATATAGAGTTCAGAACCACACTTTTAAGATCTCTCAAGAACTGTTTAGAAGCTGCCGATAAACTTAATGAGATCTACACGAAAACTAATAAGACCCTCGATCTTATATTGGGGAACCAACTAGAAATTAAGCACACACGGACTGAAATAACGAATATTATACAGACGCCCGACAGCAGACCAGAGGAGCGCAAGAATCAAGTCAAAGATTTGAAATGCGAGGAAGCAAAAAACATCCAACCGGAAAAGCAAAATGAAAAAAGAATCCAAAAATGCGAAGATAGTGTAAGGAGCCTCTGGGACAGCTTCAAGCGTACCAACATCAGAATTATAGGGGTGCCAGAAGATGAGAGAGAGCAAGATATTGAAAACCTATTTGAAGAAATAATGACAGAAAACTTCCCCCACCTGGTGAAAGAAATGGACTTACAGGTCCAAGAAGCGCGGAGAACCCCAAACAAAAGGAATCCAAAGAGGACCACACCAAGACACATCATAATTAAAATGCCAAGAGCAAAAGATAAAGAAAGAATCTTAAAAACAGCAAGAGAAAGAAACTCAGTTACCTACAAGGGAATACCCATACGACTGTCAGCTGATTTCTCAACAGAAACTTTGCAGGCCAGAAGGGAGTGGCAAGAAATATTCAAAGTGATGAATACCAAGAACCTACAACCAAGATTACTTTATCCAGCAAAGCTATCATTCAGAATTGAAGGTCAGATAAAGAGCTTCACAGATAAGGAAAAGCTAAAGGAGTTCATCACCACCAAACCAGGATTATATGAAATGCTGAAAGGTATCCTTTAAGAAGAGGAAGAGGAAGAAAAAGGTAAAGATACAAATTATGAACAACAAATATGCATCTATCAACAAGTGAATCTAAGAATCAAGTGAATAAATAATCTGATGAACAGAATAAACTGTTGATTATAATAGAATCAGGGACATAGAAAGGGAATGGACTGACTATTCTTGGGGGGGAAAGGGGTGTGGGAGATGTGGGAAGAGACTGGACAAAAATCGTGCACCTATGGATGAGGACAGTGGGTGGGGAGTGAGGGCGGAGGGTAGGGCGGGAACTGGGAGGAGGGGAGTTATGGGGGGGAAAAAAAGGAACAAATGTAATAATCTGAACAATAAAGATTTAATTAAAAAAAAAAAAAGAAAACCATAAAAAAAAAAAAGAGTTATTTTGGACTCTCCTGTGGACTTTGGCAAAGTTTTTTGACTTGGATATTTGAAATATTTGACCAGTCAAGCTATATATTTTCTTCTAAGTTAAGCTAACACTAGACTGTGCTAACTCCACACGGGCAGGGATTGTCCCCATCCCCAGCACCTAGCACCCAGCTCCATACCTGGCACAGAGTATACGCTTGATAAATAATTAAGGAGTAAATAAGTGAATAAGCAGGAGACTGGTGAATTATAATCTACTTTCTTTACATTTTACCTTTACGGCTGGTGTGGTTCAGTGGTTGAGCGTTGACCTATGAACCAGGAGGTCACAGTTAAATTCCATGGTCAGGGCACATGCTTGGGTTGTGGGTTTGATCCCCAGTAGGAAGCATGCAGGAGGCAACTGATCAATGATTCTCTTTCATCATTGATGTTTCTATCTCTTTCTCCCTCTCCTTTTCTGAAATCAATAAAAATTTTTTTTTTAAATAAATAAAATCAGATCGCTCTAGTGCTTTCTCTAATACATCATGTGCATAGCCATTTCTCTGGGCATTACTGAGCTTAGGTGATTTCCTTCCTGACATATTCTACTGCTTTGATCTGGGGGGAAATCTGCAGCTTTGAAGGGTGCTATAACTGTGGAAACAAATGTCAACATATTGGTTTTACAATTCAGGCCTACCTGATAACTTTCCACTAAGTCCTTGCTTGTTTTGTTTTGTGTTTTGCTTAGATTGGCCAGAATCAGTTGTCTTGTTGCTTGCAACCCCAAAATCCTGGCACTAAGGCCCTTAACCTTTTGAGTTCAGAGTTATTGAAACTTATCTGATAGTCTGGAGTTAAAAGAGTGCATGGTTAGACTCACTGTGGACCCATTGGCATAGGCCCTGGCCCAGGTTGGGGGCTCAATCCCCAAGAGATGTCGGGGGCATGCAGGAGGCAGCCCATCAATGATTCTCTCTCATCATTGATGCTTTTATCTCTCTCTTTCTCTCCCTTCCTCTAAGAAATCAATAAAAATACATTAAAAAAAAAGATGTAGAAGGAAAACTGGAAGCAAATTGTATCACAGAAGCCAAAGGTTTGCATAGTAATTAACAACCATAAATGCCTAAGAAGTGTTGATTAAAATGAAAGTCATTGGTGAACTGAGAGCAGTTTTAATGGAATGATTGAGGATGGGCAACAGTCTAGTTGAATATCCATACAACAAATAAATAGTAAAGGAAATTCAAGAGTTAGAAGGGTTTGTTAAACTGGATGATCCTTTTCAGGTTCCTTCCTTCCCTGAAATGATGTGATTCCAGATGCCCTCCAAGGAAGATCCCTCAAGCCCTCCTGATCTGCTGGTGGCTCCTCACTTTGTTTACATGTAAAACCAGCCACGTCTCTGCTTGCCCTACTCATGTCACATGGAATAAAAATCCAAGGAACTACCAGTTGCTATGTGGTCTGGACCCATGATGAAAACTAAATATCGCTTTCTTTATGTCATCACATAACCAACAGTTGAACAATAAAAATTTGCCAGACTTTAAAGGAAGTTGTGGTTTAGAAAGAGGCTGAGTTCATAAGCGAATCTGAAGGTGTCAGGTTTAAGGCGAGTCTGAGAAGAAAGGAGTGGAGTTAAAGTCACCTGAGGGCCTGTTGGAAGGATTGTGCATGGTCCAACTACTGCAGACTTCATCCCAGGGGCTGGCAGAGGAGAGTCCTTTCCACAGATCAAACTAGGGGGAGCTGACATGCTCTGAGAGGGCCCAGGGAGCTGGCATGGCCAACAGCCTACACAATCGCCAGCACTCTTTTCTGGGTTTTGAATAACAAAAATAACTTGTAGAGTAAAAAAATTGAAAGCAAAGATCAGGTTTTCCAACTAAGTCAGAAAGAAAGCATAGCAGAGATATTTTTTTAAATGCTGATTTAAGAAACAAGAGTTTTAGTCCTGGTTTAGTTACTAATAAAAAGTGAATCACAACCCTTCTCTGCACTCAATGTCTACACCTATAAAATCGGGGGTTAGCACTAAATGGTAAGCAAACACTTCTGCTTCTCTAGTGGGAGTAGGGCGTTCCTAGCATGTGTTTCTACTGTGGAGGTTCTTATTACACGTTACAGTCACAGACTGGCTTGTTTAATCGGCCGTCCTCCCACCAGACTGTCAGCCCCAGAGTAGGCACAAGCCTCTCTGTCCACCACTGGTACCCAGCACCCTGCAGGGCTTGATAGATACCTGTTGGAGGAAGTGAATACCAAATGCCAGCTCCAATGCCTGGAGAAGGCAGCTCCAGGAAAAGGTGACTGGGTATCAGTCTTTAAGAAGTGAGCCAAGGTCAGAGCCTCCCCCTTCACTTTGCCTCTTTACGTTTTTATAGGAGCCCAGCAACGGTACATAATCGGTGGCCACGTCTTAAAACATTCCCCACGTCTCCGACACGGATAGCACTACCATCCTGTCTTATGACTTCCAGATAAACCACAATTACAAACTGCATCTCAAGTCAGCTACTTTGGAAAAAAAATACTGTTATATATGTTTCTGACATGTTCTGAAGAGGTTAATTTGCCTTGGGATGCTAAGAGGATGAACAAAAGAACAAAAAAGAAAATACTTTAAGATAAAACATTTTGTTTGTGATTTTCCCTATAGGATAGGTCACTAGGAGTGGGATTTCTAAACACTGAGAAACTCTGTAAGTTTCCAGAGTTACCCCCAAGGATTATTCACTTTAAAGTGATTAATTTGATATTATGTGAATTTCACCTCAATAAATGCTTTTATTTATTGATTGATTTGAGAGGGAGAAAAAATGTCAATTTGTTGTTCCATATATTTATGTATTCATTGGTTGATTCTTGTATGTGTCCTGACCAGGGATGGAACCCGCAACCTTGGCATATGGGGACTACTCTTTAACTAATTGAGCTACCCAGCCAGGGTAAAAAAGAATAAATTATTCTTTTAAAAAGATAACATCTTAAATATATTTTTTTTCTTGTGAATGTGCAGTTTCAAAAAAAACCCCTCTGCATTAAACATTTAATTGAATACAAAAAATTAATTCCAAATTCAATAATTCTTTTTGGAGAAAGGCCCAGAAAAAGAAGATAGAGCTGTTCATAACTCATTGTTAACTTGCAAAGCCTTCTGCATAATGAGGTTCAGTCAAGTGTTTGATAATGAGCAGTTCATTTGGAGCTATTTTTCCAAAATAGAGGATGCTATTTATGAAATGATCCTTTGGGTATTTATAGTTAAATGCTAATCTTTGTTTTTTTAGTTTATGGGAGACTCCTTTTTGGAAATTCCAAGTTGTGACTTGAGTAACTAAAGGGGCCTAAGGATACTTCTCATTGATGATGGATCCTTCCTGCTCCTCAGCTCCCATGTATTTAGGCCAATGTAATACTTTGCGAGGGCTACCACAACAGAAATTCAATTTCTCACAGTTCTGGAGGCTAGAAGTTCGAGATCAAGGAGTCAGCAGGTTTGGTTTCCCTTGATGCCTCTCTCCTTGGCTTGCAGATGGCACATTCTCATTGTGTCTGCATAGGTCTCTCTCCTGTGTGCACACATCCTGGTGTCCCTCTGTGTGTCCAAGTTTCCCTTCCTTATAAGGACACCAGTCACACTGTGTTAGGGCCCACCCTGACAGCCTCATTTTAACTACTCACCTCTTCAAAGTCCCTGCTTCCAAATATAGTCGCATACCAAGGTAGGGGGGAGTGGGGAGGGGAGTGGGGGAGGGGGGAGGGGGGGCTTTAGGGCTTCAACATGTGACTTGGAAGGAATACAATTCAGTCCATAACAGGCAGTACCTAAACTGACCCAACAGATTACAAAAGTTTCAAATAACAGCACAATATTAAAATAGACTCAACCTTACCATTGGCAAAGACAGGCAGTTTCAAGATATTTTTCTTATTTTGCTTCTGTAGCCAAAAGGGAAAAAAAAATAATTATTTAAAATAGCATAAAGATGCTTTTACTTTCCAAGAATCTAATTTTTTGCTAGGCAAGGCCTAGTTATCAATGAAGTAATAAATCCTAATCAAGTTCTGGATAATTTTAATTCTCTTTTAAAGTAATGGCGCATGGTAGATTTAACTAAATGAATATTGGAAGACAGAGAGAATTATTCCCATTGGGAAATGCATGACTTTTCTGAGCCTGATTCCCAATTTGTAAAGTAGGAGTGATACCCATCTTGACTTTATCACTAGATAGTATTGGAAAGACTTAGAAATAACACATAAGAACAGTGGTTCTAATCTATGAAATGCAACATTAATACAAGGTGAAACTATTAATAATGATATCCAGTGTAACAAATGGCAGGTAATGTGATAGTTTAAACAAAAAACTTCCATGACCAAAAGCTTTTCTTAAAAAAAGGGTTTATTGATCCAAATTCTAGCCAAAAAAGACCAGATTCTGGAGGCCTGTAGTCTGTACCGCCAGCAGTAGTGCTAGGTAAAAAAGATAACCATATCTGTGGCCCATTTTCCCAAACTGACAGGAGCTTTTACACATTATGTTTCGGGGAAGAGAGATGTAAGTTGTTTTAAAAGAATTTACATTGGCTACTGATGAGGAAGGTGGGGAAAAGTGAGGGCAGGGAAATCCTATGATAGACACCCAGTCTGTAAGCGAGAAACATTTACTACTTTTGCTGGTTATAGGCAACAGTCCTGAAAGTTCATGCATATGCAGGATGCAGAGGCGTTTGTGGTGGCTACAGAAGTTCATTCAAAGCTGTAACATTCATTCAGAAAGGTGAGCGGTCTACTGTTAGTTGCCCCACAGCTATTAACTGGTTAAATGTCCGTGTCTCTGTCACCTTAATTTAATTTAGGACATCTCAGAATTTTTCTCTTGTCAAATTAAATAAGAAGTCTGTGACAAAACGGAATTTTCGTGTGGCCTTTACTTTTTCATCTTGGTTTTTACTTCAAGAATTATTGAGTGAGTTTAGAAGTAGTGAGGTGTATTTTTTGCCATTAAGCAAGCTGCTCCTTCCATTAACTAAGAAAAGAGTCTGGAGGTGGGGGGTTGGAAAAGGAAGAATCTCAGCCAGATTCTAATTTTGTTTCTCTCTATGTATGCATTTTTTGGGATTGAGTTTGAACTCAATCAGTACTCCCTTTGTGCCGGAAATGTGTGAAATGAAGGGGATTTGAGAATTGGACCAGTGTCTATGGCAGCACATCGTTTTAAGGAACAGCAGTGCACTGCAGTGTGTACTACCTGATGGCAAAGGAGAGGAGCTGGATGGATGTCTGGAGAAAGGTAGCAATCAGCTGCAGTTTGTCTTCTGTAAATAAGGGTTTTCTTTCTTTCAGTGGAAGTGCAAAGCTTTTCTTTTCTGTCGTTCCTCTCTACAGAATGCTCATCAAGGAAGCCTTAGGCTTAGAGAAGAGTCTCACAATTGGTAATTGGTTTCTCTTTTCTCTCTTGTGAGTTGCATGTTGTGAATACTGTAGGAAGACTGAGTTGTTAACACTAATTATTTCCACCCTGATTTATTATTCAACTTTGCAAATGTCATTCCTCATCTATCTCTTTCTACACTTTACTGCTCTGAAGGTTATAGGCAAGATAAAGATACATACATTAAAACAGCGGTTCTCAACCTGTGGGTCGCGAACAATGAAAATACATCCTGCATATCAGATAGTTACATTACGATTCATAACAGTAGCAAAATTACAGTTTTGAAGTAGCAACAAAAATAATTTTATGGTTGGGGGTCACCACAATATGAGGAACTGTATTAAAGGGTTGCGGCATTAGGAAGGTTGAGAACCACTGCATTAAAATGTTCAGTGAGCAAATAATGTCAATCTTACATAAATCTCCCCAGAGAATAAAAAAACAACAAAGAAAAAATTCCACATCATAATTTAAACTTAATATAACCCTGGTATCAAAACAAAATAAGGAATATACACGAAAAGAAACTTCCATGCCAATTACATTCATAAACATCAAAACAAGAATCCTGACAACATGGTAAACTAAATTATACACTGTCATCATAACCAAGTTGGGTTTATACAAGAAATGAAAGATTGGCCAAACATTAGAAAAAATTTTTAGTGTACTCAATGACATTAATAGATTAAAGGAGAAAAAAATCATAAGATCAAGTCAATAGGTTCAGAAAAAGTATTAGAGAAGAGTTAATACACACACAACAAAAATTCTTATAAGTCTCAGTTTTCCTGAACCTGTAAAAAGATAACTACAAAATATCTACAGCAAATATATATCTTTTAAAGATGTTGTCTTTAGTTTTGTGTGGGTTTTTTTTTTTTTATCTTCACCCAAGGATTTTTTTCCCATTGATTTTTAGAGAGAGTGGAAGGGAGGGGGAGAGACAGAGTGAGAGAAACTTCGATGTGAGAGAGAACTGAGGTACATGCCCTTGACCAGAATCAAACCCAGGACCCTTTAGCCTGTGGACCTATTATACTCTATCCACTGAGCCAAACTGGCTAGGGCTTTTTTTCCTTTTTTAAAGGTTTGGATGAGAAGTTGATGAGTTAAATGAGTTGGATTTGCTTTTTTTTTAATATATATTTTTATTGATTTCAGAGAGGAAGAATGAGGGAGAGAGAGAAAGAAACATCCACACTGTGGGGGATGGAGCCTATAACCTGGGCATGTGTTCTGATCAGGAATCAAACCATGACCTCCTAGTAGTTCATAGGTTGATTCTCAACCGTTAAACCATACCAACCCAGCACAAATAATTTTTGTAATGGCAAAATCTTAAGTCTACCACCAGCATCAATCCTACTTAGCATTATACAGAAATCCTAACCAGAAGAGTAAGAGTGAAATGAAATGAAAAAGAAATAAAAGTTACTGAGATTGGAAAGGAAAAAAAAAATAAGTTGTTTATTTGAAAATGACATAACTGTTTACGTAGAAAAACAAAATAATAATAATAAATCTATAGCCCTGGCATGTGTGGCTCAGTTGGTTGGGTATCTTCCTGTGCACCTAGTTCAATTCCCGGTCAGGGCACATGCCCGGGTTGCAGCTCAATCCCAGGGGACATGCAGGAGGCAGCCAATGGACGTTTCACTCTCACATTATGTTCCTCTTTCTCTCTCCCTCTCCCTTCCTCTCTCTCTAAAAATCAATTAAAAATATTTTTAAAAATCTACAGATTACTGAATTAATAAAGTTATGAAATATAAGATTAAGAAACCCATGAATAATAAATACACAATATATTTTTTAAAGATACTATTTACAGAGGCAAAAGCAACTATAAAGATGCCATTTGCAGAGTCAAAAACTGTAAAGTACTTTAACAAGTGGTTCAAAGACTTTAATGTAAAAAACACACAAGTTGGAGGGCAGGGGGAGATTAATAGGTGGAGCACAGAGGATTTTTAGGGCAATGAAAATACTCTGTGATATTATAATGATGGCTATACGTCATTATACATTTGACTAAACCCACAGAATGTACAACACCAAGAGTAAAACCTAATGTCAACTATGGACTTTGGGTAATAATGACATGTCAATGTAAATTCATCAGTTATAACAAATGCATCACTCTGGTGGGGTATGATGATGGTGGGGGAGGCTTTGCATATGTGGGGGCAGGGTGTATGTGGGAAATCTCTATACTTTCCTCTCAATTTTGCTGTAAACTTAAAACTGCTCTAAAAATTGTCTTTAAATTAAAACACACACACACACACACACACACACACACACACAACTTGGGAATGTTCTGGGGTAGGGAAAATTTTCTTAAGAGACAACATATGTTAATAATAAAGAAAAATGATTAGGAGAACCAAGATGGCGGCATAGGTTAACGCCGGAGTTTGCTGCTTTGAACAACTACTTCAAAAGTGAAACCAAAAAACGGAAGGGACATCACCCAGAACCACAGGAACGCTGGCTGAGTGGAAGTCCTACAACTAGGAGGAAAGAGAAACGCATACGGACACTCAGAGGAGGCGCAGTGCTGAAGTCAAATTCTGAGGTGCGGAGTGCGCGGAGCGGGCTGGCGGCGGAGGGCGCGGTTGTTGTTTTCAATCGGGAGGGAGTCGCAGACTCTGAGCACCAGATCTGGGCGAGTCTTTAGGGACCCAGACTCAAACGGAAGAAGTGGGACTGTCTGGCTTCGGTCAGAGCGAGTGCAGCTTTCTCCCCCAGCTTTGCAGCGGGTGCTGGGACTCAGAGAGGCAGAGCCCCTGGGGACAGGACTGAGAGCCGCCATAACTGCTCTCTCCGGCCCACCCTGTTGATCCTGTGCGACCCGCCCCGCCCAAGCCCTGCACAGAGGCATTTGCCGGATAGCCTCAGGCAAAGGCTAGATTAGCACCTCCCTAGAGGACAGAAGTTCTCTCACCGCTGACACAGCTGATTCTCATAGCCACTTGGCCTGGAGGTCAAACCCTCCCCGGAATTAGCTACAACAATCAAGATTTAACTATAAGACTGCGAACAAAGACCACTAGGGGGTGCACCAAGGAAGCATAACAAAATGCGGAGACAAAGAAACAGGACAAAATTGTCAAAGGAAGATATAGAGTTCAGAACCACACTTTTAAGGTCTCTCAAGAACTGTTTAGAAGCTGCCGATAAACTTAATGAGATCTACACGAAAACTAATAAGACCCTCGATCTTATATTGGGGAACCAACTAGAAATTAAGCATACACGGACTGAAATAACGAATATTATACAGACGCCCGACAGCAGACCAGAGGAGCGCAAGAATCAAGTCAATGATTTGAAATGCGAGGAAGCAAAAAAACATCCAACCGGAAAAGCAAAATGAAAAAAGAATCCAAAAATGCGAGGATAGTGTAAGGAGCCTCTGGGACAGCTTCAAGCGTACCAACATCAGAATTATAGGGGTGCCAGAAGATGAGAGAGAGCAAGATATTGAAAACCTATTTGAAGAAATAATGACAGAAAACTTCCCCCACCTGGTGAAAGAAATGGACTTACAGGTCCAAGAAGCGCGGAGAACCCCAAACAAAAGGAATCCAAAGAGGACCACACCAAGACACATCATCATTAAAATGCCAAGAGCAAAAGATAAAGAGAGAATCTTAAAAACAGCAAGAGAAAGAAACTCAGTTACCTACAAGGGAATACCCATACGACTGTCAGCTGATTTCTCAACAGAAACTTTGCAGGCCAGAAGGGAGTGGCAAGAAATATTCAAAGTGATGAATACCAAGAACCTACAACCAAGATTACTTTATCCAGCAAAGCTATCATTCAGAATTGAAGGTCAGATAAAGAGCTTCACAGATAAGGAAAAGCTAAAGGAGTTCATCACCACCAAACCAGGATTATATGAAATGCTGAAAGGTATCCTTTAAGAAGAGGAAGAGGAAGAAAAAGGTAAAGATACAAATTATGAACAACAAATATGCATCTATCAACAAGTGAATCTAAGAATCAAGTGAATAAATAATCTGATGAACAGAATGAACTGTTGATTATAATAGAATCAGGGACATAGAAAGGGAATGGACTGACTATTCTTGGGGGGGAAAGGGGTGTGGGAGATGTGGGAAGAGACTGGACAAAAATCGTGCACCTATGGATGAGGACAGTGGGTGGGGAGTGAGGGCGGAGGGTTGGGCGGGAACTGGGAGGAGGGGAGTTATGGGGGGGAAAAAAAGAGGAACAAATGTAATAATCTGAACAATAAAGATTTAATTAAAAAAATAAAAAAATAATAAAGAAAAATATTTACATATTTTACTATATTAAGGTCAAAAATTTTTGTTAACAAATACACCATAAAGAAAGTGAAAAGACAGGTAACAAACTGAGAACATATTTGTGCAATTCATGTAAGTCACAAAGGATTAGTATTGGGAATATATATAAGAATATGTCAATAAGAAAAAGACAACCCAATATAAAGAGTAGCAAATAAGAGGAGAATGCACATCTACTATGTAAAAGAGCAAAATATAAGTGACATTTCACAGAAGAGGATATACAAGTAATTAATCAAATAGAAAAAAGATGAAACATTTTCTTAATAATTAGAAAAAATGCCAACTAAAACCAATCAGATACTATTACCTATTTTCCAGATTGGCAAAAATTAACACATCTGAAATACCAAATGTTGATGAGGATTTGGAACAGCAGGAATGCTGGTGTACTGGAAACAATTTAAAAAACACTTGGTGGGAGTATAACTGGAAACAATTTAAAAAAACACTCTGGCTCTATCTGGCAAAGTTGAGTTTGCATGAGCAGAAAGAAATCAGTATAAAATTATTTATAGCAGCATTGTTTCTGAGAAGAAACAAAAACTAACAAACAAAAAAATCAGGTAAACACACTAGTTGTTCATTAATAGGTAAATGGATTTTTTTAAAGTGGCATATTCAAAGAATTATGTTCTATACAGCAATAAAAGAGTGAACATCGATATGGGTGGATCTTAGAAACAGGACATTGTGTGAAAAAACAAGTCACAGACTACTTGGAGTATGAACCTATTTATTCACAGTTCAAGAAAAAATTAAATTAAACAACGTACTGTGAAGGATACTATATTAATTTGCTAGGACTGCCACAACAAAGTACCACAGATTGGGTGGATTAAACAGCAGGAATGTATTTTCTTATAATTCTGGAGGCTAGAAGTCCAAGATCAATGTATGAGCAGAAATGGGTTCTTTTTAAAAAATATATATTTTTTATTGATTTTTTACAGAGAGGAAGGAAGATAGATAGTTAGAAACATCAATGAGAGAGAAACAACCATCAGTTGCCTCCTGCATACCTCCTACTGGGGATGTGCCTGCAACCAAGGTACATGCCCTTGACTGGAATTGAACCTGGGACCCTTCAGTCCACAGGCCGACGCTCTATCCACTGAGCTAAATCTGTCAGGGCAGAAATGGGTTCTTTTGAGGCCCTTCTCCTTGTGGATGGCTGCCTTCTCCCTATATCTTTACATGTCCTTACCTGTGTGCATGTGTGTGTCCAAATTTCCTCTTCTATAAGGACACCAGTCATATTGAAGTTAAGGCCCACCTTAATGACCTCATTTTAACTTAATTATCTCTTTAAAGACCCTATCTCCAAATACAATCATTTTCTGAGGTACTGGGGGGGTGGGGCGGGCATTAGGCCTTCAACCAATGAATTTTGAGGGAACACAATTTAGCTACACACACACACACACACATACACACACACACACACAAAGTTAAAATAAAAAGCAAAAAATAATTAAATAGATAATCAAAATAGTGGGTCTTTTGGGGGCTGGGTGAGAGATGAACCCAGGAAAAAGCACACAGGAGACTCCAATGATCTTTGTGATGCTCTGCTTATGGGAGTGCCCTGATGTTCATTTATTGTGTCCATTAGGTATGTTCTTATGTGTGCTAGAAAATTTCATAATAATAAACTTCTTTTAAAAAAGAAACTAGAAGATACTTATATCAGAACAGCTTGTGCATGCAACAGGAATCTAACCAAGTTAGCTTAGAAAATGTATTGGCTCAATATCTGAGAATATTAGAAATCAAGATGGCTTAAACATGGATGGATCCTAGGACTCAAATGTTATCATCAGATTCCTCACCTGCTCACTCTCTCCTCTCTTGCATACTTCCCTCCATTGACAGAAAGAAGTTCCTTTGGTTTTGAGCACAAAATTTGCTCAGTTTACCTGAATATTTTTCATTGTTAATTGTCATTCACATTTAAATTATTTGGATTGCTTTACAATGAAATAGTAAATTAGTATCCTGGATAAATTGTTATGCCTCCCCAATGCTTTTAAATCTATAAATAAAGAACATTTCAGATTAAAGTTATGGTTTTCCTATTTCCATAGCTAATTCATTTCAGACAATAATAGGGTCCTCAAGTTCATAGTCTCATAGTTTTGGAATATGTAGCTAAGTCTATAAAAGATGCAGAGTAAATTCCTGAACATGTGTTAATTGTGAAAGTTCCATACTAGCTCATCTTTTCAAAATTTGTACTATACCATAATTAGACAACAAATTCTAATATTCACATTTGTTTCTTTTGAAATATCCATAACCCAGAAAAAAGCAATTATGTGTAAATGACTAGATAAAATCTTTTCTTTTGAATTGGAAATGCGATCACTCTAAAAATCCAATCTCAAAAATACTGAGCTTCAAATTCTTACACTCGGAAAAAAATTACCAAGAAAAGAGAAATAAACAAAATAAGAAAAAAAGAAAGAAAAAGAAAGAAAGAAAGAAAGAAAGAAAGAAAGAAAGAAAGAAAGAAAGAAAGAAAGAAAGAAAGAAAGAAAGAAAGAAAGACATAGGGTGGGTGTGGGCTAGAAGGGGTCAATGGGGAAAAAAAGAGGGACATCTTTAATACTTTCAACAATAAAGATAATTTTTTAAAAAAAGAAAAGAGAAATAAGGACCTTTACATGATGAAATGAAACTACTTTTGTTTGTTGTTGCAATATTAAACCCGAATGGGCTCATGCAAACTTGAAGAGAGATAACTTCAGGGCTTTCCTGCTTTATAAAGTGGTGGTATTTATACCTCCAGAAAGAGACAATAGATGAGATGACAATTACAGAGGGCTCTCATTGACAATGGAAACATTCAAGAAGATTTAAACAAAGCACCTGAAAGGATAGAATTGGATCGTATTTCTCTTCTTTATAACTCTTAAAAATATATTGTTTTGCACACTGGTCCAAGAAGGAAAGAAATATTAAAAAGTAACTGCAATACATTCAGCAGACATTATACATGCAATGTACCAGAGACTCCATTTACTGAGCTCTTATTATGTGCCATGGACATGTTAAACTACAGTATATGTAATTTCTTCCACATTTTTCTCTGGCTTAATTGAATTTAACTAGGACAAAAACTTCTGTAAAGGAACAAAAAGTAGATCAGTGGTTGCCTGGGGCAGAGGAGGGAGTGTAGATTGGATGCCATTTATTTTTGAAATTGGATTTTTGAGATTGATGGGCTTGCCTAATCAACAACAAACATTTTATAGTAGTCATTTACATATAATTTTCTTTTCAGGCTATGATTGTTTCAAAAGAAAAACGTAAATTTAAGAGGGAACTTTTTGGAGTAATGGTAGTGTTTTAAAACTGGATGGTGGCTTGCATGCTTCAGTGGTTGAGCGTAACCAGGAGGTTACGGTTCGATTCCCAGTCAGGGCACATGCCCAGATTGTGGGCTCATCCCCAGTTTTGTGCCTGCAGGAGGCAGCCAATTAATAATTCTCCCTCATCACTGATGTTTCTATCTCTCTCTTCCTCTCTGAAACCAATAAAAATATATTTTCAAATAAAGAAAAAATAACTAGGTTTCCCCCCAAATCCTATGAATTTAAAAATATGGCCTGATGTGATACTGAAACTTTGAACTAGTGTTAAAAACGCTTCTATGTACCAGCCTTTACATGAAATAGGTATTTGTGCACGAAAAAACGTTTCTAAAGAACAATTACAAAATTTGATCTGTTTTCTTCACTTTTTATTTTACAGTTAATAATATATTGCCAGAATTTTTAAAACCCAAGCAAAATATTTATGTCTAGAATAAACATTTAATTCTATTTAGTAGACACGTTTTAAGGTGTCATGTTTAATAATTACAGACACAGATACAAAAACATCTATCTTGGTTCTTGCAGTTTATGCAAATTTCATATAATTATTCTCTACAGAGAGTTCATTTAAAATAATTTTTTAAACTTTCATTTGCATTTATTTTATGCTGAATTTATTCCCGTGCCATTAGTTTTTGCTTCTTCAATTTCTTCTGGGGTATCTTTTTCTTCTGTGCCACCTACTCTTCTGATTTAGGAACCATCTGCTCTTTTTCAATAGGATTACCTCCATGTGGCAGGGAGAGCTTATGTGGGGGTTAATCAGCCCATGAGCTTTGTAAATTCTGCACCATTTCTTGGGGGTTTTATTCACCTAGATGTGCTCAATGACCAGAGAATCTACATCTAAACCCTTAAATTGAGCATTACTCTCTGCAGTAAAAATTCAGCTCTCTTTTTGGGCCTCTGACCCTGTGTCCAGCCCCAATTTTTTGCTTGGGCACACCTACCAACTCCACCATTGTAAGGACTGAATGGCACACATTGCTCCTACAAAGGGACATCCTTCAGATACTTGGTGGCTTTTTGAATATGCATACCCTTGACGGCCTGGGCAGTTTCACAAGTATTCTTAAAGTGAACATGAAGATTTAAATCTTTTGATTTGCATGATTTTGTAGGAGTATTCCAAGTGAATGGTGAGCCATCAAGCCATTTATAGGAAAAGCTAAAACAAAATTTCTTTAGCCCTGGCTGGTTAGCTCAGTTGATTAGAGTGTACTTCCAATATGTCAAGATTGTGGGTTTGATCATTGGTCAGGGCACATACAAGAATCAACCAATGAATGCATAAATAAGTGGAACAATAAATCTCTCTCAAAAACAAAACAAAACACAAAACCAAGAAAACTTGCTTTAAATTATGTATTTTCCTCATTGTGAGTTACATAACATGATCCTTAATATCATACCACAGAAAGCTACAACTTGATAAAATTTGACTTAACTTTACTGCAAAATGTTTATTCAACTTCTAGGTATGTATCAGCTAAAATACAATAAAAAAGTAATCATTTGTGTCCTCAGGAAAGTAGGTGACCTCATGAACCCACATTTTAAATTTTCTTTCATTAATTGAGGTACCCTCATATCACAAATAGGAACAGGTGGAGTCAACTGTAAATCTGTGTTTATGTCAAACTTGCCAGATGCTGAGAGAGAAGTTGCCACTAGGGTATAACGTAGGCTCCCCCAGCCCCAGGTGTTTCGTGCACTCTGTTAGCTTTGTAGCCATACTCTTCATTCAGCCCTCAGATCTCAGTTTTGGCACCTATTCTGGTAGAAAGTCTTTCCTCAGCTCCCAAGTTAGATCAGGCTCCTTTGTTGTACACTGTCCTAGAGGCATTCATTTCCTTCAGAGCATTTCTGTGGTTTGCAATTGTATAATCATTAAGTTAAATGATTATACAATTGCAAACCACAGTTCTACCCTAGAGGGGAGCAGAGCCTGTGTCTGATTTTCTGGGTCATCTCAGGCCTACCCTCAGTCCTACCCTCCAGGGAAGCAGAGCCCCTGTCTGGCTTTGCTCTTTATTGAAGACTAGAGGCCCAGTGCATGCAATTCTTGCACAGGTGGGGGGTCCCTTAGCCCAGCCTGCACCCTCTCACAATCCAGGACCACTGGCTCCTAACCGCTTGCGTGCCTGCCTGATTGCCCCTAACTGCTGGCCTGCCTGATTTCCCCTAACCATTCTGCCTGACTGCCTGATTGCCCCTAACTGCTCGCCTGCCTGCTTTATCGCCCCTAACCACCTCTGCCTCAGCCCCTGCCGCAATGGCTTCATCCGGAAGCACGTCTGTAATGATGTCCAGAAGGTCGTTCAGCAGTCCAGTCTACTTAACATATTACGCTTTTATTATATATATCTCTTTCTCCTAAGAAGCACCTGGCACATAGCAGATGCATAATGTACACATTGAAGAAGGAAAAGAAAAACACACTAGATTTATTTTCCTAGAGCCACCCTTCCTCAGGTCCAGCCAACCTTACTAAGAGTAAATGGGACCCTGGCTGGTTTGGCTCAGTGGATAAAGCACAGACTGAAGGGTCTTGGGCTCAATTTCAGTCAAGGGCACATACCTCGGTTACAGACTCAATCCCTGACCCTGGTCTGGGTGGGTGCGGGAGGCAACCAATGGATGTGTCTCTCTCATATTGATGTTTCTCTCTCTGTCTCTCCTCTTTTCCACTCTCTCTAAAAATCAATGGAAAAATATACTTGGGTGATGATTAACAACAACAACAACAAGAGCGAATAGGGATGATTAAAGTTACATATTCAGTGCCCTGAACTAAGCACATCAGACTTGCAGAAGAAGCCTGCACCAGAGGAAGCTGAGGATGACTGCGCAAAAGCCAGCCCTTCCACGTGCAATTTCCCTCTGATAGTTCCTGGGTACTGTTGCCACGGTGATAATGACTGTCCCGTGTCATTTTCTATCCACCAACAGTAAGAGAAGCTTTGCAGTTGAGATATCATTTAACAGACAGAGTGGTTAAAATAAATAAATAAAGTTATGTATTTGGAAAGCCATCTGATTGTGACCATATGCCTCAAAGCAAGTCCATCAGATCTGTTCTGGAATTTAAATTTTCAGGGGATTACACAGGAGGACAGACCTTTGGAGATGCGGCTGTCATCTGGAAGGACTGAGGCCCTGTGGAGATGGGCTGCCAGCTTTTGTTCCAGTGGGCCCTTTGGGTCTATGCTCTCTGAGATATGAGTCTCCAACTTTAAATCCTGTGAGCTACTCCAAAAATTTTTATTTTTGCTTAATTTTGCCCAAGTTCATTTCTTTTGCCCATAGCCAAAGATCCCCAGCTGTTATATCTTCCCACTTCTTTTACTGTGATCAGATGTGAAGACTTCTACATTGCATACTTCTCAAGACTAGGGATTAATGCTGTAAGTTTCAGAAGGGCAGCTAAAGGAATATACTACATTTAACCAACGCAAATGCTCAAACTAAATGGTTGTTTCCACCTGTCTGAGTGGTTTTGAACTCACCCAGAGCACGTGCTTTTCTAGCCAGCCCCCTAGTGCGTCTCTAGCACACCTTCCTGAACCCCAAATCCTCCTTCATTTTTCATGTCTGAGCTGTGATGTGTGGTTCCTTTCACATCCAATGATACTTCATCAAAATTCAAACAGCTTTTTAAGCCTCACACCCCTAAAATAATAAAACCCCAGTCTCATGAACTCCCTCATTTCTCTCTAGGTTCTTACCTCCACCTCATCCTTCCTCCTTCCCTTCTATCAGAATAACAGACTCCTTCCCATCGAGGCCACCTGCCGCCTCCCACCTGTCTGGTCTCTTGTGGCTCCATCCTTTGGGTCACAGCTAGCATTCATTGAGCCACAGACAGTTCCAAACACTTGTGTGGATTACCTCTTTAAATTCTGAAAACATCCCTGTGAAGTTGAAAGTATTATTGCAAGTCAGGGAAATAAATCTCAGAGAAGTTAACTTACTTGAGTAAGTTCTGTAAACATTTGGTCAAGACAATTTAACTCCTGAGCATGTGCTCTGGAACATATTTTTCTGCCTCAATATTTTTTTTTCTACCTCAATATTTTTAAAGCTTCTCAGTATTGTTCAAATCAGCACCCGCCCCTCCCCCGCCCCATGAAAAATTTTCTTGATTCTACATCTTCCTGTGGCCTTTTTTTTTTATCTTCCAGTTTTCTCTGAATCCAGGTCCAAGAGCCAATTCGGCCACTTCTCAGCTTTTCTCTTCCTTAATCGCTGCAGTACCAGTCATGCCAACCATTTCCTCCATAAATTTGGGCTTTCTTGGTTTCCATGAAGCCTCTGACACTTGCTCTTTCTCTCCTTCCAGGACCACATCTTCTCAATCACTCTAATAAATTCCTTCTTTTTTCTGTCGACCCCTTAAACATTGGAATTCTAAGAGTTTTATCAATAAAAGCCCGAAACTCAATTTCCCCCCACCCCATTCACATCTTTCCATCCTTATTCCTTGTCTTGTTAAAGCAGCATATGTCACCCAATCCGCTTCTCCCTGCCTGCCCCCACACTCTCATCCAATGGTTAGAAAATCCTGGTAGTATTTTTCCTTTGTAGAAGTTTACTTTGGGTCTTTTAAAAAATATGTATGTTTTTACTGATTTTAGAGCGAGAAGGAAGGAGAGAAAGAGGAGGGAGAGAGAGAGAGAGAGAGAGAGAGAGAGAGAGAGAGATCAATGTGAGAGAAACATCGTTCAGTTACCTCCCCACGAACCCAGACCAGGGACTGAACCCAAAACCTGGGTATGTGCCTTGACCAGGAATCGAACTGGTGACCTTTCAGTACCCAGGACGATGCTCAACTCACTGAACACTAGCCAGTGAGTGTTGAAAACTGGTATATCTTCTATATCTCTATTTCACTTTTTAAATATATGCAGTAGTTATAATAACTTTTTATGTCATTCTCTGTTAATTCTAACATCTGTGTGGGTTCCCAGCCAGTTTTAATTGATTGATTGTTCCTCTTATTGTGAACCATGTTTTCCTATTTCTTTGTATGCCTGGTCATCTTTAATTGAATGCCAGACATTGTAACTTTTACCTGTTGCATACTGAATATTTTTATATTTCTATAAATCTTCCTGAGCTTTGTTCTGGCATGCACTTAAGTAACATAGACACAGTTTGATCCTGTTAGGGCTAGCTTTTTTGATTAGTTAGGTAGGTCCCAAGCGGTGTTCAGTCCAGAGATAATTATTCCTTAGTCCTAAGACAAAACCTTCCTGTTTGACCTGATCTGCCCAGTGCCATGAATTATTGGACTTTCTAACAGTGCGGCTGATGGGAGGAGGTACTGCTCCTGGCTCTGCAGGGGCATCAGGCACTGTTCACTCTACACTACTTGACCTCACACGTGTGCTGATCAGTACTCTGTTCTCTGTCCTGTGAACTCAGTCCTCTGTCCTAGGAGCTCAGCTGTCCTGATCTCTCCAGACTCTTAGCTCTATCTCCTCAATTGCTGGGGTCCAACCCCAGCAGGTCCAGGGGTCCCCAAAGGTGTGGACAGAGTCGGCGAAGAAGGAATGACACGGAGACAGCGTTCAGTTGATCAGCAGCCTAGCCAGGATCTCTAGTCACAATCTCCAGCCAAGTTCTGTTTAGGATCTCCAGCCAGGTTCTGTGTCCATGTTCTCTTGCTAGGTTCTCCAGCCAGGTTCTGTAGCCATGGTCCCTCGCTAGGTTCTCCAGCCAGGTTCTGTCCAGGTTCTCCAGCCAGGTTCAGTCACCAGGTTCTAGTCAGGTTCTCTTGCCATGTTCTATCCAGGTTCTGTAGCCAGGTTCTGTCTCTAGGTTCTTCAGCCAGGTTCTCTCGCTAGGTTCTGTCTCTAGGTTCTGTGGCCAGTTTCTGTCCAGGATCTTTTGCCATGTTCTCTCACTAGGTTCTGTCTCTAGGTTCTGTCTCCAGTTTCGGTCCAGGATCTTTTGCCATGTTCTCTCCAGCGAAGTTCTTCTGTCTCTAGGTTCTGTGTAGGTTCTGTGTCTAGGTTCTGTGTCCTGTTGTCTTGTTACATCTGTATTTATACCAGTTGATTCCAATCCTATCAATCTCTATTCCAAGGGTTAGGGCATTTCTTATCTCCATTCCAGGGAGTAAAGATTATGTAGCTTAAGCATGATTGTTCGTAGTTAAAGTGATTAATTACCCGCCTGGCACTTAGTTAAGGGGTTTTATTCCCTCCCTAACTTCAGGGGAAAATCCCTATCTGGGGAAACAACCTTTCTCAGAGAGATGACCTTGGTTAAAACACATAGCGCCAAGAAGGTGAGCAAACATATTAAGAACAGTATGCCATATATGCCAGGTCCCTTGAAACAGCAAGGATGGACCGGATCCCGGCACTCAATCTGGGAGACCACAAGCCCAATCAGGTTTTCCCTCCCTCGCAACACAGTCTGGAAACTTTCTCAAGGCAGTGAGCTGGGGCAATCAATCATAAGGCTCATCTCATTTGTTTCCTTTGACGCAGGGATTTCTGCCCTTTGTTGCCTGATGTCCAGTGTTTTGTAAGCCATTGTTTTATATATATTGTTTTATATCCATTGTTTGTTTTATATATATTGTTGGTTGTTGTTTCAGGTAGGAGGGTAAAGCCAAACTTGTTATCCCATACTCACCAGAAAAGGAAGTCTAAGAAATCTAATGGATCAGCTTGTCTCAAACATTAGCAATCCATTTTCTTTTCACTTTACCAGAGCTTTATTTTTTCCTAAAATATTAATCTCTTGTTATTCCCCTGCTCCAGATCCTTTTATAGCACCCTGATTGTTTATAGAATAAAGTTGGAGCTGCTTAGCATGGCATATTTTATGCCTTCATGACGAGGCCCCTTCCCATCCCTCTACCGCCCCCACCCCTGCCATTTCCCCATATGTTCCATTGGCTCTAACCAAATCAAGGTATTTATAGTCCTCTCCATCCCACTAATCAGCACTTACCAGCACCTGCCTCCGGGTCTTTGCCCACATTGTTTCTTCTGCCTGGAATATTCTTTCTCATCTTCCACCTGGTGAACACTTCTTTAACCTAGAAGATCCCTTTAAGCACATGTAAACTTTTGCCACCAAGTACAATTGCTCCCCTGCCTATTGTACCATTATGAACTAAATATTGTGCATGTCCATTTTATAGCACTTATCACTCTGTATTATATATATATTGCTTATCTGTTTCCACTAATATATAAAACATTCTGAGAGGGTAAAGAATGTACTATCTTTATATGCCCACTGTTCAACTTACCCAACCAATAACTATTTACTGAGTTCTTCGCCATGTCCAGGCACTGTTCTATGTCATAGAGATACAGCATTGAATAAGACAGAGTCCTTGCCCTCATGGATTTTACATGGGGATGAAAGAGGCAGTTAATGCATGTAGAAAAATATAGCATATTTACAGAACAGAAGTTAGGATGTTGTTACTGTCATCTGGGGAACAGAGGTGATATTACCTTGGACTAGGACGAGGGAGGAGAAGGGGGAAAGAACTGGATCCACGTGAGATGCATTTCTGAGATAAAGTTAATGGGGTTTGTACATGGATTTTTTGGAGGTGAAGGTTGATAATTGAATACTAGTTTTAAAAAGATGAACCTATGGATTTGGTTCAGAAGCTAAGTGGCCAGTAGACTAGTTACTAGGGAATAGTAAACACGGAGCAGAATGGGTGAAGGTGGTCAAAATGTACAAGCTTTCTGTTATAATATAAATAAGTCCTGTGGATGTAATGTGTAGCATAGTGATTATAGCTAATAATACTGCATTGCATATTTGAAAGTTGGTAGAAGAGTAGATCTTAACATTACTAATAAATAATTATAACTGTGTGGTGATGGATGTGAGCTAGACTTATTGTGTTGATCATTTTGCAATATATACATATATAGAATCATTATGTTGTACACCTGAAACTAATATAATTTTATACATCAATTACATCTCAATAATGAAAAAGAATAGTAATATTGAGGTTACCCTTACTGTCTGACCTTACTCAAGTCATGTAACTTCTCTAAGCCTCAGTTTTATCATCTGTAATGTAGAGATAATTCTAGTATCTACAGTTGATTTTTTCTTTTTTTAGGAAGAAATTGAAGTAACACTTTTAAGTTATTTAGTACTATGTTTAAAATATAGTAAGTGGGAGCTTATTTCACTATGTTACTAGTGAAACAACCAATCATTTGTTCAAGAAGAATATCATGATTAAAACTTTGGTGATCCTCTGTAAAATAAAGTTAGGCGATTCTTGCTGTGATATATAGTTAGTGTTCTAGAAAAATTAACAAAGCTCTCAAAAATATATACAAAATAAAATAACAAAATTGAACTGTCACAAAAACCTCTCCCACTGAATGAAAATTCTATAATGATTTAATACCTCCAAGCATCTTTCTAAAGTGGCCCATTTTCAAATATTTCTAACACTGGGAGAAAAGCCCATCTGGTCAATCTCCTGGATGAAGCAAGGAGTTCTCAGTTCTCCTGAGCCTTTGGGGGGACGGGGGAGAAAGGTGGGTGGACCCAAAGAGAAAGTGGCTGTGTCCCCAGCAGGGAAGGAATAAACAAGGTCTGTCACCAATTTCTTTGGAAATTAGGAGCACACGAAGACAAACACTGGTGAACAAAATGAGAGAGAAGAGTTTCAGAATAGGAAAGAGAATGAGAAGGAAAGAGAAACAATCAGGGCCTAATGAAGGGCAGCTCCAAAGGCGGGGAAGGGAAGGTGTTGGGTGATGGGTGTGTGTACACATTCTGTAAAAGGGGAAGTGGAGGGAGACAAAAGAGAACCCTCCAGGCGGGTTACAGTGAGAGTGGAGGGAGCCTGGCAATTCCCACGAGCACTCATCCGTGGTAATATTGTGTACCGATTGTCACAATAAACCTAAATGCTAATTGCTATTATTACCTCCATTGTACAGGGAAGGAAACTGAGGCTCAGGAAAGCCAGTTAGATTCCCCTCACAGCAGTGAGCAGCAAAGCAGGAATTTGAATCTGATTCTGTTTAACCAGGGCTTGTACTCTCCTGCGTCTGGCTGCACTGCCTCTAGTTCTTGCTAATGCAGCGGTTCTCAACCTGTGGGTCACGACCCCTTTGGGGGTCAAACGACCCTTTCACAGGGGTCGCCTAAGACCATCGGAAAACACATATATAATTACATATTGTTTTTGTGATTAATCACTATGCTTTAATTATGTTCAATTTGTAACAATGAAATTGGGGGTCACCACAACATGAGGAACTGTATTAAAGGGTCGCGGCATTAGGAAGGTTGAGAACCACTGGACTAATGGGAGGAAAGCAGCAGGGTCAAAAGAATCTGCGGAGAGGAAACAGAATCTGGGAAATGAGGGAAATGCAAACAGGAAGTACTGGCAAAATGTTGTATCTAGTTAAACAAAAATCGATTTAATCTTTGTGTTTAACTTAAAAAAAAAAGTCTTGCAAAAAAATGTAATCTTACACCATGGAAATAAAACATGAAGATTCTTAAGTACTTTTCTGTAAGGGGATTATTTGCCAAAGACAGACTGGAAGTACTAGTTCAGACAATCACTCAAATCTTGTGAGAATGAGGGTTGCTCAGTATCTCTTAAGGGGTGATGATTCCCAATTTTTAATGGGTTTAATATAATTAGAAAATATGTCTCTAAATCCCCAGGAAGAGTCATGACACTATAATTTTATATTTTCTATGTTAACCATTTAAAATCACATTTTCTTCAGCTAAAATAAGTTTTATCTGTGAACATGTCTGCATGTTATTATTGTATAAGAAACTGGACCTACACTGCCATCTGCTGTGTCACGATTAGGTGAAAATCTCCCACATAAACTGGGCTTGAGCAATGCAAAATATACATATGAAAGCCTGTATAACTTTGCTTTGTGGACAATTAGTGCAGTTACATATTTCAAATTGTATTGTAAGCATGAGGAGGGATTGTGTGTGTGTGTGTGTGTGTTTACTATGACATGAAAAAAATAATAGATAATAATGTAACAAAACTTGTGTCCCCGCCACCTGTCCTTGAGGAATCTGTGAGACCTTTAGTGGATGCCTGATATGGTGGATACCATTGAACACTATATATACTACTAGAGGCCCAGTGCACGAAATTCATGCATGGGTGCAGTCCCTAGGCCTGGCCAGCGATCGAAGCACGAACGTCTGGCACGGAAGGGCAGGTCCCAGCTGACCTTTGGGCCCTGGGCAGCACCTAGGCCTCTGGGCCCCCACACGCACCCCCCTCTGCCTGAGTCATGACACCCGAGTCCCCACGTGGAGATGTGGTGATCACGGCCAGATGCTGCAGCCCGGGGGGAGAGCACGGGCCTCTGGGCCACCCAGTGGTGCCGCACAGAAGCTGGGCAGGCAGCGCGCTCTCTCCTGGCCAGCCTTGCAGACTGGCTCCTGCGTGAACCCACGGGGAGCTCAACTGGTCCCTGCAGTCTTGCGGCTGCAGCCTGGCTCACCAGGAAGACGCTGTATGGGTGCGGGGTGTGCTCCTTGCGGGCTCCTGGCACCTGAGCCCCTTTCAAAGGGCACTTGGGCCCTTTGAGCATGTTTCCTTTGCAGCTGACAGGATGTTAAGCTTTCTCAGTAGAGGGGGCTAGAGAGACACTTTAGCAAGAAAGAGTCCTGTTCCTGAGTCCAGTGTACTTACATGGCAGGGTCCCCAGAATCCAGCTCCTCTACAAATGAGGCTTCCCCCAGTTCCCAGCTCCTGCAGCATGGGCAGCCTCTCCAGTGTCCAGCCCCCAGCACACACGGCCTCCCCAGCACTCAACTCCTGTAGAGCACAGTGGTCAGCAGCACACAGCCACCTGCAGTTCCCCAGCAACCCGCTCAGGCAGTTTTGTAGTGGAGGGGCCCTGGTGAGACACCTTCGTGAACAGATTCCTCCAGGACCCTGGGGAGGCACAAACCTCCAGCAAGGTCTATATCTCAGTCCTGGGGACAAGGAGGCTCTCCCCTGGGTATTTTGTCTAACTGATTCTTATTATCTGTTTATCTGTTATTCCTGTAGTTTTTAGAGCTCTCTTTACTTCTTACTACCCAACCTCTCATTACACCAATCTCCTGTTAGAATGAACAATTCTCATATTAAACGTTCCCTGTTCAAATTATGGTGTGAATTCTCTCTCCTGATTGGATCCAGGTTGATGCAAACCCCCAGAAACAAAATAAAAACACGATTTTAACTTAAACTACCTTATCAGGCACTTGATAAAAGCAGCAATTTATTCATACAGAGATGAAATACACACAGTATTTAAAGAAGGAAATGATTTACACATTTGGGATTTAGGTGACTAAGCAAAACTAATGCATATGAAGAGATTTTTCTTATGCTTTTTTTACTGATATAAACAGTTCAAATAATCATAATTACTTTTGTTTACTTTGTGATGAGAAAGATGTATACATTCATCATCTTAGGAAGGTCTTGCACTGCCCTTAAAATTGACTTAATTGAAAGTTAAATTCAGGGGAGTACAGACAACTAAGTAAGTTATAAGCTCTCTTCCCTTCATAGTAAAAAGTTTTCAAAACCTACTGTAATTTTAAAGAAAACATTTCTTTTAAAAAATGTTTTTATTGACTTCAGTGAGGAAGGGAGAAGGAGAGAGAGATAGAAACATCAATGATGAGAGAGAGTCATTGATCCACTGCCTCCTGCATACCCCACACTAGGGATCGAGCCCATAACCCAGGCATGTGCCCTCACCAGGAATTGAACCGTGACCTCATAGTTCATAGGTCAACACTCAACCACTGAGCCACGCTGTTCAGGCAGAAAATATTTCTTTGTAAAAGCTCTCTCTCTCTCTCTCTCTCTCTCTCTCTCTCTCTCTCACACACACACAAACACACACACACTATTGGTTCTGTTTCTCTGGAGAACCCTAACACACAGGGATTCAAACAGACATCAACATTCACTGCAGCATCATTATTCACAAGAGCTAAAACATGGAAACAACCCACCTGCCCATAGAAGAATGATACACAGAAGATGTGGTATATATAAACACAATGGAATATTACTTGGCCATAAAAAGGAGTGAAGTTCTGAAATAGGCCATAACACGGATGAACCCTGAACATTATGCTAGAAAGAAGCCAGGTACAAAAGGACAAATATTATATGACCCCACTTATGTGAAATATCTAGAATAGACTAGTTCATAAAGAGACAGAATGAGATTAGAAATTTCCAGGGGTTTGGGGAAAAGAAGAATTGGAGAATTATTTCTTAATGAGTATACAGTTTCTGTTTGAGGTAATGCATTTTGGAAACTGATATTGGTGATGGTTACACAACATTGTGCCACTGAATTGTACACTTGAAAATGGTTTAAATAGAAATTTTTGTTATAAATATTTCTATAGTAAAAAATAAAATATGTAAAGGTTAATCGTTTATTAATAAATATACTGTTTTTTTGTGAAAGAGAGGGAGATAGAGATAGAGAAAGGATCCTTAATGCCATGTGTAATCCTTGATTGGCTCTGGCTTTCTCAATAAAAAGCTGTAAGATATTCTTAGTGTAAGTGGGAAAGTTAAATAGAGATGAAACATAAATAGGGACAGAACATTTGATGTTATCATGAAATTGCTAACTTTCTTTGGTGTAATAATAATGCTATGATTAATAGAAGATCATATTCTTAGGAGATACATATTTTTAATGTTTACGGGAAGTGTTATAATGTCTGCAATTAACTTGCAAATGGTGATGCAAAAAGAAGTGTGTGTGTGTGTGTGTGTGTGTGTGTATTTAGGGGGATGGGGGTGGGTGTGCCTGCCTGCTCCTGTGGGGGGGGGGGGGAGAGAGAGAATGATAAAGGAAATGTGCAAAACATTAACAACTGTCAGATCTAGGCAGAGGATCCAGGTGTTCATTGTACTATTCTGTCATTTTTTTGTTGTTTACTTAAACATTTTCATGATAAGTTAGAAACAAAATGAAAAATTTAAAGTCACACCATCCTACCTCCCAGAAATACTCCGGTTAACATGTTGCTTTAAATCCTTTAAACCTTTTTTTAATATATAGATATATCGATAAGAATTCCTTAAAAACAAAAACATGGGGTCAAATGTACATTGGTACCTCTTTATTTATTCAGTCAAGTAAGTTAACAAATGTTTACTTAAACATATCCTCTACGTCCCAGGTACATAGTAAATATTAAAAATCTCTTTTGAGTTTTCACTGAATGTCCCAAGAGAATTCAATGTGCCTAATTTATTACAACTATAGTTTGTAAAAAATCACATAAGAGTAGATGAAAAAACTGTGAACTTTTAGTAACTGCATTGTCATCCAGGGCATCTTCATCATGAAATATAATTCAGTCAAATTTCATACAGTTGTCATTTTTTTTATTTTTGCTGTTCATTCGTTTAAGAAACATGTACTGTCTATACTGCTCCGCGATCGAGGCGAATGACGGCAACTGTCTGCCCGGAAGCTCACGCTGACGCAGGGTCTCCGATGCATTAGGACCTGATTGGGGAGGTCAGAGAACCGGCTCCTATTCTACCCGCTAGTGGCCTCCGGAGGCGCTCAGGGTGGCGTTTGGAGGAGGAATGGGAGTTAGACTCAGGTAACACTAGATTGGGTCCTGCACGGGCTCTGGATCAGCGAGGGACCCTGGGACAAGTTGCTTCACTTCTCTGTGCCTCAAGGATGATGTTGTAAAGCTTCAATAGTAGACACGAGGCGCCCAGATCCATGTCTGGCACCTGAAAGCTTAATTTGCTGAGCACCTGTAACTGTTGCTGCTAATTTACAGAGAGCTACAACGTGCTAGGCTTCGTGCTTGAGGTCAGGGCAAGAGACAAGCCATGCCCTGCACCCGCCCCAGTGGTTTCCTCCCGTACCCGTCTCACTTATTGTACCCTTAAACAAGCCTCTATTCCGGGTAAAAACTTAGAAAACGTTAAATTCCTAAAAACGTGTATGCTTTTTGTTTCTCCCTGTTTTTGCCACCTCCACCTGGGCTGAGGCACTTCTCCCAGGGCTTGACCTCTGGGGCGGGCACTATTCCGAGGCGCTGAGCCCTCTCCCACCCACGTGTGCGGACCCGGAGCGCCAGGTGGGGCGCGGGGCGCCGGTCCCCGCACAGCTGCGCCCGATGAGCGCACCCACCAGCAAACCCAACCCCGATTGGTCCTCTCTCCGCCTGCCGGCATGGCTGTACCCAATCGGCATCGAGCTTCTTGATCCTCTCCGGCAACCGACGTACACAAGGGGCTTGGGCGTCCGTGAGGGAGCGAGAGGTCAGGCCATGAACTTGGGGTAAGCCGGGTTGGGAAAGGGGCCCCACTTGAGAGGGCGTGAGGCTGGGTGGGCGCCGGGGCTCCCCGGAGAACCTTCCGGGCCTGCGGCGCCCTGAGGTGAAGTGGGCGGGGCTCCGGGGCGGCCTTCACCGCCGCCACTGCCCTCGCTTTCCACTTCGCAACGGAGTTAAAGCCCCCTTTTCCCTCCTGAGGGAGGGGAGGCGTGCAGGAGTGGAGTAAACGGGGGTGGGGGGGGGGAGGAAGGGGATGGCGGGTTCCCGGGGAGGAGCCTGGCCCTGGCCGGTTCTCTGCACCTGCCGTGGGGGTCTGCGGGTCGTGCGGGCGCGCGGAGGAGGTGAACGCCCGCCGCGGGGCCCGGGCCCCTCGGAACCGACGTTGCCCGTGCGCCGCGCAGGACCGGCCCCTCCGTCGGCGCTGAGTAAATACAGAGGACTGCTGCCTGGTGTTCATCCCTGAGAAGTTTAATATTTTAAGGAGGCGAAAGGTCACCGAACGCAGGCCACTTCCCATCGTCTGGCACGTAGACTTTTTGTTCCCGGATTTAGGAACAAGAAAACAGGGCAGCCGGTCGGGATTTACCGCGCGCGGTGCTGCCCAACAGGTGTTCTCTGCGGTTTCATTTAAAGCAGCGGTTCTCAACCTGTGGGTCGCGACCCCTTTGGGAGTCGAACGACCCTTTCACAGGGGGTGCCTAAGACCATCGGAAAACCCATACATAATTACATATTGTTCTTGTGATTAGTCACTATGCTTTAATTATGTTCAATCTGTAACAATGAGCATACATCCTGCATATCAGATATTTATATTACGATTCATAACAGTAGCAACATTACAGTTATGAAGTAGCCACGAAAATAATTTTATGGTTGGGGGTCACCGCAACATGGGGAACTAACTGTATGAAAGGGTCCGGCATTAGGAAGGTTGAGAACCGCTGATTTAAAGTGTGTGTTTCACCGATGCCAGCACGGACTCTTGGTATCCCCGCAGCAGGGGAGCCCTCGGAGCCGCCTTTCCCAGCGTTTTATCTTGGTCAGCACCTCGAGGTGACGTGTGACCCCCTTCTCCCCCCCAAACACCTCCTTTTCGTGTTCCTAGTCAGACCTTCCCAACCGCGCTCTTCGTTGACTGGCCCGCCAGAGTGAGTTTTGTCTCTTGGAAGTCACTTTTGTCCCACCTTTTTTTTTTTTTTTTTTAAGCTAAAATAGTACATTAACTTTGTGGGCTGCTGCTGTTGTTTTTAGAGGAGTTTTTATGAGGACCTTCACAGATGCACGCGTTTATCGGCAGCTTCTGCTGGGACTCTGCTCTCTGCTTTGACACGTACAAGTGAAGAGTAGAGGAGCCGGCCCCGGCCTGTGTGGCTCAGGGGGTTGGACGCCGTCCTATCCTGGAAGGGTTGCCGGTTGCATCCCCCCACCCCCACCCCCCCATCGGGGCACGGGCTCCATCCCCAGTAGGGGGCGTGCTGGAGGCCACCGATGTTTTCCTCTCTCGCCCTCTGTCCATAAAATCAATTTAAAAATCTTTAAAAAATGTATAGCAGCCACAGTTTCTTGTAGCGGCGAGGGCAAAAGTAGATTTACAGTTGTTCGTATGGAAAGTAATACAATAATTAACAAATAACACAAGAATCAATTATTTTGAATACTCAAAACTGTAAAGCTACATTTGCCCCTCCCTGTAGATTTATTGTTGTGATAACAAATGTGTCAGTAAATGTGAATATATATTCGTTGAATATTGAAAGTATCTGTGCTCAAACAGTGAGTAACTGGGGTGGCAATGTGATAGCTCATTTTCAAATAATGCACTAGCATGCCATAAAATAGGTTAATCAGGAGACCATTATGAAACTAATAAATGGAGTTAGACATGTTTTGCTCCTTTAACTTAAGTGAGTTTTGTTAACATTGCTTTTTCCAGTCTAGAGTTATAAGAATTAAGTGATAGTATAATAACTGAATTAATTTGTTGCTTACCAGTAACAAAATGAAGTGTCAGGTTAAAGATAATTCTTTTAATTATTGGAAAGTTTCAATAATGTGGATCTCCCTGTAGTTTCAGTTTTATCTTTGATTGAAAATGTTTTTAATTGAAAGAATGGTTTAATATTTACAAGACTCCTGTATAACTCAAAAGAACATTTACTTTCAGGTTCAAGTGAGCATTTCTGGCTATTTATTTATTTATTATTGCTTAAAGTATTACAAAGGGTATTACATATGTGTCCTTCCCCCCCCCCCCCCCCCCCCCCCCGCCCTTGACAGTCCCCTAGCCTCCCCTATCCCCCAGTGTCTTATGTCCATTGGTTATGCTTATATGCATGCATACAAGTCCTTAGGTTGATCTCTTACCCCCCTCCCCCCTGCCCCTCAACCCTCCCCGGCCTTCCCGCTGCAGTTTGACAATCTAGAAGTGGGATCACAGGGTCAAATGGGAGTTCCATTTTCAGTTTTTTGAGGAAACTCCATACTGTCTTCCATAGTGGCTGCACCAGTCTGCATTCCCACCAGCAGTGAACAAGTGTTCCTTTTTCTCCACATCCTCTCCAGCACTTGTCCTTTGTTGATTTGTTGATGATAGCCAGTCTGACAGGTGTGAGATGGTACCTCATTGTTGTTTTGATTTGCATCTCTCAGATGATTAGTGACTCTGAGCATGTTTTCATATGTCTCTTGGCTTTCTGAATGTCCTCTTTTGAAAGGTGTCTATTTAGGTCCTTTGCCCATTTTTTGATTGGATTGTTTATCTTCCTTTTGTTAAGTTGTATGAGTTCCCTATAAATTTTGGAGATTAGGCCCTTATCAGATATGACATTGGCAAATATGTTTTCCCACACAGTGGGTTTTCTCGTTGTTTTGTTGATGGTTTCTCTTGCTGTGCAGAAGCTTTTTATTTTGATGTAGTTCCATTTGTTCATTTTCTCTTTAGTTTCAAGTGCCTTAGGAGCTGTATCAGTGAAGAAATTGCTTCGGCATATGTCTGAGATTTTGTTGCCTTTGGATTCTTCTAGAATTTTTATGGTTTCCTGTCGTACATTTAAGTCCTTTATCCATTTTGAGTTTATTTTTGTGTATGGTGTAAGTTGGTGGTCTAGTTTCATTTTCTTGCATATATCTGTCCAATTTTCCCAACACCATTTACTGAAGAGACTATCTTGGCTCCATTGTATGTTCTTGCCTCCTTTGTCAAATATTAATTGAGCATATTGGTTCGGGCCGATTTCTGGGCTCTCTATTCTATTCCATTGATCTATATGCCTATTCTTGTGCCAGTACCAGGCAGTTTTGAGAACAGTGGCTTTGTAATACATCTTGATATCTGGTATTGAGATCCCACCTACTTTGTTCTTTTTCAGGATCGCTGCAGCTATTCAGGGTCTTTTTTTTATTCCAGATGAATTTTTGGAGAGTTCGATCTAGATCTGTGAAGTATGCCGTTGGTATTTTAATGGGAAGTGTGTTGAATTTATAGATTGCTTTGGGTAGTATGGACATTTTAATGATGTTGATTCTACCAATCCATGAACATAGTATGTTCTTCCATCTGTTTATGTCTTCCTCTATATCTTTTTTCAACGTCCTGTAGTTTTCTGAGTAGAGGTCTTTTACCTCTTTAGTTAAGTTTATTCCTAGGTAGCTTAATTTTTTTGGCGCGATGGTAAATGGGATTGTTTTTATAATCTCTTTTTCTGAAAGTTCACTATTGGTGTATAGAAATGCCTCAGCTTTCTTGGGGTTAATTTTGTATCCTGCTACATTGCCAAATTCATGCATTAAGTCTAGTAGCTTTTTGATGGAGTCTCTAGGGTTTTGTATGTATAATATCATGTCGTTTGCAAATAAGGACAGTTTTACTTCCTCTTTTCCAATTTGGATGCCTTTTATTTCTTCTTCTTGCCTAATTGCAATGGCTAACACTTCCAGTACTATGTTGAACAGGAGTGGTGAGAGGGGACATCCCTGTCTTGTTCCTGTTCTTAGGGGAAATGGTGTTAGTTTTTGTCCATTGAGTATGATGTTGGCTGTGGGCCTGTCATATATGGCTTTCATTATGTTGAGGTATGATCCTTCTACTCCCACCTTACTGAGAGTTTTTATCAAAAATGGGTGTTGAATTTTGTCATGCTTTTTCTGCATCAATTGATATGACCTTGTGGTTTTTTTCTTTCAATTTGTTTCTGTGCTTTAACACGTTTATTGATTTGCGGATATTGTACCATCATTGCATCCCTGGGATAAATCCTACTTGGTCATGGTGTATGATCTTTTTGATGTACTTACTGCTGGATCCGATTTGCTAAGATTTTGTTGAGGGTTTTGGCATCTATGTTCATGAGGGATATTGGCCTGTAATTCTCTTTCATTATGTTGTCTTTACCTGGTTTTGGTATTAGGATGATGCTGGCTTCATAGAATGAGCTTGGAAGTGTTCCTTCCTCTTGAATTTTTTGTAGTAGTCTGTGGAGGATAGGTTTTAGTTCTTCCTTGAATGTTTGGTAAAACTCCCCTGTGAAGCCGTCTGGTCCTGGGCTTTTGTTTGATGGAAGCTTTTTGATGACTGCTTCAATTTCTTCCATACTTATTGGCCTGTTGAGATTATTAGATTCTTCCTGATTGAGTTTTGGAATGTTGTATTTTTCTAGGAATTTGTCCATTTCCTCCAGGTTGTCTAGTTTGTTGGAGTAGAGCTGTCCAAAGTATTTTTTTAACAATCATTTGTATTTCTGTGGGGTCTGTTGTTATTTCGCCTCTATCATTTCTGATTCTGTTTATTTGGGTCCTCTCTCTTTGCTTCTTGGTGAGTCTGGCTAGAGGTTTGTCAATCTTGTTTTTCCTTTCAAAGAACCAGCTCTTGGTTTCATTGATTTTCTGTATTGTTTTTTTGGTCTCTATGTCATTTATTTCTGCTCTAATCTTTATTATCTCCTTCCTTCTGCTCACTCTGGGGTTTTCTTGTTGCTCTCTTTCTAATTCTTTGAGTTGTAGAGTTAGATGATTTACTACCATTTTTTCTTGTTTTTTGAGATAGGCCTGTAGAGCTATAAACTTCCCTCTCAGGACTGCTTTCATTGTGTCCCATAGGTTTTGGATTGTTGTGTTTTCATTGTCATTAGTTTCCAGGATGTTTTTAATTTCTTCTTTGATCTCATTGGTAACCCAATCAATATTTAATAACATGCTATTCAGCTTCCAGGTGTTTGAGTATTTTGGGTTGTTTTTATTGTAGTTTATTTCTAATATTATGCCATCGTGGTCTGAGAAGATGCTTTTTATGATTTCAATCTTCTTGAATTTGGGGGTACTTTGCTTGTGACCCAATATATGGTCTATTTTTGAATATGTCATACGAGCACTTGAGTAGAATGTATATTCCGTGGCTTTGGGGTGAAGTGTTCTGAAGATGTCAATTAAGTCCATCTGATCTAGTGAGTCATTTAGGTTTGCTGTTTCTTTGCTGATTGTTTGTCTAGAGGACTTATCCAGTGCTGTCAGTGGTGTATTAATGTCCCCTACTATGATTGTATTGTTGTCGATCTCTCCTTTGATATCTTCCAGGAGTTTTTTCATGAATTTGGGTGCTCCTGCATTGGGTGCATATATGTTTACCAGGATTATATCTTCTTGTTGTATTGATCCCTTTAGTATTATGAAGTGGCCTTCCTTATCTCTTGTTATGGCCTTCACTTTGAGGTCTATTTTGTCTGATGTAAGTATTGCTACCCCCGCTTTCTTTTCCTTTCCTTTTGCCTGAAAGATATTTTCCCATCCTTTCACTTTCAGTCTGTGTGAGTCCCTTCTAATGAGGTGGGTCTCTTGTAGACAGCAGATGTATGGGTCATGTTTTTTTATCCATTCAGCCACTTGATGTCTTTTGGTTGGAGCATTTAGTCCGTTTACGTTTAAAGTTATTATTGAAAGGTACTTGTTTGTAGCCATTTCTTTTTTTGTGTGGCTGTTTTCTTTCTGAGCTTTTATTTCTTCTTTTTACACCATCCCTTTAGCATTCCTTGTATTGCTGGCTTGGTGGTGATAAACTCCCTTAGCCTTTTTTTGTCTGTGAAGCTTCTTATTTCCCCTTCAATTTTGAATGATAGCCTTGCTGGATAGAGTATTCTTGGATTCAGTCCTTTGCTTTGCATCACTTTGTAAATTTCCGTCCATTCTTTTCTGGCCTGATGTGTTTCTGTTGAGAAATCATTTGATAATCTAATGGGAGATCCCTTGTATGTAACTTTCCGTCTCTCTCTTGCAGCCTGTAAGATTCTCTCTTTGTCCTGAACATTTGCCATGGTAATTATGATGTGTCTTGGTGTGGGTCTTTTCGGGTTCACCTTATTTGGGATTCTCTGGGCTTGTGTGACTTTTTTCTTCCCCACCTCAGGGAAGTTTTCTGATATTATTTCTTCGAATAGGTTTTCTAATCCTTGTTCCTCTTTCTGTTGTTCTGGCACCCCTATTATTCGTATGTTGTTTCTTTTCATGTTGTCCCAAAGCTCCCTTAGGCTCTCCTCTTGTCTTTTAATTTTTTTCTCCAATTGCAGTACATTTTGGGTGTGTTTTGCTTCCTTGTCTTCTAATTCACTAATTCGATCCTCCGCTTCTCCTAGTCTACTGTTGATACTTTCAGTGGTGTTTTTTATTGCAGCTATATCACTCTTCATTTCTTCTTGGGTCTTAAGTTGTTGATTTTTTCATCTGTTTCTTCTAGCTTCTTCCATATGTTATTGATTTTTTCATCTGTTTCTTCTAGCTTCTTGCAGAGGTTGATTTTTTCCTCCATCTGGTTTATGCACTCTAGGACCCTTATTCTGAATTCTTTTTCTGTCATGTTGCATGCCTCTGTATTACTTAGCTGCTTTTCTGGAGAGTCCTCCTTCTCTTTCCTTTGGGGGTTTCTTTGTCTACCCATGTTTGATCTCACTGACATATCTAGACATTGAGTCATTCAGTGGCTGCTCCCTGGGTGGCAGTGGCTCCTTGGGATGTGGTTCCTCCTCGGGCGGTTGTGTTAGCAGCTGCTCCTCAGTTGGCAGCAGCTCCTCTGATGGGAGCTGTTCACAGCTGTGGTGGCTCTTCTGGCTGGTGCGGGGAGGCTTCACGTACAGCTGCTGTTCCTCAGACAGAGGGTGTGGTGCTCTGGAGGCTGCTGTTGCTTGGGTCTGCTGCGTTGATTTAAAGGCACAAAATACAGCACAACAAGGCACCACGTACCAGGCACTAAACACAAATATATTCACAATATTAGTAACCCCAAATAAAGGTGACCACCCGAATTAAGAGAATTAGGGGACAAGGAAGAAAGAAGAGAAAAAGAGAAAAGAGAAAAAAGAAAAGTAGGGAAGAAAAAAAAAAGTAGTGCAAAAATGAAATTGGGAAAAAGGAGGGGGAAAGAAAAGAGAAAAAAAAAAAAGAGAGAGGAAAAAAAAAGCGAAAAGAGAGAATGAAGTAGAAGAGGGGAAGAGGCTATGTATATGAGGAGAAAACTCCTATAGAACCGCCACTAATCCCAACAAACTCCATCAACAGCTCCCTGGAGATGAATGCGAACTAGAAACAACCAATAATATCCAGAGAGGCAAGGGAAAACAGAAGCACAAAAATAACCGAGGTGGGGGGGGATGTAGGGAGGGGAAAAACCAGCAGAAAAAAAGAAAAAGAAAAAGAAAAACAGCCTCACAACCAGTCCTAAACACACACACACACACACACACACACACACACACACACACAAAAAAAAACAACAACAACAACAAAAGCAATATACTCAACAATCAAGCAAACAGCAACAAAACAATAGAAAGATAAAAGAAGAAAAAATAAAATTTGGATAGTGAAGAAAGATAAGGGATATGTGTATAAGGATTTAGAGCAGTGGATTGGAAATAGGATATATAAGTAGGGTGAAATTTTGACAGGAGGTAAACAGAAGGAATAGGGGAAATATAAAGCAGGAATAGGGTAAGAGAAACAGGAGAACAAAAGGGGAAAAGTGAGGGAAAGGGTTTTAGCATAGAGGTAAAATTGAGGTAGGGAAAATTGATGCTAAAGAATGATGAAAATAGAATAGAGAACACTAATCCCAAAATAAAGAGAAAATAAAATGGCACTTTAAGAAATGGTAAAATGGTAACAGTAATAATACTGGTTAAAAATAAAAATGTAGTAATTAAAAGGGTAAAATCAGGTGATGGAAAAAAAAGAAAAAAAATTGGTTTCTTAGTTAAAAGGTGAAAAAAGAAAAAAGAAAAAAGAAGAAAAAAAAATTGCAGTAGTGAAGGTCCTTCGGTTCTTCTGTTCGTCAGTCTGGCTCGCCTTAGTCCTGTCAGGTATTCAGGAGAGTGTTGAGTTTCCCTGCGATACACTGTTCCTCCGTGTTGTAAACCACAGTCCTGATTTTAAAGCAGGTCGTGTTTGTTTCCCAGACTGCCTAATTCGTATTTAGCTAAGAGTCAGTTTGTGGCTCAGCCTCTGGGTGGCAGTGTTTTTGGGTTGGCCTCTGAGGCTATAGGGCCTCTCTGTCCCGTAGCTTGGGTTTATCGTCTCTATTGCACTTAACACTGGTGTGGGGAAGTCCACTGCCCAGATCTGGTTCCTTAATAGTTACCCGCTCTGTGTTGTTGCTGGGATTGCTCTGGCTATTTAAAATGTTGCTGTTTCTTACAGACAATTTTCTTTTATTTTGCAGAGATGGTTTAAAGCTTGAAACTGAATTATTGGATGGAAAAACCAAGCTAATATTGTCTCCATATGGTATGCTCTGTTACTGGAATCTAAAAATGTTAACTTTTAAAATTCCTATATAAAATTTATACTACTTTAACTGACTTTTTACTTTTAGTAGAGGGATATTTAAATGGTACTTTGAAAAAAAGCAGTTTACCCTAACTTCCTCAAATTGATTTTTAGCCAATTCAGGGTACATCACTGCTTACCACTGTCAGTATTCATGAAATTTAATGTTCCAATATAGTTCATGCGTTATATATCTCTTCATTATATTTGCATAGGGCAAATATCCCAATTGCCTAATGTATAACCTAAGTGAAAATGTACTTATGTTCTGTGCATGTAAAGAATGTAATGTTTGAGAAAATTAAATCTACAGTAAGACCACAGTTGCTAAAGCCATTTTTCATATTAATTTTAAAACAAAACTCAGAGTATATACTTTGGTCGTCTTCTCATTCACATTATTTTCTTTTTCCCTGACCTGTTTATAGTTTTTACCTTGGAAAATAAAAATGAAGTAGAAATGTTTGAATCATACTATCACACAGCACTCAGGACCTAAAGTTAATGCTTTTTGGGGTTAATATTTCTACTGGTAGTAATATCCTAAAACAATGCTAATTTAATTTTATAACTGCCTTAGTCTGTTTTCAGTTGATAGTTTAGTAATTTTTTTTTTCTTTTTCAGAACGTAAATCAAACATTTCTGTAAAGGTAAGCCAAACGAATGACTTTGACCTGACCTATTTTCAAATGTAAAATGTGTTTTCTTACAGAGATTTGAAAATAATCTGTGCTAAAATATTATAAGGGGTTAGGAGTGATGGTAAGAAGTTATTGTTCCCTTGTCTTCAGGCTGGTTCTTTCACAGGAATGGAATAATTTTTCTGTTGTAAAAGCCTTTTAGAACCCTTTTCTCTAGTTCAGTGCTGGAAATGTTCTAAAAATAGTGCTTTCAATATGGTGGTATGTTGACTGAGGAAGTGAATTTTAAATTTTATTTAATTTTAAATATAATAGCTGCTGTATTGGACAGTACAGTTCCCAAGATGTTTAAAAATAGATATTCATACTTGAAAACAAAAATATTTTCTTTCGTACTCATTCCATTTTTTAACATTTTTATTTTTCAATTGCAGTTGATATTAGTTTCAGGTGTACCGCATAGTGATTAGACAATAATAAACTTTAAAAAGCATCCTCACCTGGCACAATACACAGATAATACAACATTGACTGTGTTCCCTATACTATACATCTTCATACTGATGCCATTTTTCCACACCAAAAGGGTATATTTGATTCACAAATTCTTAATATGCATTTAGCTTTCTCCTTTAAGAGATCAAACTTCAGCTTAATGATGATTTTTCTTTAAAATTTTATTTTTTTTAAATCAGGGAACCATAGTGCCTTTTTCTTTCTTTCTTTTTTCTTTTTCTTAATCCTCACCAAGGATATTTTTCCATTGATTTTTAGAGAGCGTGTAAAGAAGAGGGAGAGAAAGAGAGAGAAACATCTATGTGAGAGAGAGACACATTGATTGGTTGCCTCCTTTGCGCACCCCAACCAGGGCCGGGTAACCTGAAACAAGGTACATGCCCTTGAAAGAAATTGGAATTGAAACTGGGACCCTTCAGTTGGTGGGCTGACACTCTAGCCCAGGGGTGGATAACCTTTTTGTGAGTGCGTGCCAAAGCCAGCAAAATCTCTGCGTGCCAACCTAATTTTTTGAGAACATGTTACGCCTACTTGATATCTCTTAAGGTGTACGTATGTGAAGAACCTTGAAGAAATAATAAAATTCATTCGAGCGACAAAAACACAGTATATAATGATGAAAAATACATTTATTTTTTAGTGTATACATGTACACTGATAGTCCGACAGAAAACTATATGACTCTGTTTGATATTATCAGTGGGACTTTTGCTGCTGCATCACTGATGACAGAGATTTTACATCCGGTTTATATTTCGTGACCTTCGGAGATATGCACGAGCTACTACTTTCATCCGTCAGGCTACTCCTATTACAAGACTTAGCAAAATTCATCACTGAGAACAAAAGTGTATGTGGATGAAAACATGAAGAGTAATGCTGTTGCAAAGTTTTTTAAACAGAAAAAATTTTCTGGAATTGCATTCCAAGTCCTCAATAGTTCGTTTTCGACACTTCTCTCTGGTACTCCTGTCTCTAATCGCTTTTTTTCAATGTTTTCCTGTCAACTCTAAGGTCAATAAATTTCTGCTTCCAACTTGAGCTACTCTGAAATTCAATCAACTGCATTTCAAAGTCAGCCATGTCTATGGTCTTTAAGATAACTTGTTATGTATAATTATTTATCTAAGATGCACCTACACTGAATTTATCTGAAATATAAAAAAGTCAATATTCAGAAAAAAATTGTAAATGGAAGATTATAAGAGAGGGTTTCACGTGCCAGCAAAGGTTATTGGCGTGCCATGTTTGGCACGCGTGCCAGGGGTTGCCCACCCCTGCTCTAGCCACTGAGCCAAACCGGCTAGGGCAGCCGTGGGCAAACTACAGCCCACGGGCTGGATCCGGCCCATATGAAATGAATAAAACTATTGAAAAAAAAGACCGTACCCTTTTATGTAATGATGTTAACTTTGAATTTATATTAGTTCACACAAACACTCCATCCATGCTTTTGTTCCGGCCCTCCGGTCCAGTTTAAGAACCCATTGTGGCCCTCGAGTCAAAAAGTTTGCCCACCCCTGGGCTAGGGCCATAGTGCCTTTTTCTACAAAATTACATTACCAACTATTAAAAAAATGTTTGATATCACTACTTTGCCTGTACTCTTTTTTATTTTTAGATTAACATCAGCAGAAATTTCTACTCTGCTCTTCCTTAACTTCATTCCCTTTTTTCCTTTTTCTTTGCAGCATCTTAAAGTTTTTCTTGCATGATTATGAATGGAGCCCTTTGGGGATGATATGGCACTTTTCAACTCTGAGCCCTTGATGTCTTTGCTGTTTCTTCCAGGTTTAATCAAAGGGGAGAGGTTGCTTTAGTACCCACCATATTGATAAATGGATTATGATGATTAGAATAATTCCACAAGCTACCAATAAAAATTATTTCTCTCTGTACATGGTATATACTTACATACATTGTGTTTCTTAATGTTTGACTACAGATTGTGTATTTTTTCCTGGCCCTGCCCTGTTAAAATATTGCAACTATTTTTATTTGAGTCACATTAACCAGTACAGTGTCCCTTTAAGCTTCTAGATTAAAAGCTACTTGTACTAGATGATTTCTACCTTCCCTAGCCTCTATTCTCTCTCACATGTTCCCTCTTTCATTGTTGTCCTTGATGGACTTGCTAGCTACACCACTTTCGTGAAGACATTTAATTGTTTTTTTTAACGTAGAACATCTGGAGATGCCTTTCATGCCTATAAGTAAATAAAGTTGCTAGTCAGACTTTTGGTAGAATCATTACAAAATTTTATCTGTGGTCTAGGGATATTTTACTCTAGTTTCTAGAGTCACTAATAAGTCACAGATGATGTTGATTTTAAATTATATATCTTAAAGCAAGTTGTTTGGATTTATCCCTCTTGCTTTTGAAACTCCAAAATACTGATAAATGGTAACCATGAGGTGAAGGTTATGTTAATTAGCTTGAGTATGGTGATTATTTCAGTGTAGACATGTAACAAATTATCGTTGTATACCTTGAATATACACAATTTTTTTAAAAAATATATTTTATTGATTTTTTTACAGAGAGGAAGGGAGAGAGAGAGTTAGAAACATCGATGAGAGAGAAACATCGATCAGCTGCCTTCTGCACATCTCCCACTGGGGATGTGCTCGCAACCCAGGTACATGCCCCTGACCGGAATCGAACCCGGGACCTTTCAGTCCGCAGGCTGACGCTCTATCCACTGAGCCAAACCGGTTTCGGCAATATACACAATTTTTAAATTGTCAATTATACCTCAGTAAAACTGGAAAAAAATACTGATGCAATCTAAGTTTTCCTTCGATATTGATTTAATTTCAGGGACCTTTTCTTCCCTTGTTTACAGAGCTTGCCGAGATCCTCATTTCTTTCTTCACAGAAGATAAAAATCCCAAACACTAGTATTTGTTTTCCTTTTGTGTGTTAGTCAGTTTTTTAACTTAAACTTCACAATTTGGCAGCTATATGTTTAATTCTTTTTTTTTAGTAAGTTATTCATGAATTCTCTCTTCATAGTGCTTTTCTTTTTTCCCACTGGGGTAAGTTCCTACAATACCTATCTACAATTGTTTTGCCCATTCCTCACAGGTTGAATTACTACCATCTTCGTGGTGTGCTCTTTAAACACAGCTGAACTCTCCCATCTAGTTTAACACGTGTGGTCAGAGAACTTTCTTAATTCTATCAAAATCTCTTTTGCATTTTGAATCTGTATTAATGAATATGAAGTGAAGATAGTTACCAGCCTTATTTCTTAGGCTTATAGGAAGATAAATGAAAAAAAAATTAATGATTTAATGTCATGAATAATTTATGAATTCTAAACTTAAAATTATCTCACAAATTATTTGAAATATAAAACATTAAAAATTTTTGTATAGGTTTTTCTACATGTGAAAATTAGTGACACATTAAAGATATATACAATATTAGTGCTAGGAAGTACATTTTATATACTAGTATATATTTTTAATCCTCACCGGAGGAGTGAGGTTATTTTTTCCATTGATTTTTAGAGGGAGTGAGAGAGAAACATCGATGTGACAAAGACACAGTGATTGGTTGCCTCCCAACGTGCCAGTGGGGGAGGGGATTGGACCTGCCACCCAGGTAGTGCTCTTGACTGAAGCTCCAACCACTGAGAATGCCAGCCAGGACTACACATTTTCTATTTTAAAATGTTACTTTTCTCTGATTCTGGCCTTGGATCTTGCCTCAGAAATTGTGAAATCAGCCAATATTAAACCACTGCATTGGATACTGTCTTTATATTATGAAAAATATTGGTAGAATTAAACTAGGTAAAAGAGCAACATGCTACTTAAAAATGTTTATGACAAAGACCCTCCTTTTTGAGCTATTAAAGTCATCTTATTCCATAACCACTGGGGAAATGATCTGGGCTACATTTTTTTCTTATTGGGTAACTTGAATATAATTGAATAGTTATTTGGTAGTTTACAATTTTTTGCTGCCTCTTTTCATTATTCTTTGGCATTAAGCTACAAAAAGTATTCAGAGTTGAGCTGAATGTATAGTGTCCTTGTGCCAAGTTTTTTCTTATCCACCCCTTTGTTAAATATTTTTGAAGATCTCTCTATATTATTTCTTTGTTTTTGCATTTTTTGTTTCTTATTTCTTTTCTTTTTGTGTGTATATTATTTCTGATGTAATTGGAATGTGATAAAGTAATTCTAGTTAAATTAGAGCTCCAATTAGTAGGTTTCTGTTTAACAAGGATTTACTACACTGTAAAAGTCCAATATATGTGTAGAGCTGTATTCTTGGCTTTATTCTGTGACTGGTAGAGAAGAGTAAAACCTAGTCCTTGTTTCCTGGAAGTGGGAGTATCAATCAGGTAAATAACTATATAATACAAGAATAAAATGGGTGTCATATTAGGGTTATAAATAGAAGAAAACAGCCCTTGCTGGTTTGGCTCAGTGGATAGAGTGTCAGCCTGCGTTCGATTCCGGTCAAGGGCACATGCCTGAGTTGTGGGCTCCATCCCGAGTAGAGGACGTGCAGGAGGCAACCGATCAATGATTCTCATCATTGATGTTTCTCTTCCTCTCCGTTCCTCTATGAAATCAATAATATATATATATATATATATATATATATATATATATATATATATATATATATATAGATTGAAAACATTGAAAAGAGCAACTCTTTGTGGTTTGAAAAGACCAGGGAATACTTCATAAATGAAGTGACATTTTAATTAGAACTTAAAAGATGAGGGAGATATTTACAGCCAAAGAAGTAAGGAAGCATATTCTGAGCTCAAAATGGTGGGCAAAATACTGAGCTACAAAGCATAATTTGCATTTGAGGAATAGTGTGTACCTTGGGGAAGTGTAGGACATAAAGCTTGGTGGGATTACAATCATGAAGAGTTAAAGTGAATACTCAGTTTGAATTTATTTTATCTTCATGTTGGGAATATTAAAGAATTTTTGAAAAGTGGGCTAGATATAATTTAATTTGTGTTGTAGAGCTTCAGGCAACTCTGAAGGATAGTAATAACAGATTCGTTAAAGAAGGAGACAGAAGTGAATGGTTTTCAAGATATGTTAAGGGAATGCACTGCATTTAGCAGTTCAAGTGAGACACTAATTAGAGAAATGAAATGCTCAACTGCTAATGACTCAAAAAAAAAAAAAGGCTGGTATAAGTCAAAGAAGGGTGAGATTAGTAGGAGCTGTAGTAGTTGGAAACTAACTGAGGTGTTAGGGTTCAGTTGTATAAGCTACGTGCAGTCTGCTGATAATTTGCTTAATCCACAAAGTGGTTTTCAAAAACTAGGATGAGGTGCCAATATCTAAAAATTGGAAAATTTAGCCCGGACCGGTTTGGCTCAGTGGATATAGTGTCGGCCTGCAGACCGAAGGGTCCTGGGTTCGATTCTGGTCAAGGGCATGTACCTCGGTTGCGGGCACATCCCCAGTGGGGAGCGTGCAGGAGGCAGCTTATCGATGTTTCTCTCTCATCGATGTTTCTCTCTCATTGATGTTTCTAGCTATCCCTCTCTCTTCCTCTCTGTAAAAAAAATCAATAAAAGATATTTTATAAAAATAAATATTGGAAAGTTTAAAATAAAATATGGCATTCTTGGTTTCCTTGAAATATTGGATGACCTAGTACAGTGGTTGGCAAACCACAGCTCGCAAGCCACATACAGCTCTTTGGCCACGGCTCGCAAGCCACATACAGCTCTTTGGCCCCTTGAGTGTGGCTCTTCCACAAAATACCATGTGTGGGCGCGCATGTATAGTGCAATTGAAACTTCGTGGCCCCTGCGCAGAAGTTGGTTTTCAGCCTGGGTGAGTCCATTTTGAAGAAGTGGTGTTAGAAGAAGTGGGGGGTGTCGGTTGGTTGGGCAACGGGAGACGTGGCCCAGGCGGGCTGCGGGATACACAGCGCAGGGGAGGCGCACGCAATTCATGCACGAGTTGAGTGAGCCAGTCATTCAGCAGTCTCGTTGTGCAGTGGTTAGTGCTAGTCGCATCCGCAAATTGCGCACGGGTGACAAAAGTACCTACTCAAAGCATAAAGTTACCTGTATTTTTCCAACCAGTTGCAAATCCTACAGGTATTTTTGTCATCAATTTAAGAATTGTAATTATTTTGTGTTGGTGGCTTTATTGTTATAAAATGAGGATGTTTTTTAGCAAAGACCAGCTTAGGAGTACCCTAATTAAGTTAATAACAATGTACCTACCTATATAGTTTAAGTTTAAAAAATTTGGCTCTCAAAAGAAATTCCAGTTGTTGTACTGTTGATATTTGGCTCTGTTGACTAATGAGTTTGCCAACCACTGATCTAGTAAATAGATTTTTTTTTCTAGTATAGTATTTTTTTGTTTTTGTTTTGTGTGTGTGTTTGTGTGTGTTTTTGGTAGTGTAGTTTAGTTCTCCTTTAGGCAGAAAAGTGCTGTTCAGTTTATCCTAGCTCCCACCCAGTCTGCAATACAATAGGTATTTGAGTTTTCTACCTCTCATTTACAGAATTCGTTATATTAAAATAGCCACAGGGATAGGAGAACACAAAGGTATTTTAGATTGTGGTATCGACGCCTAAAGCCAGGAATAAATAGGTGTAGGTGAGGTGAATAAGATAATAAAGGAATCTTGTGGCTGATTTTACAGGGCCATTTTGAAAAGTAAGACAAAATGGGATTGGTGAATTGGTCAAAGTTTGGTTGTGTATTATGTAATTTATTGAAAGACAGGGAAAATTGGGTTGATAAGCTAGATGAAAGCCATGTGCATCTACTTCATTCCTTGATAGCAAGACTATTATCTTAATTCAACTTTACAGGTCCAATTCTTTTTCCCATGGTGGTGAGCCCATAAAAAACAACACTTAATAATTAAATGACTGTTGACTTATTTTAGGTTAGTTGGGTTTGCAGAAATGTATAGTGGATTAAATGGGATAAATTTGAGATAGTCTGGCTGTGAACTAGAAATGAAATGAAAACCTGGTTTTAGGCTTATTGTTGTGTAAATGGTGAGAATAAGGCTTGAAAGTAAGAACCAATACTTGCTGGTTAGCTAAAGAAGACTATAAAAGGAGGATAAAGAGTCAAAGATAACTCCATGGTTTCTGGTATGAGAGATTAGAAGAGCCACAGAAATGGGATATTTTGGAAAGGGGAGCTAATTTGGAGGAGAGAGGAGAAAGAATTGATTTTCTAAAATGGCATAGTTAAGGATAGTCATTGAACAAAAATTTACTGAACACCTACTGGGAAAAAAGAGCTAGGGAGGTGGGAGTGAAAATAGAGCAGGAAACCTGCAGTTTTAAATAGAGCGGTCAGAGAGGACCTCACTAAGCTGGTGATATTGGAGCACATATTTGAAGGAGGTGAGTGAATGAACCATGTAGAATCTGAAGGAAGAATAATCCAGGTAGAGGAGCTGACTAGTGCTAAGGACTAAGACTGCAGGTTCTTGTTGAATTTAAGAAACAAGATGCCCTGGTGGCTAGAGGCTGAGAGAGAGAATGAGATTAGAGATGAGATAATGGAGACAAATGGGAGTGTGCCCGATCATTATGTCTTTTTTGGTCAGAGTGAGAAGTTCAGTTTTTCTTCTGAGATGGGAAGCCATTGGAAGCTTTTGAAGAAAGTGGCATGCCCTGACTTAACATACTATATAATAAAGAGGTAATATGCAAATTAGCCCTCACAAAATGGCTCCATATGACTAGGCTGGCAGGGGGGTTAGTGAGGGACGACCAAACGACTGAACAAGCAGGCTGCGTGGGGCGACCAGGCCGGCAGAGGGGGACAGTTGGGGGCAACCAGAGAGGCAGGGGGGGCAGTAAGGGGTGATCAGGCCTACGGGGGCAGTTAGGAGCAACCAGGCCAGCAGGGAGGGGGCAGTAGTGGGCAACCTGGCCAGGAGCAGGGGACAGTTAGGGGCGGCCAGGCAGGCAGGTAGGTGAGCGATTAGAAGCCAGCGGTCCAGGATTGTGAGAGGGACATCCGATTTCCCTGGGATCGGGCCTAAACCAGCAGTTGGACATCCCCGAAGGGGCCCCGGATTGGAGAGTGTGCACACTGGGCTGAGGGGACCTCACCCACCCCCCGCACGAATTTCGGGCCTCTAGTCTATATCATAACAGGCCTGTGGTCATCACACCACAACGCCATTATGACCAAACAAGCAGCAGCCTCTCGGTGGGTGGGATGTGAGCTACTAACAGTGGGGAGCTACCATCAGTGGAGGGTGGGGCGTGAGCTACTAGTGGCCGAGAGCTATAGCAGCGGAGAGCTAATAGCAGCAGAGAGCTAGGAACAGCTGAGGGCAGTGCGAGATGGGTGGGGTGGCCAGCTGAGGCAAGTGGAAGCGAATCGTGCGTGCTGGGCCTCTAGTATTAAGATAATCACAGTGGCTGCTGTGTTGAGACTAGACTGTGGAGCAAGGGTAGAAGCAGGAAAACCAGTTAGAAGGTTTTTCAGTAATTTCGATGAGGTAGTGGCTTAGAACAGAGAGGTGGCAAGAGATGTTTTAGAGTAGTGTCAGATTCAGGATATATTTTGGAAATGGAGCAAAACAAGGTTTGATGACAAGTTAAATGAAGCATATCAGAGATGATTCAAGGATAATTGTAAAATTTTTGGCATTAGTAACTGAGATAGGAAAGATTGAGGGGAGGAAGTTATTAAGGGCAAGAAGAAGATCAGGAGTTTAATTTGGGACATGGTGAGTTTGAAGTGTCTGTTAGAAACCCAAGAAGAGTTCTTGGGACTGAGCCTTAGGCATTCCAGCTTTAAGAGATCTGAGAGAAAAGGAGAAACCACTAAAGACTGAGAAGGAGCAGCAAGAAGAACCAGGATTGTGGAGTCCTATAAGTGAAATAGAGAAAGGGCTTCAAAATGGAAGGAATAATCAACTCTGTAGGACACTGCAAGTAGGTCGAGTAAGATGAGAGTTTGAGGATTGGTAATTGAATTTAGCAATATACAAATTATTAGTGACCTTGATGAGCAGTTTGGGTCAGGTGGTTGGGTGAAAGCTTGTTTGGAATGGGATTATAGAAGATGAGAAAGTGGGATCAAGAATTTTTTTTTAAGATGGCAAAAGAGATGTGAACAGTGGAAAAGAAATGGTGATGATTCAAGAAAAAGCAAAGTATTGCTAGAGAGAGAGCCTTGAGAAAAAGGGTTATGGGATGTGTCCAAGTAACAGGAGGGCAAGCAGCTTGTCTGAGTACAGATGCTGGTATAGATTTGATGGTAGAAATAAAGTTTTTTCTAAATACTTCCTTGTGAGATTTTCAGTGAAATATTAAGGTCTTCAGCTGAGAATGAGTATGAAAGAAAGTATTAGGGGCTAGGACAGTGGTTCTCAACCTTCCTAATGCCGCGACCCTTTAATACAGTTCCTCATGTTGTGGTGAGTCCCAACCATAAAATTATTTTCGTTGCTACTTCATAACTAATTTTGCTACTGTTATGAATCGTATGTAAATATCTGATATGCAGGATTTAGGCAACCCCTGTGAAAGGGTCGTTGGACCCCCAAAGGAGTCGCGACCCACAGGTTGAGAACCGCTGGGCTAGGAGAACGTTGAGATGATTGCTAAATGAATGAGATGAGACTAAATGAACTTTGGAAATGTGTGCTTGCCAGGTAGCATTGGTTGTTCTTGGGTATGTATTTAAGATGAAATCACATGTTGTAACTGTGTGTTTTTCTCCTTGGATGCGGGCACAGAGTAGGTGAAAAGTTAGATTTTACCAGGTTTGGGATTTGCCATGTGTATGTGGCATAGAGCAGAGGAGTTGAGAATGGAAAACAGTGATGGTTTTGGTTGATCATGGAATTTAAGATTGGTAAGGAGGGATGCAAGGACAAGAGGAAGGTGGTAGGATCAACAGATTATAGATCCCAGCAGAGTTAGAGAATTGTTGGGATATGTTAAGAAAGTTAAGCTGGAAAAAATAGGAGGTGGTGGTCATGTGCAGTACTTGAAATAGATTATGGAGGGATTGCAATTATGAGTAGTTACAAAGTCAGTATAAGATATCACTATGGGAATGAGTAACTGAGGTAGCATGAAGGACAAGAGTATAGGAGCAGTGTTCAAGGAAATGAGAGACCAAGATATTGGAAGAATGATCTATGGATATGAAAGCACTGATAATTAAGGCAGAGTTATGTTAGAGGGGTGATGACCCATGGGTTAAATTATTCAAGGAATAAGGGCTAGTAACCTATGGGTCTATAATTGCTTATAAAGAAGAGAGGTAGTGTGGATGATGTAATCACGACATGAGATTCAGTGCTGAAGTAGAATGGAGATGTCCTATAACAACTAGAATAAAAGTTCTTCTATATATTTTATTATCCTATATAATAAAAGGGTAATATACAAATTGACCCTAACGGCAGAACAACCAGAACAACCGCTGGATGAGTCACTATGAGGTGCACTGACCACCTCTTGGTGCCTTTCCCTGGCTGGCAGGCTCTGATCGCCTGATGGCCACCTATGGCAGAGGCGGGGCTGGCGAGTGGGTGGGAACAGCCAACCTCTCAGTCCTTTCCCCCGGTTGTCAGGCATCAATCACCCAATTGCAAATGGAGAACTAGGAGTGGGTTGCGGCGGGGGGGAAAGGGCCAGCTGTAGGCAGCTGGGGAAGATGGCCCTGAATGCAGGCCTGGCCTAGGGACCATACCTGCACATGAATTTCATGCACCAGCCTCTAGTTCTGAATAAAATAATAATTTCCAGTATTAAATAAAGCTTTCAAGTGAAGATTTGCAAAGGTTAAAAGTTAGTTTCTTTTGGATATATATTAGCTAAATGGGAAAAAGATTAAAGGCCTGATTTATCATATATATCAAGATAATTATTGGTTTTTCATGGGCTGTTATAAATTTTTGGTATCTTAACAGATGGGAAATAAGACCAAGATTGGAAAATGTCCTTTAAGAACAAAACAAACCAGATGCATTCTAAAATCAACACAAAATACTTGTATCAGTAGTGAAAAACTTTTGGAAAAGAAGAGAATTGGTTCAGAAACGTCACTGGTAAAAGGTGAAAAAAATAGTATGGCTAAGGATTTATGCAAGCAGTATGCTGATAAAGACTGTCTTCATATCCGGAAAGAGAGTTCACCTACAACCCCTAAACTACAGAAGACTGGAAACACCTTAAGTACACCTGTAATAGCTAAACAGAAGCCTTGCAAAAATCACATCACAGGTGAAAATATGAAGAGTAGTTTGGTGTGTCTAACACAAGACCAGCTACAACAGATTTTGATAAATGTAAACCACGGAAATAGACCTATGTTCCTGACTGAGAATGGAAAGGAGGAGGAAACAAGTAAGACTTTCTGAAGTTTTAATACATTTTATTGCCTTAAAATGTTTTCGAATTTCAGGCTCATTGAATTTTACATAACTGTGCCTCTTAAATTCTATTTTACATGTAACAATTTTTCAAAATGATTGGTCTCTTAAGGTAAATAAATATACAGAATTACTTTTATAATATGCTATATTTTACGGTTAATGCCCAGAATATTATTCTCATGAACCATAGCCTTAAGAAATCCAGTTTTCTATGAACTCTAGAAAAGATGTTAATACAGAACACTATTGTACTTATTTTAGAATGTAGAAAAACCTTACTTACATTAAAAAGAATTATATAAAATGTTCCAACAAACCATTATAGTACTTCTAGTGAAAATTGAGGGACCCCTACTATGAAGATTTGACTTGCTTGTTGAAAATGTTGATTTTCCTGGCCCCTACATTTTGCTTTTCCTAATTCTCAATACATGCTAAGGATTGGCAGCACTATCTTTAAAACACAAACTTGAAAGGAGTAGTAGAATATTACATGCCTTCTGTTTCACTAATCATAATTGTACTTAAAATCCTTCTTGTTTCAGCTTTGAGCTGAAGAATTGTGAATATGAGTAGAAATATTATTAACATTTTGTGAGTCAGTAGTGAAATAAATAAATAAAAAATTAACGGTCACCAGGAAGAGTTCCCACAACTGGTTTGGAGACCAGGTAGTTCCTATATACTCCCAAGGTGCTGAGATAGTGTAATCTACCGTCTCTTGGTCTAGATCAGTGGTCAGCAAACTGCAGCTCGCGAGCCATATGCGGCTTTTTGGCCCCTTGAGTGTGGCTCTTCCACAAAATACCAACTTCTGCGCATGGGCCACAAAGTTTCAATCGCAATGTACATGCGCGCCCGCACGTGGTATTTTGTGGAAGAGCCACACTCAAGGGACCAAAGAGCCACATGTGGCTCACGAGCCGCAGTTTGCCAACCACTGGTCTAGATTATCCTTTGTAAAATGAGAAAGCTAGATTTTGTCTTGTAAGTCTAGAATTCTAGTTCAGAGAACAAAAAAATAAAAACTTAGCAAAGATAGTGAGAGAAAATATCAATAAAGTTAAAAGAATTTTCCTAGTCACATAATGACCTACATATTAGATATGCTTTTTCTTCACTAGGAGAACTAGCATGTTAAGGAGCAATGTAGAATAGTTTTTGAGCCAAGCATGAGTCCAAAATATTTGGAATAGCTGTAGCTGGGGCATAAAGCCAGTGGTCCATGGTAAAGTTTTTCACTGATTTCCCAGCTAAATTAGGAAAAGGTAGTGAGTTTTTCATAGAGCTATTTGCTTTTATTCTCAATAAAGTCAATTGTGTTTTTGTTTATATTATTTTTAAAAGTGATGCTGGCAGGAATAAATGGAGGTTTATTTTTGTTGTTGTTGCTTGTTGTTTGGTACAGGAATTTGTATGGCTGTGGCCATACATCTGGGTTATTAAACCTCTGAGGCTCAGTTTCCTTTTTTGACAAAAAGGGAGTCATAATACCCACTGCAAAGATTGCTGTGAGAAATAATTAGGTGATGTGTAAGGCAATGTTTTTTAAACTGTATAGCAGTATGCTAAAATAAGGTATTGTAATAGATGCAATTATACTGTTAATTTTAAAGCATGCATTTTATTTCCTAGGTCAGTACAGTCTACATTTAAACAGTATTTCTAATCAGCAAAAGGATGAGAACATTATGGGACTACTCCAGAAAACTGAGGTTGTTTCATGTGTCCAAGATGAAAATAAATCTGTTTTAAATAAAAGTCAGGAGACATCTAAGCAGTCTGAGCATAAAATTGCCATGTATGTAACTCATATCTTATGAATATGATTTTTGCTTGACTTTCTTATGAAATATTAACTCTGAAGACTAAGAGCTAGTTAAAAGTTTATTACAGAATACTATGGAGTATGTTGTGTCGAAATGTATAATAAGGTTTCAGTCATTATTTTGTGTTTTGTCTCAGAGAGAATGTATGGAAACCAGCGGACATATTCAGTACTCTGGGGGAAAGAGAACGTGATAGAAATTTGTTGGAAGCAAAAAAAGCCCAGTGGAGGAAAGAGCTTGGTAAGTAATTATTAACACCTATTATTGTAGTTTGGTTGACTTACAGAATATATATAAAGGATGAAATATATCCTTCAATATAATATTATCAAAAGTCTTGTGTTATAACATTTGCCATTTAGAGAAGTTCTCTGTAAATGTATAAGAAGATTGTGGTTTCACATTTGCTCACATTGTACCTTTTTGTTTGGCACTCTGTGGTGTGTACCAAAAGCCAGAGGTGAGCATTGATGTCATCAGTATCATTCTAGAGCTCCTGGATCTCAAAGATTCCTAAACTTTTCTCATTTCTTGAAAATCCACGTATCATATTTTTCCATTACAGAAATCCTATGGGTTTAAAGATGGTTTTATTTAAAAATAATTGAGTTCATTTTTTAAAAATAATTAAAATGTTCTAATGACAAGTTATCAGTATGATATCAATTAGTGTATTCCACACAAAAATAAGCTTATTGTTTTTTGTCAGCCTGTAGAAACTGTATAACAGAAATATTTATAATTTTTGTTAGGGTCTTAAAATATTGATAATAACTGAGAAACTCCCATTGCTTCTTGGACTAGACTTGGAGTCCATAGTTTGGAAAATACATGAAGTAACAGTTGTACTTTTAGAAATAGCTGTACTAAGAGCATGAAGATGGGCTTCACCCTCCTGTGAGGCAGCCATGCTGGTACAGGATAGGTGATGTAGAAAAAGAGATAAGCAGAAGAATTAGGGAATGAATTGATATTGGAAGTGATGGTAATAGAAGAATGAAGAAATTTAATATATGGTAGCAGAGTCAGAAGATTTGGAGATCTGATCTGTGTTTATAGCATAATTTCAGCTTTAAATATTTTTAAATAAAATTCAGCTTATCAAAATACAATACAAAACTTCTGAAGTAAGATATGGAGCTACTTGGAAATGACTGAAGTGATTTATGCCTTAATTATTATCTTTAAAAATACAATTTACTGTTACTTGATACTGTTAGTAAAAGCACATTTTCTTTCTTAAAGCTTTGCTTTCATTAGTTTTCTTGGAATTTAAACTTATATATCTTTGACATTTTAAGAACTATTGATTTGGGGTCTTGTTTATTTATATTGTTCTGTTAACACAAGATTTTATATTTTTTACTTTTTTTACAGTTATGAATAATGCTGACATTTATTAAATATTTATTTTGTGCCAGGTCCTGTACTGAAATAGGCACTATTATTACTCTCTTTTTACAGAAGAACAAACAGGTTTAGAGAAGTGAACAGTAATTTGTCCATAGACATATTGCGGGGAAATAGTTGAAGTTGGATTTGACCCCCAGATTTCTCTGAATCCAGAGTTTTTACTTTTGAGTCTCTTACTAATAATTGACTGAACATTTCAGGAAAGTAGAACCTCAGAATAATTAGCATGATATAAACTATGTTGTCCTGAAAAAATCTCTTTATTGATAATTATAGTAGACATTATTACATCCATTGGTGCCATACTTAAATTTGGTTCTGATTAAATGTTTTATTCCATCTCCTTTAAAATGTTTCTTTATCTTGTGAGTTAATCTCCTCCGTACAAACAATTTTAATCTGTGTTGGAATCTGCACTCTTTAAGAAGGTCATGATTTGTTTACGTGATTTTTTTTGCAGTTATTGTACATTTTTTTAAAAAGGACATTATTTCCAGATGAACAGGTTGCTTTAAAGAAGAAAGAAAAAGAAACTCCTGAAAAATGGAATAATACTTGGGAAAAATCTGAAAGTGATAAAATAGTATGGGAAAAACTTCAAATTCTTGACCAGTCTAAGGTAAGAGTATCAAAAGCAAGCATTTATGGAATATAAGACATCTTAATTAATTGAAATTTTGTAATGCTAAGTCATGTTCAGATCATAAGTTTATTTTTTTTTTTATTTTTTAAATATATTTTATTGATATTTTACAGAGAGGAAGGGAGAGAGATAGAGAGCTAGAAACATCGATGAGAGAGAAACATCGATCAGCTGCCCCCCGCACATCTCCCACTGGGGATGTGCCCGCAACCCAGGTACATGCCCTTGACCGGAATCGAACCCGGGACCCTTCAGTCCGCAAGCCGACGCTCTATCCACTGAGCCAAACCGGTTTCGGCCATAAGTTTATTTTTAAAGCACATTTATTATTTATATTTACTAAAGGTACACTTTGTTGTTTTTTTTACTTTGTTTTTATTGTTTGCACTATTACAAATGTCCCCATTTTCCACCCCTTCCCTCTGGCCACCACCACATTGCTTTCTGTGTCCATGAGCTATGCATATTTGTTCTTTGGCTAATTCCTTTGTCCCCTTTCATCCAGTCCTGCCTCCCCCTGACATATTTATTTAAAAAAAAAAAAATTAAAAATAAACATATATGTATGTAAATATATATATAATTCTATTAAATATTTTTAAAAGCATATTCTTTTTAAAAAACTTATTTTTCAGATGCTATTTGAGAACACTGTTATTTTGAATTTAATTATGATCTCAACTAGTCTCTGTTTGCATTCTGTAAATTATCTTACTATGTTAGTAGTTATCAGCCTTTAGGCACCATCTTTAGGCTCTTATAAAAACTACTAGGGGCCCGGTGCACGAAATTCGTGCACTGGCTGTGGGGGGGGGGGGGGTAGCGTCCCTCAGCCCAGCCTGCCCCCTCTCACATACTGGGAGCCCTCAGGCGTTGACTCCCATCACCCTCTGATCACCTGATCGGCCCCTTGCCCAGGCCTGACGCCTTCGCCAGAAGTGTCAGGCTTGGACAGGGGACCCCCATCTCCCCCCGATCACTGGCTCTGGCCCCCGCCCAGGCCTGAGGCCTCTGGCCCAGGAATCATGCCTGGGCAGGGGACCCCCATCTGCCTCTGATCGCTTGCTCCGCCCCCTGCCCAAGCCTGACGCCTCTGACCCAGGCTTCAGGCCTGGGCAAGGGGACCATCATATCCCCCCAATCCCCGGCTCAGCCCCCCACCCAGGCCTGATGCCTCGGCCAGAGGAGTTGACCCTCATCACCCTCCGATCACCAATCACCGGAACGGCCCCTTGACCAGGCCTGAGGCCTCCGGCAGAGGTGTCAGGCCTGGGCAGGGGACCCCCAGCTCCCCGTGGTTGCAGGCTCCACCTCTGCCCAGGCCTAACGCCTCTGGCTGAGGCGTCCAGCTCGGGCAGCGGGGACCCGCAGCTGCAGCGGCCCCGCGATCGTGGGCTCTGCTTTAGGCCCAGGCAAGGGACCCCTAGCTCCCAGGACTGCCAGCTTCAACCATGTCCAGCTCCCATCGCTGGCTCCACCCCTACTTCCTACTATCACTGGCCAGGGCGGAAAAGGCACCTGATTCTCCGATCATGGCTGGGGGGCAGGGCAAAGGCGGCCCCAGGGCCGCCTTTGCCCTGCCCCCCAGCTCTTAGCTCCCCCCTGGGTTTCCGATCACTGTCAGTGGCAGGGCGCTTCTTCCTGCTTTCCCTTTCGCCTCCCTGCATTGTGCCTACATATGCAAATTAACCGCCATCTTGTTGGCAGTTAACTGCCAATCATAGTTGGCAGTTAATTTGCATATAGCCCTGATTAGCCAATGAAAAGGGTATCGTCGTACGCCAATTACCATTTTTCTCTTTTATTAGTGTAGACAATTTTTACATGTCCACAAAATTCTACCACTGACCATGTGGTATCCACTATAAGCTTATCAAATCGAATATAAGTACATACCAGGTACTCCTCAGGGCTTGCTTTGATGAACTTTAAATTTTTGCCTGTGTTTGATATGAGAGGAAGAAAATGTGCCCTTGTTTTTCTATTTGTTTTTAGACTTCTGCTAGTGTTTCCAGCATTCTGTCACAGTCTCCCAGACAGGTAACGGTGGTCCAGGCTGATAGTCACTCGCCATCTAGAGCTAGTCAGATTTTAGAGGTAAGTCCGAAGTGTCATTACTTTGAATATATATGGTTTTTAGTACTTGATCACTATGTAACCTATTTTCCTTGAAGTAGTGAATTTAAGTAATATTTTTAATTACCAGATAATATTTACTGAGTACATTGTGCTCTTTAAATTTAAAAAATGTTATAAGCTATTTCTTTTTTACACATATAATCCCTTATTCCTAGTGGACATTTACATTTTAACAAATGTGTTCTGAAAATAATACAGTAACCTAAAGGGATGATTCTGGTGGTAGACATTTTCATTCAGCACTTAGGTTTTTTTTAAAGGCCCCTCCAGATTAGATTGTTTGCATGGCTGTTTATTCTGCTCCATATAGGGTTGACTTATCTACATCAGTTTTGTAGTTTGTTGATAATTTTACATTAACAAAAGAATGAAACTTGAATTGTATTTTGCCATGTTTCCAAAAGCACTTTGACTGTTGAAAGGCAATAAATTAGTATTGATAGACATAATTTGGAAAAAAAATCTATATTTCTGGGTGATGATTTAAGTGTAAAGTTTAGAAATTAATGCATATAGATACTACTGAAAACTACACTAAAACTATTCATGAAGTTGGTGAAAATTGGCTTATTTACTTTTTAAAATTAGGATTGAAGAATCTTTAATGCTAAAAATATTAAGTATTTCCCATTACCAAAATTTGGGTTGAAATGATAGAATATTTTTTATTTTTGTTGATTTGCACGGTTCTTTAGGTCATTTATTACCTTAAAGTAACGCATACTATTTTTATTAGTGCAAATAAAGAACCATTTGAGGTGACGTTATTTGCAAATAAGGAAATAACTAGCCCTGACCAGTTTGGCTCAGTGGATAGAGCGTCGGCCTGCAGACTGAAGGGTCCCAGGTTCAATTCCAGTCAAGGGCATGTACCTTGGTTGCGGGCACATCCCCAGTAGGGAGTGTGCAGGAAGCAGCTGAATCGATGTTTCTCTCTCATCAGTGTTTCTAATTCTCTATCCCTCTCCTTCTCCCTTCCTCTCTGTAAAAAAAAAAAAAAAATCAATAAAAGAAATAACTGTGTGTGTGTGTGTATACACCAGGGGTGGGCAAACTTTTTGACTCGAGGGCCACAATGGGTTCTTAAACTGGACCGGAGGGCCGGAACAAAAGCATGGATGGAGTGTTTGTGTGAACTAATATAAATTCAAAGTAAACATCATTACATAAAAGGGTACGGTCTTTTTTTTCAATAGTTTTATTCATTTCAAACGGGCCGGATTCTGCCCACGGGCTGTAGTTTGCCCACGGCTGGTATATACACATACACATACACATGCGCGCGCGAGCGCGCTAGTGGCCCGGTGCATGAAATTCGAGGATGGGTAGGGTCCTTAGGCCTGGCCGGCAGGGCGATTGGGACCCCTGCTTGCACCCCCCCCTTGGCCTGGTGCCACCCGCTCACCCGCTCCACCATCCCGCAGCGGTCCTGCTTACATTGGGGTCCATCGGGGCCTGCAGCGCTCCACTGCCTCCCACTGCCAGCTCTGGGTCACCGACACCCGCCATGTTCCACGCTGCCCCCTGGTGGTCAGTGCACATCTAACTCCCAGGCAGTCGAATTACCGCCTGTGGGGACAATTTGCATATTATCCTTTTATTATATAGGATATTTAATAAAAGCATGTGTCCCTTTTTTTATAACCCCCAAACTATAAAGTTATTTATATTTTGGAGTCAGAGTTGGGGGTTGAGAGTGGGAGAATGACAGGAAAGCAAAACACACGCTAAATCTATGGCTGAATAACCAAAGGTTAAGGAGTACCTACTTATTCTTTTACTATTTAAATGCAGTTTTTATGTATTTATTTATGAATGTGGTAAGATACCTGAAAGATGTTGTTGAGGGAAAATGAGTTGTGTTTTCAAAAAGGAAAACACCCTTTCTTAAACCTGCAAGCAGTTGGTTTCAGAAATCCCAGCTATACCAGGACTATTTTATACTATTTGAATATTAAGTTAACCTTTTCATGTAATTGAGAGGCGGAGAAGTTTGGTTGTCGGCAGGATCACCAAGACCCATTTTGTTAGAACAGTGGCTGACATATAACAAGTACTTAATGAAGGTGTCAAACAAACTCAAAAAGAGTCTGGAGGCTTTGACTAGAAATAAATGATAAAGATTTATTCAAGGGTCTTAGGCTTTGCAAAACAAAAATACAACTAGGCAAAAACCCAGAAGTGTTCCATAGAAGATAGACAAGTTAAGAGTTTTTATAGTAAAAATATATTCTTGAGAATAATAAGTTCTGCATTCTTAGCCCTAGGATTGGTCCAGGACAGTTATCGGTCAGATAATGGGCAGTCTGGATAGTATGGAGGATGGGCGCCAGGAGATCTGATCACATCTGGTGGTCTGGATAGTGGATATCAGGTGGTCTGTATACATGAGTCCTTGAGGGGGTGGAGGTCTGATGTATATCCAGGCATTGATGTAGGACTGGAAAGTTCAAAAGTTTTAAGTTCTCAGGCTAGGTAAAACCTACTTGATTTTAGTAATTTAGCAGCTTGACTATAGTGACTTCATTATATTGCTTCACTGTATTCCTCAGAGGTTTGCTGTAGTTGTAGTGTACAAAACTCGCCTATTTGGAACTCTGAGGCTGTTGAGGGTCAATTCCCTTAACAGGTTTCTTTCCTCTCTCTCCTCTATTCTCAATCTCCTACCTTAATTGAATAGCCCTGTATTCTCATCCTTGTATTGTTCAGCCCAAAACGTTCTTTTATACTGTGTAGCTTAAAACTCCTTTTGTGATTCTTAGACATTTAATTACAGCCTCAGCCTTTTTGAGAATGCCTTACCTTCATAAAACTTGTCTTTTCCCTAATAACTACCAATCCCTGAGAAATCTTTTAAGTACAGGGAGTATATCCTAATGTACTCTCTAACGGGGTAGAATGTGAGGCTGTCATTCTACCAGCTTCTTATTGCTACTACCAAACCATAGTTCTTCAGTTGGCCAACAACAAATTCTATCTAAATGTTTCCTTTTTATTTTTACCTTTTTTATTGTGTAAAATATATATAACATTTTTAACATTTTAAAATTCAGTGGCGCCCTGACCGGTTTGGCTCAGTGGATAGAGCGTTGGCCTGCGGACTTAAGGGTCCCAGGTTCGGTTCCGGTCAAGGGCATGTACCTTGGTTGCGGGCACATCCCCGGTGGGGAGTGTGCAGGAGGCAGCTGATTGATGTTTCTCTCTCATCGATGTTTCTGACTCTCTATCCCTCTCCCTTCTTCTCTGTAAAAAATCAATAAAATATTAAAAATAAATAAATAAATAAATAAATAAAATTCAATGGCACTAACTACATTTACATTGTCACGCAACCATCACCACTGTCCATCTTCTGAATTCTTTCATCATCCCAAATTGAAACTACTCATTAAACAATAACTCCCCATTTCTCTCTAGCAAATCACCATTCTACTTTCTGTCTCTATGAATTTGACTATTCTAGGTACCTTTAAGTATAATCACACAATATTTGTTCTTTGTGTCTGACATATTTCACTTAGCATAATGTTTATAGGGTTTGTTTAAGCTGTAGCTTGTATCAGAATTTCATTTTTTAAGGCTGAATAATATTCCATTGTATGTGTAATACTAAATTTTGTTTATCCATCCAAATGTTGGTGGATATTTGAGTTGTTAGCACCTTTAGGCTGGTAATAGGAATGATGCAGCTGTATACATTGCTGTACAAATAATCCCTGAGTCTCTGCTTTCAGTTCTTTTGGGTATATACCTATAGTGGAATTGCTAGACCATCTGGTAATTTCATGTTTAATTTTTATGTTAAATTTTTACCTATTCGGTGGTTTTATATTTCTTGGCTGTAAAAAAGAAGGAAACCTTACCCTTTGTGACAGCATGGATGGGCTTGGAGAGCATTATGCTAAGTGAAATAAGCCAGTCATAGAAAGACAAGTACCATATGATTTCACTCATCTGTGGAATCTAATAAACAAAATAAACTTACATACAAAATAGAAACAAACTCATAGAGGACAGACTGACAGCTGTCAGGGGGAGGTGTTGCCGGGCTGGGTGAAAATGGTGAAGGGAATAAGCAAAAAGATAAACAAGCTTATCGATACAGACAACACTATGGTGATTATCAGAGGGAAATGGGGGCCAGGAAAGAGGGGATTAATGGTGATGGAAGGAGACTCGACTTGGGGTGGTGAGCACACAATACAATATATATATGATGTATTATGGAAATGTACAACTGAAACCTGTATAATTTTGTTAACCAGTGCCACCCCAATACATTTAATAAAAAAGAAAAAAAAATTAAAAATGTAAGTTAATAAAAACAGTTGTGAATGAAGCTCTTAATCAAAGGTAAGGCAAATTGAAGAAGCATTTGTAAGAAATCTGAAATTTTATACCTTGGTGTAGAGTTTATTGTTATCTATACAATGTGCTAAAAATAAAAGGAGAAAATACTTTTTTTAAAATTTTAAATAATTTGTACTGACTTATAGAGAGAGGAAGGGAGAGGGAGAAAGAGAAACATTGATGTGATAGTGGAACATCGCTGCCTTCTGCACACCCCAGTCATGGGGATCAAGCCCATAACCCAGGCATGTGCCCTGATTAGGAATCAAACCAGCAACCTTTTGGTGCATGGGATGACATCCAACCAACTCAACCATACCAGCTAAGGCAAAAATATATATATTTTTATTGATTTCAGAGAGGAAGGGAGAGGGAGAGAGAGAGAAACATCAATAATGAGAGAGAATCATTGATCAGCTCCCTCCTGCAGGCCTCCAACTGGGGATTGAGCCAGGACCAGGAATTTGAACCCTTACCCTCCTTGTTCATAGGTATTGGTCAACTACCGAGCAACACCAGCCAGGTAGAAAATATATTCTTAATAACTAAGAAAAGTCTAGTTAATATCAACATTGATGAGTTGGTAGAAGATGGCAAGATCAGAGGATGTGAGAGAGCATACTAAAGTTCTTGTGTTATTAGAAGAAGACATTTATAGACATCAAATTAAAGAGAGGCTTAAAAATAAAGTGGGAGAAACTGAAATGTAAAATTAAGATAAAAGAAATAGGACCATCAATAAATATAATAAATCTAAGTGAACTAACATTCACTAGTCAACATATACTGACAGGTTGGAATAAAGAATGCCGGGGTCCAGCCCCAGCAGGTCCAGGGGTTCCCAAAGGCGTAGACGGAGTCGGCGAAGAAGGAATGACACGGAGACAGCGTTCAGTTGATCAGCAGCCTAGCCAGGATCTCCAGCCAAGTTCTGGTCTTGATCTCCAGAGAGGCTCTGCTCAGGTTCTCCAGTCAGGTTCAGTCACCAGGTTCTAGTCAGGCTCTCCTGCCAATCTCCGCAGTCAGGTTCAGTCCAGGATCCCCTGCCATGCTCTCCTGCTAGGCTCTGTCTCTAGGCTCCAAGGCCAGTCCCTGTCCAGGATCCTCCGGCATGCTCTCGCCAGCGAAGTTCTTCTGTCCCTAGAGACCGTTCTGTGTAGGTTCTGTGCCTAGGCTCTGTCTCTCTTGGTCCTGTCTTCCAAGCCCTGTGTTCTCAGTTCTGTGTTCTAAGTTCTGTCTTATAAATTCTGTGTCTTGCTGTCTTGTTCTGAGTTCTGTGTTCTAAGTTCTGTCTTCTTGATTCTGTTTAAGTTCTGAGTTCTGAGTTCTGTTTCTTGCTGTCTCTAGATTCTGAGTTCTGAGTGTTTCTGTCTTGTTACAACTGTATTTATACCAGTTGATTCAATCCTATCAATCTCTATTACAAAGGTTAGGGCGTTTCTTATCTCCATTCCAGGGAGAAAAGATTATGTAGTTTAAGCATGATTGTTCGTAGTTAAAGGGATTAATTACCCGCCTGGCACTTAGTTGAGGGGTTTTATTCCCTCCCTAACTTCAGGGGAAAATCCCTACCTGGGGATTCAACCTTTCTCGGAGAGGTGACCTTGGTTAAAACACAGCGCCAAGAAGGTGAGCAAACATATTAAGAGCCGTATGCCATATATGCCAGGTCCCTTGAAACAGCAAGGATGGACCGGCTCCCGGCAAAAGAAATCTAGAGATTTTCTAGAATACAAGACATACCTAATGCATAAGAACACAGCAAGGTGGAAAATAATAGGATTTTAAGAACCACAATAAAGTTGGTATTGTTGCACTAATAAAAATAAGAAAACATTATTGGGGATAGGGGGGGTTATAACTATTAATAGAAGATCCAACATCAAAAAGGTATAGCAATTTTTAACATGCATGTACGTAGCAGATGAATAAAACCTTAAATATATGAATCAAGAAATTACTAAAACTTCAGAGAAATTTATAAATTTTTTATTAAAGGTAGATTTCAACATGGAAATCAGCAATATAGCAAGTTGATTTTAATTAACATATCAGATTCTATGTCCAACAATTAGAAAACATTTTTTTCAAGCACACATGAATATTTATAAAAAGTGATACTGTGTTAAGCCACAAAGACTCAGTAAAATTTTAAGTAGCTATTATATAAACAGTGATTTCTACCTATAAAGCAATTTAGAAGTTACTAAAAAAAAAAAGATTTTTTTAAGTCACTACATATTTGGAAATTAAAGACCACAGCACTAAATAATTTGAGAGTTAAAGAAAAAAAAATTGAAATCACAAATATTTGGAACAGAAAGATAGTGGTTATGTACATACATCAAAATGTAAGATAGAGTAGGATTCAAGGGAAATTACATTAAATAAGGAAACCTTTAAATCAATATGCCAGGTGCCCATCTTAAGTTAGAATTAAACTAAAATAGAAGAAACATCATGAAAAATAGGAGCATCTGTAAAATGCATAACATACAAAGCTGAAAATTGCCTTTTAAAGTACAAAATCTGTCAAGACTGATTAAGAATACAGAATCAAGAGTGAAAATGCAATAATTGTAAGTAGAAAGTAAATCATTAGTAAATGAATATCTTATGCCAACAATTGTGAAAACTTACATGAAATGGATAAATTACGGTAAAAATTAATAACTTACAGGAGCTGACTTAAAAAACTTGAGTACTCTTGTAACTGTTAAAGTAAATGTAGATCTTATTAAAAAAGTTTTCCCACAAGTGGAACAAAATGTCCACATACTCTGACATTTTCTACCAAATTTTAAAGGAGTGAATACCAAATTTATTTATATTACTAGGCAGTAGAAGTATAGACTAGCCCACAATTAATTTTAAAGCCTGGTATAAACTTGATATTAAAGCCAGAAAAATAAATAACAGAAAAGGAAGATTAGGTTTATTTTGTTTCATGAATATACATACAAAAATCTTAAAATATTAGCAAGTAAAATTCAATAATGCGTATCATCAGTAAGATAGGTTCATACTAGGTAGTTAAGGAAATGTTTTAAATCCACAAATGTAATGTTTCTTTTAACCCAACAAAAGAAAATATCTCAGTACAATAGGAAAAGCATTTGCTAAAATTCAAAACCAGTTCATTAAGAAAAATGCCTCTGGAAATTAGACTAGAAGGGATTACCAATTGAGCATTAAAAGCAAAAAAGACCTAAAACAAACATCATCCTAAGTAAGCCATTTTAGAAATATTCCATTTAAAATAAAAAAAATGAGATGCCCTGGCCTGTGATTAGAGCATTGGCCCATGCACCAAACGATCGCAGGTTCAATTCCTGGTAGGAGCACATGCCTGGATTGTGGGTTCTATCCCCAGTGGGGGGCGTGCATGAGGCAGCTGATCGATGATTCTCATTATTGATGTTTCTATCTCTCCCACTGTCTTCCTCTCAGAAATCAATAAAAAAAATATATTTTTAAAAATGAGTATATTATGAACAACTTCTGCCAGTACATTAAGAGAATTTAGATGAAAAATTGAGAAGTTATTAGAAAGACATCACTAAATTTGACACAAGAAATAGAAATGAATGAATGTATATTTAGTAAAGAAATGGAACTTGTAATTAAAAACTTCACAATGTAGACTCAGGCCCAGGTAAGTTTAATGGTGAATTCTTCCAGAAAATAAGGTAGAAGGCAAAACTTTCCAAGGTTCTTCATGAGGGCAGTATCCTCCTATATAATAAAACCCTAATATGCAAATTGACCGAACAGCGGAATGACTGGTTGCTATGACGCACACTGACCACCAGGGGGCAGACGCTCAATACAGAAGCTGCCCACGGTGGTCAGTGCGCTCTCAAAGGAGGAGTGCCATTCAGCCAGAAACCGGGCTCATAGCTGGCAAGTGCAGCAGTGGTGGTGGGAGCCACTCCCCCCTCTGCTGCAGGTGGGCAGTAAGGAGTGAGGGGTCCCGGACTGCAAGAGCCTGAATGTTAGGGGGAATATCTGACTGCTGGATTAGGCCCAATCCGGGGATCAGGCCTAAGCATGCAAGCGGACATCCCCTAAAGAGTCCCAGATTGTGAGAGGGCACAGGCCAGGCTCAGGGACCCCCCTGAATGCATGAATTTCATGTACCGGGCCTCTAGTAATTAAATAAAAACCCAATTCCCAAAGCTATTAAGACCAATAAGTTTTATAATAAAACCTGACAAAAAAATACAAGAAAGAAAAATATTAAAAATAATATATCATGATGAGTTGGGTTTAAGTAACACAAACTAGGTTTAACATTCAGAAATTGAGTCACTAAATTTGTAGAAATAATAGGTAAATTTAATCACAATGGCTGGATATAAAATGAATACACAAGTGTCACTGCACAAAATTGAAAGCTGGGAGAAACCAAGATGGCGGCATAGGTAAACACCAGAAATTGCTGCCTCGCACAACCACGTCAAAAATACAACTAAAAGACAAAACGGACATCATCCAGGACCACAGGAAGGCTGGCTGAGTGGAAATTCTACAACTAGAAGGAAAGAGAAAAGCACACTGAGACTCAGAGGAGGTGCAGAAGTAAAGTGCAGAGGTAGGGAGGCGCATGTGGAAAGGGCTGGCAACTGAGGACATGGTTGTCTTTTTCAATCGGGAGGGAGTCTCAAGCTCCCGACTGCTCTGAACTCCAGTTCCAGGCGAGTCTCTGAGGACCCAGACTCATACCGGGAGAAACTGGACTGTCTGGCATCAGTCGGAACTCAAGGACGGCTTTCTCTCAGAGGTGCTTGCAGTGATTACCCTGGGACACTGAGACGTGGGGCTTCTTAGGGTAGGACTGAGGATCTGCCATAGCCCTTTGCTCTGCCCTGTTGATTCCCTGAGACCCCGCCCCACCCAAGCTGTGCACAGAGGCTTTTTAATATGAAAGGCCTGGCCATTTGCAATCTGAAAATTACCTCACAAACTGCAGCTGGGTCAGAGAGACCCAGAACTTCCAAAAGAAGGCCCAAGGCCCCACAGCAGCTTGCATTGCTTCACAACTGGGCCTCATCTGGGCACCTCCAAATCCCAAACAAAGAAGAGGAATCTGCAAATCTCTCCGTAGCTCCTGTTGGGTAGCCTCAGAAAGAGGCTAAATTAGCACCTCCTTAGAGACCCAAGAGCCAGTGTAGCCAGTGGTCAGAGTGGGACCATCCAGATTACAACTCCTCAGATCCATAAGGGACACACTCAGGGAGCAGACTCAGTGAGCACCAAAGCCCCAATGAAGCAAGTCTTGCCCCAGAAGGGTGTCTCCAGCACAGAAGTTCTCCCACTGTATACATAGCTGATTCTCACAGCCAATTGGCCTGGAGGTCAATTCCTCCCAGTGATACCTACAACAATCAAGGCTTAACTACAACAAGATTGTGCGCAAAGCCCACAAAGGGGTGCATCAAGAGTGTCCACTTCAGGTTATTGGGGAGGCTGAGCCACTGGGCCCTATAGGACACCTAGCACAGAAAGCCACTCTATCAACACAGGGAAGCCTAAAAAATGCAGAGACAAACAGGTCACAAATGACAGAAATGGAGGAAAGCACGCTACTGGATATAGAGTTCAAAACCAAACTTATAAAGTTTTTCAAGAATTTTCTAGAAACCACCGATAAATGAAGTGAGACCATCAAGAAAACTAGTGAGACCCTCGAGGATATGAACAAGGACCAACTAGAAATTAAGCATACACCGACTGAAATAAAGAATATTATACAGACTCCCAACAGGAGACTAGAGGATTGCAAGAATCAAGTCAAAGATTTGAAATACGAAGAAGCAAAAGTAACCCAACCGGAAAAACAAACAGAAAAAAGAATCCAAAAATATGAAGATAGTGTAAGGGGCCTCTGGGACAACTTCAAGCATACCAAAATCCGAATTATGGGGGTGACAGAAGAAGAGAGAGAGCAAGATATTGAAATCCTATTTGAAGAAATAATGTTAGCAAACTTCCCCTACCTGGTTAAAGAAATAGACTTACAAGTCCAGGAAGCACAGAGAACCCCAAACAAAAGGAATCCAAAGAGGACCACACCAAGACACATCATAATTAAAATGCCAAGAGCAAAAGACAAAGAGAGAATCTTAAAAGCAGCAAGAGAAAAAAAGTCAGTTACCTCCAAGGGAGTACCCATACAACTGTCAGCTGATTTCTCAACAGAAACTATGCAGGTCAGAAGGGAGTGGCAAGAAATATTCAAAGTGATGAATAGCAAGAACCTACAGCCTAGATTACTTTATCCAGCAAAGCTATCATTCAGAACTGAAGGTCAGATAAAGAGCTTCACAGATAAGAAAAAGCTAAAGGAGTTCTTCACCACCAAACCAGTATTATATGAAATGCTGAAAGGTATCCTTTAAGAAGAGGAAGAAGTAGAAAAAGGTAAAGATACAAATTATGAACAACAAATACACATCTATCAACAAGTGAATCTAAAAATCAAGTGAATAAATAATCTGATGAACTGAATAAACTGGTGAATATAATAGAATCAGGGACATAGAAAGGGAGTGGACTGACTATTCCCGGAGGGAAAGGGGTGTGGGGCGTGTGGGAAGAGACTGGACAAAAATCGTACACCTATGGATGCGGACAGTGGTGGGGGGGTTAAGGGCAGAGGGTGGGATGGGAACTGGGTGGAGGGGAGCTATGGCTTGCGGGGGGAAGGAACAACTGTAATAATCTGAATAAAAATTTAAAATAAACTGAAAGCTGGCATAAACAGTGAACAATTTTTAAAATTACAAGATGATAAATCCCCTTAATCAAAAGTTCTGGGGTTTTTTTTTGTTGTTATTTTTTTGAGGCAGCTCTTCCTCTGTATCTATTTTTGTTCATAAGTTTATAATGGTCTTTATTATCCATGAATGAGTGAGATCATGTGGTATTTTTCCTTCACTGACTGGCTTATTTCACTTAGCATAATGCTCTCCAGTTCCATCCATGCCGTTGCAAATGGTAAGAGTTCCTTCTTTTTTACAGCAGCATAGTATTCCATCGTGTAGATGTACCACAGTTTTCTAATCCATTCATCTACGGATGGGCCCTTAGGCTGTTTCCAGATCTTAGCTATGGTGAATTGTGCTGCTATGAACATATGGGTGCATATATCCTTTCTGATTGGTGTTTCTGGTTTCTTGGGATATATTCCCAGAAGTGGGATCACAGGGTCAAATGGGAGTTCCATTTTTAGTTTTTTGAGGAATCTCCATAGTGGCTGCACCAGTCTGCATTCCCACCAGCAGTGAACAAGTGTTCCTTTTTCTCCACATCTTCTCCAGCACTTGTCGTTTGTTGATTTGTTGATGATAGCCAGTCTGACAGGTGTGATATGGTACCTCATTGTTGTTTTGATTTGCAGCTCTCGGATTAGTAGTGACTTTGAGCATGTTTTCATATGTCTCCTGGCTTTCTGAATGTCCTCTTTTGAAAGGTGTCTATTTAGATCCTTTGCCCATTTTTTGATTGAATTGTTTATCTTCCTTTTGTTACGTTGTATGAGTTCCCTATAAATTTTGGAGATTAGGCCCTTATCAGATATGACATTGGCAAATATGTTTTCCCACGCAGTGGGCTTTCTTATTGTTTTGTTGATGGTTTCTCTTGCTGTGCAGAAGCTTTTTATTTTGATGTAGTACCATTTGTTCATTTTCTCTTTAGTTTCAAGTGCCTTAGGAGCTGTATCAGTGAAGAAATTGCTTTGGCATATGTCTGAGATTTTGTTGCCTTTGGATTCTTCTAGAATTTTTATGGTTTCCCGTCGTACATTTAAGTCCTTTATCCATTTTGAGTTCATTTTTGTGTATGGTGTAAGTTGGTGGTCTAGTTTCATTTTCTTGCATATGTCTGTCCAATTTTCCCAACACCATTTATTGAAGAGACTATCTTGACTCCATTGTATGTTCTTGCTTCCTTTGTCAAATATTAATTGAGCATATTGGTTCGGGCCGATTTCTGGGCTCTCTATTTTAGTCCATTGATCTATATGTCTGTTCTTGTGCCAGTACCAGGCAGTTTTGAGAACAGTGGCTTTGTAGTACAGCTTGATATCTGGTATTGAGATCCCACCTACTTTGTTCTTTCTCAGGATCGCTGCAGCTATTCGGGGACTTTTTTTATTCCAGATGAATTTTTGGAGAGTTCATTCTAGATCTGTGAAATATGCCGTAGGTATTTTGATGGGAAGTGCGTTGAATTTATAGATTGCTTTGGGTAGTATGGACATTTGAATGATGTTGATTCTACCAGTCCATGAACACGGTATGTTCTTCCATCTGTTTATGTCTTCCTCTGTCTCTTTTTTTAACGTCTTGTAGTTTTCTGAGTAGAGGTCTTTTACCTCTTTAGTTAAGTTTATTCCTAGGTAGTTTAATTTTTTGGTGCGATGGTAAATGGGATTTTTTTTTTAGTCTCTCTTTCTGAAAGTTCACTATTGGTGTATAGAAATGCCTTAGATTTCTTGGGGTTAATTTTGTCTACTGCTACATTGCCAAATTCATGTATTAAGTCTAGTAGTTTTTTGATGGAGTCTTTAGGGTTTTGTATGTATAATATCATGTTGTCTGCAAATAAGGACAGTTTTACTTCCTCTTTTCCAATTTGGATGCCTTTTATTTCTTCTACTTGTCTAATTGCAGTGGCTAATACTTCCCGTACTATGTCGAACAGGAGTGGTGAGAGTGGGTATCCCTGTCTTGTTCCTGTTCTTAGGGGAAATGGTGTTAGTTTTTGTCCATTGAGTATGATGTTGGCTGTGGGCTTCTCATATATGGCTTTTATTATGTTGAGGTATGATCCTTCTATTCCCACCTTGCTGAGAGTTTTTATCAAAAGCGGGTGTTGGATTTTGTCAAATGATTTTTCTGCATCAATTGATATGACCATGTGGGTTTTTTCTTTCAATTTGTTTATGTGATGTATCACGTTTACTGATTTTCGGATACTGTACCATCTTTGCGTCCTTGGGATAAATCCTACTTGGTCATGGTGTATGGTCTTTTTGATGTACTGCTGGATCCGATTTGCTAAGATTTTGTTGAGGATTTTTGCATCTATGTTCATGAGGGATATTGGCTTGTAATTCTCTTTCATTATGTTGTTTTTACCTGGTTTTAGTATTAGGGTGATGCTGGCTTCATAGAATGAGCTTGGGAACATTCCATCCTCTTGAATTTTTTGTAGCAGTCTGAGGAGGATAGTTTTTAGTTCGTCCTTGAATGTTTGGTAAAACTCCCCTGTGAAGCCGTCTGGTCCTGGGCTTTTGTTTGATGGAAGCTTTTTGATGACTGCTTCAATTTCTTCCATAGTTATTGGCCTGTTGAGATTTTTAGATTCTTCCTGATTGAGTTTTGGAATGTTGTATTTTTCTAGGAATTTGTCCATTTCCTCCAGGTTGTCTAGTTTGTTGGAGTAGAGCTGTCCATAGTATTTTTTAACAATCATTTGTATTTCTGTGGGGTCTGTTGTTATTTCACCTCTATCATTTCTGATTCTGTTTATTTCGGTCCTCTCTCTTTGCTTCTTGGTGAGCCTGGCTAGAGGTTCGTCAATCTTGTTTATCCTTTTGAAGAACCAGCTCTTGGTTTCATTGATTTTCTGTATTGTTTTTTTGGTCTCTAGGTCATTTATTTCTGCTCTAATCTTTATTATCTCCTTCCCTCTGCTCACTCTGGGGTTTTCTTGTTGCTCTCTTTCCAATTCTTTGAGATGTAGAGATAGATGATTTACTACCATTTTTTCTTGTTTTTTGAGATAGGCCTGTAGAGCTATAAACTTCCCTCTCAGGACTGCTTTCATTTTGTCTCATAGGTTTTGGATTGTTGTGTTTTCATTGTCATTAGTTTCCAGGATGTTTTTAATATCTTCTTTGACTCATTGGTAACCCAATCAATATTTAATAACATGCTATTCAGCTTCCAAGTGTTTGAGTATTTTGGGTTGTTTTTATTGTAGTTTATTTCTAATATTATGACCTTGTGGTCTGAGAAGATGGTTGGTATGATTTCATTCTTCTTGAATTTTGGGAGACTTTGTTTGTGACCCAATATGTGGTCTATTTTTGAATATGTCCTATGAGCACTTGAGTAGAATGTATATCCCATGGCTCTGGCGTGAAGTGTTCTGAAGATGTCAATTAAGTCCATCTGATCTAGTGAGTCATTTAGGATTGCTGTTTCTTTGCTGATTGTTTGTCTAGAAGATTTGTCCAGTGATGTCAGTGGTGTATTAATGTCCCCTACTATGATTGTAGTGTTGTTGATCTCTCCTTTGATATCTTCCAGGAGTATTTTTTATGTATTTGGGTGCTCCTGCATTGGGTCCATATATGTTTATCAGGGTTATATCTTCTTGTTGTATTGATCCCTTTAGTATTATGAAGTGGCCTTCCTTATCTCTTATTATGGCCTTCACTTTGAGGTCTATTTTGTCTGATATAAGTATTGCTACCCCAGCTTTCTTTTCATTTCCATTTGCCTGAAAGATATTTTTCCATCCCTTCACTTTCAGTCTATGTGAGTCCCTTCTTCTGAGGTGGGTCTCTTGTAGACAGCAGATGTATGGGTCATGTTTTTTTATCCATTCAGCCACTTGATGTCTTTTGGTTGGAGCATTTAGTCCGTTTACGTTTAAAGTTATTATTGAAAGGTACTTGTTTGTAGCCATTTCTTTTTTTGTGTGGCTGTTTTCTTTCTGATCTTTTTATTTCTTCTTTTTACACGAGTCCCTTTAGCATTTCTTGCATTGCTGTCTTGGTGGTGATAAACTCCCTTAGCCTTTTTTTGTCTGTGAAGCTTCTTATTTCCCCTTCAATTTTGAATGATAGCCTTGCTGGATAGAGTATTCTTGGATGCAGTCCTTTACTTTGCATCACTTTGTAAATTTCTGTCCATTCTTTTCTGGCCTGATGTGTTTCTGTTGAGAAATCATTTGATAATCTAATGGGAGATCCCTTGTATGTAACTTTCCATCTCTCTCTTGCAGCCTGTAAGACTTTCTCTTTGTCCTGAACATTTGCCATGTAATTATGTGTCTTGGAGTGGGTCTTTTCAGGTTCACCTTGTTTGGGATTCTCTGGGCTTGTGTGACTTTTTTCTTCCCCACCTCAGGGAAGTTTTCTGATATTATTTCTTTGAATAGGTTTTCTAATCCTTGTTCCTCTTTTTGTTGTTCTGGCACCCCTATTATTCGCATGTTGTTTTGTTTCATGTTGTCCCAAAGCTCCCTGATGCTCTCCTCCTGTCTTTTAATTTTTTTCTCCAATTGCAGTTTAGTTTGGGTGTGTTTTGCTTCCTTGTCTTCTAATTCACTAATTCGGTCCTCTGCTTCTCCTAGTCTACTGTTGAAACTTTCAATGGTGTTTTTTATTGCAGCTATATCGCTCTTCATTTGTTCTTGGTTCTTACATAAGTTATGATTTTTTCATCTGTTTCTTCTTGCTTCTTGCATAAGTTGTTGATTTTTTTCCTCCATCTGGTTAATGCACTCTAGGAGCCTTAATCTGAATTCTTTTTCTGTCATGTTGCATGCCTCTGTATCACTTAGCTGCTTTTCCTGTGAGTCCTCCTTTTCTTTTCTCTGGGGGTTTCTTTGTCTACCCATGTTTGATCTCACTGACATATCTAGATGTTGAGTTGTTCAGGGGCTGCTCCTTGTGTGGCAGTGGCTCCTCGGGCTGTGGTTGCTCCTTGGGCGGTTGTGGTAATCGCTGCTCCTCAGTTGGCAGCAGTTCCTCTGGTGGGTGCTGTTCACAGCTGTGGTGGTTCTTCTGGCTGGTAGGGGGAGGCTTCACGTACAGCTGCTGTTCCTCAGGCAGAGGGTGTGGTGATCAGGAGGCTGCGGTGATCAGGAGTCTCCTGTTGCTTGGATCTGCTGCGTTGATTTAAAGGCACAAAATACAGTACAACAAGGCACAATGTACCAGGCACTGAACACAAATGTATTCACGATATTAATAACCCCAAATAGAGGTGACCACCTGAGCTAAGAGAATTAGGGGATAAGGAAGAAAGAAGAGAAAAAGATAAAAGAGGGGGGAAAAAAAGGAGTGCAAAAATGAAATTGGGAAAAAGGAGGAAAAAAGAGTAAGAGCAAAAAGAGAGAATGAAGTAGAAGAGGGGAAGAGACTATTTATATGAGGAGAAAACTCAAATAGGACCGCCACTACTCCCAACAAATTCCAGCAATAGATCCCTGGAGATGAATGCAAGCTACAAACAACCAATAATATGAAGCGAGGCAAGGGAAAACAGAAGCACGAAAATAACCGGGGGCGAGGGGTAGGGCGGGGGGGGGGGGGACCAGCAGAAAAAGAAAAAGAAAAACAACCTCACAAACAACCCTAAAAAAAAAAAAACAACCCAATATACTCAACAATCAAGCAAACAACCACAAAACAATAGAAAGAGAAAAGAAAAAAAAGTTTGGATAGTGAAGAAAGATAAGGGAGAGGTGTATAAGGATTTAGAGCAGGGGATTGGAAATAGGATATATAAGTAGGGTGAAATTTTGACAGGGGGTAAAAAGAGTGAGTAGGGAAAATCCAAAGCAGGAATAGGGTAAGAGAAACAGGACAACAAAAGGGGAAAAGTGAGGAAGAGGGTTTTAGCATAGAGGTAAAATTGAGGTAGAGAAAAATGATGCTAAAGGAACGATGAAAATAGAATGTAGAACACTAATCCCAAAATAAAATAAAGAGAAAATAAAATGACACTTTAAAAAATGGTAAAATGGTAGCAGTAATAATACTGGTTAAAAGTAAAAATGTAGTAGTTAAAAGGGTAAAATCGGGTGACGGAAAAAGACAAAAAAATGGTTTCTTATTTAGGTGAAAAAATTAAAAAAAAAAAAAAACACAAAAATTTTGCAATAGTGAAGGTCCTTCAGTTCTTCTACTCTTCAGTCTGGCACGCCGTAGTCCTGCCAGGTATTCAGGAGAATGATGAATTTCCCTGCGATACACTGTTCCTCCGTGTTGTAAACCACAGTCCTGATTTTAAAGCAGGCTGTATTTGTTTCCCAGACTGCCTTAATTTGTGTTTACCTAAGAGTCAGTTTGTGGCTCAGCCTCTGGGTGGCAGTGTTTCTGGATTGACCTTCGAGGCTATACGGCCTCTCTGTCCAGTTTAGGGTTTATTTTCTTTATTGCACTTAAAACTGGTTTGGGGAAGTCCCCTGCCCGGAGCTGGTTCTTTAATCATTACCCTGCTCTCTGCTGTTGCTGGGACTCCAAAAGTTCTGTCTTTTGATGATTACTATTATATTGTAAAATGTAGAGAGGGAAAAAATTACCTAATTGAAATGGATTTACATCTAGAATATATCTTTTCTTAAAAAGCAAATTATCGGAAAACTCAAGTTTTTAAAATAGGCAAAAGATTTTGAACTGACATGGCTTCATGACAGATAAGCACATGAAAACTAGGATTTTTAGCCAGAGGATTTTAAAGTAATTTTCAAATTCAAATTACCTCTACCCACCCCCTAAAAAGTGTTATTAGCTCTTTGTTTTGCTACTTTTCCTCTAGGACAGCGGTTTTCAACCTGTGGGTCGCGACCCCTTTCAGAGAGAAAGCCTCCCTCGAGTTCCGACTGATGCCTAAGACCATCGGAAAACACATATATAGTTACATATTGTTTTTGTGATTAATCACTATGCTTTAATTATGTTAATTTTGTGACAATGAAATTGGGGGTCACCACAACATGAGGAACTGTATTAAAGGGTTGCAGCATTTGGAAGGTTGAGAACCATTGCTCTAGGAAGAGCCTGTTTTTTCTAGCCCAGTGCCATCAGCGGATGTGTGTGGTGGTTTGCTGGCCCCGATCACCCCTGAGGGCTTCTCCACCTCCCCCTGCTCCTGAGAGGTGATTGGGCGAGCAGCCGCTGATCGCACCCACTGATGGCTCCGGCCCCAATCATTCCGCACAGTCAGCGGGTGCGAGTGGGGCTGGCACTGTCAATGCATGGGAGCAGCAGCGACGGGAGCGGTACTGCTGCAGGAGGGGCCAGGCAGGGGTGCGAAGGATGGGCCGAGACCTGCCCCTGTGCCCACTGCAGCCTCACGGGCCACAGTGCCTTTAGAAGTGCATGAATTTGTGCACTGGGCTCTTAGTAAGGGGATAATTAAATAAAACTGAACCAGGCATTTAATGTAGTGGACCATTTGAAAAGCCATCTACTTTCAGTTTGGATTTAGCTGCTGACATTTATACTGTACTTGTTTTAGGAGTAAGACTTAATGTTTTCTAACATAGAATAAGTTGAAGGTGGGGAAGGTTTTAGTGAATATCTATGAAAATAAGTTTTCACTCAAGGCTGTCATTTGAGAATTAGGCTCGAAATGGATGTTTTAAAAATGAGTTTTTATATAGGAGAAAGGAAAGTCTCAGGTCAATAGTATGAGGGAGATAAAGTGAAAAAGTGTGAGTGAGCCTGGGGAAAAAGGGTTCTTTCTTTAACCATATGGAAGAATTAGAGGAAGGGGGTGCTAGATGTGGCCAAAACACATTTGTTAAACAGTGTGTCTTGCATGAGCATATTTGCCTTAGCTTAAACCAAATGAGCTCAGTGACCAAAAGGAGATTCCATTCCTACCACTTCTCTCCACGCCACAAATCCTTATACTTTCATTCCTCTAACTGAATACACATTGGGGAAAACTTAAGAAAAAGAAAAGAATAAAATATTTCCTAGACATTCCGCAGACGTTGAGACTGCTGAAGTTCACAGCATGCTGCCTGCCTGCCTGACACTGAAGGTTTCCAGCCCATGAAGGCCTGGCTCTCCTTTCTCCTTTCTCTGGTCTGGAGAGACTTGGCATCCCACAGCAGGAAGCCCTGCCTGATGAGATAGAGGTGATAGAGGAAATGGTGGCTGAGATGTCTGAGGTACCCATGGGAGCCAACCCCGTCCAGGTCAAAGTAGGAGAGTTTGATGAAGGTGCTGAAGAAGCTAAAAAGGAGGTGGTGGTTGAAAACCCTGCCAGAACCAGCACTGCAAACTTGTCAAGGTGTGTGAACTGGATGAAAACAACACCCCCATGTACATTTGTCAGGATCATGCCCCATTTGTGAGTTTGAGAAGGTGTGCAGCAATGACAAACAAGACCTTCGACTCTTCCTGCTACTTTTTGCCATCAAGTGCACCCTGAAGGGCACCAAGAAGGGCCACAAGCTCCACCTGGACTATGTCGGATCCCTCCCTGGACTCTGAGCTGACTGAATTTCCCCCGTGCATGCGGGGCTGGCTCAAGAACACTCTGGTCACTCTGTATGAAAGGGATGAGGACAACAACCTTCTAACCACAAAGCAGAAGCTATGTGTAAACATGTGAATGAGAAGCACCTAGAGGCTGCAGACCACCCCATGTTGTTGCTGCTGGCCGGGGACTTCAAGAAGGAACTACAACATAAACATCTTCCCTGTGCACTGGCAGTTCAGTCAGTTGGACCAATACCCCATTAACAGGCACCTGTCCTATACTGAGCTGGCAGCACTGCGTGCACCTCTCATCCCCATGGAGCACTACACCACCTGCTTTTTTGAGATCTGGATGAGTGGTCTAGCTCCTTTGGCATCAAGGAGCAGGATATCAATATGTGATCTACAGTACCTCCTTACACAGTACTGGTATTATTGGTGGGGTAATCTCCACGTCTCCACTGGTTGCTAGTGGGAGTGGGCTGCTTGTGATATCCCGAGAAAATGAATTTTCTGAGAGTCCCACAGGAGGATGAGATATTGTAGAAAGCTTTATTTCTGTGGAACCAAATCAGAGTTTCCATAGTTTCGTTTTGCTCAGGCCTGCCATTAAAGAAGTCCCATTTTGTTTTCAGCATAGCTAAAATGAAAGCCAATGTCCAGAGTTTCCATTCCATCTCTGCACAGTCCAATGCAGCATCAGGCTAGCTTAATTTGTGTTCCTAGCTGCAGTCCATTAGTCCATTGCATGTGGGGTCTGCATGGCCATGGGCCATGGGCCATGTGGTTATAGAGGACACACAGGCAGGAGCAAAGCCAAAGGAACCAGAGAGCCAAGAGAGAGCGAGCAAGCTCCTTTGTCTGCAGGATTATGCATTCCCAAATTTTCACGGGCTTCCAATGGCCCTGCCTACTCTATCCAACCCATTGTTCCCTAGTCTTGACTGAGGCACTTTCCCTTATCACCCCAACTCATTGCACATGTGCCCATTTCCCCTTTTGTTGGACCCCTTCCCACAGTGACCTGCAGGGAATGGACTGGTGGTTCACTGGAGAGTTTGAAATTGTAGCTTCCTGGTGATACTGCCCAAATGGCCATGCTTATAATATCTGGCCTCCCTTTTGCTCCTTTCCTATTATTAATAACTACCTAATTACAACAGCATCACTGGATTCTCTCTTTTTAACCTTTCCCTTTCCATTGCCTCTAGCATTTAAGATGTTTGGGTGGTTTGTTGTTCTGCCTGGGGAATATACTAATTTAGATTTAAATGAACACATTAACGGTGCTAAAAATGGAAATTGTAACCAAGTCATGACATCTTAGTTGTAACTCTGCCCCTTACTCACCCACTAACCATCCCGTTTTTCTCTGGCCATTTGAACCACTGCCCATTGTGTTAGTGGCAGATAGATGAGAACTTTGACCTGCTCACATCTGCCATCAACACTTATTGCATCTTCATATTTGTTAGGGTTGCTGAAGGAGGAATGCACGAGGCCAAAAGGGGTAAAGCATTATGAATTTATTAGGTCATCTGGAAACCCAGATGGGCTGAACCCCAAAATGGTGCCAACCCCCAAAGACGGGGAGTCAGAGGTTTTTAAAGGACTCTAGGCAGGCTTTCTCTGGGCAGAGAATTCTCTATGCAGGTCCGGATTCTGGAAGAGATAATGGTCTTAGCAAGTGGAATGTGGTCTAAGCAAGTGGAATGTCCATTGTGAAGTGACCTAAAGGTCTGTTCCCAGGGGAGGGTTATCGATTCAATTATTTGATCAGACCTAACATTCTAGCCTTTTTGTTTTATGGACTATGGACAAAGGTCATATCTTTCGTAATTTCTTCCTGCTGATGTGGGACGTCTCGATCACAGGGGGATGGAATTTGATAGTAGTCTGCTGGCTGAGGGGTCGCAGCAGCATCATTTCCCCTAGAGACTGGTTGGTGAAGTCTCTTGAGAGCGGTCCTGTTGAGTGACTTGGGAGGTAAAAGGTGGTCCGAGGCTGCCACAGCGTCATTTTTCTGGTTGTGCTGCTTTTCTGGGCCTGGAGCTGAAATACAACTGAGGTCTAGATGTTATCTTTAGGGAGGAAAAGGTCAGGGGTCTAAACTGCCTGACTAATGATATGAAAGGGGAGGAGAGTTTACCCTGGGGGTGAGGTTCTTGTTTTTCCAGTTTTGCCCCTTGCTAGGCATCCAGAGCTTTCTGGTAGGTCCTGAGAGAGGATTTCAACATAGGATGAGCAGTGGTTAGGCTCCGTATGGCAGTTCCAACCCCTACTGTGATGCTCAGGGTTATTAGGAGAGGGATTCTCTGGACTTCTCTTTTGTGTCAGGTATGATGGGTTATGGGGACAGGTAAAGACTGATTATTGGGGGCTACATCTACAACGGGTGAGAGAGAGATGAAGGTACAGGTTTCTGTCCAGTTGATCAGGAGGCAGATATATGTGTTTTCCTCACAGAGCAAGAAAAATTTCTGATCATGGAGAGAAGCTGAAAGGTAAAGAGAGAAGAGATGGACTAAAGGGTATGAGGTTCCTTTTCTCAGTTCCACACTCCAAGTTGAGAGGGTAGTCATCATAGCACTACCGATAAGGGGTGACAGATGAGTGCTTGAGATTCTATTGCAGTGAAAGTGGACGGGAACGCTACAATGGGCTGTTATCCAAGGGAAAAGCGAAAGGGAAGGAAAGGAGCAGGTGAAGCCTGGGGCCTGGGTGGGTGGATAAGAAGAAAAAGGAACTGGCTGTAGAAAGTAACGATTGGCTTCCATTGGGACCAATGGCTGTTCGGGAGTTCTAGGTTAACTGTGGTGTGTTGCAAGCTGATGATGGGAGATGGCCCATTGATATATTGCCCTGTGACCTTGTAAAAGGGGTTTGGGCGATTAGTGGGGTGTTATAGTGATAGGACCTGGACAGGGAGGGAGGAGCTACCTTTGTAAGGAGATTGAATATAAGAACAGAAAAGAAGGGAGGCTTGATTTGCCTGGGCTGTATAATAATTACCTAGAAGGGTGTCTGCCTTTTTGAGAAATATAGTTCCCTTTTCCTTCTTATAAGCTAGAGTGATTTTTGCCCGATTCTGTCTCTTGATTGATATAAGGATAGTGGTATTTGCTGAAGAAGAGTGTGAAAGGCAGAGCCAGCAATCCCTGGCAAGGGTTGAATTGGTCTGGATTAGGAGGGAATGGGTAAGGTTAAGTGTTCATTTGAGATGAATGGAGGTGAGAAAGTTCCTAATGGGTGTAGGAGAGGATGGTTGGTATAGAATGAGAAGTAGAGCTAATCCCCACTTCCAGGGTCGGGATTGTCCCAAGGAGGGGGGAAGGGTTTGTTCGGGACCTAGAAAGAAGGAAGTCTCATCCCATGGGTAATCGAAGTCCCCTTATAGAAGGAAGTCCCATAGAAAGGTGAGAATCCTGATGTAAAGGGAGGGGGGACAGTAGCTAGGACCTGGAGGATTTGTATTGTGAGAGAAGGTGGGCTTCCTGGGAAGTCAGGGTTGGTAGGGTCAGTACATAGGGGGCACGTGCATGGGTGCTCACTCATTCGTCTTCTTCCTCTGGGATGTGGGCAAGGTGGAGTCTGATGGGCCCAATCTGGTGGCTGTAAAGTTAGGGGACTCCAGCTCATGTGATGGAGGTGTTCTGGGGATGGGTTTTAATCTGAAAAGGTGGAATCATGGGGTATATCCTGATAGTTTAGCTGCAGTTGGAGCAGTTAAGAGTACCTGATAAGGGCCTTGCCACGAGGGCTGTTAATTATTGATGGATTTCCTTTAGGAGGAGTAGGGGGGATGTCTCCTGTAAAAGTTGAGGGAAGACCTGATCAGCATGTTCTTCAGTAATTGTATGATGAGATTTAAAATGGGGACTTGGTCTCTGAGAGGGATCTCTGTGGAAGGGAAGTTTCCTAATAAGAAGGGTCTTCCATACATGAGTTCAAAGGGACTAAGAAAGGAGGGTGCATGGGGGGGATTGCCCTGATGTGCATAAGGGCTAGAGGTAGGAGAGTAGTTTAAGATTCTTTAGTTTTGAGAGTTAATTTAGTTAGGTGAGACTTAAGGAATTTGCCTTTTCTACCTTGCCTGAAGATTGGGGCTAGTGGGGGAGGGGGATGTAAGTTCCACTGGATGTTCAGAGTGGAGGAAACCTGTTGAGTCATTTGAGATATGAAAATAGGTTCATTATCTAATTGTAATGAGGTGGGTCAGACGTAGTGGGGAATGGCTTCTACCCAGCCTGAGACTGGGTTAAAAGATATTTGAGGGTTAAAAGATAATTTGGTTCTTTTAATAGGGGGCATGTGAGTGAAATCAATTTTCCAGTCTTGTCCAGGGATTTGGCCCCTTGACTGATGAATGGGGAAAGAAGGAGGTCTAACCTGTCCTTGGGGAGATAGTGAGTAACAAGCAGAACAGGTTTTGGTGATATCTTGCAGTAGGGAGACTAGGCTAGGACATGTGATGAAGGGGGTTAGGAGTTGTAAAAGCAGTCTTTCCTATATGTAGGGAATTGTGAATAGCCCGTAAGATATCGTAGGCCTGTTCCTGGGGAAGGATATATTTTCCCTGAAATTTTAACCATGGATCTTCCTGAGTGGCCCCAAGAGCTAATAGGGACTGAATTCCTCTGGAGTGTATTAGGGTGTTATATGAGGTATAGCTAATAGTTGGGGACATTGGGGGTTCCTCTGAGCCGCTGCCTTGGCTTCCTGGTCTGCTTTGTTATTTCCCTGTATTACGGATTCATTCCTGACTTGGTGTCCTTTGAAGTGTATGACTTTTAAGAAGGCTAGAAAAGGGGAGAGAGGCTCCTAAATACCAAGCAGGAAGACCTATTGAGACTTTCAGTGATAGTGTCAAGGACTGTGAATGAGCGGTGGAAATAAAGTCTAGGCTCAGATATAAGGCCTTAAGCAACAGGAGAGAGCCTGGGTGGGGCTGCTTTAGCTTACTAGGAGAGAAAGGGTCCCTTTGGACATTGGGTGATCAGGTCCTGACTTAATGGACAACATAAAACCTTCTACCTATTCACAAATAACCAGCTGTAGCCAAAAAGTAAACAACCAGCATTTACATTTATGAACACACTCATACTTTTAAGAAAATATACATTCAACAAAGTACAAGAGGTCTTCTATAATAAAAACTAAAAGCAGGAGAATTAAAACTTGTCTAGCAATCAGTGTTTCAGTATTTTATGTTATTTAAAAATATTTAGATGTTTATCATTTAACCCAGCAATGCTCCAAAGACTTTAAGTTATTAAGACTTTGGAAAATTATGTATAGACATATGAGGCTGGAGAAAAGGCAGGGGGAGGAGGGAGCAGGCCCAGTAGCCTGTTCTAGGACTGCAGTTTCCAGGTTTCTAGCAGCTTGTATTTAAACTGTCACATTTTTCCTTAGAGATAACATGCTAAGGTTTGGGTAACAATGAGTTCAACTTCTGATAGTAGCAGGACTGTTAAGTAAGCTTTTGCAGTTCTGTAGTAAAGACAGCTGTTCTTTGGGAAGAGGGGTTGAGAAGGTGCTGAGGTGAGAGCAGTTTTCAGAGTATTAAAGGGTGAGAATGCTGGCCTTGGAATCTAAAGGCTCAGTGAGGGGGGTCCCTTTGCCATGTCATGTCAGAGGAGCTTTGCGAGAAGACTAAAGTTAGGAACTCAGAGGCGAGAGTACCCAGCGAGCCTGAGAGAAGAGAAGGGGACAGTCATGGAGGAGATAAGGCATTTACAGTCTAAGGATTGGCACAGCTTTGTGGGGTGAGAGTGAAACTGAGGTAGGTCATTTGGGACAACTGGGTTTTATGAGGGGATGCATGGTATCCCCGGCCGGACACCGAGGGAGAGTGAGAAAAGAGTGAATGGGGGTATTTAGTAAGATGCAGTGTAGAGGTGATGTGGCTAATGACTGAGGGGCTAGTCTGTCAACCCCCATAATAGAGACTGAGGACAAGGGTCCCAGTGAACTTGGGGAGGGCAGAGTAAGTGGCTGCTGTGTCAATTAAGACAAGATCAGCTTACCTGCCACCGCAGTCATTACCCGAGGCTCTGTCCTGGTGATGTAAGTCTGTGGGGCCTTGTCAAGGCCTGGGCAGCTTTAGTCTTCCGTGGCCAGTTCCAGGAGGTCTGGGAACTCCAAATCGGATCCAGAGGGTGGCCTTGCTGAGATCCAACCTGGAGGGGCCAGACTACAGTCTGATTTCCAGTGGCCTTCCCTTCCTCACCTTGGGCAGGGCCCAGGTGGGGTCTCGGGCTTGGGCAGAACTTGGCTCAGTGTCCTTCCTTGTTGCATCTGAAGCATGGGCCCAGAGGTGGCTTAGCCCCTGACTTACCCTCGGTTGGAGGACCGGCACTTCATTTGGGGTTCGTGAGACTGGTGGCTAGGAGCTGAAAGGCCTTTGTTTGGGCCTCAGCCTTGGCCTGATCTCGCCTCTGTTTTTGGATTTGGGTCTCCTCATTTCTATTATTAAAAACCTTAAAAGCCAGGTTAATGAAGTCTTTCTGAGGGGTGTGTGGACCTGTGTCTGTTTTTTGAAGTTTATGGTGTTTGTCGAGGGCTGATTGGGATATAAAATGGGTGTTCAGAAGAAGGGCTCCCTCTGGGGAAGTGGAGTCTAAGGTGATAAATTTCTGTAAGGCCTCCATGAGGCGGAAGAGAAAGAGAGCTGGGTTTTTGTCAGGGCCTTGAGTAATTTCATTGTTTATCATAATTGACCATAATACCCTCAGTTCCCTTAGGGATAGAATGGGCACAGGAATAGAAGAGGCTGTTGAGGAGGGTGGTCTTCGGGTGGCCCAAGAGCAAGTGTTAGGTGGGAAAAGGCTGTTTTGGAGCTTGCATTTTTGGGACTTGGGCTCTCAGGAGCTGGGGGAGATGGTGGTTGCTGGTTAGGAGGGTCTGGGTTTTGGGGATCTACTGCAGGTGAGGGAGGGGATGTGTAAGTGGTTAGAGGTTGGTGGTCTGCTGGGTCAAAAGTAGATTCAGAATTAGAAGTGTTAGGGAGGGGTATGATGTTTTGTGTGAAGGAGAAAGACCTGATGGGTAGAGCAGGACTGAGAGAGAGGATTGGGATTAAAGGGTGAAAAAGGCCCGGACGTAGGGAATCTCTGACCATTTTCCATTGCAGTGACAGCAATTATCTAAATTGTGCAATGTGTTAAAATTAAAAGTGCCGTTTGAGACTTATTATCTAGTTTATATTGTGGCCAAACAGTGTTACAAAATAAAATGAGTTGGTTGGGCATGATCTCGCTCGTGAGTGTGCAAAGGGAGTGTTGGCATGGCTCACGAGAGAGGGAAGGTGAGTGACAGACCACAAATCCACAGTTGACTATTTAGGGCCGGTGTCCCACTGCTAAACAAATCACCATGAGAAATGAGAGGTGACCCTCTCGACTGGGTGTCCCCAATCTAGAAGGACCCAAAGCAAAATGGCTGAGGAGTCTTCTGGTCTAGCACTAGGACTTTTGAGACAAGAGACTTTCGAGAAGTCAGTGAGAGAGAGTGGGCAGAAGACTCGAGACAAGGGAAATTGTGGAACGTCAGTCACTTAGAGAAGATTGACTGGTGTGGGATGGAGGGACAGCAATGGAGAAGGAGAGATTCCTGATCCAGCATCCTCTTTGGCTGGTTCGGGAGGGTCCTTAAGGGAGGGAGGCCTAATCAAGGCCAGCAACCGAGTCACCGGAGTAGGATTCAGAGGTAAGCCCAGGTCCAGCTGCCACTGCCTACTGCTCTCCGAGTAGCAAACTCAGGATGATCAAAGCCGGGATGGCTCCCTATCCCAGTGGAACCCTCCCAGGTTTCGGCACCAAATGTTAGGATCGCCGAAGGAGGAATGCATGAGGCCAAAAAGGGTAAAGAATTATGAATTTATTAGGTCATTTGGAAATCCAGATGAGCCGAGCCCTAAAATGGCATCAGCCCCCAAAGACCGGGGAGTCAGAGGTTTTTTGTTTGTTTGTTTTTATTTAAACATTTTTTTTTATTATTAGTTAAGGTATTACAAATGTGTCCTCATCCCCCCCCCCATTAACTCCCCCCGCCCCCCCCGCCCCCCCGGCCCCCCCCCCCCCCCCCGCACACTCATGGGGAGTCAGAGGTTTTTAAAGGAATCTAGGTGGGCTTTTTCTGAGCGAGAATTCTCTGTGCAGGTCCGGATTCTGAGAAACTCCGTAGGGGAGAGAGAATGGTCTTAGCAAGTGGAATGTGGTCTAAGCAAGTGGAATGTCCATTGTGAAGTGGCCTAAAGGTCAGTTCCCGGGGGAAGGGTTATCGATTCAATTATTTGATCAGACCTAATAATATTTGCTCTCTTTTTTGCTGTTTCAAATTAATGCTCACCAAGTGAGACTTTGGTGTTAATTTTATTTCAGGGTGGCGGCTGCGGGGAGAGAGGTCTTCCCCACATAGCCTGAAAATAGGCAAAGGGAAGTAAGAGACATGTGAGGTTGGCAAGAAGGTTTCTGGGCCTAGATGATCAGTGGGGGAAGAATTCCCTGGAAAATCGACCAACCAGAATAGCAGACAAGTAACCTTGCTTGCCTGGGCTGGCTACGTTAACAAAATTATATATGCTCTCACTTAAACCCAGTTCCTCACCATTTTCCTTCTCATCTTCCAGTGGATTTTTTTCCCCGCCATTTTTTGGTTTTCCAACACACTTTTTCAACACCATCAGTTCTCTGGAATCCACCAAGCCTAAGGGGCGAGGGGGGTTGGATCACCACATCCTACTGTCTTTGGGAGAGGCAGGACTGGGAAGCTGTTTCAGCCAGGAAGGCCAAAATCAAGAGTGAGGTGTAGGCCCCGTCATCATTGCTCAGTGGTTGAGCATTGACCTATGAACCAGGAGGTCACGGTTCCATTCCTTGTCAGGGCACATACCAGGGCTGTGGCTTGATCCCCAGTGTGGGGTGTGCAGGAGGCAGCCGATCAATGATTCTCTGTCACTGATGTTCCTATCTCCCTGTCCCTTCCTCTCTGAAATAAATAAAAACATATTTTTTAAAAAGATTGAGGTATAGAAAGTTGTAAAATAGAAAAAGTGGAGTTCGTGAATTGGTTTTGTTTTTGAGGTGTTTTGTGGTTTTTTTTTCAGTTTTGGATGGCTGTCATGAGGAATGTTTCCTTTGGTTTTAGCATGCTCCTCCTCCTCCCCTTCCCCCTTGTTTTTTTTTATTCAAGAGAATCTTCAGTCAATGGGATGGTCAGATCATACAGGTTGAGAACTCACTCCCCTCCAAGCATTTCATGAAAAAGCTGCTTATTAATCATGTAAACTATCACCAGGATGTGGAAAGTTTGACAAATTTTTTTAAATAAAAGAAACAACTTAAAAGAAAAAAAGAATTCAACTGAAATGATTTATTCAGGTGGCAAGCAAGTGGGTGGTAATGGCTTTGTAAACATCCATGAATAAGAAATTGAAGACTGCCCTGAGCAGTGTGCTCAGTTGGTTGGAGCATCATCCCATACACCAAAAGGTAGCAGGGGTTCGATCCCTGTTGGGGTGTGTGTGCGAGACAAAACTATCCATGTTTTTCCTCTTTCTTAAAAAAAAAGAATCAATTAAAAAAATTGAAGACTTAATCCAGAGAGCTGATTATTAAATTTCCCACTTGGTTGTGTAAATATATGTGTATAAGACATTTTTTTGAGCAATTTTAGAAATTTTCAAGGTATTTTTGATTTGTGCTAAATAATTTGCAGCTCCACTGAAATTTGAAACCAGATCTGGTTACATCAAACTTCAGAAACTGATTACAGAATTCTAAGGTGATACAGTGCCAATGCTGAGAATTTCTTACAAGGAGTTCAGAGGGCCCACATGTTTTTCTTTTCCATTTTGACCTCTAAAATAACATTTCTAGAGATAGAAGACTTGTTGAATCACTTACCTGAAAATAATCTTCCTTTTGAAGTTTCTCTTTTAGGCTTAAGTAAATATGATGGCTTTTTTTTTTAATCTGTTAAAGATATGTAGGCGTACCTGAGATATTAAAAGATTTTATTTTTGTATAAATATAAATATATCCTTTTATGAAAGTAATTGTAAACTATGAGCTTTTGTCTTTATTTCTTGTATAAACAAGGGCAGATAGTAACATTTTGAGGTTTATTGCCATTGTATTCTGTCAAACTATTTGGAATTATGTCTTGCAGTTATTTCACAACAAAATGCTTGTTGCTTAGCTGTTGCATTTAAGGCAATTTGAGTAGAATACAGTACATTCTTTTCTTTTTGTTAGAGCATACTAACTCTCGTAAGGTAAAGCAACAACAAATTTTTATAGTACTTTTTAATTTATTTTTTGCTTTCTTAGAATTCAAAATTTAATCTGGACACTATAATAAGTTTTTTGATAATTCTACTTTTTTATTATCATTGATTTTTTTGAGAGTGGGAGGGAAAAAGGGAGGAAGGGAGAGAGAGAGAAACATTGATTGGTTGTGTCCTGTATGTACCCCGACCAGGCATTGAACCCACAATTTGGGTATGTGCCCTGACTGGGAATTGAACCAATAACCTTCCAGTGCACGGGATGACACTCAACCAACTGGGCCACATCAGTCACGGCACAATATATTTTTCTTATTGAAATGATATAGATTGTGATAGGGCTATAGTAGCAGAAATGGAAAAGAAGGGTATCCTAGAAAAAGACATTACTATTTAATAGAGAAAGTTGGTCTCCTATCCTCCTGGTTCTGGGTCCAAAGGCAATATTTTTTGTATTTTGAAGCCAAATGTAGAACAGTATTCATCTATTTTAAATTATCAATATAACTCCTTTCCAAATCTAAGTGAGACTATTTTAGGTTAGAATTTTGGAAACTATCATTGCTTTGGAGAAATAATTTTCTATTTTTTCATTAGAAAATTTCCTTTCCTTATACAGGGTAGGGTACAAGTAGGTTTACAGTTGTACGTATAGAAAATAATACAATAATAAATAATAATACAAGAATAAACTGTGTTTTTGTGTACTCAGAACTGTAAACCTACTTTCACCCACCCTGTATTTATCTTGTATCTTTTAGTATATGTTACAAATATGATTCTGAAAATCAAAACATATCTGCTTAATTCTTGTATACTAGAATTTTTTGTTTAAAATTATTTCTGTTCTTAGAAATAAATTTATTATATTAAATTTATGTAAACTATGGTTAAGATTTGTAAATATAAAGTGGTTAGAAAAAAAAATCTGTACTTTAAATGGTATTGATGACTATTATTTAGGAAGCAGTCCTGCCAGAACACCCTTTCAGTGGTGTAAAACAAGAACAGCAGAGCAAATGGACTGAAGAGTTGAACAAACAAATAGAAGATGACGGGCAAAGAAAAATAGAAGAAAAAATTGTATCTTCAAAGGTAGCTTACAAAGTTTTATGGATATAAATGGAAAAAATAATTTCAAAGTGAAAAATTTTTTTTCAATTACAGTTGACATTCAATATTACATTAGTTTCAGGTATACAGCATAGTGGTTAGACATTTATATAATTCATGAAGTGATCCTCCCTTGCCGTAAGTGTAGTACCCACCTGGCACCATACATAGTTATTATATTATTAGAGGCCTGACGTACGAAATTCTGCAAGAGTGGGCCTTCCTTCCCCCGGCTGATGGCACCGGCTTCCCTCTGGCACCCAGAACCCAGGCTTCCCTCCAGCCACCAGCAGGCACCCGGGCTTCGTCCAAAAGGACATCCGGTCTAATTAGCATATTATGCTTTTATTATTATAGATTGAATACTAGTATATTCCCTGTGCTGTCTTTTACATCCTGTAACTATTCTGTAACTGCCGATTTGTACTTATTAATCCCTTTATCTTTATCACTTAGCTCCCAAATCCCCTCTCATCTGGCAACTGTCAGTCAGCTTGTTCTCTGTATCTGTGAGTCCATTTCTGTTTTGTTTTTTATTTTTGTTAATCCTCACCCAAGGATATTTTTTCCATTGATTTTTTTTATTTTTTATTTTTTGAGAGAGTGGAAGGGAGAGGGAAAGACAGAAACATTATTGTGAGAGAGACACATTGATTGGTTGCCTCCCACACACACCCCACCAGGGCCGGGGAGGAGCCTGCAACCGAGGTACGTGTCCTTGACTGGGATTGAACTCTGGACCCTTCTGTCTGCAGACTGATGCTCTATCCACTGAGCTAATCTGGGCTTTTTTTTTTTTTTTTTTTTTTTTTAATATTTCACAGCCTGACTGGTGTGGCTCAGTGATTGAGCATTGACCTATGAACCAGGAGTTCAGGGTTTGATTCCAGGTCTGGGCACATGCCTGGGTTGTGTGCTCTATACTCAGTGTGGGCATGCAGGAGGCAGCCAAACAATGATTCTCTCTCATCATTGATGTTTCTCTCTCTCCTTCTCCCTCCTCTCTGAAATCAATAAAAATATATTTTTTAAAAAAAATATTTCACGTATAAGAAATCATGTGGTATTTTTCTTTCTCTGTCTGACTTAATTTACTTAGCATAATACCTTCTAGGTTCATCCATGTTGTTGCAAATTGTAAAATTTCATTTTTTTTATGGCTGAGTATTGTCCTATTGTGTGTGTGTATGTGTATGTGTGTATGCATATATGCATATATATATATCACATCATCTTTATCCAGTTGTCTGTTGATGGACATTTAGGTTGCTTCCATATCTGGTCTGTTGTAAATAATGCAACAATGAACAGAGGGATGCATGTATCTTTCTGAATTAGTATTTTTTATTTATTCAGATAAATACCCAGAAGTGGAACTGATGGGTCATAAGATAGTTCTGTTTTTAATTTTTTGAGGAACCGCCATACTTTTCCATAGTGGATGCACCAATTTACATTCCCACCAACAGTTACACAAGGGTTCCCTTTCCCCCATATCCTCACCAACATTTGTTGTTTGTTGATTTATTGATGCTAGCCATTTTGACAGGTGTGAATTTCAAAGTTTTTAAACTTAAAGATATTCTGAAACTATTTGACAAGACTAGATTATATGAGTTATTCTACATTTATTCTTGTGACCCTTTCACTGATGCATTTAATACTGCATTTTGCATAGTTTCTTGTAACTTTTTAGAAATTTCCTAATTCTTTGAATTTCTCTTATTCTCCAAGCTATTTATCTAAACGTATATGGAATCAATACAAAAGGCAGTTTTGTAATTTTTATGATGCTTATTCTGCATGGTGACTTAGAAATCATGTTTGATTGTCATTTAAGGTTTTATATGTGAGAACAATTGGAAACATTCTTAGCAATTCTTATTTGTCATAATTAGGGTGAGGAACATGACAGATGGGCAGTGCATTTTGATTCTCAGTCTCAGCTGTCCTCTCGGTCAACATACAAACAACCAGAGTACTTCTGTATCTCTCCGGACCCTCAGGAGCTGGCTGATGTCAGCAGTGTTTATACACCTACAACTGGAACCCAGATTGAACCTTTAGAAGAGGAGTATATAGCAAAACCTGTTAGAGGTGCAGCAATCCCAAACAGTCAAAAAACAAAGTAAGTTTATACTTCAGTATTTATTGATGTTTTAAAAAGTATGCTTTTTTAGGACTTATTATATTTATAGTATTTCAGTTGATATTCTATTTCAGGTTTGGTATTTTTCTGTAAAGTAGAAATGATTATAGATATATTCCAAACAAAAATGATTTAGTATCTTGTTAAATTCATATTTTGGTGGTTTTAAATAGCTAATGTATCTATCTTGCCAGCTTTCTCCGTTCTATGACTGCTCTCTTGGACCCAGCTCAAATTGAAGAACGAGACAGGCGGCGACAAAAACAGTTAGAACATCAGGTATTGCATTGTAAAGTATTGTTCTTTGCCTTATTTATGGCCAATAGATACCTAAGTAAATGGAAATTAAAAATTCATTATAAACTTACAGCATTGGCCCTGTCCAATCCCTTGAACAATCTAATCCCTACTCCAACGGACATTATATTAGGTTTATACTCATAGTACAGCTACCTGCTTTCCAGAAGGGAAGATTTTTAAAAATATGTTCTTATTGATGTTAGACACAGAGGAAGACAGAGGGGGAGGGAGAGAGAAACATCGATAGGCTGCCTCCTATATGTCTTCTACTGGGGATCAAGCCCACAACCTGGGCATCTGCCTTTCCTGGGAATCAAACCAGTAACATCTTGGTATATGGGATGATGCTCAACCAACTGAACCATACCGGCTGGCAGAAGGGAAGAATTTTTTTTTAAGCAGGAGAAAAGCATATAGATTTATTTATTTATTTATTTATAATATATCTTTTATTGATGATACTATTACAAGTATCTCCCATTTTCCTCCTCCCAGCCCCTCCCCACACCCCCAGGTCTTCACTACTCTATTGCCTGTGTCCATGCATATCGATATCTATAAAAGGTTAATATGTTAAGTGTCCCTCTGGCTATGAAGTGTACTGACCACCAGGGGTAGACACTCAATGCAGGGGCTGCTGTGACGTGCACTGGTCATTTACAAAGAGACGGCACCACAGACCTGGTGCTGACAAAGCAATACTCGGCTTCCCCCAAGTGGGACACAGGCCCTGCCACCATCCTGGAGTGACAGCCCACCAAATCACAGCCAATGCTGCCAAGACTCCATGGCACAAAATGCGGCCCACAGCCCAGCCCAGCCTGGAAACAGTGGCTGTGGGCACTGGGTAGTGACATAATGTAGCAATGCCCGTCTTCCTCTCCCTAGTGACAGGCCATCTTACCTAATAGACAAACATGTAAACTGACCGTCCCTCCACTACGCTCACCAGCGAATCAGGAGAGTATGCAAATTAATCCAACAAAGATGGTGGTTAATTTGCATACGCAGGTGTGGAGCGAAGACTGCAGGCTGAAGAGGCTTCGCTTCTTGGCTGCAGCCGGAGCGAAGGCCTGGGTCCCAGGTGCCAGAGGAAAACCGGTGCCAGCAGCCAGGGGATGGAAGGCCTATTGCATGAATGTCTTCGTGCAACAGGTCTCTAGTTTAACAATAATCGGCACCATGGACCTGGCACCCACAAAGCAACACTTGGCTTCCCCCAAGTGGGACACAGCCCCGCCACCACCTGGAGCGACACCCCACCAAATCGCAGCCGACGCTGCCGAGACCTGATGGTGCAAAATATGACCCCCACCCCAGCCCAGCCCGGAAATAGTCGCTGTGGGCACCGGGTAATGACCTCATGTAGCAATGCCCGGCTTCTTATCCCTAGTGACTAGCCTCCTTGCAGTTTCTTCAGCCCAGGAACACGACTTGTATAATAGCCAGGTCGAAACATTTTACACTTTAATCAAATATCTGTGAAGCGTTTTCACATGTCTCATCTCATTTGATCCTCACAGAAGGCCTGGAGTAGGTAGATAGGAGACTTGGTGGAATCCTATTTTCATTAGCCAGAAAACAGAGATTTAGAAACTTGACCCAACTGAAAAGAAGTAAGAAATGGTGGACCTTGAAAATGACTTCAGGTTTTCTGACTGCACAGAATATAGTCAAACACTGCTGCAGTTAAGTATTTTACTCTTTGTTCTCCCTGCGTGATCTACAATAATAATCTTTGTGTTGATATTTACTGCTGTGTTGCTGACAATTACCTGAAAGAGAGGTTGGGGTGCTTCACTGGGCTGGAAAAAGTTTAGCTAAATCAGAAAGCAGGTCTAATTAAGCAAGTTTATTTTATATATAGGAGGCTTAGTTGACTCCCGCATGCATGATACAGACAAAGCTCTCGGTGGCGCCAATCACACGTGTTTCGATCTGTCATTTGTTGATCGTGAATTTGGTTGACACTTATGTTATAGAGAAAGGGCAAATAGCGATATCAAAATATTCTAATTAATTTCCTTTCGATGTGCACAAATTCGTGCACTGGGCCACTAGTAATTATATAAGTTCTTTGGTTTATCTCTTCTCTTTGGGTCTTATTTTGTTAATCAATTCATTTTGTTCATTAGATTCCACAAATAAGTGAGATCATGTGATATTTGCCTTTTTCAGATTGGCTTAATATTTTGAGAAGATTTTTAATATATAGATTGCATATATGAAATGGTACTAAATCTTAATGTTGGATATTTTTAGTTCTCCTGAATTCCGTCAGGATGAGAATTACTTTCTGTATACTGATAAACTTTTGTTTTGGTGTTTGGTTTAGAAACACCAAAGCAAATACATCCTGGGTTTTTTTAAGTTTGTGGCAGTGATTTATATGATTATTTATGTCTAGAAAGCCATCTGTGCTCAGGTAGAAGAAAAGCGTAGGAAGAAGCAGTTGCAAGAAGAGCAAAGAAAGAAGGAAGAACAAGAAGAGGAGCTTCGCCTAGCACGGGAACGAGAAGAGATGCAGAAACAGTATGAAGAAGACATACTTAAGCAAAAACAAAAGGAAGTAGGTATTTATATTCTAACTGTAATATTTTAGAGTAAAAGTGGATGTGTTCTTAAAGTAAAAATAACCGAAAGTTAAACATTTTCATGTATTTTGAAATTGTGAAGCTTTATGGGGAAACATTAAAGATTTGCATAAAGAAAGTTATGAAAGTTAAGGAGCATTCTGGAGAAGTTTTATTTCAAATGATTAGTGATTAGTTCACAAATGTTATATTGCTTGGGTTTTTTTCTCCACTAAGAAGGAAGTCAAGATGAGTTGTTATAGCACAAAACAAAAATTATCCACGTGCTTGATCTTGAAATGTTTTCTAAATGATTTTTAATATATTAATGTTCTAGAAATGTTAAGAAAATGATTGGCCTTTTTGTCTGTATTCTCTGGTGAATAGGAGCATATATATGTAGAGTGATTGACAGGGATTGATAATACAGTTTGTTGCTATGTTAGAGGTTTCCTCTGTGCTAATTAAGGGCCTTTTAAAAAGACTAGATATCCAAAAAATAAATACGTGAAAATAAAAAGAGTAGATATCTGGTTGGCTTGGAGAATTGCTATATTAAATGTTACAGACAGTATAGGTATGGTGGTGTCAAGCTGAGTTGACAAAGAGCAACTCATACATTGACATCAATTACCAAAGATTCTTGAGGTTTACAAAGTAGAACATAGAGCACTTCCTTTGCAGTAGGGAGGTGGGGCTGAAAGCCAACATTTCTTGCCTTTTGCACTTGTAACCTTCAAAATTAGTAAAGGGACACATGGTCTGCGTTCTGATTTCATTATGTTGAATAGGCTGAGTCAACTACTATGAAATAGTTAACTATGTGTTGTTTTTTCATGTATAACTATATACATGAAAAAAATCAAAGTATCTTTTGCTTGAATTGCAATAAATGCCCATAAGATTTGTGTTTTACCTCTTAGTAATCTATTTTTAATATTAATAGAATTCTGATGGAATTGACCATTGGTTTAGAAACTTTGAAAACTTTATTAGTATAAATTGAATGTAAACTAGTTCTTATATTTGTGGTCTAACAAAGCTGTAGAAAAAGTTTAAACTTCTGGTCAAGACGTTGGAGTAGGTAAATGTGCTCATCTCCTCCCACGATTACATCCAAATTACAGCTAAACTGCAGAACAACTATCATTGATTATCACCTGAAGTCTAGCTGAACAGAAGTCTTATAACTAAGGATATACAGAAGAAGCCAGGTGGAGACTGGTAGGAAGCACAGAGATGTGGATCTGGCTGTTTCCACACCTGCATGTAGTGGTTAAAAATTGAGAGGGATGTCTCAGCTGCACAGGTCCCCCTGAGGAGCGAGGAGTCCCAGCTCCATAGCAGGCTCCCCAGCCCAGGGTTCCATTGCCGGGAAGAGAAGTCCCCCCTAACTTTGACTTCAAAACCAGCAGAGATTGTGGAGTAAGATGGAGGTGTCCTGGAGTGCACAGACTTACTTGCTGACAGTCACTCACTCTGATCTTCAGCCCTGGGGCAGCAACTTGAAAAGCTCAGTGGACATATGGAGTAGAACTGAATTGTCTGGCTTCAGGCCAAGGGTTGTATGGCCAGCTTTCTCCTAGACTTAAGTGCTGGCAGAAGCCATTGTTTCTTTGTTGTGCCCAACCCACACCCAGCCTGCAGGATTAAGCGATGCCAGATCTGACTATTCATCGTTCTGGCTAATAGCAGTCATCCCATCTGTTGATTCCCTGATACCCTGCCCCACCCAACTTTTGGGCCCACCCAAGTTGCTTCCAGTGGCTTTTCCATACAAACAGCCTGTCTTAGCTCATGCCTCAGACAGTCCTGAAATCTTAAGTGTTCACAAATTCCAGATAAGTAACATCAGACCTCAATGTGTTCTGTATCTCTTGCTAGGCAGCCCCAACTCTGGCACTAGTGGCAGCTTGCCTCAGTTCACAGCTTAGCCTCTCCCACATACCACCAAGCCCAGCATCAATGGCAACCATCCTCAGATCACTTTGTCTTATACCAAGTGGCCCCGGGCAGAGCATAGGCAGTAGCCTACCTTGGCTGCACCAGAGCCTCTCCTAAGATGCTCCAGAACAAATACACCCAGTGCCAGCTTCAGACCACACCAGAGTACCACCCAATCACCTCCACAAAGGATACACCAAAACGGTAGACTCTGCAGGCACCAGAGCCTTGATAAAATTAGGGTAAATCCCTGCACAAGAGTTCCTGTGCTGTAAACAAGGCCAGCCTTCACAACCAGTCAGCCTGAGGGTCAGTTCCACAGAACACACAAGCCACACATAGGACCAGGTAGATTGAGCCAGTCAGTACCATAGGACACCTATTACATAAGGCCACTGTACTAAGACTGGGAGACATAGCAGTTCTACATAATACATATAAATAAATGCAGGAAGGCAGGCAAATGAGGAGACTAAGAACCATGTCCCAAATGAAAGAACAGAACAAAATACCAGAAAACTAATTAAATAAAATGGAGACATGCAGTCTACGAGATGTAAAGTTCAAAACACTGGTCATAAGGCTGATCAGTGAAATTCAGGGAAGAATGAATAGTTAGATTATCTCAGTGAGAACTTCAACAAAGAGACAGGAAACATAAAAATAGAGATAGAAAATATAAAAAAAGAGCCAATCAGATGTGCAGAATACAATGACTGAAATGAAGAATATATTCAAGGGAATCAACAGTAGTTTATTTAAATGAAGCAGAGATTTGGAAGATAAAGTAGCAGAAAATCAGTCAGAACAGCAACAAGAAAAAAAATCCCCCAAAATGAGGCTACATTAAGGGGTCTCTGGGACTACTTCAATCATACTAACATTCTTAACACAGGAGTACTAGAAGGGGAAGAGAGAGCAAGGAACTGGAAATCTATTTAAAGAAATAATGATGGGAAATTTTCCTAAACTGCTGAAGAATATAGACATACAAGCCCAGGAAGCACTGAGAGTCCTAAACAAGATAAACCCAAAGAGGACCACACCAAGACACATCATAATTAAAATGTCAAAGGTTAAAGACAAAGAGAATCTTAAAATCAGCAAGACAAAATTAGTTAATTATGTACAAAGGAGCTACCACAAACCGTCAGCTGATTTCTCAAGGAAACTGGTAGGCCAGAAGGGATTGGTATGAAATATTTAAAGTGATGAAAAGCAAGGACCTACAACCAAGATTACTTTATCTAACAAAGCTGTCATTTAGAATCAAAGGACAATTAAAGAGCTTGCCAGATAAGAAAAGGCTAAAGGCATTCATCATCAAACCAGTATTACAAGAAATGTTCAAGGGACATCGAACATTTGTAATTCAAAAGACAAAAAATAAAAATATAAAACATGAGTAACTACATACCTACCAATAGTTACTTTAAATGAAAATCAATTAAATGCTCCAAATGAAAGAAATAGGGTGGCTGAATGGATAAGGAAACAAGACCCATACATATACTACATACAGGAGACCCGCTTCAGCTAGGAAGACACAGACTGAAAATAAAGCAATGAAAAAAGATATTTCATGCACTGGAAACAGCAGAAAAACTGGGGTAGCAATATTTATATCGGACAAAATAGACTATAAAACAAAGGCTATAGCAAGAGACAAAGAAGGACCCAGCAATTCCACTTCTGGGTATTTATTTGAAGAAACCCCAAACACTGATTCATGAAGACATATATATCCCTATGCTCATTGCAACATTATTTACAGCAGCCAAGATATGGAATTAAACTAAGTGTCCATTAATAGACAAATGTGTAAAACAGGTGGTACATATGTACAATGGAATATTACTAAGTCACAAATAAAGAATGGAATCTTGCCATCTCCAACAACATGGAATTGATGTAGAGGGAATTATGCTAAATGAAGTGAGTGAGTTAGAGAAAGGTCAATACCATGATTTCACTTGCATGTGGAATCTAAAAACCAAAATAAATATCACATAGAGAGACTCATAGATAAAGAGATAATTTTGATGGTTTGGCAGATGGAGGGGAGGGTTAGGTGAAAAAGGGGAATGGTTTAAGATGTGCAAATTGCCAGTCATAAAAACAGTCATGGGGATGTAAAGTATAGCAGCGGGAATATGGTCAATAATTTTGTAATGTCTATGTGGTGTCAGATGGGTAGGTACTACTAGACTTGTTGGTATGTTGTAAGTATATAAATGTCTAGTCACTATGTTGTACTCCTGAAAGTAATATAATATTGTATGTCAACTCTAATTGAAAAATAGCCTGGCCAGTGTGCCTTAATGGTTGAGCGTTGACCTATGAACCAGGAGGTCACGGTTCGATTCCTGGTCAGGGCATATGCCTGAGTTGTGGGCTCTATTCCCCATGGGGGTCATGCAGGAGGCAGCCAATCAGTGATTCTCTCTCACTGATGTTTCTAGCTCTCTTTCTCCCTTCCTTTCTGAAATCAATAATAATAATTTTTAAAAATTAAAGTTGTATAAACCAACAACAAAAAAGACAAAAACCCAGTGGAAGAATGAGCAAAAGTCTGGAACAGGTACTTTACCACTTTACAGAAGAAAAACAGCCAGTGAATATTTAAAAAGTAGCTCAGTCCCATTTGTTATCAGTGAAATGTAAATTAAAACCACAATGAAATGCCATTCTATATCTACCAGAGTGACTAAAATTAAAGACTGCTTAAAAAATAAAAAGATATTAAAATGTAAGCTACCAAAGGGAAGGAATTTTCTCTGTTGACTCTTCTAGTATCTTGAATACAACTGGGTACATAGTAGGAGCTTAGAAAATATCTACTGAGAGAGAATATTCGAGTTTGTATGTGTTTGGTAATTTACTTAATACATTTTTTTACTTTAATATTGATAGGAAATTATAACTGTCAAGACAAATGAACTCTTCCAGACAGTGCAGAGAGCACAGGAGCTGGCACAGAGAACAAAACAGGAACAGAGGATCCGAGAATTGGCTCAAAAGGGACATGACCCTTCTAGGCTGATTAAAAATCTTGGCGGTAAATACTTAACTAGAATTTTATTTGTAATATTTTTTGAAGTTGATTTTAAATAATTAACTATTTTAATACTTTTAACACAACTATTAATTAAATATTTTTAAAAGAATTTTAGACCTTGAACTAATGTATCTTTATAATACGTATTTTATTTGGGAAATTGTCTTAAGAGTACAACTAAATAATAATATACTTTTCATCTATGTTTTTTTATTTTGCTCAGAGTATGTAAAGTGAATATTTTGTACCTATTTTTATCGAGACATCTATTGAGTAGTCTCCCTATATTCAAGAAGGGATTAGAATTCAGGTAACTTTTTATAAGAAACATTAGGCTAGCCCTTCTAAATTATTTTGCATTGTTCATATTGATTAATTAAAGACTTGCGCATAGTTACTGCTACTCATAATTTCTATTAATATTCCTGAACTATTATGTTATCACAAAATTTATTTCCCTTCCATTTGATACAGTTCAAGTGGAATTTAATGAATCTACTAAGAACATTCCAAATTCAAGACATGGCTTGGATGAAGTCAGTGGTAAAATGAACACCTGTATCAATTCTACGAACTCTCCTAAGAAGGATACTGGTGTGCAAACAGGTATTTGTTTAGAAATTGTTATTTGGTTTAAATTTTACTTAAGGTTAAAGTCATAATTGTAATTAAGTTCAAGTAATTTAAAGTTTAATAATTTAAGGAAGTCAAAGTTTTTGGTAAGTTAAAAAGTAAAAGGATCTCTTGGTTTTTCACTTCTTTATAACAATTTTATTGAGATATAATCCAATAGTATAAAATGAAACCTTTTTATAAACTAGTGTTTTTTTAAAGAGTACAGTTCAGTTTTTGTATTGAGTTGTATAACCATCATCACAATGAATTTTAGAACATTTTTATCACTCTAAAAAGAAACCCAGTACCCATCAGCAGTCATTCCATTTCCTCCCTCCTCTCCATGTCTAGGCAACCACTAATCTACTTTCTAGCTCTAGATTTGCCTATTCCAGACATTTCATATAATTGGAATCATACCTAATGTGTGGTCTTTTTGTGTCTGGGTTTTTTTTTTCCACTTTATCATAATGTTTTAAGGTTCATCCATGTTGTGTTATGGGTTAATGCTTCATTTTCTTTTATTACTGAATAATACTCATTTTATGAATTTCCTACAATTTGTTTATTCCTTCATTAGTTGATGGGCATTTGGGTTACTTCTCCTTTTTGGCTATTATGAGTATACTGCTATGAACATTCATGTGCAAGTTATTATGTAGAGATATACTTGCAGGTGTCTTGGGAGAGATGAATAGCATTGCTAAGCCATAGAGTAACTGTATGTTTAGCATTTTGAGGAACTATCAAACTGTTTTCCAGAATACTTGTACCATTTTATATTTCCACATCTGCAGTGTATGAGGGTTCCAATTACTCTATATCTTCGTTCACAATTATAATTGTGAACTAATGATATTGAGTAACTAATTATGTTGAGCATGTTTTTACATGCTCATTTAAAAGTTTTACATAGTAATAAGGTAATATCCATGTTAGGTGGGTACCATTATCATAGGTCTTCATGCTTACATGAATTCTTTCAGGCCTCTACCTATCTATCTCAAAAATCGTTTTTTCTGTTTCTAAAATAACTTTCTGCTCTCTTTACCTTTTTTTTCAATTGATGTATAATTGACATGTATATTAGTTTCAGGTGTACAACATCATGATTTAAAAATTTTATATTTTTGAAATGATCACAAGAACATTTAGCACCATAGTTAAAACTTTTTCTTTTCATGAGATCTTTTAAGATTTATGCTTTTAGCAACTTGCAAATATTCAATATAGTATTTTTAATACAATTGACCATTGAACAACATGGGTTTGAATTGTACTGGTCCAGTTATATGTGGGTTTTTTCTAATTGACCTGTGTAGCTCCATTGATCCACACAGTTTCAAACCCGTGTTGTTCAAGGGTTACTCTGCTGCCGGAAATCTGAATATGCAGGGCCAACTGAAGTTATATGTGGATTTTCAATTTTGCTGGAAGTTGATGCCTCTAACCTTCACACTGTTGAATGGTCAGCTGTAGTTACCATGATTAAGTTATGTCTCCATGTCTTATTGTGTAGCTGGTAGCTTGTTTGTTTTGACCCTTCTTTCACCCACTTCCTCTACCACACCAACTGTTCTCTATATCTATGCGTTTGTTTTTTTGTTTCCACATATAAGTGAGATTATTAGTATATGGTATTTGTCTTTCTCTGACTTATTTCACGTAGCATAATGTCCTCAGGGTCCATCCATGTTGACTCAAATACTAAGATTTCATTTTTTTATGGCAGAATAATATTCCATTGTGTGTATGAGTATTGTATGTATTCATACTAAATTTCTTCATTCATTCATTCATTCATGGACACTTAAGTTGCTTCCCTATCTTAGCTATCTACATATATATCAGCCTAAGCAACTGAACAACCGGTTGACTGCAGCCGCTTCCCCTCCTTAGACGCTCCATAAGGATGAAATAAAAGCGGCTGCCAGGTGGCTCCCAACAACCAGTGCTAAGGTCAGCGGGATGGATCCAGATCCCAGGCTGGCAAGGGTGTCCCACTGCCCATCCAGAGGGCCAGAGCTTCCCCAGATCAGGACTGACTGGGTGTGAGCTGCAGCAGGCACAGTGGGGACAGGTTGAGCAGGAGCGGCAGGCGGCATTGGATTGTCAGTTTCATCCTGATCCCCGCAGGCCATGCTGAAGGACCCCACCTGTGCATGAATTTGTGCACCGGGCCTCTATACTAATAAAACTGTAATATGCTAATTAGACCAAATGTCTTTTGGACGTCCTCCCTGACAAAGCCAGGGGTGTGGCTGGCCTGCAAACTGCCCAGGGCCACACCCCCCAGTGGGGACCCCCACCCTGATTGGAGGAGTGGCCGACCTGCAAACCACCCTAGGCCCGTCGCTCAGGCTGGCCCCGCCCCCCAGTGGGGATCCCCACCCCAATTGGCATGGCCAGCCTGAAAACTGCCTGTGGCTTCTCGCCCAGGCCAGCCCCTGCCCCCAGCAGGGACCCCCACCCCGATCCAGGGGCCCCTTTAGGGGAGGCCAGCCAAGCCCCACCCATGCACCAGGCCTCTATACTAATAAAAGGGTAATATGCGAATTAGACGGGGACACCTTCTAGACATCCTTCCAGACAAAGCCATGGTGGCAGGGCCAAGGCAGAGGCGGTTGGGGGCAAGCAGGCCGGTGGGGCGGGGGGGGGGCCGCGGGGGGGGGGGCAGTAGAGGGCAAGCAGGCCAGCAGGCAGAGTGGTTAGGGGCGAGCAGATAGGCAGGAAGGTAAGTGGTTAGGAGACAGTGGTCCCGGATTGCGAGAGGGATGTCCAACTGCCAGTTTAGGCCCTATCCCTCAAGGGTGTCCCAGATTGGAGAGGGTGCAGGCCGGGCTGAGGGACAAACCCCCCCCCCCCGCCATGTGCACGAATTTCATGCACTGGGCCACTAGTCCTATATATGCAAAGTGATCCTAACGGCAGAATGACTGCTAGACCAGTCACTGTGCGGCGCCCTGACCATCTCTTGGTTGTTTTCCTGGCCGGCAGTCTCCAATTGCCTGATGGCCACCCACGCACGGCAGGGGTGGGGCCAGCAAGCAGGAAGGAACAGCCAACCTCTCGGTTCCTTCCCCCAGCTGTTAGGCACAGATCACCCAATAGCAAAAGCGGAACCGGGGATTGGTGGCGGTGGTGGGCGGAGCCGGCTGCAAGCAGCTCGGGAAGATGGCCCTGATAGCCCAGGCCTAGGGATCGTACCTGCACACAAATTTTGTGTGCTGGGCCTCTAGTATATACTAGGTGTACAGGTTAATAATGAGGATTTTGTAACTAAAGAAAACATGATAATTTCAAGGGAAACATCAAAAGTGCTTTATTCAAAGTAATGTCTATCGCTAGCTACACATTTCCTCATCTTTCAGGTAATTTGTAGATACCGTCCCAATAGAACTTTTCTTGTTTTGAGGCAAACCATTCAGAGACCCAATTTTCCACTTCTTCAAATGTTTTAAAGTGCTGCTCAGAAAGTGCATGTGCCATCAATCAGAACAAGTGGTAATCTGAAGGAGCAAGGTCTGGTATATACCGTAGGTGGGTTAACACTTCCTAGGCAAGATCTTTTAACGTATCTTTAACTGGTTTTGAAGTGTGTGATGGTGCATCATCATGAAGCAAAATTACTTTGCCATGTCTTCTGGAACATTCAGGTCGTTTCATCATCAAAGCGTGGTTCAAATTGATTATTTGTTGTCAGTAGCAATCAGTATCAACAGTTTCACCTCATTTTAGAAGCTCATAATACAGCACCCCTTCCTGATCCCACCAAACACAGAGAGCATTGTCTTCTCTCGGAAGCGATTTGGCCTTGCAGTTGATGTTGATGGTTGACCTGGATCAACCCATGATTTTTGTGCATTTGGGATTCTCAAATCCCCTTTTCATCGCCAGTCACAATTCGATTTCTTTTGTGCCATTGAAGCAACATTTTACTGATGACTTCTCAGTTTTCCATTTGTCTTTCGTTCAGTTTATGTGGCACCCATTTTCTTTCTTTTAAAATCTTTCCCATTGTTTGTACACGATTGGAAATTGCTGAGCAACATTTAATCTTTCTGCAAGTTGTTTTTGAGTTTGACACAAATCTTCATCCAATAATGCTTGTAATTGTTAGTCTTCAAAATTTTTTGGTTGACCTGGACGTTGTCTTTCATATCGAAATCATCACTTTTAAAGCGTTTAAACCACTGTTCACAGTATCTTGAGATGGAGCATGTTCACCTTAAGCTTCCCAAAATATTCAGCAGCACTTCTCTTCAAAATAATGAATTAAAACTTCCCGCAAATGCTTTTTTGGCATGAAATTCAACATTTTTAAGTGTAAAAATACCTATGATGTTAACACCTTCAGCAAATTTGACATAAGTTTTGAAGCTTGTTGTCAATACAACAAAATAGCATACATATCAAACTGCATCTATATCAACATATGTGTTACTACACCTAGTAAATAAAAGCCTATGTGACCATTTGGTCACTATGACACACACTGACCACTAGGGGCAGATGCTCAACGCAGGAGCTGCCCCCTGGCAGTCAGTGCGCGAGCCACTCAGCTGACTGATGAGTGGCAGATGCTGGGCTCATAGCTGGCGAGCACAGCGCAATGGCGTGAGCCTCTCCTGCCTCTGTGGCATTGTCCTACTGAGTGGCAGCAGGCGCAGCAGGGCCGGGATGAGTGGAGCGTTATGGCACCCGGCCCAGCCTTGGGTTCCTCCCTGGCTGCCTGCTGCTTCACGCACTACTACGTTGTTGGGGGATGGTAGACTGCTGGTTTCAGCCCGATCTCCGCAGGCCCTGGAGATTGGACGGAAACCGGTAGTCCAACATCCCCTAAGGCAGTGGTTCTCAACCATCTGGCCCTTTAAATACAGTTCCTCATGTTGTGACCCAACCATAAAATTATTTTCGTTGCTACTTCATAACTGTAATGTTGCTACTGTTATGAATCGTAATGTAAATACTGATATGCAGGATGGTCTTAGGCGACCCCTGTGAAAGGGTCGTTTGACTGCCAAAGGGGTCGCGACCCACAGATTGAGAACCGCTGCCTTAAGGGGTCCCGGATTCTAAGAGGGTGCAGGCCAGGCTGAGAGACCCCACCATTGCACGAATCTGTGCACCGGGCCTCTAGTCTTGAATAAAATGGCGAGAGTGAGCAAACTTTTGTCTTGTTCCTGTCTTAGAATAAGCTTTCAACTTTTCACCATTGCATATGTAATCCTCTGTTATGTTGAGGTACATTTCCTCTCTACTCACTTTGAGAGTTTTTATTATAAACTAGAGGCCAGTTCATGAAATTCGTGCACTGGGGGGGGGGGGGGGGGCGTGTCCTTCAGACTGGACTGCACCATCTCGCAGTCTGGGGAGCCCTCGGGGGATTTCCGACTGATGGCTAAGGCCCCCTCTCTGGGGCCTAAGCTGTCAGTTGGACATCCTTTGCGTTGCCACGGAGGCGGGACAGGCTCCTGCCATCGCTGCTGCGCTTGCCAGCCGTGAGCCCCGCCCAGGGCTTCAGGCTGAGTGGCACTCTGCCTATGGGAGCACACTGACCACCAGGGGGCAGTTCCTGTGTTGTCTGTCCCCTGGGGGTCAGTGCGCATCATATTGACCGGTTGTCCCGTTGTTCGGTCTATTTGCATATTAGCCTTTTATTATATAGGATGTAAGTTGAATTTTGTCAAATGCTTTTCTGCCTCTGTTGAGATGATCATATAATTTGTATTCTTTCTCTCATTGATTTGCGTGTATTGAATCATCCTTGTATCCCTGAAATAAATCAAACTTCCTCATGGTGTATAATTATTTTAATGTATTGTTGAATTCACTTTGTTAATATTTGCTGGTGATTTTTGCATGTGTGTTTATGAGGGGTATTGGGTTGTGATTATACTTTCTTGTGGCATACTTTTCTGGTTTCAGTATCAGGGTAATACTCATTTCATAAAATTAGCTTTGAAGCATTCCCTTATTCAATTTTTTTGTAAGGTATTGGTAATAATTCTTCTTTGAATGTTTGGTATAACTTACTAGTTTCATTTATTTTTTCTATTGTCTTTTTAGTCTCTATTTTATTTCTGCTGTGTTATTTCCTAACGTCTACTAACTTTTTAAAAAAATTCTTTATTAGTTAAGGTATTACAAATGTGTCCTAATCCCCCCATTAAACCCCCATCTCCCCCCCTCCCCCACTCATGCTACATCTACTAACTTTTTGTCATTTTTCTTTTTCTAGTTCCTTACAGTATAGATTGAGATTTTTCTTGTTTCTTGATGTACGCATTTATTGTGATGAACTTTCCTCTTGGAATTGCTGTTACTACATCTCATAACTTTCAGTTGTATTTCCATTTTGTCTTAGGGTATTTTTTGAAATTTTTTTGATTTCCTCTTTGACCCATTGGTTATTGAGTGGCATGTTGTTTAATATCCACATGTTTGTGATTTTTCAGTTTCCTTCTAATTCATTTTTAGTTTCATACTATTGTGGTTGGAAAACAGTGTTTGGTATTATTTCAGTCTTGAAAAATTTATTGACCTGTTTTGTGTTCTTACGCATGATCTATCCTGGATAATATTCTGTGTGCACTCAAGAAAAATGTGCATTCTGTTGCTTTTGGTTAGGCTGTTTTGTATATATCTGTGAATTACATCTGGTCTACCATTTCCTGTATGGTCAATATTTTCTTACTGATTTTCTGATGTAAGTGGGGGTATTAACATCTATTATTACATTGCTATTTCCCCCCTTTATGTCTGTTAATAATTGCTTCATATATTTATGGGTACATAAATATTTATACATTATATCCTCTTGTTTGATTGACCTTTTTATCATTATATAATGTCCTTCTTTTATCATCTCTTTACTTTTAGTTTGTGTGTGTCTTTACACACACAAGTGAGTCTCTTGAAGTCCTCCCTTATCCACATATTCACTTTACGTTCTGTTAACTTTGATTAACTGTGGTGCAAAAATTTTATATGAAAAATTCCAGAAAGAAACAATACATTTTTAATTGCATGCCATTCTGAGTGGTATGATGAAATCTTGTACTGTCCCACCTAGGACATGAATCATTCTTTTGTCCAGGAAACCTACTCTGTATCTGTGTGCTACCTTCTCATTAGTCATTTTGTTATCAGACACATAGGTCAGTGGAACAGAATAAAGAACCCTGTAGTTACTTGTAAATTTAAAATTCTAATCATAAGTTAAAGTCTTTCCAAGGTGGTTGTTCAATTGTTTATATAGTACAGCTGTGCTAGCTGAGCACCTCCACTGAATATTAAAATTTAACTCGTGGCCCGGTGCAGATTCTTGCACATTGAAAGGAAATTAATTAGAAGAAATATTTTAATATCGCTATTTGCCCTTTCTCTATAATAGAATGTCAGAGATGAAAGAAAATTAATAAAATTTATATGAAAATAATAAATTGATAAACAACATTGTAACAAAGACATGATATAAAAATTGATAAAAACAACGACTGATAAATTGATTAAACTTATTCTATTATCTCCCTGTATACCACATTAAGAGTAAAAACACTTTGAGTGCTTGACTAATTTCCCTTGTGATGAAGTATTTACAACTTTAATGTCACACGCTGTTTGAACTTGAGAGAAAGCAACATTATAACTGACCATGTCCAAAAACTTGTTCAGGTAGGAATATTCCTACTCTGTCTAGATTGGCACCAGCGAGTGCTTTATATGTATCGCACACGCACGAGTCAACATTTATTTTTAAATTGCCATTGCACGTCATATGTACCAGTCAGACGGACATACAATAGGTAACTTAGCCATATATATATATACACAGATAGATAGATAGATAGATAGATAGATAGATAGATAGATAGATAGATAAAAAATTTCAGTATCTCTTTTTCTTGAGTGGTGAAACTTTTCCTGTTTTTTACAATGGAAAAAAGTGAAAGGTTGTATGTGATTGAGCAATGATCTGCAGGGAAAGCACAATGGTACGTGAGATATGAGATAAGGACTTAAACTAGTTAACTGCCACACTATTTTGAATTTAAAAAGGCCCATCACTTGAGTCTATAGGTGCTTATGGCATATGAATGGTAAAAGAACATGAAATGCAACGTGACTTTATATCCACAGCAACATTTCCCTAAAAATTTGGTTCCAAGAGAGGAGTTCTTTTCCCCCACTTCCTCTGGAATGAAAACTGAAGGATATTTTCCAGATCCTTTTATTTTTATGTACTTTGCTAATTTCAAACCAAGAAAACTTCACATCTCACAAGATATTTTTTACATTGCTTTTGATGAAAAGTTTGTCAGTTACCGTTGATAGAAAAAAATGTAGACTTTTTCTCAGAAGTATACTTAAGTATATAAGATGGTATTACATATGGTATTTATATATTCAAGTGAAAGCCAAGACAATCCTGTGGGGTTTTGTTTAAAAAATGGTCTAAAAGAAAATGTCTATATTATGTGATGCTACGAATGAATCATACGAAGTTCTGATATATAGTATAACATAATCAAGAGTGGGGAACATCCGGCCTGCAGATTGTATAAAGCCTTGCCAAGGCATTAGGGATGAGTTAATTACATGTTTGACCAAATACCGCAGGCTAATTTTTAAGTTGATTATTTGTATGGCCTACGAATGTTATAATTATCCAAATGGCCCTTGGCAGAAAAAAGATTGCCCACCCCTGGCATAGATGATCCACTTGAGAAACCTAGGGTGGGTGAACAAATTTAGAGACGGAAAGTGGAGTGGAGCTTGCTGGGGCTGGGAGAGTGTATGAAATGGGAGATTCTGCTTAGTGGGTACAGGGTTTCTGTTTGGGGTGTTGAAAGTTTCTAAAATTGTGTGGCATTGGAAGTGTGCTTGATGCCACTGTACTGTACACTTAATGGTTTAAAAGCCCAGCCACAGGCTCAGTGGTTTGAGTTTTGACCTATGAACCAGGTGGTCACGGTTTGATTCCCAGTGTGGAAGGAGGAAGCCGATCATTAATTCTTTCTCATCATTGATGTTTCTATCTCCTTTTTCCTTCCTCTCTAAAATCAATAAAAATAGATTTTTTTAAAATGGTTTAATGGAGGAAATTGGAACCCTTGTGATTATTGGTGGGAATGTAAAATGGTGCATATAGCAAATCATATGATCTAGGAATTCTTGTATACCTGCAAGAACTGGAAAGTAAGATCTCTAAAAGATATTTGGACACCCATATTCATAGCAGCGTTATTAACAATGGAAACAACCTATGTGTCCCTTGACAAATGAGTGGATAAACAAATGTGGTATACAGTGTATTATTGAGCCTTAAAAAGGGAAGAAATTCTGATACATTCTACAACATGGATAAACTTTGAGGACATTATGCTAAGTGAAAAATAGCCTGTCACAAAAAGACAAATACTGTGTGACTACTTACATGAGGCACTTAGTAATAAAATTCATAGAAACAAGTAGAATGGTGGTTGCCAGGGACTTTGAAGTGGGAGGAATGGGAGATATTTAATGGGTATAGAATGTGTTTTAAGAATTTTAAGAAAAACATTTTAGAGGGCAGTAATACAACAATTATTATTTTAAAATGGTAAATCTTGTTAGGTATATTTTAACCACAATTTTAAGAATCATATTAAGCTCTTTTTTCAGATGACTTAAATATTGCAATATTCACCAGCGCAGAATCACAGTGTGGATCAGTAATGGAAAGGGAAATTATACATTGTTCATCTCCCGAGATTCCTGCAGAATTTAATGAACAGTTTAACACTCAGAAAAAACAAGAACTAAGAAGTCAGAATAAAGGAGCCAACTTAGAAAAAGAACACAGTTGGTGTAATGACCAGTGTAGTCAGTTCACAAGAACAGAGAAACAAACAAAACATATGAAGAAATGTTCTAAAAGACCTGAATGGAATATAAATAAACCACTCAAAGGGTATATTCCAGCATCAGAAAAGTACCCTAAACAGCTTCAAAAGCAGAGAGAAGAAAAAAAAGTAAGAAGGCAAATGGAACTGCTACATTTAGTAGAAAGAAATAATCCTGGAAACCTCTCTCAAAACAGAGGCACTTCACCAGTTCTTCATTCATCTCATCAAGACACAGAGCCAAAGTTCAGGTGGCATTTAGTCAAAAAGGTAAAGAAAGCTCTTCTATCTTAAAATATATTTAAGAACATGTACTGATGTTCTAGATTGAAAACACAGTTCCCCACATGCATGTTTTCACAAGGCTGTTTCTATGTCTGAACTGGAGTTGGTTTACACTGGGGGATGGCAAACTGGCCCATGGGCAAATCCATCCTGCTGCCTGCTTTTGTAAATAAAATTGTTGATACCCAGCTATGCTTGTTCTTTTATGTGTTACTTTGGCTGGCTTCACACAGCAGCTGCTATTTATAGTAGCTGAAACAGAGATCATATGGCCTAGAAAGGCAAGTGTTTACTATCCGGTCCTTTATAGAAAAAGTTTACCCTTAAACCTTATATAGATTAAAGCTGTTCTTTATTCAAATACCCATTCAGAACTTATGATCCATATAAACAGGATAATTTATAAAATCAGAAAATAATGGATTGGTTCTGACTGTGGAAAATTACAAAGTCCATCTAGTATCTTTTATCCAAATATTATCCTTAGATTTTTTTCAACAAATAAACACAAAGTATTGTGGAAACATATGCAAATACTATTACTATTTTCTGCATTTATCCATCTTTTAGGAAGAAGAACCTCTGAAAATTAATTATTTCAGCAAAGAAAGGTATGTTATGAATAGATTGATTTCCATAGTTAGTACTGTGTATGTGGTACAAAAGATACAACATATTTGCTCAAAATATAGGTGAGGTCAAGTATATATGTATTTGAAGACAGAAACATGAAAGTGTGATTTTTGAGGTGAGGAATAGAGGTTTAAGGGAAAGGGTAGCTGGCATTTAAAATTACCTAGATTTTGAAGGCTAAGTTGGATTGGGTTTAGGTATGTAAACAAGTGTCAATCTAAGACATTCTGCTTGGATTGTGTGGGGGGAGGGAAGAAATGACTGGTGTGAATAATGAAAAATTCAATTAACCAATGAGAGATTTATAACTTAGAATTTTTATGTCTTTATGTAAGAAATAGCTGGTTCAGAGTTGTCTCAGAATGTGGCTCTAACAGCAAGTTTAGGTCAGATGTAAGTATATTACTTTATGATGAATTGAGAAACATTAGAATTAAATAACCTAGTGTTGACCCCCAGGATCTAGTAGTTTAATCCCTATCCCACTCCACCCCCAGGAGAGTATACATATCTTTAGCAAGTACTATTAAAAACTCAAGTTAATCCCGTTCTGTTTCTAAAGGTGTTATAAGTACATTTAGGATAAATTGAAATGTAATTAAAGATTAGATATGGTTAATCTGAAATATACAATTTACATTGGTCCTTATGCTTTTTTTTTTTTTTTTTTTGAAAAATACAGGTGTCAATCACCACCAGTTCCTGTGATGAAAAACAGAACTCAACAGACACTGAAAAACAGTAATTACGAAAGAGAGGATCTGATCTCAGGAGGCAATCAAACAGAGTTATCACCCAGGATTTCTGAACCATCTCATTTTATTCCCTATGTTCGAACCAATGAGATCTATTACCTTGATCCAGATGCGCCATTGTCTAGGCCTCTAACCCAGGATCCTCAGTATCAAAATCCACATAGTAAGTATTCTCCCCTTTAATTGTAAATTCAAAATTGGTATTCCTATCCTAGAAAGTATCTTAACAAGGTTTGCCCAAGTTTTTTGAGGTCCATTATTAAATTTTGCTTGGTGCTTTCCTAGGATATAAATTCATTATGAATCCTTAGAATATATTATGGCATAGTGCTATATATATCATAGAAATGTTTTTGTCATTTTCATCTGGCTTTAGATTGTGACCAAGAACGACAGCTATTTGACTTGGACAGGGACCCACTTCTTAATCCTAACTTGGTGAAAAACAGGGATAGACAGCAAGCAATCCTAAAGGGACTATCAGAACTGAGACAGGTATGAACTTTTCTTTCATGAAGTGTGGATGTGACTTTTCTTTGTCTGTGTTGGGATGACTCTTTTACCAAATGCCAGGTTGGTTACATGATTTATGTGACTGCATCCCAGTTAAAAATCAGTATCTACAGGGATGGAGAAAAAGTAGGTTTATAGTTTATATTTTTGTATTATTTTCTATAAGAACTGTAAATCTACTTTAGCCCCACCCTATATATGTTATTCTTGAATTGAAACGACTTTCAGTTTGTTTCACTTAGCCATGCTTTAAGAATTTCCAGCATCAAATAATGATACAGTTCAAATATTAAGACATTTTTATTGAATGAAAAACAAATTCATACATTGTAAGACATGACCAATCAATAAGGCCCTAAAACCAAAGGCAGAAAATAAATATACAATTATGGTATAAGAGATTCTTAGAAATGCAGTTCACACTTTTTAAAAAGTGGATGTGTTGGCAGTGTTTAGAATTGAACATTGACACAAGTCCCAAAGAATAGAATGCAATATGAAATTATATGTATAACCTTACTCAGACTACTTTTTATCCCAGACCAATTATGTGAATTCTAATCTTTTTTAGGTAAAAAAAAAAAAAAAAAGGCTCGCAAATTTTTTTCTGCTGTTTTGATTCACAGTGTGCCTTTTGTATTTGGGGAAAATACACTGCCATTTTAGGAATGCCTTTTTCCATGTTAAGTCATTTATCAGCAATGCCTCTTGCATTGCAAATTGGTGACTCAAGTATTGCTTACTAGTTCTTTCTGTAGACCTAGAAAATAATCCTTACTAACACAGGATTATGAAGAAAACTGTTCTGTTTTTTTAAATGATAGGTTTGGTTTCATACAGATTTAGATTTTTTACCTAAAACTACTTTGTGGAGACAGGTCAGGATGAAGGAATATGATGTACACATTCATCCCCATATTATTTCAGCAGGGTTTTGTATTAGCCACTAAACACTAGGCAGTGATGGCGAACCTTTTGAGCTCGGCATGTCAGCATTTTGAAAAAAACCCTAACTTAACTCTGGTACTATGTCACATATAGAAATTTTTTTAAATTTTATATATTTAAATGCCATTTAACAAAGAAAAATCAACCAAAAAAATGAGTTCGCGTGTCACCTCTGACACGCGTGTCATAGGTTCGCCATCACTGCACTAAGAGCATTTGGCGGACAGAAAGGGGGGAATTTCAGCCCCATAATTATATTGACTTTAAGAATAAAGTCATCCCTATTTGTTTCTATACTAAAAATATAATCTTCAAATATTGTAATAGCTACACACCTTACTAACATATCGATGTGATTTCAGGGCCTTCTCCAGAAGCAAAGGGAGTTGGAAACTAATCTCATGCCTTTAGCTGCCAATCAAGAAGATAACTTTAGTTCTTCATTTTCAATATAGAAAATCAAATCCTTCACATTTGTCTTCCAAATTATAAAATGTCCTCGTTGCTTAACTGTATTTTTTCAAATAGCCTAGATTTATTTTTAAATGCTTATTTAAAATTTGTATATTCTGTAGTAAAATGCTGTATATGTATATATAATTATTTTTTAACAATAAAACACTTTTCTGCTCTGTCACAATCTGGGTATTAAGTCCTATAAAAACACATTCCTACTTACCTTAACACAGCCTGGAGTCTGTAATCTGTTAATAGACAATGTTGTTCCACACTTTTTAAACACCTATGTATTTTGCTCTATAAAACATTTAAAGGTCTTCTTTTGAAGTGCCAAAGGAAAAGTCTGGTTTAATAGATCCCAACTTTTATGACTTTTACAAGTTTGCATTAGTAATGGAGAGGCAGTTATTGGCAATAGCTATGGGTTTAAAATTTGTCTCCACCACATACTTTATCTGTGAATTTAAAAAGTTATTTTAATCTAGCATTAAAGTACTTACCACCTCAAAAAGATACTTCTTTTCTAAGACTACCAGTTTATAAATGTATAGGCAAAGGGTTTGTTCCAAATTGTCCAGTGCCTTTAATAAACCTATTTTTTGAAATTGAATTAGGATAAGTCAAGGGTCACATAAGCACTGGAAATAATTACCAAGTACTCTAAAATAATAGGTTGACCAGAATTTTAGCAACATGCCAGAAGATAAAAAATAATGCTGCCTGGTATTAAGGCCTAAGTCTTATGTACATAGTTTATAATCTAAAAATGAAACGGAATTGTTAGATAAATCGTGAGGTATTGAGCCAAAATCCTGTAAATATTAATATCACTGGCTTATACCTGTGTAAAAACACTATACAAAAGCTTAAGTGAAAATAAATAGTTGATACATCATTTCAGCAAAAGTAGTTGGTATCATCTAACAATAGAGGAAAGCCATTGCTGTTCACTATCCTTTTGCAAACACCTTGTTTTATATATAAACGACTTCAATTTGAAGCCAAAGTACAGATAACATACAAACATAAAACTTAAAAAGTGCCAACATGAGATAATTCAAGTACAATATATGTTAAAAATATATATATATATTTATTTCAATTTTCATATGCTTTAACTGTAACAGGCCATCATGATTTAAATAAGAGGGGGAAAAACATTTGAGAAAGGACAGAAACCTCTTGCTTAAAGAATGAAATATAAATTGTTAATTCACTTTTAAGAAACAGAAAAAAAGTCCATTAACAACCTATGTAAAAAAAAGTTAACTGTAACTATTTCTCTTTTGAAGATGGCCTGCAAAATCATTTTTCCCCCAAGCTTTCAGTATAAGCAGATAAAAAGTAATTTTCACTTTCTTGAGACTGACTCGATGAAAGGGCATATGGTATTCCCAAAAATGTCTGGTGAGTGAGAACATTAAAATGACTACACTGATGGGACATATTTAATTGATTTTGATAAACCTGAAAGTTGCTATATGAATCTTGTTCAGCTGAATTGTTGTTCTGTCCTTCAGAGCTTGCATCAGCAGAAGCTCTCTCTTCAGAATCAATTTGATAAGTCTTATCTTCTAATAAACTTTTTTGCACGTCAAGAGACGATTGCAACTCAATTTGAATATTCTTATTTTGATCTGTTCCACGTGATCCTTTGGTCTCTTTCGCCAATATTTCTGAACTGCTGTACACTTCTATTTTTGAGATTTCATCCCCTGAATCCAGAGACATATCCTCTTCATCCTTTTCATCGTTTTCTAAAAGAGCTACATTTAAAAAACAAAAAGTCCTACTCTATTGAAATACACAATTTAAATTTTAAAATTATACACTACTCACACAATATAATGCGTCAGGGTCTGCAAGTCCACAATCCCTTAAATCTTGGTCTTCTGCCACAAGTTCACTTAGTCACAACACTCACACTAGGTGTGAATGTCCAGATAATCCGATGCTAAAAGCTTCTGCGAAATGTGTTCACGTTTAATGTTGGGAAATCCCAACTCCCAGCTCCAAAGGGGTTAATGTCAAAACAGCATCTAAAGTTATACGGTAATTCAGTATTTGACAAGACAAATACAAAATAAAAATTCTGACATCTAGCTTCACTGGATAACTAAACTGGTTAGCTCTATCAAATGATCTCTGCTTTTCATCAAAAACAAAAAGGCATCTTTTACATAAAACCTGGAACCAAAGCAGAGGCCATTAATGGCATGAAAGACTAAAGCTATGGATATCCCTACTACTTTGTATTAAATTACTTTGTACATCTGGGGATATTTAGTACCCCAGTGCCAAATCCCCACTTCTGGTGTCCTTTTAAAAAATATGACCCCTTCGCTGATAACAGCAGCCAATAAAGCTTACAATACCTCAAAGAGAAAATGCCTACTTTATAGTGTGTAGTCCACAGAAACGAACAGCTTGTATTGACTACTGTATATAAATGCGATTTTGTGTATACTAAAAATGATAAATTCATTGAAACACTTCCCTGAAGCTGTTTACCTGTGGTGTGAGTGGTTTCAAAATAGGCATCTCATCATATGAAAAGAGTGAAACCATTCCTCTTTTTCTGTCTGCCTTAAAGAAAAGGAAAACTACTAAAACATTACCTGACTGCGACTCAAGAGTCTCATTAGCACCAAGCAGTGGAAGGTTTTCTTCTGTGACTGAGTTGTGATAGCCCACGAGATTTTTAAAGTTTTGCATAAAAGCTTCAGCAGATGCAACTACTATTCCACTATCTGTATAATTGGAGGGCATCTGGATATTCTTTTCTAAATTAAAAAGAAAATGTTCTGAGTGTAAAATACTTAAAAATGTGCATGGACAAATGATGCCTCCTCCCAGCCCTCCTAAAATTCTTTCCACCACCCTTATCAGAATCATAGCTTAGCTATCAATACCCACTATGGCCCCACAAAATCCTTTCATCTACATTCTTATATTACTAGTAGAAAGCTGAAGACCACTGCTTACCCGTTAAAAAGACTATGTGTCGTTGCTGTATATTCTGCGCCTGAAGTCTGATAAGGCAGTCCAATTCTGGAGCATTTCGTGTTTGTGAATCACAATTGTGGTAAGACAAAATTTCAACCAGATGTTTCTTCTGATAGACATTCAGAAGCGTCAACAGACTTAGAGCTTTAGCATTCAACCTGTGAAATTAAGTAGTTCAGTATCTCCTAAAAGTTACTGTGGAAGTTTCTGCTTCAAATTAAAACTGTAATCTCTAACTTGAGGCAACTAATGACAACTGCATTGCTTAGCCCACTGCCTGATACAGGGGTGCTTCTTAGGGGAGAGAGCAGCAATTGTGCAAACCACATGTAAAGTTCAGGGGCTTTCTCTGCAGGCAAAGCTTGACGGCCAGCTATTCAGTGTAGACTAAAATCTCAACCAGTCACTTATTAAGTAACGAATTTACAGTTTTTATTTTCCCCAATTTAGAACTTTAGTGAAGGCATAAATGGGTAACAAAAAAAATAAATGAACAATAAATAGTACAAACAACTGACTACTGTCAGGAACAGGATGGTATTAACTTTGTACAAGTTAGAACTTTGGGCCTCAGTACTGCTACCTGTTATGTAAAGATAAGATTTGAAGGTAAAACAAGCTTTTAAAACGTGAATTACTACCGCCAGGCTGGGTGGCTTCAGTTAGTTGGCATGTTGTCTCCTACACCAAAAAGGTTGCAGGTTCAATTGGTCAGGTCACATGCCTAGGCTGTGGGTTTGATCTCTGGTTGGACCACATATGGCAGCCAACCAATCCATGTTTCTCTCCCCCCGTCCCCGCCCTCCCCGTTTCTCTCCCTCTAAAATCTGTGAAATTAAGTATTCTCAGGTGAGGATTAAAAGAAAAAAAAGGAATTACTATCAAAAGTTAAATACTTTAAAATTATTTAAGCATAAATTTCCCTAAGTGTGTACCATGGAATATCAATAAATATTAGAAATACTTTGTGGTCTAAGTTTAAGAAATGCTGGTTGACAAAATGTAAAACAGAATTCTTAACTACAGAGTTGGTCGGATCCTTACATATGTGAATACATTATATGGACTCTCTAGTAGTAAGATACAGGATCCCAAACTCATCTGCTTACAGAATTGTTTGTGGAGCCTCCCAAAGTGATTGTTGCTCCAAGGTTCACACTTTGAAAAGTGACTTCTGGCCATGTAGGTGATTAGGACATAAGTGAATGTCCTGATCACAAATCCCCATATCATGTTGAGACCAATCCTTGTCTCAGTTAACTGAGCTGTTATTAAATTAGCAGCCTAAGGTAACCCTCAAATGGGAGAAAGCCTGATTTAGTTAGCATACACACTTCAGTAAAAACAATAAAGACTACTGATTATTCCATTTTGATTATTATTCAAAACCCCCAAGTAGCAAAGATTAAACCAATTTTACCTATATACATAACGAGAACTATCAGCAAACTTCTACCTAAACAATATCACTTGCAAATAGGCTAGAATAATTTAGTATCACATTCCCTTATGGCTGGTTAAGGAAAAACTGAACAGCATCCATAATCTATAAACACAGAGAAATTCAGAAAGAAATTTTGTCAACATCCACATGCACAAAATGTTAAGTCAACAACCATCATATAGTTTTTTTGAAATCTTACCTTCCCAGTTCCTTAAGTTTTTTCTGAAATTTACAGTGGACTTTCCATTGCCATTTTCCTTCTGGAGTACTAAGTTCTTCGAGGAATGTCAAAAAATTTTTAAGGTTCTCTGTTAGAGATAATGAAGTTGATTTTAAATTCAATAAATTACAATCACCCAAACTTAATTACAAAAGAAGTGTCTGGTGATATTGTTTAGAAACACCTATATTCCTAAGTAGTATTTTCTTTCCCTCCCTCACCTCTAAAGACACATTTTTATATTCTCTTTTAGATCTAAGAACATCACATCTACACATTATAAAAAAGAACATGTTGATAACAATAAACCAGAAGTAATCCAAGTGCAGTAGAGAGCCTTGCTTGCTTTAGATCAAATTTAGAGGAAATTATTTGTAAAGACTAAGAATGGGGAATTTGAGGTAAAAAGCTCAAGAAAATGAATGGAAATGTACTAGTTATCTGTGATTGGCTGAATGGATAATACATAAACAAATATGAGTCATTATTGAGAAAAACTTATGCAAGACAGAAGTTACATGCTCAAAAGAATGCATAAATCTTACCAATTGTGATAACTTCTGGATTTAGAATGGATTCATCGGACACAATAAAACCTCCAGATATAAATAATTCATTGTATGTATGATTTTTAACATCATCCAGACTATCAACACCAGCAAAACTAACACAAGGGAGCTTCTTTAAAGTCACCAGGCCAGGTACCTATTTAAGTGCAAAAATAAAAACAGAAATAAGGACAGATAAGGGAATGAACTGACCCTAGTGTGAAGTAACTAACCTACAAGAGAAGCCTTAACAAAATGCACCATGACTAACCTAAGCCAAGCACAAAATAATATTCCCAACATTATTTCCAAATATACAAACCAAGATTTATGTAATGGGTACCTACCATGACTAGAGAACACTCTAAGGAAAAGGCACAATAGATCTGAAACACAATTAAAAATGCTAACTTGTCTGGCCCTGTGAGTACAATCAGAATTCAAATGACAGCAAGAACCTACATACTGAACAGTTAGGAAAGGCTTCAAAGGGCAGCAGGACTTGAGAGGGGCTCAAAAGACTAAATGGGTATGCATGCATATAAGCATAACTAATGGATACAGACACTAGGGGGGTGAGGGCACCAGTGGGGGGTGGGGGAGCAATGAGGGCATAAGGACATATATGTAATACCTTAATCAATAAAGAATTAAAAAAAAGGGCTAAATGGGATACCTCCAAATCCAAGGGATAACGGCCAGTTTGGCAAAGGGGGTAAAATTGGGTTTTACCTGGGACATACAAATGAAGAGATGACAACAATATAAAGAGAGTCAGCAGACTTGAGTGACATAGGTCTGTGATGTGCTGCCATTTAAAATTTTGCAGGGGTACAGACTTGAATCTCACAAGCTGATTCACAGAAGGGTTGTTTAGGTCTCAAGCCCTAAATATCCAAACCTCAAGTTTTATCTCCTCTAAAGCTTACGAGGATATTTTTAAAATAAACAGTTTTAGTTTCAAAGGCAGTAAGATTCTATAATAAGGATGTTTTTGTAACCAAAAAAATAAGTGATAAATCTGACTTAATGTACCTTGTGGATGAAGCCTGCAATGTCTTCATTTTGAATAATAATTAATAGTTTATCTAATTTTGATCTTCTTTCCAAAAACTGTTCTGGATGACATTCTGTATTGCCTAACTTGATAAGATATTCCTGTTAAGAAAAGAAAACTAAATCAACATTACAAAGCTCTTTTGCAAGCATCCACTTAACAGAACTGCAAAATAAACTGATAAACTTAAGCTAGATCCAAGGGCCTCAGGGATCATCAAGTCTGCTCTTACTGAATCTAAAGCTCAGAGCTTGAATGGTCAGTCACATGTTACAATGCTATGCAATCAAAGCTAAGTAAATGCCAGTGTGGGGTATAAAAATAAACACAGTACAAACAAGGGATTAGCCCAGGTTCTTAACCCAGCTCCACTACTTATTCTGGGCAACCCAGAGTCCAATCATTAACCATTTCCTCACTCCCATTTTCCTTTTCTTTCAAAGCAGGCCCTTGGTTATCTGCAGCCATGTTATTGGTATACTCCCTCCTTCAGAGTTACAAACCCCTTTTCTGACCACTGTAGCTCATTTAATTCACAACATTCCCAAAATCTTTCATAAGGAGCTTCAGGACGTACAATGGTATTCATACTATAATTAGTCATGCCTGTCCAGTTTACACCTTCGAGCAAAATAGACTCCCATCTAATACCTCCCTCCATGCCGATGACATGGTACTACTACCTTCCAAAGGACACAGGTAGTAGGTTCAGGCAGAGCTCCCTTTGCTTGCTGGAGGAATCCAGAACTCGGAAGCAAACTGCAGGATCCTGGAAGTCACATTCCTCATTTCACAGACAGAGGAGCAAATTCATATTCTCAAGGTTGGCAGGCTAGTTAGCATAAATCTAAACCCAGCTTACCTCACAACCAGTCTACTGCTCTTTGTATCACACCCAAAGGGGCTGTTTCTATGGAGCCCCAAACTAAAGTAGATCAAAACTTTTGGTTTTGATTTAACCTGTAAAGCTTCTGGGCAGATCTGAGAGCAGCTTACGGTCAGGTAATAAAAAGATAAATTACTATCAGGCCTGCTTATAATTTTTGGTCTTTTAACATTAAGAACTTTAAATGACAGTTCATTTTAATGCATACAGTAAACCCTCGATTTAATGGACTTTGGATTTAACGGACAAATTTTTCAGTCTGTATTGTCATGTGAAAATTAACACCCTGTTAATTTTAAAATGCTTTTAACCAAGATTTGCCTATAATTAAATTAACAGGTTATTTTTTTGTTATTAATTCACTGTTATTTTAAACAAACTTAGCGAATAGGCCTATGTTGGAAAAAAAACACTGGTAATTTCGCCAACATAGATATTACGTATCTACAACTACAGTATACATATTTAAATCCAAGTCACTGCTCATAAACAGTGTTCAGCAAATGATCTGTTGTCACGTAGCGTGACTTTCTGCAGCAGTTTCAACACATGCCAGTCGATGTTCTGACGTGCGCTACGCCATGCCCCAGTAATGTGCATTTGTTTATTCTCGGTAACTAGTGAATGCAAGCATTTACTAGACCTATTCAGTATAAATTTTAAATTGCTGTAATAGAAAACATTTCTGTGAAATTAAACGTTTCACATATAGTTAATTTTAATTACACAAATGTGTCTAAGTAAAAACAGGTAAACTTGCCGTAACCAGTTTGGCTCAGTGGATAGAGCGTCGGCCTGCGGACTGAAAGGTCCCAGGTTCGATTCCGGTCAAGGGCATGTACCTTGGTTGCGGGCACATCCCCAGTAGGGAGTGTGCAGGAGGGCAGCTGATCAATGTTTCTCTCTCAACAATGTTTCTAACTCTCTATCCCTCTTCCCTTCCTCTCTGTAAAAAATAAATAAAATATTTAAAAAAACAGGTAAACTAATTTATCAATTTCTTAACATACGCATTCGGAAAACCTACTTTATTATATAACGGACTTTTGGCTTTAACAGACACCCCCTCACCCTAATTAGTCCTTTATATCGAGGTTTTACTGTACAATAACAAATCAGGTTGACTCCAGAAATCTTTAGGAAACTTAACCTTTTATTCACAGTTTTCATTCCTTGTTAACATTTTTCCCAGAAATATTCCAATGGATATTGATTAAAAGAATTAAAGTTCCAATCTGATTTCCTATCAGATTTGTAAATCAGAGCTTTTCCTCCCCTAAACAACAGAAATATGACTTAATCCATGCCAGAATGAATTAAAAGCATTTCCTATGTGTTATAATCAGTTTCACTTGTGGTGGGGGGAGGTGGAGTAATGCTGAGTACACTAGGCCCAGGGTTCCCATCTAGCCCCACACCAACACACAGTTATGGCCCAAAGAGTATACCGTGCTTGGGCACATGTTGCTGGCAGTGGGAAAAAATCGAGAAGCTCTATGTTCAATCATACAAGGCAAAATGCAACCAAGGAATTGAATTCCTAATAAGTCTGGTTGCATCCTCCCAAGAAACCACCGGGAATTAAAGACACACCGAGCACTCTCTTTCATTTCCATGCTCTGTTCTCCTGGGAACACCACATGAAGCATGCTGACATCAATAGGAGATCCCCAAATTGACAAAGGCTCAGGACATAGCAGCAGCATGGAGTTTCTGGGCCACTCTAGGTTTATAAGCCACTGATTTATAGTTTCTTCTGCTTCCTCTTACAAAACAATCAGAAATTCATCATGGCAAGTAAATTCCATAATTGGGAGCACATATTTAAAACCTAAGGCATTCCCTTAAGAAATTAAAATCCTACAGTTTAGTGAATTCTAATTGCTTAATATTAAACCCATAGAACTGTTTGGATATATAATTTACACACCATTACAAATTTTATAGACCTATGTCTAACCCTATACACACACAAATACGTGTTGTTGTTTTTTTAAAACCAAAAATCCCATCTACTCTGTAGCTTCAGTAGAAAAAAAACATATCTTGCAGTGAAGAATCTTTCATGACTGGGGAGTCTTTCAGGATCATAGTATTTTTTTTTATCAATAAAGGCTATAGGGAACCTGACATAATCAGGTATCAAGAAACACCAAAATATATTATCATTAGGTTATTCCTAGACAGTTTTATTTTTTTATTTGATTGATAAAACCCATGGGGTGTATAATGACAATTTCCTTTTCCCCTCTGTATCTTTCCTTCCCTGTCATTAAAAACCCAAGTATGAAATATTTAAAATCTTTGAACAATTTAAAGGTATTTGCAGTATGTAACAGGAGTCTTTAAACAATAATCTAAATTCTAAGATATTTACATCACAGGGTTTCAGTTTAGTTGAACTTAGTCTTTCATTCCATTCTGCATTAAATTATGAAAATATATTTAAAAAAACAAAATAATTCTTTATAGAGGTCAAACCCAACATGACAAGTTCATACAACATGACTATAAACTTCTCTTTTAGTTACCTTTATTTCTTTACAGAGCAAGCTCTCTTCTTCTTCATGAATGTAAAATTTCACAGTATTTCTCTGGACATCTTTCATGATTTTAACCAAACTGTTAAATACTTCAGGTTCTAACTTGCTTATAAAATTTGAAAGAGCTGGCTGGGCAGAAATGTCTACATCACTGGGTGATTTTCTTTCTTTTTCTTCTGGTTCCTGAGCAGTATCATCAGGTACAGTATGATCAGAAGTCACCATTAGCTCCGTGGCATGGTGTGGCTGGTTCACTTCTACTTCAGTTAAACCCAAAGTTGAAGAAGAATGCTGCTCATTAGAGTTGGTGTCTTTCAAAGTATCACTACAAAGTGGTTCAAGGTGTTTACTGAAGTCACTTGAGGAAACTGGTATGACATTTCTTCCTAGAGGATTCAATGCTATCTTAGTACCAGAACCATTATGACTGACTGGTGGCAAATTCCCACCCTTGGCTGATGCTTTGATAATAATAGAATTTAGTTTCTCATGCAAGCCATCTACAAACTCCTGTACACCAGCTTTGGAAGTCTTAGAATACATGAACTGAGAAAGTCGTTTCATCTTCTCTTGTGTTGAAAAGATAGGTGTGGGAATTCTACTGACATATGAAACATTCTTTTGCTTCAAAATCTCTTCTATCTTCCTAGAAAAGAGACTGTATTCTCCTAACACTGTCCTCTCTGTGGTTTCGTTCACTGCAGGCGGCTCTGCTGCTGGCACACACTGCTCCTCCACTGTCATCACCTGACCTGTTAACACGTCCTCCTCAGTGGTGCCCTTTAGTGTGTCTGTAAATGGAGAGGATGGAAACTGGTAATCAGAACTTCTCTGTCTACTTACTACCCGGGGGTCGTTAGGAAAGGTCTCCTGTGGTGGCAGATACACCAGTGGTTCTTCTGGTGATTTCATACCTATACAGGAAGAGTTTTTTATTATAAGAGTAATTGAAAAAAATAACATTTGAAAAAACAAACATTTTTTGAGGGGGAAAAAAAGGTCATTAGAACTAATTACACATTGGAAGATAGAATAAAAATCACAAATAATGGTGTGAAATGGGCAAATTTGGCATTAATACAAGTTAAGTTATTTCTGCTTCCCTACCTTCTGTCTGAATTTAATAGACATGTTTTAATCAGGATAGTCAGCTGCAATAGATTGCTCCACCCCTATATTCTTTGCCAAGTAATGTCTACTATTGTAATACTAGAGGCCTGGTGCACAAAATTTGTGCGGGGGGGGGGGGGGGGAGGAGAGGCGGTCCCCTCAGCCCAGCCTGCACCCTCTCCAATCTGGGACCCCCTTGGACATCCCTCTCACAATCCTGGACCACTGGCTCCTAACTGCTCACCTGCCTGCCTGCCTGCCTGATCGCCCCTGTCTGCCCCTGCCCGCCTGGTCACCCCTCACTGCCCCCCCTGCGGGCCTGGTTGCCCCATGCAGCCTGCTGTTCGGTCGTTTGGTCGTCCCTCACTGCCCCCCCTTCCAGCCTGGTCGCCCCATACAGACTACTGTTTGGTCATCCATCTGGTTGTTTCGGTCGTGACGACCCCTGGCTTTTTATATATTAGGATAGTCTTGATATGAAAATTTGAGAGTAAGACAATTGAAAGAATGCCAAACTAAAATGATGGGGGAATAACGTCCAACTTAAGAGATGCATTCAAGATGTAGGATAATTAATTTTATGCTTCCAGATTATTCTCTCCTATGAAGTTGCTTAATGGATTTCCTACAATGTTAGGAACTTCAATTTATCAGGGGGGGAAAAGGCTCAATAATACAGGAGGAGAACATATTTCAAAGCTGCATTAAAGAGTAACATTTTTGATAATGCTTTCTTAAGTATTTTTATTTTGTTTCAAAATAATTTCTAGAGAAATCACAATAGCTAATATCCCATTTAAAATAAAGATGTCATTCAGCTAGTTGATGCTAATAGAATTATTTAACTTTTGACTCTTAACAACTAGTTCAACCCATACAATCAAAATTCCCTCCCTGACCACAAATCCTAAATTCAAACAAAATGTTTTTGAAATTACATTTCAAAACAGGTACCCAAGTCCCTTTTTAAAAACAAGGGGAAAAGATCTTTAACAACCATTTAATATTATATTTTAGAAAAATAAAAAATTTCTGATGTTTGCCTTTAAGATCAATACTACACAATTTTATCCTTTAAAAAATTACTAATTTTTAAAAAATCTTAGCCAACATTCCATAACAAATTGCTATTCTAGTATATGGAATGGTGCCTCTAAATCAGAAAGTCCAGGTACTAGTTTTCAAAACTACAGTACTTTAAAGATACAATGAATTCCCTATTCACCTAGGTGTAGCAGCATGCCCTCTTTACACAAAATTCAGATTTTATTTTCCCACACTCATACTTATCTAAAGGTTTTAAACAGCCTCAGTAGCAGTCAGCTTGTGACATTTCTCTATCAACGCCAGTGGTTACCATGAACCACTGTAACCATTAACTGCTATAAAGGTACCAGTCTGCAGGGTAAGAAGACCATAGCAGGTTTGTAGGTGGAAGAGAAGGGGAGCAAAATATCCAATACCATGGTATGAATTAAAACTGTATAAACTGATAAATCAGAAAATTCAAGTTCCAGAAAATAACTCAGTAATACTGAATATTCTTCTTAAGTTTCAATATGGGGTCTAGTGCATATGTAAAATGTTTGTGCTAGGAGTGAAAGATATACTTTTTGAAGTATTTTTTGTACTTCTTCAATTATGTATGTCAAAATACCTGATTTGGTTAAATAAAAAGATTTTTAATTGTACCTCATAAAACAAATGGGTTGAGGACCACCTGTAATTTAAAAATTTCTGAATCATTTATTATTTTAAATGAAATAGTTGCTCCTAAAAATCTATAGCTATAGTTCAGACCTATAAACTTATTCTTGAAGGGCTATCAATAAAGGGAATTTTTAAAAGGTGAAATATAACTTAAATCTACCTGGGGAATTCTCCATATTAAAAAAACTCTAAACCAAATCCATTTAAAAAATGCAAATGAGCACTACCTAATTTTATTTTGCACAAATTTCCCCTATATGATTTTAACTGGTAGGTTGACTTTATTATTTTTAAAATGTCTTCCTCAATTATTTAAAAGAAACATGTCAATATCCATAATAATGCATGTTTTCTATTGTTATTCAAGCATTGCAGTACTTTGACTTTTAAGTGAAAAGGGAGTGGTATTCAGATATTTGTACTTTCAATCACAATATATGAAGATGGCATGCCAAATAAGAGGATTGCTGATGCTGATGAAGCATTTTGAAACATAAACAAGATAGCTGCTGCTCCTAAAGAGAAAGAATTACTGATAGACACAAAACACGGGTGAATCGCACACATAATACTCAGTGAAAGACTCCAAAACAAGAGGATAGGTAGGTTCCATATATCTTAAATTCAAGAACAGGTAAAACTGACCTATGATGAAAGAAGTCAGATTTAGTGGTTACTACTAGGGGCAGGGAGAGCACTAACTAGGAAGATGCAAAAGCAAGCCTCAGGTGCTACAAGTGTTCTACACATTGATCTGAATGGTATCACCTAAGTGTACACATTTAGATCATCTTTTTCTAGGAAATATAACAGCTTTCTTCAAGAGAATCTTGAACTAAAAGTCTTTTTAATTTCCAAAAGAGAGGAATAACTGTAAAGAACTACTAAAAATCAAAAATCATTTAGCTTTCCTTCCCCCCGCAAAAACCACTTAACACGTTAAGCACCATGTCAGTCACTGGTGATTGAAACGGAAAGGAAGACAAAACAGGCTTGGTGCTTAACGTGCTAAGATTTCTAAAAGAGTAAGATCAACAAAATGAAAACAAGTAAAAAAGACCCAGTACCAAACTCTAAGAAAACAAAGCCTATGACCATGCAGGGATGTTGAACTGACTGAGCTCAGACAGAAGACTCTTTTAGTTGCACCCATTGCAACTAGCTAATCATTACTACTTGTAAATGTTTCTGGAATCCAAAAGTTCCCTAATCTCTGATTTAAATTATCTGCAGAAATTAGCTTTACAATTAGAAGAATTGGGTAAAAAAAATTTCAAGATTAGGAATAATGTACCTAAAAGATAAATGGCTTCACCTCCATGTATTTGTATAAATTTAAGAGAAACTTAAAGACTGCTTCACATAAAATATCCTACCAAAATGGATTAAGAAAAATATTCCCAAATCATCATATCAGATAGAATTGATTGTAGGTGAAGAAAACACCTGTAATCTCTATGAATATGTAGTCACTTCTTTGAACACATTTATATAAGAATATTTGATAGAAATCAAGTAATGATATAAATATGATATAATCCAAATTTTCTGTAATTAACATAACTTAAGTTGATGCCCTATTGATAGAAGACCAGAAACACAAGTAGCAATTCTGAAAAAGGGCACAGTGGGAGGGAGGAAAAGCAAAGGGAGCCTTCTCACCTGGCGTTTGTTTTTCACCATGTTTCCCCAGCTGGTCTTCTGGGCTTCTTGCATTCCCTCCTGACAGAAAGCATCCATTAGATTTGTAGACTCTCTTCAGATATGGTGATACCTATTAAGCAGCTTTGAGACAACCCCAAATGCTAACAAATCCAAATAGTCCTTCTTTTGCCTAAAATAATCCTGAAGGCTCATTCAGAAATGGGAGGTTGCTTCCCTTTCTATTCAGGTGATGATGGAATATCAACACCTAGATATTGTGCCTTCAAATGGTTCTGAAATTAACTGTAAAGGTTAAGTTTGAGCGGGAGAAACTGCCACCTTCAGGTCCCAAATGAGAAACAGTTGCTTCTCTACCATCACTTCTAGGCCTCTTACCCTCTCTGGTAAGGTACTAAGTAGAGAATGGTGCTGAAGCCCAAGGAAACTCATCAAAGTTTTAGAAATTCTTCTCAGAATCCTTGTAAGTCTCAGTAGCTTCTAGGTTACAAATCAATCTACTTTTTTCCCTTTTAAAGGTTAAATAAAGGTCTAGAAATGGAAAAGATGTGCCCTGAAATATTTCAAAAAATGCTTAGCTAACAAAGATGAATAAGAACTTAGAATATTAAGATTATGTACATATGTGCTCATATATGTGTTTGCACAGAGAAATTAGGATACTGCAAAATGATCTTTCAACATTTGCTAAACTATTCTTACCTCATGGTTCATTAAGCTTCCCAGAATATTTGCATTTCAGGACATTCTCCACAATGACCCAATTATGCCTAGATAATCCAATACTAAGAAATCAAATTTCTTTTAAATAGATGAACCTCAATATGACTACTTCCTTGATGACAGCTAGTTATAATGAAGCTTATAATTTGAGCAGACAGCATTTACTGGCTGTCCAAAGACCATCACTGCATCTCTGTATCTACCTCACCTTATTAGAAACTCAATTTCTGCCAACAATTTTCATTTGGAAGTTTACATGCTAAACTCCATAGAGAGAATAAGCGTGTTTTAAATCCCTATTTTTAATAGGGCTTTTTGCAGATACTTGCTGATGCTGCCCAAGAACAGTAACATTCAATAAACATTATATTGCTCAAAATAAGACACTGAAGATGTCGGAGCCAAGTAAGACAAAGCAGTCAAGAGTGGAATCTAGAAAAGATGAAACCTTTCATGAAACTGGTCCCTAAGTAAAACCAAGCGAACCTAATTCCCAGTACTCTTGTTCTTACCTGTAATTGGAATCAGTTTCCAATGTATTTCAGTCTCTTCAACATTATTAGACTTAGATTGTTTATGGAATCCATGTTCAATGGGAATGGTGGGACACAAACTGCAATCTTCAAAACTATTCATGCTAATTAAATTTGGTTCCTAAAAATTGGAGGACATATTCATTAGCTTTCTTTTCAATTCATTTTAATGTCAAGAATAAACAACCATTTTTTCACAGCAAACTCACAACCTTCACTCTGAACACTGAAAATTAGTCATTCAAACATGGTAAATTAATAATACTTCAGCCTTACATTAAAACACCTTTCCTTCAAAACATAATTTAATATTGATTTAGAACTGAGGTTGCTCAACTTACTCAGTCAAGCACTAAGTATTTGAGGCTTTGCGGGCCATATATTCAGATACTCAGCACTGTCATTGTAGTGCAAAAGCAGCCAAGGCAATACCTAAACGAATGGGCATGGCTGTGTTCCAACAGAACTTTAGTTACAAACATAGGCGGTGAGCGGAGTTTGGCCTATATCAACCCAATTTAGAGAAAAAACATGTTAGGAAATGCTAACAACATAAATTAGTTTCTCAGTGCCTACTTTACACTTCTCCCCAAGTGAGCCTCCTACAATCATCCTCCCCCTAAATTAAATGTCTGAAAACTACATGGACAAAGGCTAGGGACATACATATGACTTTCAGCCAAAGGCAGAGGAGAGAAAATGAAGGAAGAGTAAATTAGAAATAAGCTGTTAGGATGGCGCCATCCTAGTATTGTTCCTCAGTGATGCAGCCACTTCTTGGGGGAATAGAAGGCTACTTCTCAGCTAGAGATCAGTACTCTAAACAGAAGTCATAAATAAACTGGATGCCCTGTCAAGCAAGGCCGAGTGTCACTTCAGTGGTAATCCTAAAAGCAATTCATTTTCCATTCCTATTTGTAAGAGAAAGACAAAGTACCTAACCTTGTTTGTAACACTAGTGCACTGACTTTAGTCACCTCATTTGCTTCACCTATGGGTTATGGTATTTCCAGCAGAAAGCCAATGTTTCAAGAATTCAATTTTATTATGAAACGATATGGAATTAACTCCCAGTAAGCCATTTCTGAAAAATAGATTGTCTAGCCTTAACTTTAGCAGCATAGGTAAATCTTGGACTATCCATAAACTTGTAAGCAGGAAGGAAAACAACTACTTCTATAGTTAACTCTTTGTAAAAAGGAGTAACTTAGAAATACTATCCTGGACACTTTTATTGAAATGTTTATTTTATTTCTTTTTAAAAGGGAGAAAAAACCCATTAAAGCACATCCTCTCTTTCACACACACATTCACAAAAGCAAACAATATAATCAAAAGATATAAGCTTACTTCTTTCAAATGTAGTTTATGGTCAGTGCCTACTTCACTGGTAGAAAGAGCAATAGGATACTTTACAGATGATGTATTAGCTTCTAACAATGGGATCTGAGTGCCCTTAAAATGAGCATTTTCAATTTTTGCACAAGTAAGCTGCTCATATTCTTTCTTATCTGGCTTAGAATTCAACTCATATTCATGCTTTTGCCTCAGCTCTTCATAGGCACCATCAGAACTCAATCCTAAGGCTTTGTTGACCGTGTCGGTCAGGGATGCATCCGAATTGCGTGCATTTGCCAGTGTTTCTGATAGCCAATTAAACAGCCTATGGATTCCAGCAACACCAGAGTTAGAGGTATCCTCCTGCTGCAAGTCAGTGTCATGCCCAAGTGAGCCAATGGGCTGTGGAGACTCTGAAGGGAAAAGAGAAAGAAGTCATCTCTTAAAGTTGAGTTTGGAAGGCTAGCATAATAATTTTAAAATTTAATGTACATAAAAATCATCACACATTTATGGGCAGGAATTCAGTAGACTTTACATGTACATCCACCCCTTACTTCTAAACTTTTGCACATAAGTCAAAATTCCTATTAAATGAAAATTTATTTACATAATTTGAAAAATCTATTAATGGATAAATGAGCTCAAACATCAAGTTGGTAATATGGATAATATATTTATTAATGACCGTACTATAGCTACCTTAAAATCTACTAACAAAATCCCTAAGTCAACCAGATGCTTGACAAGAGATAAAATATTTGTTGCTACTTTGCAAAATATTAGGAAGATATGCAGATTATACTGAAAGAAAAAAAGAACTCATGACTTAATTGAGTTCTATCTCCTTTATAGCTATTACGTTTTGTCCTTAAGATACTGTCTGACATTCTTATCATCTAACCCTTATCTCAACTGACTATATTACCTAAAGAAATCTACACTAACTTTGCACTAAGAACAGAAAGCACTGTAAGAGCTGGCTCAAATCAGGGAATTCTGCACAATAATATATGTAAAAACTTTCAAAGGGTGTAGACATTCAGAAAGTCATGTGCTTTTAATGCTAAAGAAAGGAAAAACCTGGGTAGGGTATAATGTACCACAGCGAAAAACAAAACATCAAAGAGCAGAGTACATACTGTATGATTCTAATTACATGTACATATAGAGCAGACAAAACTAATCAACAGAGACAGAAAATAGATCAGTGTTGAGGTGAGATTAGCTACAAAGGAGTATAAGGCAGTGTAATAAAAATGTTTTATATACTGGAGTGGTGGTAACATGAAAAATGTTCTATATATTGTAGTAGTATTAACATAGCTATAAAAATTCATCAAACTGCACTTAAAATGGGTACAATGTACATCAATCATATCTTAAAAAGTTTATGTTAAAGAGGTTAGGGAGGATAGGATTATAAAACGAGTGGGTTCACTACCAAATCAAGATCAGGCTATTTTAGCCCTGGCAGGTGTGGCTCAGTGGACTGAAGCATTTTCCTGTACACCAAAAGGGGGCAGAGCACATACCCAGGTTATGGAACAATCCCCAGTCCGGTCGGAGCACATACGGGAAGCAACCAATCAATGTTTCTCTCACATGTATGTTTTTTCTCTCTCTCAAAAAAAAAAATCAAAATTTACTTAAAAAAAAGATCAGTGAATACAATCTTTAAATCTCTAAGTTTAGTAATCAGAACTAAAGTGTGCAAAATGACTACAAAGAAACAAGTGAGGAACACCTAGAAATGCAAGTCTGATCATCACTGTTCTAGTTTAATTAACCTATCCACCCCTTCTCCCTGCTGCATTTCTCCTTTGGTCTATTATAATTAGCATGCTTCACCATCACTTTAATTATTGATAAAGACTGATTTTCACCCACACTTTTTCACAGGTACAAAATTAGTATCAGCTAAAAATGGCACCAAACTTTATTTATCTTGCCTCTCATGTGCTCAGTGCTAGGAAATAGAGCCAAGTTTAGGAACAATGCTTTAGAGTTAGTCGAACTGAGTTCAATCATGGATTAGTGAACTACATAGCTTTAGATACTTATTTCTCTGAAATTACTTTCTCATCTGTAAAATAAGGGTAGTAATGTCTAGCATTCAAGAACTAAATGAGTCCACATATGTAAAGGCACCTAGTACATAGGAAGTTCTTAAGTCTCATGATACATGTTGACAGTATGGATCAGACAGAGTCAATAGATTCAGCACACAGCAGAAATCCAACATAAGCTAAAGGAGATGAAAACCATCAAGGAGCACAACACCCAGAAATTTATTCTGGAGGGATCTGAACTGCAAAGATATGAACACTTGAGAGAAATTAAAGATGCTTCAAGAAGAAAGAAAGAGAAATAAAGTGCTAATCAAGACATATTCTGAGAAAGATAAGCTTTAACCAAGGAGCATGTGAAGGAAGAATGGGAAATATGGCTACTCAGGATAGATGTTGCCAGCCCAAAAAAAACCTGAAAGATGAATACAGAAGCTGAGATTGGTGGCAAATCAGCAAAGCAATACTGAGAAGAACATCATACTGAAGTGAGTTATAGAAGCCAGGAAGGCCACCCAGGTGATAAGAATATAGACAAAGATGATACATTATAAAGAAAAAGTAAAAAAAGTTATTGAAAACAACACAGTCAAATAAAACTCTCTGCAAGGATGCAAATGTTCTTGATCTGTGCTGTTCAATACAGTAGTACAGCTGGTTTAACAAAGGAAATGGATTTTTGTTACATTAAACTTTCTGCACTATCCAATATGGCAGCCACTAGCCACATGTTATTTAAGATCTGCCTAGTTAATAAGAACAGTAGCAGCCCTAACTGGTTTGGCTCAGTGGATAGAGCGTCGGCCTGCGAACTGATAGGTCCCTGGTTCGATTCCTGTCAAGGGAATGTACCTTGGTTGCGGTAACATCCCCAGTAGGGGGTGGGCAGGAGGGAGCTGATCGATGTTTCTCTCTCATTGATGTTTCTAACTATCCTTCTCTCCTCCTCTCTGTAAAAAATCAATAAAATATATTTTTAAAAAAACACAGTACCTGCCCTAACCGGTTTGGCTCAGTGGATAGAGCGTCAGCCTGCGGATTCAAGGGTCCAAGGTTCGATTCCGGTCAAGGGCATGTACCTTGGTTGCAGGCACATCCCCAGTGGCGGGTGTGCAGGAGGCAGCTGATCGATGTTTCTCTCTCATTGATGTTTCTAACTCTATCCCTCTCCCTTCCTCTCTGTAAAAAATAAAATATAAACAAACAAACAAACCAGTAGCAGCAGCATAAAATGTAGACTGTTACATCAAAGGTGCATGAATATAAAGAAACATATTTCATGCTTATGTGCTAAAAGACCTCCCATTTCTTATGTCAACTAAAACAAAAAACAAACAAACAAAAAAGCAAAGAAAACTAGGAAAAAATGGAGGGGGGGGGGGCATACATATTACTGGGCTCCCAGGGTAGAAAAAAACGTGTATGCATCTAAGAAATTTAATTTCTTAAAATGTATTTTATTGATTTTTTACAGAGAGGAAGGGAGAAGGATAGAGAGTTAGAAACATCGATAAGAGAGAAACATCGATCAGCTGCCTCCTGCATACTCCCCACTGGGGATATGCCCGCAACCAAGGTACATGCCCTTAACCGGAGTCGAACCTGGGACCTTTGAGTCCACAGGCCGATGCTCTATCCATTGAGCCAAACTGGTTAGGGCATGAGAAATTTTATTTTAAAGCTAAAAAGATTCCTTTCATTAAGTAACACCCCTCAAACCCCCCAATATTCTATACTTTTCCAATTATAAAATTAAAGAAATATAAAAGGAGAGAAACCAAGATGGCGGCATAGGTAAACACCGGAAATTGCTGCCTCACACAACGAAATCAAAAATACAACTAAAGGACAAAACGGACATCATCCAGGACCACAGGAAGGCTGGCTGAGTGGAAATTCTACAACTAGAAGGAAAGAGAAAAGCACACTGAGACTCAGAGGAGGTGCGGAAGAGCAGTGGTATGGAGGCGCATGTGGAAAGGGCTGGCAACTGAGGACATGGTTGTCTTCTTCAATCGGGAGGGAGTCTCAAGCTCCCGACTGCTCTGAACTCCAGTTCCAGGTGAGTCTCTGAGGACCCAGACTCATACCGGGAGAACCTGGACTGTCTGGCATCGGTCGGAACTCAAGGACGGCTTTCTCTCAGAGGTGCTTGCAGTGATTACCCTGGGACACTGAGACATGGGGCTTCTTAGGGTAGGACTGAGGATCTGCCATAGCCCTTTGCTCTGCCCTGTTGATTCCCTGAGATCCCGCCCCACCCAAGCTGTGCACAGAGGCTTTTGAATATGAAAGGCCTGGCCATTTGCAATCTGAAAATTACCTCACAAACTGCAGCTGGGTCAGAGAGACCCAGAACTTCCAAAAGAAGGCCCAAGGCCCCACAGCAGCTTGCATTGCTTCACAACTGGGCCTCATCTGGGCACCTCCAAATCCCAAACAAAGAAGAGGAATCTGCAGATCTCTCCGTAGCTCCTGTTGGGTAGCCTCAGGAAGAGGCTAAATTAGTACCTCCTTAGAGATCCAAGAGCCAGTGTAGCCAGTGGTCAGAGTGGGACCATCCAGATTACAACTCCTCAGATCCATAAGGGACACACTCAGGGAGCAGACTCAGTGAGCACCAAAGCCCCAATGAAGCAAGTCTTGCCCCAGAAGGGTGTCTCCAGCACAGAAGTTCTCCCACTGTATACACAGCTGATTCTCACAGCCAATTGGCCTGGAGGTCAATTCCTCCCAGTGATACCTACAACAATCAAGGCTTAACAACAACAAGACTGTGCACAAAGCCCACAAAGGGGTGCATCAAGAGTGTCCACTTCAGGTAATTGGGGAGGCTGAGCCACTGGGTCCTATAGGACACCTAGCACAGAAAGCCACTCTATCAACACAGGGAAGCATAAAAAATGCGGAGACAAAGAAACAGGTCACAAATGACAGAAATGGAGGAAAGCAAACTACAGGATATAGAGTTCAAAACCACACTTGTAAGGTTTTTCAAGAATTTTCTGGAAACCGCCGATAAATGTAGTGAGACCCTCAAGAAATCTAGTGAAACCCTCGAGGATATGAAAAAGGACCAACTAGAAATTAAGCATACACTGACTGAAACAAAGAATATTATACAGACTCCCAAGAGCAGACTAGAGGATCCCAAGAATCAAGTCAAAGTTTTGATATACAAAGAAGCAAAAATCACCCAACCAGAAATACAAAAAGAAAAAAGAATCCAAAAATATGAAGATAGTGTAAGAAGCCTCTAGGACAACTTCAAGCGTACCAACATCCGCATTATGGGGATGACAGAAGAAGAGAGAGAGCAAGATATTGCATATCTATTTGAAGAAATAATGACAGAAAACTTCCCCTACCTGGTTAAAGAAATAGACTTACAAGTCCAGGAAGCACAGAGAACCCCAAACAAAAGGAATCCAAAGAGGACCACAGCAAGACACATCATAATTAAAATGCCAAGAGCAAAAGACAAAGAGAGAATCTTAAAAGCAGCAAGAGAAAAAAAGTCAGTTACCTACAAGGGAGTACCCATACAACTATCAGCTGATTTCTCAACAGAAACCATGCAGGTCAGAAGGGAGTGGCAAGAAATATTCAAAGTGATGAATAGCAAGAACCTACAACCTAGATTACTTTACCCAGCAAAGCTGTCATTCAGAATTGAAGGTCAGATAAAGAGCTTCACAGACAAGAAAAAGCTAAAGGAGTTCATCACCACCAAACCAGTATTATATGAAATGCTGAAAGGTATCCTTTAAGAAGAGGAAGAAGTAGAAAAAGGTAAAGATACAAATTATGAACAACAAATACACATCTATCAACAAGTGAATCTAAAAATCAAGTGAATAAATAATCTGATGAACAGAATAAACTGGTGAATATAATAGAATCAGGGGCATAGAAAGGGAGTGGACTGACTATTCCCGGGGGGAAAGGGGTGTGGGGGGTGCGGGAAGAGACTGGACAAAAATCGTACACCTATGGATGAGGACAGTGGGGGGGAGGGTAAGGACAGTGGGGGGGAGGGTAAGGGCAGAGGGTGGGGTGGGAACCGGGTGGAGGGGAGCTATAGGGGGAAAACAGGGGAACAATTGTAATAATCTGGACAATAAAGATTTAATTTTAAAAAAAAAGAGAAGAGAACCAAGATGGCGGCATAGGTTAACGCCGGAGTTTGCTGCTTTGAACAACTACTTCAAAAGTGAAACCAAAAAACGGAAGGGACATCACCCAGAACCACAGGAACGCTGGCTGAGTGGAAGTCCTACAACTAGGAGGAAAGAGAAACGCACACGGACACTCAGAGGAGGCGCAGTGGTGAAGTCAAATTCTGAGGTGCGGAGTGCGCGGAGCGGGCTGGCGGCGGAGGGCGCGGTTGTTGTTTTCAATCGGGAGGGAGTCGCAGACTCTGAGCTCCAGATACAGGCGAGTCTTTAGGGACCCAGACTCAAACGGGAGAAGCGGGACTGTCTGGCTTCGGTCAGAGCGAGTGCAGCTTTCTCTCCCAGCTTTGCAGCGGGTGCTGGGACTCAGAGAGGCAGAGCCCCTGGGGACAGGACTGAGAGCCGCCGTAACTGCTCTCTCCGGCCCACCCTGTTGATCCTGTGCGACCCGCCCCACCCAAGCCCTGCACAGAGGCAATTGCCGGATAGCCTCAGGCAAAGGCTAGATTAGCACCTCCCTAGAGGACAGAAGTTCTCTCTCTGCAGACACAGCTGATTCTCATAGCCACTTGGCCTGGAGGTCAAACCCTCCCCGGAATTAGCTACAACAATCAAGATTTAACTATAAGACTGCGAACAAAGACCACTAGGGGGTGCACCAAGGAAGCATAACAAAATGCGGAGACAAAGAAACAGGACAAAATTGTCAAAGGAAGATATAGAGTTCAGAACCACACTTTTAAGGTCTCTCAAGAACTGTTTAGAAGCTGCCGATAAACTTAATGAGATCTACACGAAAACTAATAAGACCCTCGATCTTACATTGGGGAACCAACTAGAAATTAAGCATACACGGACTGAAATAACGAATATTATACAGACGCCCGACAGCAGACCAGAGGAGCACAAGAATCAAGTCAATGATTTGAAATGCGAGGAAGCAAAAAACATCCAACCGGAAAAGCAAAATGAAAAAAGAATCCAAAAATGCGAGGATAGTGTAAGGAGCCTCTGGGACAGCTTCAAGCGTACCAACATCAGAATTATAGGGGTGCCAGAAGATGAGAGAGAGCAAGATATTGAAAACCTATTTGAAGAAATAATGACAGAAAACTTCCCCCACCTGGTGAAAGAAATGGACTTACAGGTCCAAGAAGCGCGGAGAACCCCAAACAAAAGGAATCCAAAGAGGACCACACCAAGACACATCATAATTAAAATGCCAAGAGCAAAAGATAAGGAAAGAATCTTAAAAACAGCAAGAGAAAGAAACTCAGTTACCTACAAGGGAATACCCATACGACTGTCAGCTGATTTCTCAACAGAAACTTTGCAGGCCAGAAGGGAGTGGCAAGAAATATTCAAAGTGATGAATACCAAGAACCTACAACCAAGATTACTTTATCCAGCAAAGCTATCATTCAGAATTGAAGGTCAGATAAAGAGCTTCACAGATAAGGAAAAGCTAAAGGAGTTCATCACCACCAAACCAGGATTATATGAAATGCTGAAAGGTATCCTTTAAGAAGAGGAAGAGGAAGAAAAAGGTAAAGATACAAATTATGAACAACAAATATGCATCTATCAACAAGTGAATCTAAGAATCAAGTGAATAAATAATCTGATGAACAGAATGAACTGTTGATTATAATAGAATCAGGGACATAGAAAGGGAATGGACTGACTATTCTTGGGGGGGAAAGGGGTGTGGGAGATGTGGGAAGAGACTGGACAAAAATCGTGCACCTATGGATGAGGACAGTGGGTGGGGAGTGAGGGCGGAGGGTGGGGCGGGAACTGGGAGGAGGGGAGTTATGGGGGGGGGGGGAAAGAGGAACAAATGTAATAATCTGAACAATAAAGATTTAATTAAAAAATAAAATAAAAAAAATTAAAAAAAAGAAATATAAAAGGACAGGTGGTCCAATTAGTAGGCTAAAAGCTGAGAATACTTTATTTTCTCACATTTCTCTAAGCTACACAATTCAGAAATCCAATGTGCTAGGGTAGGAGTTGGCAAATAACTATTTTCTGTGAAGGACTGGACAGTAAATATTTTAGGCTTTTGGGCCATAAAATCTCTGTCCCAACTCTGCCATTATAATGTGAAAGCAACTATGTATACACATAAATGAATAGGCATGGCTGTATTCCAATACTTTCTTTACAAAAACAGAAAACAGGCTGGACTGGTTTTCACTTTGTAATCTGCAGACCCCTATGCTAGAAGAAAGGACAGAACTACTTTACTATATTTTTTGTTATTATTTTTATACTGTGTAAGAGCAAACTGATATTTTACCTTCATACAGATGGCAATTTTCAGCTAAATTACTGGTTTTGGCGAACTTTCTCATATTTTCAGGTAGATCCTCAAGCTTCCTCTTCAAGACAGTTTTGCTTCTCATATCTTCTGTGTCTGAGTCCCCACCCACATTTTTTTTCCTAGACTGAATCAAATTAATCAATTCTTTGAATCTATCATTATCATGATCCAAAGAGTGAGATGACTTCTGCTTTCCAGGTTTAATAGTCTCACCCCTTGAGTTATTTCGTTTCCCAAATTTCTTTTTTGTGCCATTCATTTCTTCGTGGCCTTCATAATCTGAAAGTTGACCGAACTGTTGAAGTTTTCTATTGTCTTCAAATAGCTCTTTTAACTGACAAATAGGTAACTGATACATTTCAGGCCGAAAAATATAGGTATGCAAACAATCATCAATATGGGATTTATTTCTTGGAGCTGGGTATAAGAATTTTTTATCATCTAATCGTGAATCATATGGAAACATAATAAACTCTCGTTTACCTGAACCAAAACCTCGCTTAAAAAACTCACTTACGTACTTTTCAACACCAGAATGAAAATTTATACTATTTATATCTTTTAATTCCTTTCGACACCGAATCAAAGCAAACTGTAAAAACTGAGTTATTTTCAATATATCTGGCATGCTCTCGTGTCTCTCTGGTGGTGCTACATTGGTTGAACCTTTTTGTGCTGGTGCTACATTGGTTGAACCTTTTTGTGCTGTAAACAAACAAAAAGAGTAAGCCATGTTAGCAATGAAGAAACTAATCAAATACAGATCTACATATTGTCAAAGAAATGTTAACATTCATACATTAATGGTGAACCAGACTCGTATGTACCTTAATACATGTATGTAACATAGAAATATATGAATCACATGTTTCTAAGTCTAGGGGACTAAAACAAGCTGATGAGAAACTAAAACAAAGGAAATTATAGAACATATTTTTAAAGGGGAAAATACCCACTCATTGAAGATCTCATTTCCTTTTGTAACTAGGCCTTTCAACTTGGGGCAAGCAAAATGTCAGGAGAAATAAAGAAGCAGGGCAAGATATGAGGCTCCTTGCAAGATAGTCCTACCCAGGATAGCAATGGCATTCCTTTCTGTTATAACAACTTCGTAAGAACTCTATCCCCATAAGGAGATATACAGGCACTGAGTGTTACAACTGAGAATCTCATTCTTAATCTAACAGTGAAAGCCATTAGTGGGACTTTTATCTTAATATAGCACTAAAGTTAGTTCTTAGGAATGGTGAAAAGCAAATTTTGTCTGATATCAGTGTGAAAAATTCTAATTAATTTTGAATGGCCTAATATTTAACCCAGCACATGATGCTTTTACAGTTGTTAAATCTGAATGCAAAAATGAACTAAGATTTTTTAAAATCATATTTTATAAAACCCTGAAAAATTAAGGAATTGTGTTATAATGATTATAATCAACATTTAGTGAAAAAAAACGATTAAAACCCAAATAATTTTTCATAGTAAAAAATAACAAATCAAGTCATATAGTTTGTACTTTACTTTGCTAATAGCTCTTACTACCCCCAGTATTTCCTAAAACATGATGTAAGAAAAACAAACTGCTTAGGGAGTTATCTGGAAATTTCAATATAGGTATCTATAAGCCTGGATTTACACAGTCAAAGAACTTACAAGTAACTATGCCTCTAGGTTCTTGAAATAGAAACAAAGCATGTAGGATTCGAGATCTGGCAGTTTGATGTTCTAAAAAAAAAAAAATAAAGAAGTCAAATTAATTGGCAATGTGTTTTACCTAAAAACTTAAAAAAGAATTATAAAAATTAAAGACATTACCTACCATATGGAGAAACCATTTGATAAGGAGAGAGAAGAAAAAGGTATCCTCGGTCTCCCAAAGGTTTAACCAGGACCTGCATTTTTAGAAGAGGGAAGAAGTTCAATCTGCTTTATTATTACTAACCATAAGGCAGACACAGAAGTTTCTGCTAATTGGTTCTTGATCATCTTTAGAAAAAATATTGTTCCTTAATTGTTAAAAACTCTTTTCCAACTCTGCTAATTCACAGAATTCTAATAAAATATTCTTTAGTTTTCATAACTTAAGTGAGAAAATTCCTCTAATTTACTATGAAACCAACTTGCTGATTTCCCCTTGACACTAAAATATAAGGATCAAACTAAAGCCTTCAAAAGCAATTCAAAAGACATGTTAATTGCAAAGGCAGTGTGCTGGATGTTGGAAATATAAAACAAGTATGACACAAATGCTGCCTTTAAGAGTTCAGGCTAATCATAAATGAAATGTGTTGCTAATTCTTCAGATACTTAATGAAAATCTTTCACACGTAAGGCAAATTGCCTTGCCAGAAATAACTTCAAAGACAAAACAAAATATCTGATCACTAGTAGTTTATAATTGGGTGGACAGAGCAACACAGGAAATATCAATAATTAGATTAAGTCAGACGAATTCTTAAAAAGATTTACAAAGCAACATGAAGGTAAAAATACAGTTCATTTATGATCAGAAAAGAAACTGAAAGTGTGCTGGAGGTGAATTTTGAAGGATGGGTACAGTGCCAAGAGCCTGAGGTTGGGGGAAGGACATTTCAACAGAGGCAACATCATGAACAAAGGCAGAGTTATAATATGATACACATCAGAATACCTATGACTGGCAAAAGGGTGAGAACAGATTAAGACAAATGTATAAGACAAGTATACAAAGAAAGATCCTAGGATAAATTATAAAAAGACAAGAATGCCAGGTTAGCCAGGAATGCACTGGAGAGTATACCCTTTTGAACTGGAATGATTCCCTTGAAAGAAAACTTGTGCTTAAATCCCTATTAAATAATTCCAATAAACAAAAATTGTGTAAGGACCCATAATTTAAAGGCTGAAAACTGACTGTGCTACCAATTTACATTTAATAAAAACATTGTTTGAACACTCAAAAGGTAGACAGTGTACATGAAAATTTTGTTTCAGACTCAAACACTTTTATCTAAAAGTTTTATATATCACTAGAGGCCCGGTGCACAAAAATTTGTGCACTCTGGGGGGAGAGGGGGGGGTCCCTCAGCCTGGCCTGTGCCCTCTCGCAGTCTGGGACCCCTTGGGAGATAACGACCTGCTGGCTTAGGCCTGCTCCCAGGTGGCAGAGGGCAGGCCCAATTCCTAGGTGCAGCCCCTGGTCGGGCTCAGAGCAGGGCCGACTGGGGAGTTGGGGCGCCTTCCCCTGTCATGCACAGAGCAGGGTGGATCGGGAGGTTGTGATGCCACTCTCAGTCACGCTCAGGGTAGGGCTGATTGGGGGGTTTGGGCACCGCCCCCTGTCACACTCAAGGCAGGGTCGATGGGGAGGTTGCGGCGCCACCCTCTGTCACGCACAGAGCAGGGCTAATCAGGGGGTTGGGGTGCTGCCCCCTGTCACGCACAGAGCAGGGCCCATCAGGGGGGCTGGGGCTCCGTACCCTGTCACGCACAGAGCAGGGCCAATCAGGGGGTTGAGGAGCTCCCCCGTCACTCACAGAGTAGGGCCGATAGGGGAGTTGGGGCACTGCACCCCGTCACACACAGAGCAGGGCCGATCAGGGGGTTGGGGCACCACCCCCTATCACCCACAGAGCAGGGCCGATCAGGGGGTTGGGGTGCTGCCCCCTGTCACGCACAGAGCAGGGCCCATCAGGGGGGGCTGGGGCTCCGTACCCTGTCACGCACAGAGCAGGGCCAATCAGGGGGTTGAGGAGCTCCCCCGTCACTCACAGAGTAGGGCCGATAGGGGAGTTGGGGCACTGCACCCCGTCACACACAGAGCAGGGCCGATCAGGGGGTTGGGGCACCACCCCCTATCACCCACAGAGCAGGGCCGATCAGGGGGTTGGGGTGCCGCCACTCTCACACTCGGGGCAGGGCCGATGGGGAGGTTATGGCTCTACCCCGTCACACAAAGAGCGGGGCCCGTGGGGAGGGGGTTGGGGTGCCACACCCTGTCACACACAGAGCAGGGCCGATCAGGGGGTTGGGGCGCCGCCACTCTCACACTCAGGGCAGGGCCGATGGGGAGGTTATGGCTCTACCCCGTCACACACAGAGCAGGGCTCGTGGGAGGGGGTTGGGGCGCTGCACCCTGTCACACACACAGCAGGGCCGATCAGGGGCTTCAGGAGCTCCCTCCTATCAGGCACAGAGCAGGGCTGATCAGGGGGTTGGGGTGCCTTCCCCTGTCACGAAGAGAGCAGGGTGGATAGGGAGGTTGTGGCCCCGCCCCCTGTCACACACAGAACCACAGGGCGATCAGGGGATTTGGGCGCTGCCCCCTGTCACGCTGATCCCAGTGCCGGGAGGCCTCGCGGCTCTGCTGATCCCGGTGCTGGGAGGCATATTACCCTTTTACTATATAGGATAGAGGACTGGTGCACGGGTGGGGGCCGGCTGGTTTGTCCTGAAGGGTGTCCTGGATCAGGGTGAGGGTCCCCACTGGGGTGCCTGGCCAGCCTGGGTGGGGGGCTGAGGGCTGTTTGCAGCTGGTCACATACCCTTCAGGGTGGGGGTCCCCACTGGGGTGCCTGGCCAGTCTGGGTGAGGGGCTGAGGGGCGTTTTCAGGCTGGCGGGTGACTGAAGCTCCCAACTGCTCCTTTTTTTCTTTTTCTTTTTTATTCTGGGCCAGCTTTAGCTCTGGCTCCAGCTCTGAGGCCTCTGCTGCTGAAAGCAGGTATTTGGTTTGTTTGGGTTCTATAATCAAAACACTGTGTCAACTCCAGATCTGAGATCTGGGCTGGCTGAAAGCCCGGCTGGGGTTTTGTTTAGCTTCTATATTTGTAACATGTTTCAAACTGCAAGCTCAGAGGCCGGCAAGGCAGGCGGAGAACGTTGGAGTCCTCTGTCACTGAAGCAAGCAAGCCTCATGTTAGCTTCAAGCTGCCTGGCTGCTGGCCACCATCTTGGCTGGCAGTTAATTTGCATATCACCCTGATTAGCCAATGGGAAGGGTAGCAGACGTACACTAATTAACATGATTCTCTTTTATTAGATAGGATATTCTTTATAACATTTTGTCCAACTCCTGGTTGTCAAAACAGGAAGTTGGAAAACACAAATAAAATTTTCATATTTTGTATGGTCACTGAGGAAAAACAATTAGATTCTTTTAATGTTTCACCCACTCCAAATACTAGGCTTTTAAAATTTCCCTGGCTCCCCTGACTGGTTTGGCTCAGTGGAAAGAGTGTCGGCCTGCAGACTGAAGGGTCCCAGGTTCGATTCCAGTCAAGGGCATGTACCTTGGTTGCAGGCACATCCCCAGTAGAGAGTGTGCAGGAGGCAGCTGATCGATGTTTCTCTCTCATTGATGTTTCTGACTCTCTGTCCCTCTCCCTTACACTCTGTAAAAAATCAGTAAAATATATTTTTTTAAAAAGAAAGTATTAAAATTTCCCTGGCTTAGTGGTCTTTATAAAGACCACTGTCCTCAATTCTAAGGGAATCAACACCCTAAAAACACCCAGGCAGACAGGCTTTAGCAGTAATATCTGTGGCTTTAGCTCAAAGAAAGTTTAAGCCCTCTAGAAAAGGAAATACAGCCGGTCAGCATGGCTGAGTGGTTGAGCATTGATCTATGAACCAGGAAGTCATGATTCCCGGTCAGGGAACATGACTGGGTTGCAGGCTCAATCCTCAGTAGAGGTGTGCAGGAGAATCAATGATTCTCTCTCATCATCAATGTTCCCATCTTTCTCTCCCTCTCCTTTCTTCTCTGAAATCAATAAAAATATATTTTAAAAAAGAAAGAAAAGGAAACACATACCTATAAACTCTGTGCTCCTACTGCCTCTATTTGTTACATCTTACTGTTTCCTTCAGAAAACAGTATTAATCCAGTCTGTGCATTTTTATTACTAGAGGCCCAATGCACAAAATTCATGCACTTGGGGGGCCGGGGGGCGTTCCCTCAGTCCAGCCTGAGAAACTCCCGCCACTGCCATTGCGCTTGCCAGCCGTGAGCCCAGTTTCTGGCTGAGCAGCGCTCCCCCTGTGGGAGTGCACTGACCACCAGGAGGCAGCTCCTGCATTGAGCATCTGCTCCCTGGTGGTCAGTGTGCATCATAGTGACTGGTCGTTCTGAAGTTTGGTCAATTTGCATATTAGCCTTTTATTATATAGGGTTCTACTATTTTCACTTTTCAATAACAAAACAGGTAATTAATATGGTACAAAAATGCATTAAAATATAAAATATTTTAGCTCACAATCTTAAATGACCAAGCTTACTTAGGAGGAAAAAATCTACTCTAAGTGAGTCAGCAGAAACAAGATTCAAGCACCTAAGGGCTTCAAATTGGAATTATTAGATGCAATATATACAACAACAGATATGAAATGTTCAAAGAAATAAACAAAATAAGTGGCATAAATGAAAACACGTTCACACAAAAATTAGTATACAAATATTCAAAACAACAATATTCATAATAGCTAACGCATTATAGCTGATGAATGGACAAAATGTGGCATTATACATACAATGAAATATGATTCAGCCATAAAAAGGAATAAAGTACTGATATATGCTACAACATGGATGGCCCTTAAAAGTACTATGCTAAGTGAAAGCAGCCAGGTACTACAGGCCACATAATGCATGATTCCACTTATATAAAGTGCCCTGAATAGACAATCTCACACAGAGGTAGATTAATGGTTGCCAGGGGCTGGAGGGAGGAAGAAATGCAAAGTAAATGCTTAATGGGTATGAGGTGTCTTTATAGGGTGATGAAAATACTCTGGAATTAGATAGTGGTGATGGTTGCACAACACTCTGAATCTACTAAAAAATCACTGAATTATACATTTTAAAATGGCTAAAATGGTGAATCTTATTTAGATAAAAACAACAGCAAGAAATTATCAGAATATAACCTCCATCTCCTAGAACAGTGACTAGTGCATAATAGGTTTTCAACAAGTATTTCTGAAAGAATTAACAAGAATGTTATAATAAAATGAGACAGATCTCAAAAAGAATCAAATATAACTTTCAGAAATAAAAATACTCTGTGAAATTAGAAATTCTATGAATGGGTTAAACAGCAAATTAGACATAGCTAGACAGAATTTATAAACTTGAAGATAGCTATGATGAAATTATTAGGAATGCAACACAGATAAATAAAACTAGATGAAAAATACTAGTACAAGAGAAATTAACAAACATGAAGAACAGAATGAAAAGATCTGACATATGCTGGTTCATAGTCTTAGAAAGACAGTCTAAAGAAAAGAAGGAGCCCTGGCCAGTTTGGGTCAGTGGTAAGAGTGTCGGCCTTCTGACTGAAGGATTGCAGGTTCAATTGATTCCGGTCAAGGGCACGTACCTCGGTTGCAGGCTCAATCCAATCCCCAGCCCTGGTCAGGGCAAGTGCAGGAGGCAACCAATCGATGTCTCTCTCTCACAGTGATGTTTTTTTCTCTCTCTCTGTCTCTCCCACTCCCTTCCACTCTGAAAATCAATAGAAAAAATATCCTTGGGTGAGGATTAACAACAAAACAACAACAAAAAACAAAAAGAAAAAAGAAATGAAGTCGACATAAATCCGAGATAATGACTAATATTCCAAAATGAAGATATAAGTCCACAGATACAAAAGAATATATACCACGCTGCTTAAATGAGAAATCTACACCTAGATATACTTAATGTTAACTGCAAAACATCAAAAACAAAGATTTTAAAAGCAATCGGGAAAAAAAAAGGTTCTACAAAGGAATAATTACACTAAGAGCTGACCTCTCAATAAAAATAGAAGCCAGAAGATACTGTAGTATATAATCAAAGTGCTAAGAGAATATCAATCCAGAATTGTGTACCCAAATCCCAACAATGCATTAAAGATATGCATTTTTCTCAAATACAAGGGCATGTACAAAAATTGACTACGAAGTAAATTTTATATCAAATCTCAATAAATTTCAACTAATCACCACCTGTTCTGATTACAATGGAATTAAATTAGAAAATAAAAAGACAAAAGTATTCTCATAATTTGGATATTTAAAAATATACCTATATATCATGTGTCAAAGTGGAAATCATAATAAAAACTAAGAAATACTTAGAACTGAATAATAAAAATACTACATAATAAAACATGTGGAATGCTCCTCCCTCAAAAACCACACTTAACCTTATTGGGATTTTTTTAAACTGGAATTGTATTACATCTGTAGATCAAATTTGAGAAAATTAACATCTTTATGATACTGCCTTAACCATTAGCAAGATTATCTCTTTACAGTTTTTTTTTAGATCCTCACCTGAGGATATTTTTCCATTGGTATTTAGGGAGAAGAGAGAGGGAAATACAGAAATATCGATGTGGGAGAAACACATCGATCGTTTGCCTCTTGCACGGGTCCTGACCAGGGCCCAGGCCAGGGAGGAGCCCACAACTGAGGTACGTGCCCTTGACAGGAATTGAACCTGGGACCCTGTGGTCCACAGGCCCACACTCTATCCACTGAGCCAAATCAGCTAGGACTCTACTTCTTTAGAGTATTCTTGGAATAGAATTTTATAATTTTCTGGATATAAGTCTTGCTTATTTTGTTAGATTTATCTATTGCCAGGCATCTTATATTGTAAACAGTATTTTTCATGTCAGTACACTTTCTATTATGTATACAGAAATGTAATTGATATTTATATGTTGATTTTATGTCAGATCTATATATAAAATTTGAATTATTTTTTTTTGTACATTCTTTAGGCTTGCTATATAGATTTTATTATCTGGGAACAATACTGTTTTGATTTGTCTTCTCCAGTCTTCATGGTTTTTATTTTTTTTCTTGTGTTACTGTGCAATCTAGGATCTGTAGCACGATGCTGAATAAAAGTGGTGATTGTAGGTATTTCTGTCTTCTTGATTTTCAAAAGAACACTTGCAATATTACCCATTAAGTAGAAAGTTTGCAGGTTTTTCATAGATACCTTTTAAATGTAAATTTTTTCAGTTTAGATTTTTTTCTTGATTTTTTTTAACCATACTGTGTTTTGAATTTTATTTTATTTTATTTATTTTTTTTTTTTTGCATTTACAAGATAGCCACATAGTGTCCTTTCTTCTAGTATGGAGATCTGCAGATTACAACTTGAAAGCCAACCCAGCCTGTTTTCTGTTTTTTTGTAAAGAAAGTACTGGGCCCTGACCGGTTTGGCTCAGTGGATAGAGCGTCGGCCTGTGGACTCAAGGGTCCCAGGTTCAATTCCAGTCAAGGGCATGTACCTTGGTTGTGGGCACATCCCCAGTAGGGGGTGTGTAGAAGGCAGCTGATCGATGTTTCTCTCTCATCGATATTTCTAACTCTCTATCCCTCACCCTTCCTCTCTGTAAAAAGTCAATAAAATGTATTAAAAAAAAAAAAAGTAGTGGAATACAGCCATGCCTATTCATTTATGTGTATAGATAATGGCAGAATTGGGACAGAGACTTATGGCCCACAAAGCCTAAAATATTTACTATCTAGTCCTTCACAGAAAATTGCCAACTCCTGCCCTTATTAGCACACTGGATTTGTTGTTGTTGTTTTTGTTAATCCTCACCCAAGGATATTTTTCCATTGATTTTTACTTATTTTTTTCACATTGATTTTTAGAGAGTGGAAGGGAGAGGGAGAAATATTGAGAGAGAAACATCGATGTGAGGGAGATACATAAATTGGTTGCCTCCCACATGTGCCATGACTGGGGCCAAGATGGAGCCTGCAACCAAGGTACCTGCCCTTGACCAAGATCAACACTCTATCCACTGAACCAAACCAGCTAGGGCACACATTGGATTTCTGAATTGGGTAGCTTAGACTAATGTGAGAAAAGAAAGTATACTTAGCTTTTATCCTACCAATTGGCATTCCTGTCCTTTTATATTCCTTTAATTTTATAATTGGAAAAGTAACACATAGAATATTGGGGGGTTTGCAGAGTATTGCTTAATAAAAGGAATCTTTTTAGCTTTAAGATAAAATTTCTTAGATGCATACACGTTTTCCCCCCCTAGGAGTCCAGTAATATATTTGGCTTTTCTTTTTTTTTCTATACTATATGTGATGCTTAGTTTTATGTGTCAACTTGACTGGGCCACAGGGTGTCAAGATATGTAGTCAAACTTTACTCTGGATGTTTCTGAGGATGTTTTTGGATGAGTTTAACATATATATATGGATAGCCTGAGGAAAGCAGATTACCCTCCCCAAGGTGGGTGATCTCATCTAATTAACTGAAGGTTCGAATAGAAAAAAAAGACTGACCCTTCCTGGAGTAAGGGGGAATTCCTCCTGCCTACCTGCCTGCCTTTGAGTTAGAATATCAGTGCTCTTTTCCCCACATCTTTGGACTCAAACTGAAACATCAGCTCTCCTTGAATCTCTAACACTCAGACTCAGAATGGAACTACACCATCAAACTCTCCTCAGTCTCCAACTTGCCAAATGCAAATTTTGGGACTTTTTAGTCTCCATAACTGTGAGCCAATTCATTTCTTTTGTGTGTTTGTTTTTTGTTAATCCTCACCCGATTTTTAGGGAGAGAGGGAAAGAGAGAGAGAAACACTGATAGGAGGGAAACACATCGATTGGTTGCCTCCTGCATGGGTCCTGACCAGGGCCTCGGGCAGGGAAGAGCCTGCTACCAAGGTACGTGCCCAAATCCAGGACTCTTTGGTCTGCAGGCCAATGCTCTATCCACTGAGACAAACTGGCTAATTCTTTATAACAAATCTCTCTGTCTTTCTCTCTATATATATCCCATTGGTTTAGTTTCTCTGGAAAACCCTTACTAATACACCATGTAACTATCTTGATAAATGCAAGAGAGAGAGAGAGAGAGAGAGAGAGAGAAAGAGAGAGAGAGAGAGAGAGAGAGAGAGAGAGAGAGAGAGAGGGAGGGAGGGAGGGAGAGAGAGAGAGAGAGAAGCATTAAATAAAATTCAAAACCCACTCATGGTTAAAAAATAAAGAAAAAATTTAAACTGAGGTATCTATGAAGAATGTTCACAGCAGAAACAATATTCAAATTTAGGTACATTGCTCTCATAGGTTTTTTATATTAAAGTCAACTTTTAAATTAACTTGAGTTATCATCAACCAAAAGAGCTAAATATAATTTTACTTATTTTATAACTCTCCCTCTGGGAAAACTTCCTCAGATTCCTCAGTGCTTCTGCCAAAAGCCCTCACCTTCCATATTATATAAAGAGGGAATGTTGCTTTCATTTTTACCAGAAATATTCTGCTGTTTACATACCTTAAGAATTAGATCTGTAGCAAATTATACAGTTAATTGCTCTAATCCAAAGGAGAATTAAATTTCTCTTGTTCCCCTGAGAGTGCCAAGTGGGTCCCCAAGAAGGCAGAGGTGAATGCACAGATTAATTCCTAGTTTCAGTCCCAAGATGCCAGGAAGATAGAGCTTTCTCCTATTTACATTTTAAGCAAGAATGAGTCCTAGGAATTTAGAGATGTCATTAGAACAAAGAGAGCTAACTGACTCCTGTAAAGATATGATTTATTTACCAAAGGGTTAGAGTTAATATTCATTAACATTTTCAGAGGCCTTTTCAGGGGCAGAGGGAGAGAGCTACTTCCTTTCCTTTATAAGCAAAGAAAAGTCATTGTTTCTCACCCCTTATCTATGGGATGGCTACTCCATAAATAAATGACCTGTATCTTGTTGCATTTCCCTAACAGTAATGACTAGAGCAGTGATCAGCAAACTGCGGCCCCTTGAGTGTGGCTCTTCCACAAAATACCACGTGCAGGCGCGCACGTACAGTGCGACTGAAACTTCATGGCCACACTCAAGGGGCCAAAGAGCCGCATGTGGCTCACGAGCCGCAGTTTGCCAACCACTGGACTAGGGCAAAGGAGGGCCAATACATTTATTACTTACTATAAGGTATTCACTATATTTGTCTGATCCAGAACACCTCGTGTAGATCCAAGATAAAATTAACAACCCAATAGTTCCCAATGCACCTCTCATTATGAGAAATATGAAAAAAGTAACTATAGTTAGAGTAATTTCCAATGAGGTGCAGGAAAAGGAATGCTACACAAAATACCTAGGTCTATTAGATTCAGGTAGTGTATTCTTATGGAATGCCCATACCCTCTGTTACTTCACTTCTTGATTCTGGAAAGACCCAGTCCTCCACAAACCTTGCTCAGATTAAGAACAAAATGCTAGCATCCTTCTTATCCTTCCAATGATTCTCATTATTAGGAACTGAGGAGATACTATGATTTTCTGATAAACTCCTCACTGTTAAGATTCTCAATACTCATTCTCTGAAATGTAAAAATTATATGATTTGGATAACTCACCATCCAAATCATATAATTTGGATAGACATCCAAACTATCTAAACTTTCACTTTTACTTTCTGAACTCAGTAATTGAACAGATTTTGATCATGAGGAACACTTGTATTATAGACAGGCTTTCAGAGGAAAACAAGAAATCCTCCTTATATAATAAAAGGCTAATATGCAAATTGACTGAATGATGGAACGACTGGTCACTACGATGCGTACTGACCACCAGGGGGCAGACACTCAATGCAGGAGCTGCCCCCTGGTGGTCAGTGCACTTCCTCAGCCAGAAGCCGGGCTCACAGCTGGTGAGCACAGCAACGGTGGCAGGAGCCTCTCCCACCTCCGTGGCAGTCGGTCAACCCCCGAGAGCTCCTGGACGCAAGAGGGCGCAAGAGACCCCACCCCTCACCCCCCCCCCCAAGTGCACCGGGTCTCTAGTGTAATTATAAACGTATATCACATGTATTGAATGTGTATGCATGTGTATGTTGTAAGATGCCTAGCCCAAAGGTTTCTACCCAGGTGTTCAAAGTGTTATTGCTGGGTGTCCACCAATTCATAAGTTTACAAATTCTGCCTATAAATTTGTATATAACTTGACGCTCCCATCTATAAACAATGTATTGGTTAAGCAAATCTATATGCATACAATGAAAAATCTATGTAGACAATAAAAATGAAGTTGTGGGCTCAGTAATACAAATCTCCATTTGAATACCTGGAAACTGAGGCTCAATAACATGAGGCTCAATAACATAAGTCAACTGCTGAATAACCTGTATTAAATGGCATACCTGTGCAAAAAAAAACCCTCTTTCTTTCTACTGGAACATCTGATCAGCATTTAAACACGAGTTCACCTATATCTCATATTAACAGAAACCTTGGGATAGCCACTACTCTCTATCAACCACTTCATCTCCTTCACTAAACTGTACATATTAGCATCACTCCTGAACCCATCACAATCTGATCCCTGAAGTAATTTAATTTCTCTACCTAAACTCAATATATTCCACACCCATTGACCTGGATACTATCTACTAAATATGTCTTAAACCAGTCTCTTCTTATATCATCATTCTTACTTTTCTCATCCAAACATACATCACCCTCCATGGTAATAGTTTCCTACCTCATCTCTCTCTCCCTCCTTCAATTCATCCTCTACATAATAACCAAGGTAAGCACAGAACAGATTTGATCATGCTGCATACATAATCAAAACCTCATCCAACTCCCTTTAAAAACCATTGCTCTTAGGATCAAGTCCAAACTTCCAAATATTTGAACATTGCCTGCATGATGCTGTAGGATATAGCCTCCTATACCCTTTTCCAGCCTCATGTTCTACCACTTTCTCCCAATTACTATAATGTTCTTTTATTTTTTCAGCCTCACAAATCATCTTTTTTTTTGAATCTTTAAATATGGCACTGTCTCTTCTGGAACCACATCTATCTGAGTAATTCCACTTACCACTCTGTGTAGTCCAGGAGAACAGAGTCTCTTTCCTTCATTTTTTACTGAACTATATACCTTACATAAATACATGACATTCAAGAAGTATTTTTTTAATATCACAGTCACAATTACAAAATACAACAAAGATACTTCACGGGAAGACTGGTCTGTAGAAGGTCTAAGTATCATGGCTATAAAGGAGAGTACCAAAGGCCATAGTAAAATGCTGTTAACTAATGGCAGCAACAAAAACAGAGACTTTGTGGTATTTTCAGAGATAAAAATGAAATAAATTGAAATATTATATGATCACTTATTAATAGTTTCTAAGGGAGAAAAAAGAATATTTTAAATTTTACTCACAAGTTTTTCTTTCTCTAGTTTTTGCAGTAAACTCTCCATGTTACTTCCAATTCTTGTCTTTTCTACAACTTCATAAAGACTGCAGTACATTCCATTCTTCAAAACTGACATAAGAAAAAATACACAGTAAATATTCAGATTCAAGTCTGCTTCTTATATTTCAGTAAAATTAAATTACTTTACCTTCATTTGAACCGAAGTATGCTTCCCTGTAAAACAGCGCTGGAGGAATTTTCTGTTTCAGATGATCAATACTCATAACTGTTTCAACATCTAGCTTCTCAGGACTGAAAGAAAATTAAAAAAGCCTATTTCCTTACATGTATTTTTAACTCTAGCAATGGTATCTCTCTCCCTCTCTCTCTTTTATAGACATACACACACACACACACGTCTTGCTGGAAAACAAAGAGCATATTTATTAGCACCGTACTTTAAAGAAGATTTGATATGGGAAGTCCAGATGTACAGGTAAATAGATACATAGCCTGGCAATACTACCAACCTTCCAAATGTAAGGCAGAAGCTAATTCTACATGCCAATATTACTAATAACAAAGGATATAAGGTTGTCATTTTATTAAACACAATTCAAGTATCTACTGTTCACATAGTCCTCAAACATTTATGAAGGTTCATGTTTATTGTGATGGTAGCAAAAGATCACTTTATTTTCATTTTTTAAATTGATTTTTAGAGAGAGAGAAAAGGGGGAGAGAGGCAGGTAGAGATGGAGGGAGGAGGGAAGTAGAGAGGGAGAAGGAGCGGAAAAAAAAAGAAACATCAATGTCAGAGCAAAACATGAATCGACTGCCTACCGGGGATAAGCCCTCAACCTGGGTATGCGCCCAGACAGTAAATTGAACGACAACCTTTCGTTGCATGGAATGAGGCCCAAACAACTGAGCCACACCACAGGGCAGCAGAAGATCATTTTAGACTTTTCTATTCCAGCATATTCCCAAGACTGAAAACAGCCTATAAATTTTAACTTAAAACATCAAAGCTGTTTCCAACAAACAACTGATAAATTTTAAGTCTATCATGTTCAAATTGCCAAATGGAAAATATATCTAATATAAAAATTTTTGTATTGATTTTAGAAAGAAAAAAGGGGAGAGGGAGAAAGAAACATCGATATGAGAGAGAAAAATCAATCGATTAGGTTGCCTCCTGAACGTACCCTCACCAGGGATTCGAACTTGCCACCTCTCAACAACACTCCAACCAACTGAGCCAAACCAGCCAGGGCTTGGAGAAAACTTTTTAAAATCAGAGAAAATAAGAGTCCATTAAAATCTCTGTCAATTACTTTGTTTTAGTGATCAGATTCAAAGAAATGGCCTCAATACATATTTAAATGTAGTCATTAATCATTCAATAAATATTTACTAATATTCTAAGTAAAAGGACTACAGGGATGAATAAATCCTCTGCCTTCATAGAGCTTATAATCTCACGAGGCAGACAGACAACAATAAGAAAGGTATTTACCAGACAGTGATGGTTTAAGTTCTAAGGAGTAAAAAAAGACACTAAGAGTACACAGGATAAAACTTTTTAAAATCACTTTTAAGATTTAAATTCATTAAGAAAAAGTTTTATGCCACGAATGTGTATGACTTTTTAGCCCATCCTCAAGCCAAGACAGAAAACCAGAGGGCTCATTATGCCAATTAAGTTTCTAAAGATATCAAATCAATCTTTTTAAAAAACAAACCAATATTGATATCGAAGTTCTTATGGACTAAAGTACCAAAGTAAAATTTAAATATAAGTAAGAAAGAAAAGGAAATAGGGAAATCACTATTTTTTGGTAATATAGCATACTTACAGTTTGATAGGCAAAAAAGCACGAGTGGCTGACCTCAGAGAAATATAGCACAAAAGCTTTCCTTTATTTAAAAGCTGTCCTTTCCACAATGTGTAGTGAAATTTATCTTAAATTAAAAAAAAAAAAAAGGACACAATTCTTGGCAACCCAGAAGCAAATATATGTTTACTAGAAAAAAGGAAAAAAAACATCTAGAAACAAGGTTTTGTAGAACAAAACAAAATATTTGACATTTATATTTACAGGAGAGTCCAAATATTAGGATTTTTTGTTTAAACTATCGTTTCCCCTACAAAATTATTCCAGCTGCAAAGAATAACAATTTTGTCTAAATGTCTTCACATCAGAAAGCTGAGGAGCAAAGACAAATAGTCTGCCCTCTTATTTCCCCCAAAAGAGACTATATGAAATTCGGTTAACTACATGAATCCATACAATGTCTCATATCTTCTTCTCAATCTCTTTTCATTGTGGAGAAACCTGACTTAAACCTTTGATGAATTTAATACTTTTAAAGGCTGAATTGTGAAACTTGTATTGTTTACTATTATCGAACCAAGTGGTCAAACATGATCTATTCACAGCAGCAGCAGCTTCTCAAGGACACCTTATGCCTGGATGACCAAATGTTGATGCTATATCATAGCATGGCCTCACCCTTCTTTTCATACTTTGCAGATTCTCATTCATTATGAAAATAAATCAAAGCACTTAATGTATTAATTTTTTACTATGTGCATGTACTCTTTCAATTTAGAAAACTAAAGAATCTTACCTGTGTTTCTATCTGCATTAAAGCTGTTAGATCTACAAAAAAAAAAATTTTTTTTAAATTACTAATTGTTAATATAAAAGTTAACACTCAGGACCTTGAGATAGGTGCTATTTTTAATGGCATACTATACAAGAGAATTAAATTTTCCTTCCAAGTAGGAGGAAGCAGTTAATTACTTACTATAACATTTAATAAATCCAAGTTTACTTGGAGAAAAGAATTACTTACTTGACTTGAATTACCTTATTTGCCCAAAATTAAGGTGCTGTTTTACCCAAAAATATCCATCAGGAGAAAATAAGAGTCCATTAAAATCTCTGTCAATTACTTTGTTTTAGTGATAAGATTCAAAGAAATGGCCTCAATACTTATTTAAATGTAGTCATTAATCATTCAATAAATATTCACTAATATTCTAAGTAAAAGGACTACAGGGATGAATAAGTCCCCTGCCTTCATAGAGCTTATAACAGCCGTGGGCAAACTACGGCCGGCGTATCTGGCCCGTTTGAAATGAATAAAACTAAAAAAGAAAAGACTGTACCCTTTTATGTAATGATGTTTACTTTGAATTTATATTAGTTCACACAAACACTCCATCCATGCTTTTGTTCCGGTCCTCCGGTCCAGTTTAAGAACCCATTGTGGCCCTCGAGTCAAAAAGTTTGCCCACCCCTGGCTTATAATCTCACGAGGCAGAGAGACAACAATAAGAAAGGTATTAACCAGATGGTGATGGTTTTAAGTTCTAAGGAGTAAAAAAAGACACTAAGAGTACACAGGTTAAAAAAAAAAATCACAGAAGACCTCACTGATAAGGTCACCTTTAAGGAAGTGTAAGTGTAAATTATGCAGCTAATTGGGGAAAGAGAAGAACAGCAAATGCAGAGGCCCTGAGGCAGGCACATTAACGGGTGGCATTCAAGGTACAGCAAGGATGTTCAATCAATGCTTGTTTTAAATGCTTTGAAGGTAAAAAGATGGAATCAAACAGGAGGCAAAGAAAATTAATGGATAATCATTATTCCTGGGAGTATGACCTCATAATTATTAAAGCGCTGAGTACCTTCTGAAGATCACTGCTGAAAGGCAGTATAACAAATGTATCATGGAGATGATAAATACAGACACATACACACATACAGAAAAACCCAAATGTCTGGATATTATGTGAATCCATACTTGTGGCTGTGGATGGTTTCCAGGACTAATCACGATATGAAAAAAGTGTTAGATCTCAAACAAGTAAAATGAAGATGACGCTTTGATCTGGAAACTAATAAAGAAGTCAACCTCAAAAATGTCTAGTATGTTTAAGAATGTGGCTTTAAAAACAGCAATATTTCTAAACGAATGTATATCATACACGACTTTGACTATGGGTACTCAAATTAAAAATATGTAGATATTTGACCATTTCACCTATATCCTTACTTAATTTTGCCAAAACATCTTCTGGAATAACTACATGGGAAACTACTTTATATTTGGTCACCTTATATTAGAGCTTACAGGAAATCAATGGTACTCAACTCTGACTAAAAATCAGAATCAGCCTGGCCGGTTTGGCTCAGTGGTTGAGCGTCCAAGAGGCCACTGTTTCGATTCCCAGTCAGGGCATATGCCCGGGGTTGAGGGCTCAATCCCCAGTAGGGGGCGTGCAGGAGGCAGCCAATCAATGATTTTTCTCTCTCACTGATGTTTCTATCTCTCTATCTCTTTCCCTTCCTCTCTCTAGAAAAAAAAAAAAATCAGAAATCACTTGGAAGCTTTTAAAAACTACCAATGCCTAAGCTACTTAATACCTGATTTTGGTTTAACTGGTTTGAGGGGGGAGCTGGGCTTCTTTAGTAGAAGCTCCCGATTTCCAGGAGAGCTAACACACAAAACTTCACTTTTAAAAACTACATTTACTCAACTATGCAAACCTTCAATATCAAGGAAAAAGAGGTTTAACTGTGAGGTTCAAGTAAACTTTAGCTTATATTTCCATATAGTTTCAGTATATGTCCTTTATATTAACATTTTAAATATATTTTTACTGATTTCAGAGAGAGGAAGAGAGAGACAGAAACACTAATGATGAGAGAGAATCACTGATTGGCTGCCTCCTGCATGCCACTGGGGGGTCAAACCTACAACTTGGGCATATGCCCTGACTGGGAATCAAACATGACCTCTTGGTTCATAGGTCGATGCTCAACCACTGAGCCACACCAGCTGGGCTACACTGACCTTTTAAATCACAATGAACATTTATGTATCTAATTAATATTAAGGGGGGGAAAAATAGGAACAAAACAAAGTGTTCCTTCTAACTATGCAGTCCAGGTTATATAATATAAATACCATTCTGGATGATGCCCAAAACTCCTAAACCTTACCTTAATGAAGGTACAAACTTCGGAGGTTGTATATCATCTTGGTAAGTAAAAGACACAACTGCATATGGACACACGTGTCTTGGTCTTTGCCTTAGTTCATCAAAGCCATACTCATAGAAGTAATACTAAAATAAAAAAATGCAAAATTAACTTCGTTAAGAAAGCAAAAGTACAGAGTGGGAATCTTGTATTTATCTGCCTGGTTTTTGAAAAATATAACACTTAAATGTGCCTCTACCAGAAAATATCTTTAAACACTGCTTGCCAATTTAACTATAATAATTTATACTTTATATTTCATTTTAGGATATAAATTTTATACACACACACACACACACACATATATATATATATATATATATATATGTATATATATATATATATATATATATATATATATATATGTGTGTATATATATATATCTCGGATGCCAGAATACTAGTAGGTATTCCAAAAGTTTACTTCTGAAGACTTGACAATCAGGAATATGGTCAACAAATTTCCTCATAAAAAATGTTACAAATGGGGCTCCCAAATCAGCTCAGAAAAGCCAATTTGATACAAAATTAAAATACTACAGACACAACCTCAACCAAACCTACTATGTTGTTCATGTCAAAAGGAAAACATAGTCTTGGCTCTAACTGCAAACAAAGTAGCAAGAGAAATCACAAACAGGTAGCCGACCCTCTTCCTACTGCCCATCTGCATCTCCCCTTCACCTATTCACAACATTCATTAGACCAGGGTTTTGTGACTTGCAGACTAGTAGTTTGGTCAACCCATGAAACAGGAGGTTATGGTTCAGATCCCTGGTCAGGGCACAGGCCTGGGTTGTGGGCTCGATCCCTAGTAGGGGGGTGTGCAGGAGGCAGCCGAGCAATGATTCTCTCCCATCATTGATGTTTCTATTCTTTTTTCCCTTTCGCTTCCTCTCTGAAATCAATAAAAACATATTTAAAAAAAAAAAAAAAGAGTGCCCCAGTTTATAAACAAGGCATTATCCTTCGAAGTCCATTCCCTTGGGGTAATGATTTCAATAATGTTGTTGCTCTGAAAATGCCTGGAAAGTTTTTTGAAATACAAACCAGTTTACAAGTTCTGCTAGAAAAGCCAATCCTATCTAATAACAAAGAAGCATGGTAATTAACCGTAACTTTGCTACCCTTCCCATTGGCTAATCAGCGAGATATGCAAATTAACTGCCAGCCAAGATGGCGGCCAGCAGCCACACAGGTGAAGCGAACATGAGGCTTGGTTGCTCCAGTGTCGGAGGAAGCCAAGGTTCCCCGCCTGCCACAGCCCAGCTCTGAGATCCGGATGCAACAATGTTGAAATTATAGAAGCTAAACAAACTCCAGATACCTGCTTTCAGCCAGCCACAGCCTCAGAGCTGGAGCCGTCTCTCAGCTCCAGTGACAGCCATAGAAGGTAAATAAATCCCAGAATAAAAAAAAAAGAAAAAAAGGGGCTGGGAGCTTCAGTCACCCGCCAGCCTGAAAATGGCCCTCAGCCCCTCACCCAGACTGGCCAGGCACCCCAGTGGGGACCCCCACCCTGAAGGGGGTGTGACCAGTGCAAACAGCCATCATCCCCTCACCCAGGTTGGCCAGGCACCCAAGCTGGACCCCCACCCTGATCCGGGACACCCTTCAGAGCAAACCAGCCGGCCCCCTCCCATGCACCAGGCCTCTATCCTATATAGTAAAAGGGTAATATGCAAACTGACCCTAACAGCAGAAAGACTGGGAATGACTGGTCACTATGACACACACTGACCACCAGGGGGCAGACGCTCAATGCAGGAGCTGCCCTCTGGTGGTCAGTGCGCTCTCACTGGGGGGAGTTCTGCTCAGCCACAAGCCAGGCTGACGGCTGCCAGTACAGCAGTGGTGGTGGGAGCCTCTCCTGCCTCCTCAGCAGTCCTAAGGATGTCCGACTGCAGCTTAGTCCTGCTCCCTGCTGGCAAGTGGACATCCCCTGAGGGCTGCCAGAGGGATGTCTGATTGCCATCTTAGGCCTAAGATGGCAATCAGACATTGGGGATACAAAATTAGTAATCCCCCGGGGAGCAGGCCTAAGCCAGCAAGTGGTCACCCCCGAGGGGTCCCAGACTGCAAAAGGGCACAGGCCGGGCTGAGGGACCCCCTACCCCCGAGTGCACAAATTTTTGTGCACCGGGCCTCTAGTAATTACTGTAAGTTTATATCTCTTATCTACCAATACTACCCCTGTCCAGAAGGTAATCAAATGAGTCCAGACAACTTTGGTGAATATAATTTTTGCTAAAAGCCCCCACCAACAGGTCTTGCACACTGAGATTCTTCAGAAAGAAAAAATTAAGCTTTTTTATTTAAATATCAATCGGCTGCCTCCTGCACATTTGTTAGAAACATTATTTTAATTTAAAAATTACCTTACTTTATAGTCAAACATCATATAAAACACAATGACTAAAATTTATCAATTAGAACACTTTCAAGTATGTGTAGTTTACTGTGTATCAATTATATCTGAGTAAAGGTTAAAAATTAATTCTAAGTTTGCATCGTAAAAAGTTAATAAAAGTAGAAAATATTTTATCAAGTCAATAGTACAAAATAGTATGAATTGAGGTATTTCAAGGGGCTTCAACTCTACCTTGAAGGACGAGTAGTATTTTATTAGGCAAAAACTTTCTAGGCCAAGGAAAGCCAAAATTTCAAATGAAATGAGTTTAAGGGCAGAGCTCATACAAAAGAAAAACAAACAAGCAAACAAGATGGAAATAACAGTGTTCAGGCAGGGTGAGCTAGGCTAAGGACTCTGAATATTGTCTGTAAGTATGTATTTCTAAGTTGTCTTGGAAACACTGAACAAACAGCCAAGACACTGGAGTCTGGCAGTAATATGTGGAAACCAGAGCCTAGACTGGTGTGGTGGCAGAGGGAATTGAAAATGGGGCATTTTAAAGGATTTGGTGATAAACAGATATTAGGTCATAACACTAAAATGGGTTCAGGTACTTACTTGAGTAAGCTCATAGGCTCGGTAAGCCAAAAGTGATGTAATTCTATTGGCATTCTTCGACACATGACATTCATGCTTTGGTGTTGGATCCAAAGCACTTTTAGATTCCAAACTTTTTACACCCATGGGGTCATATATACTTTTTATTTTACCCTAAAACAGAGAAAACATTTTAAATCCACCCAAACCTAATTATTGACTATATAATTATAGAATATTTCTTTAAATACAGATCACCTATAACAGTTTTTTCCTTTAATATCTGACAAAGTATCACCCACCACATTTTGCAAATATTGAAGAAAAAGTTAACCATAAAAAAAGTGTTGTTTGAATTTATTTTATAACAAAGAAAAAATTTTATTCACAACACTTTTCACTAGCCTAAATGACATTACCAATATATTACCCTCCTTTCTTCGTTCTATTTTTTTGGAAAGGAAAGGCAAACTCTAAAATACAGTAAGCTTACATCAAAGATGGCAAATCACTCTCAAAAGTATCTTTCTATACCAAACACAAGCAAGCTGTTTTTTAATTTAATCTCCTAAAAACAGGGTCAACTAAAATCCAAATCAAATGTTGTCTCTGATATATGAAATGTAAAAGTTGAAATTACCTTCATTATTTTAAAAATAACAACATCACCCACTGTCCCAGCTTCCAAAGGATTAGCCTGTAACAAATCAGGATACCTAGAAAGATAGATACCTAGTAAAGAGGAAAAAATGTTTTTAATTTAAATTTGACACAAATACAAAAAATACAAATATTTAATCTAATGATAAGAAATAAATGATATGACCAACACCTTTTTAAAAAATGTAATGACAGTGAAGATCACTTATATTTCACCAAGGCAAAAATAAAACCAGAATAAAACATGAAACAAATAAAAAATTTCAAAATCTACTAGTACTCGACTAAGACCAAAAAAAATAAAAAAAAGATACTTAAAATCAATTTGGATAGCATGCAAAAATCAGAAACAAGTAATAAAACTGGTTTCACATCACAAAACCTAACATCAGTCTCCTTTTCTGGGACTATGACAACTAATAAAAGGGTAATATGCAAATTAGACCAGACATCTTCCAGACATCCTTCCAGACAAAGCCATGGTGGCAGGGCCGAGGCAGAGGCGGTTAGGGGCGATCAGGTCAGCAGGGGAGAGCAGTTAGGGGGATTAGGCCAGCAGGGGAGAGAGGTTAGGGGAATCAGGCCAGCAGGGGAGAACAGTTAGGGATCAAGCCAGCAGGGAAGAGCAGTTAGGGGGATAAGGCCGGCAGGGGGGAGCAGTTAGGGCGATCAGGCCGGCGGGGGGGCAGTTAGGGCGATCAGGCCGGCAGGCCCTAACCCAGCAGTCGGACATTCCGAGGGGTCCTGTATTGGAGAGGGTGCAGGCCAGACTGAGGAAGAACTCCCCAACCCTCAGTGCACAAATTTCGTGCACCGGGCTTCTAGTACATAAATGTAATTATAAGAATTGCAGTAAAATTAAATAATATATTTTTAAATGGCAACTTCATAGTACACAAATGAAAAAAGAAAAAAAGATTACCCATGGAAGGACTGCCAAGAATTGTTATTTTGGACTGGCCCACCTGTAGTCCTTTTTCACATATGCTTTGAACCTAAATAAACAAAACACTTCATCTTGCAATCATTAATATATTAAAAGTGTGAAAAGATATTTTGTAAACTTGTTTTAAATAAAATCTAAGCTTCTAAACTATGTATTTTTAACATTATAGAAATTTTATATGTAAGACAGTTTATGACAGAATATTAATGTGAAACTGGCTTACACTTCTAATGTAACCATAACTGGAATCCAGTTTTGTTTACGCTAGATACTCACTATTCATACTGCTCATATATAAGCAACCATTTTAGAGTGAATTAAAACTATTTAAAGAGAAAGTAACTCTGCCTAAAAATCTTCAACTAAAGCCTGGCCGGCATGGTTCAGTGTTTGAGCGTAGACCTATGAACCAGGAGGTCACGTTTTGATTCCCTGCCAGGGCACATGCCCCGCTTACAGGCTCAGTCCTCAGTAGGGGTGTGCAAGAGGCAGCCAATCAATGATTCTCTCTCATCATTGATGTTTCTACCTCTCTCTCCCTCACCCTTCCTCTCTGAAATCAATAAAAATATTTTTAAAAGAATCTTCAATTGAAGATGAAAAACTGGTTCCAAGCACATATAACCAACAATAAAGGAGATAATATATTTTAATAAAGGGAAAATTATACATTATCAAGCACATTCTAAAGTAAAAAAAAAATAGGTTTCATCAGAAAAAAATGAGCACATTTGAAAAACAAATTACAAAACAATGAAATAGCTTTGCCTCACTAAATTATTTCTTCTACTTGTACATCAAGAAAATGTTACTTATAATTATCAAGTGTACTGCTGAATAAATAAAAAATTAGTAAAAATGAGAACATTCTCAAATTGCTTTTTTTAAATGAATCACTTACCTGATAGCGATCAACCATCAAAAATGCATAGGATTCTGAAAGTTCTTTATCTGAACGGCCATCAGACTTCAGTTCTCTTCGCTTTTCTGTAAACTAAGTGAAATTAAACCTATAAACAGCTCTGTAGCATGTAATTATATTTTTTAAGCTAAGAGTTTCAGTAATTTTATTTCTAAAAAAACCCAAACCTACTAAAGTACAAATTATCTTTTCTCTCCTTATAATTTCTGTGCTCCCATTTTTTTACTGTTTTAATTGGTTTTTTACCTTCACAAAATAGTCAAATGAGCATCTAGTATTTATCAATTTTAACTTAATTTCTATTAAAATTTTACAACTCCAACTCTCTAATATATTTTTAAGTTCATGTTTTAGTTATCTTTGGATCACTCATTTTAACATGGTGCACTGCAAAGAGTGCCTTAATAAATCTGTTGAATGACCCACTTCTAAATTATAAACTCAATTAGACAAGAAAAAATGTTTCATTTCTTTATAAGTGTATTCTCAATGCTATGTACATAAAACATGCTCCAAACATATTTCCAGGATAAAAAGCGACTTGGTGTAAGTACATCTGAACTCTAAGTCACCCGAAACTGCTGGCTTTTGCTTGTATCTAAAGGTAAAAGATAGATAGATACATTCAAAATATGGAGCCCATATCTAATAGATTCATATGTAGTATGCAGGCCATTACTGATCTTTAATAATATAATCAGAGAATCTATAGACTCAATTTTCATATAAAATTAACAAATAATCTATCATAAAATGAAACCACATCAAACTACCAAGGTTTTCATTTTCTCTGGGAGTCAGTAACATTAAAGGTCCTTTCAAAGTTAAATTTTGATAGCACTGAGTTAACCAACTTAAAAGAGTACAAAATTAATAGTATTGCATGTACATTAGAAAGCAATAAATACATCAAATATTTCTACACACCTCATTTGCATTACTTCAGAATTACATGTTGGCTTTTCCTAAATCAAAATTCAAAGAATATTCTAATACATACATGAAATGTAAATTCACTATCTAACATGCTTAACTGTTTCCCCCGTTCACACTTTTTTCACTAAGAATTTCAACTAATAAGATAATCCAAACATCAATCAACAGTTGGGGGGAAAATTAAGCATAGCCTAAAAAAAAAAAAAATACACACTTGATTTCATTACGCTCCAATTTAGGCATAATATATAGTTAAAAAGATGTCATTTAAAACTAAGTGTTTTCGCTTCCATAATTTGGCTTTCCTAAAAACTTTAGCTTTCTTTTTTTAATCCTCACTCAAGGTCATGCTTAGAAAGAGGAAGGTAAAGAGAGAGAGAAAAAACATTGATGTGAGAGAGAAAAACACTGATGTGAGAGAAACATCGATGGGCCACCTTCTGTACATGCCCCAACTGGAGATTGAACCTAGAACCCAGGCATGTGCCCTGACTGGTAATGGGACCTTTTCAGTGCACAGGACAACACTAAACCAGTAGTCATTCTGGCTGGGCAAAAACTTTAGCATTTCTAAAGAAAAGAAAACTAAAACCAATTCCAGGCTACTAATTGATGCTGCAGAATCTGACAATCACAATTTAAAACATACCTCCTTTTCCAAAAGCTCATTATGTACCAAGCAAGCACATTTGTAGTTAAAATTTGTTACTGAGGTTGGTTCAAGGTAAGATGAATGGAGAATATTTAAAACATCTTCAAATTCACGAGATCCTGGAGTTAATGGCTGAAAAAGTGCTAAAATAAAAAATATTAATTTTAAGATGGAATCTTAAATGTAGTTTCTTATATTTTTGTGGGCTTTTACATAAAATTTTCAAAGGCTTCAAGATTATCTTACTTTGGGATATGCAGAAGAGATACTTATTGATTCACTAAAGAAAAATTAAAACCAGTTGCCCAAATCCTTTAGCAATAAGCACCTCACATTAAACATGCAAACAATGTTATAATTTTGCAAATCTTAGGGATGCTACATTAGGCAACCTAAATTGCTTAGACTCTCATATGAACTTGCCTATATACTTAACTCCTACTTTATGTTACACTGAAATCGTGGACCATTTATTTCACCAAACTGTTTACACCCTAACTGAGAAAGCATAAAAACAGTGAATAAAACATTTAGGTGTCTATAAAAGAAAATGATTCCATTTGGTGTTTAGTACTACAATTAGATATGTTGCATCCACTGGGACCTTGTATTATCAACAAGTGGTAGGACATTTATTACAAAAACTTAGTGAAAAGATGTGAAATTTTAGAGTCAAACCTGAATGCAAATATCTTATCTAGCATTTTCTGGCTTTATGGAGACCCTGGTTAAATCAATTACTTAACCAAACATAAGCTCAGTTCTCTCATTTGTAGAAGAAATTTAGCTATCCTAAGTAACCACTATATGCCACATGCCACACAGACAACACATGGAAAAGGTTCTAAGCACAGCATCTGGCACAAAGATAATAAAGGTTTTTATTCTCCACTCCTCCAACTAGTCCACACCCCATTGAATTTCTAAAATACTTAAGTCAAATATTCTTAGACTGTGGATTGCTGGTTTAATAACCTCAAATTTCTACTTTATGCATGAAACAGTTTAACTTACTCATAAATTTCAAATATCAAGTATATATACACATAAATTTTCCCCAAACATAAAAGGAACCACTTATTTTTCACTGTAAATAACTTATTACCATTCTTTCAAAACACTTATAATCAATAAATGTCACAAAATACTTATGAAAACAGTGTTCTCTTGTACATACTCCTTTTTTATAGGAATTTTTAAAAATTGATTTCAGAGAGGAAGGGAGAGGGAGGGACAGAAACATCAATGATGAGAATCATTGATCAGCTGCCTCCTGCACCCCCTCTACTGGGAATCAAGTCCACAACCCAGGCATGTGCCCTGACCAGGAATCAAACCTTGACCTCCTAATTCATAGGTCAACACTCAACCCTGAGCCACACCGACCAGGCTCTTACACAATACTCTTAAAGATACTATACAGCAACAGCGAATCAGTTGTTTTTACTGTGTTTTCTCTACATAGTTTTAAGGTCATGATGTCAAATGATATATCCATCCATCCATCCATTCACCAGTCCATATGTATTTTTACAAAAGTGTCTGTATGATACAGAATGAGTATCAAATGGTCACTACTGTGGGATCACACACTAAAAAAAAAATTTTAAAGGAAGAACATTAACATAGTTATAATGCAATAAAGACACTGACTGGGATGAGTAGGGAAAAAAATAAAGCACTCACAAAAACCCCACCCTAATTAGCACTATATGAATATACTCAATAATCTATAATAATAAAAGCATAATATGCTAATTAGATAGGACAACCTTCCGGACTAAGCTGGGGCCACGAGGGAAGCTGGTGCCGGCAGCTGGGGGAAGGAAGGCCTATTCTTGCATGAATTTTGTGCATCGGGCCTCTAGTCTATTATAAGCTCCATGAGAGCAGTAACTATATCTACCTTGCTCATTACTCTAACTGTACCATGCCAGTAATCAGAATTGTAAGCACTGATATAAGTAAAGGAAAATAAAAGAAAACTTGACAAAGTTTATTCTCAATAAAAAATGATTGTCATCATTTTTTGAATGACAAATTCAATAATTCAGTAATATATAAAACAAAATGAAAGCTCAAAAAAGGAGAAATACATTGTCTAAATTCAAATCTGTTCTATAGAATGTGGTAGGAAAAACCAGTTTTTCTTTGTGACAGTCCCCAACTAAGTAGAGAAAAACTTGGCAAGGAAAACAGCATGTGGACTGGTCTTACAGGCTTTCATATCCCAAATGGACCAAGCATGATTTAAAATTACCATATCATTTCACTTATATGTAGAACCTAATGAACAAAATAAGAAAATAAGTAAACTAACAAACAAAATAGAAACAGATTACAGATACAGAGAATAAACTGACAGCTGTCAGACAGGAAGGGATTTGGGGGACTGGGTGAAAAGGTGAAGGAATTAAGCAAAAAACAAAACTCATAGACACAGACAATATAAACAGTATGATGACTATCAGAGGAAAAGGGGGATAAGTGGTGATTGAAGGAGCCTTGACTTAGGTAGTAAACACAATATACAGATGATATATTATAGAATTGTATACCTAAAATCTATATAATTTTATTAACCAATGTCACCCCAATGAATTCAATTAAAAAATACTTGGATAATTTATGCATGATTGATTTGTATGTTTATTTCCCCCCATTGATTTTCAGAGAGGGGGGGGAAGACAGAGAGAGAGAAACATTGATGTGACAGACACGTCAATTGGTTGCCTCCCACATGTGCCCCTACGAGGGTCAGGGATCAAGCCTGCAACAGAGGTACATGTCCTTGACCAGAATCCAACCCAGAACCCTTCAATCCGAGAGCTGATGCTCTATCCACTGAGCCAAACTGTCTAGGGCAATTTGTATGTTTCTAAACTAACAAAGTGACTTCAGATATCTAAAATATGCCAAAAAGTATCATATGGCTTCAAATTTCTAGGAAATTTTACAAGTCTTCATAAAAGAAATTACTTTCTTAGTTGAGCTGCTCCAACACTATTTCCACTATCAATCTAATCATGAGTAAAATTAAGTTAAATCATATAAATTTATATAGCAATTAACATTTAAGTTATTTTCAAAAAAGTACTTAACATTTCTGTTTCATCCCAAAGTACTGTCCTAAAGAGTACCTACTTTTAAGAATTCAGGTCAATATGCCCTTAAATGTAGTTTAGAAATTTAACTATTCTGTTGTGAATGTGCATTCCCTGGTGGTCTATATTGTCCTTAATAATACTCTAAACACTAGATATACCCTGGTCAACATATCCTCACTTCCTTTACAGATACGACATATACATCATAATCTTAATTTTTTGAGGTAAGAATAATAAACAACCCTGTGACTATCCAAATGGGGAATAGAACATTTTATGTATTAATCATCCATTTCACTTAAAGGAAGTCAGCATCCAGCATTTTGTTCTCTGGATTCTGACAATTATTAAGTCTAATAATTAGTGGGTCATTACTACTTTTCAGATATTATACTAAGAGCTTTACATGCACTACCTCACCTAATCATCAAAATCACCCTATTTAGTTCATTGTGCCCATTTCACAAATGAAACTGAGACAGCTGAAGTAAACTTGCCCAAGGTAACACAATTAATGAATAGGGAAGCTGGGATTCAAACTCAGGCTGCCCAGAGCTCCAAATCTTATATCCTAAACCAGGGGTCCTCAAACTTTTTAAACAGGGGGCCAGTTCACTGTCCCTCAGACCGTTGGAGGGCCGGACTATAGTTTAAAAGAAAACTATGAGCAAATTCCTATGCACACTGCACATATCTTATTTTGAAGTAAAAAAACCAAAATGGGAACAAATACAATATTTGTATTTGCATGTGGCTTGCGGGCCGTAGTTTGAGTACCCCTGTCCTAAACTATAAGTTAAAAAAAAAAGTGTGTGTATAAGTGCTCAAGCTATATTTCCAAGATCTAGAATATATATATATTCTTTTTCCTCACTTTAGAAAAGTCATATAGAACACTTAAGACACAGGAAATTAGCTATAAAACAAAAAGAATTTGATGCCTAGGATTATGCTATTTCTATCCTCTTATGTGTCTTCTCTGAAATCTTTCTCATTGTAATGCATTTAATAGGGCCAAAAGCCATGGAACCCTCTTTTTTTTTTTTGGTTTATAAAGGTTAGCAACAAGAACAACAGTTCTTTCACACATTAAGAAACATATAATTTTACTTATTTACATGACTCCCTTCAAATGCATGCCAGAATGATGACTTGAGTTGATTTCTGATCACAATTCACAAGATTTCCCTCTCACAACAAAACTGATTATAAATTAAATTTTATAGGATTAAAGAAGAGACTTACAAAGGCACTTGGAGATTTATAAGTCAGATAAGAAACACTGTATCACAGAATCAGAGCTAGAATCCAAATCTCCTGACTCCCAGTCCATATTACCACTAAATATTTTCATTACTGGTAGCATACAAAACAAACTCAAGAATTTAATGTTAGCCCTAACCGGTTTGGCTCAGCGGATAGAGCGTTGGCCTGTGGACTAAAGGGTCCCGGGTTCGATTCTGATCAAGGGCCTGTACCTTGGTTGCGGACACATCCCCAGTAGGGGGTGTGCAGGAGTCAGCTGATCGATGTTTCTCTCTCATCGATGTTTCTAACTCTCCATCTCTCTCCCTCTTCCTTCCTCTCTGTAAAAATTCAATAAAATATATATTTTTTTAAAAAAAGAACTTAATGTTATATTTACGAAGTTGGAAGAAAAATAAAATTTAAGACATCAAATAATTCCTTAGTCAAAGGAACATTTTTCTGCCCTAGCCGGTTTGACTCACTGGATAGAGCGTCGGCCTGGGGACTGAAGGGTCCCAGGTTCGATTCCGGTCAAGGGCATGTACCTTGGTTGCAGGCACATCCCCAGTAGGGGGTGTGCAGGAGGCAGCTGATCGATGCTTCTCTCTCATTGATGTTTCTCTCTATCCCCCTCCCTTCCTCGCTGTAAAAAATCATTAAAATATATATAAAAAAGGAACATTTTTCCACAATTACCTTTACCAATTTATTTAGTGTCAATGCTGATCTTTGTGTTTCTATTAAGATTGTGTATATGTAAAAAAAAAAAAATACTATGTACATATATACACAAAAACAAGCTAAACTTTTAAAAGGTGGACCACTTTTCAAAACACACAAGTGGATAATATGAAATATACATTCCAATTTAAAGTGACTAATTCATGGAAGAAAAGGAAATAACAAAAAGTCTGGGGATCACATGTGGTCTGTAATTCTCTCTGTATACAACCTCTCTGAAGTCTACTAGTATTAATGATTAAAACTCAATAAATATCCATTTGTTCCTTGCAATAATTAAGTTACTTTAAAAATCACTTTTCTTCAGTCTAATAAAACTGCTATGGACTTTAGGAATGGTGTTTCATCTCTAATTCTAGGTTGAACATACTGCAGAATTAGCAATGAATACGCTGGCAGAGATCTACAGAGACAAGTACAAATATGACACTATTGACTTTTTCTTTGGACTAGGGACAAGGTCAAAAAAATTTTACTTCCATTATCTAGTATTTACATGCACCTATCAAACATTTTATGTGAATAACCAGATTCTGTCTACACTTTCATTCTCAGGTTTACTTCTTTTTTTAAAATATATTTTTATTGATTTCAGAGAAGAAGGAAGAGGGAGAGAGAGATAGAAACATCCATGATGATAGAGAATCATAGATTGGCTGCCTCCTGCACATCCCCCACTGGGGATCGAGTCCACAACCTGGGCATGTGCCCTTGACCGGATTCGAACCTGGGACCTTTCAGTTCGCAAGCTGACGCTCCATCCACTGAGCCAAACCGGCTAGGGCCTCAGGTTTACTTCTATGTAGAGAAATCAATGGTACTTAGAACCTAGTCATCCATACAGAACTACTGAAACACCATGCACATTTCCTTAAGAAGGAGACAGCTCCAAAAACAATTACAAATTTTGTGGGAAAAGATGGGAAGTGAGGAGAATTAGCCCAAGACTAGACCAGTATGGATGCAGGTGCATGATGATACACATGCACAAGACACCCGTACATGAGCAGTTAATCTTGTGTCCTACAGATACCATTAACCAAAACACGTTTTACAGAAAGTGATTTCCCAAAAACTTTGGAGGGAAAAACCCTATCAAATACAATTACCATTTTAACTTACTTCTGATGACCTACACTATTAGATTTTAGAAAGAAGGCAATAGTGAAATGTCTACTGAAAAAATGCAATTCTACAATTTGTTTAAATGTAGAACAGTGCTTTACACTATTATAGAAACCAGCCCAGCCAATAAAGAACACAACATATATTAGAGTAAAATTTTACTCTTCCAGTCAATAGGTCATTCAATCGGTCAGTACTGACTAAATGTATTAATTTTATAATGAACATAATCTCAATTCCCCACGGATGAAGACATGCTAAACATTTCTAAATTTAGGTTAAAAAGGAACACTGTTGCCCTAGCTGGTTTCGCTCAGTGGATAGAGCATTGGCCTGTGGAAATAAGGTTCCCAGGTTTAATTCCTGTCTAGGGCACATGCCCAGGCTGTGGGCTCAATCCCCAGTAGGGGGCATGGAGGAGGCAGTCGATCAGTGATTCTCTCTCATAACTGATGTTTCTTTCTCTTTCTTTCTTTCTCTCTCTCTCTCTCTCTCTCTCTCTCTCTCTCTCTCTCTCTCTTCTTCTCTGAAATAAGTAAAAACACATTAAAAAAACAAAACTTTTAAAAATAGATCAGATCAAAAACTAAATAAAACTCATATATTAAAAACAAAAAGCCTTGCTACAGTTTGAGTAGTGACAAGTACTCTACACCTAGGTTCAAATTCCAACTCCACCATTTACTAGCTGTGTGACTTGGGCAAGTTATTTAATCTCTCAGTACTTCACTTTCCTCATCTATAAAATGGGAATAGTACCTACCACATAGTATTGTTGAGATTTAACACATATAAATAAATTGCTTAGAGTAATGCCTACAACTTATTAAACACTATAAAGTATTTGACAACATTACTTAATTGGAATGGCAGTATTTTGGATGTTACCCTATGGTCAAGATAAAGAAAACTGAGTCAACACGTTACTATACTCACATAGTATTTACCTTTAAGGTACCAAAAATATTCAAGTTCTAATCTTTAATTTCACTGGAAAACATAGCCACAAGAAAAGGTTTTCCATATTAAAATATGAATGCAACAGAACTATTGATACTTGAAAAGTTCAAGCAGAGGTATCTACTAAAAATGATCTACTACTCATGATTAGTAGACTTATACCTAGCCAAATCTTCTACCTTTCAAGAGATGATTTTGAAATTACCTGCTGCACTGCTTCTGATAAAGCATTTTGTTTTAAATAATGAAGTCCCGGCTGGTTTGCTCAGTGGGCAGAGTGTCGGGCCCCAAAAGGGTCCTGGGTTCGATTCTGGTCAAGGGCACATACCAGTTGTGGGCTTGATCCCTGGCCCTGGTTGGGGTGCATGCGGGAAGCAACTAATCAATGTGCCTCTCTCACATCAATGTTTCTGTCTCTCCTCCTCCTTTCGACTCTCTAAAAAATCAATGGAAAAATATCCTCTGGTGAGGCTTAGTAAAAAAAAAAAATTAAAAATTAGAAAAAATAAAAAATGAAAAGTTGAATTTTTCTACTAAATTCTATCACCAAGCACCAACTGCTCTCAGCTTGGACAGAATAAAGTCCATGCTGGTAAAATAGCTGTTTATTTAATTTTAAAGGCTCCATTTAAATCATTTTAATGATTGCACTATTTGAATAGCTGCTGCTCAGCGTATAAATATTTAGACAACTTAAAAATTACTCATTTCCACTACACATGAAAAAGTCCATTGTGTTATATTTTCCTTATCCACAACCTCCCTGAGAAGAAAAAGGTAACAACCTTTTGCCTCTAAGTGAAAATGGTAAATATAAATTTTCTCCAGAGTATCAGACTCAGGAGAGAAAACAAGTTTCATATTTCCTAATTCCTGAATTATATCCACTTTTAGTGTGTTCAAATACAGCAGCTTCACAATTTATCTTACTTAAAGACACAAAACACAGTGCCTCTCAACACTTTCTAGTGCCTTCTCTCATTTCAAACCAAACTGTGAAAGTTTCTAGGCCAATTTTCTGATCCTATCAAAAGGTAAAAGGTGGTACATCATAAACCATGATATGCCAATAAGCCATATTAACGAGGGCCCATCTGAATTTACTTCCAACCTACTATCAATTGATAATTTAGGCTGGGCATCAACTTTCCTCATATAGTCTATACTCTATACTATACAACTCAACCAGAAGAACTGACAACCTTGACCTTTACAAACATCCTCTTGAACCCGGAAAATATTACATTAACTCATTTAAAAGGTACTTCTAGAAACATCCTCATGCTGGTGGACAAAAGGTAACTTCACCGTTGCCACCACTTTTTTCCCACAAGGATCTTCTTGGCTTTGTCATCCCAACAGAAATTAACAGTATGTGTACCTAACTGATAAATGGCTCTAACAATTTCAGTTGGGCAAATGGAGTTGGCTATGCACATGGAAAGAAGCACATGCTTCATTCCAGATCCTGTCTTTACTAAATTAGAAATGTTTTCTATAAATAAAGAATTTCCTCTATTTTCCTAAGTAAATCATGACAAACTGAACCACGCAGTAAATAAAAAAGAGGGTTTAAATCCAGAACATCCCAAATCACTGGCTAGTCAAAAATATAGTGCTATAATAGAAAACAGTAATTCTGATCTCCATTAAAACGTGTCACACATATGGCAGTAAGCTTTAAAAAAAAAAAAAAGGTAAACGTAGTTCATCTCACTGTTCCCATATTGGCTCCAAAAACTTGACTGGATTTTTTTTTTATCTGAAGTTCTCAGATGCAATATCAAATTGGTGACTCTTGGGCATAAGCTAACCTCTCCCTATTTTTTTCCCTAGGGAAGTTACTGCACCAAGAGCCTACCTTCCCAATCTTCTCAAATACAATATAAAAATGCACTGAAGTTTGGATTTAAAGGGAGAGAGAGTGAGAGAGAGAGGCCTATTTAACCAAACGCTTCAAAAAACAAGAAAAAAAAATCTACATGGAAATGAAGTGTGATGGAAAAGAGCAGTGTGCATGAATCACATCTAAGGGAAGACGCTGACATCCGGCCCATTTCAAGGAGACACATAAGAGCTGAAGAACTTCCACAGGGAGAAGCACTGGAGATCCTCTGAACAGCGCACGGCCTGGGAGAAAGCTCCAGAATCCAGGGCCACGGGCTACTTCCACAGTGAGACTTCTCAGAAGCATCCTGAGGAGGCACACCGGCTTCTCTGCCTTCAGGGGCTGGTGTGGAGGGAGGGGCCCCGAGCACCATCTTTTCTTTACAGAAACGCTTCAAACCTGAGCTGCTTCCAGCTTCCACGGGGAGAGGGGGAGAGGGGGAGCGGAGGAGCGTGGCGCCCCCGCTTGCCTCTCGCCCCGAAGCGCAGCGGCTGGGCGGCCGGCGCTGCCTGCGTGTTTACGTCTCGAATGGGTGTGGGAAGAGGAGACGCGAGATTCTAATGGAAAGATGGAGGGGAGAGAGGAAGAGGGGTTGGGGGAGAGGGAAGCACCACCTTTCTTTTCTCTGCTCTTCCTGGGGATCTGAAAAATCCTCCTAACGGGTCTTTCGGGCTCTTCGGGGCCTTTGGGGAGAGCGGCCGCGCCCGCCTCAGCCGAGTCCCGAGGCTGCTCTTGGCTGACGCTCGCGGTGGCCTCGGTCGCCGTCTCCTCGGGCGCGGCGCCGCCGCCGCTGGGCTCCCAGATGCTGGGGCCGCCGCCGCCGCCGCCATTTTGTGGGGAAGACTCGGGCTGCGGAAGGGCCCGCTTCATCTCCTCGTCGCCGCCGCCGCCACTTTCGCAGCTCGAGGTCGTCGGCGGAGTGGCTTCCGTCTCCGCAGCAGTCGCCATCGCGCCGGCCCAGGAAGCTTCTGCCAACAAGGTGAAGGGGGTGGGGGAAAAGGGGCGGCGGGCCGGCCTGGCCGCCTAGCTGCTCTCAGCCCACCCTCACCCTCCCCGCCCTGTGGCCTTGGGCCGCGTTCTTGACCCAGGAGCCTCTCGAGGGCCCCAACCGTGCCGCCCGGCCCCACGAGCCGCTCCTCGCGCGCGCAGTCCTTCGCCGGCCCCCGCCACTCAACGTGCTCGCGTCTGAGCTGGGAGGAGGCGGGGTCCTCGTGGGCCGCTCCGCCAATGGGGGCGCGGCGCCCACCTTCGCGGGCGCCGATACGACGGCGCCGGGGGGCGGGGCCTCGGGCGCTGGAGCCCGCCAAAAGGGGCGACCGCAACGCCCCGCGAGTACCTCGACGCCCGCCGGCCGCGGGTGGGAGTGGGGGTGGGGCCTCAGGGCGAACTGCCGGTGCTGAGGCCGCGCCGACCAGCGCTGCGGGTCATGGAGGCGCGTCCGGCCAGGTGTCTCCTATTTTGAAAGAAAACCACCTTCCTTGTCTGCGCAGGCGTCACACCAGCCAAAACGGGACTCAAGCAGCGGGTGGGGAACGACCCACCCTGTGGAACAGCTGCGATCGAGTAGAAAAGCCTGTAGAGGAGGTAAGAGGACGAGCTGCAGCCCCGGAGCCTGAACGCCTCCGGCAAAGCCTCACCCGACTTCAGCCCGGTGCCAGTCCCACTGGATCGTGCCTCTTTACAGTTGATTACTTCCACCAGCCCCCCACTCTTTTATCTTTTTAAAAAATATTATTTTTTTAAGAGCGAGAGGGAGAGAGAAACATCAATATAACAGAATTTTCCATCGGCTGTCTCCTGCATGCCCCTCACTGGGGATCGAGCCTGCAACCCGGGCATGTGCCCCACCCGGCAATGGAACCCTGACCTCCTGGTTCATGGGTCAGTTCTCAACGACTGGGCCCCACTCTTTTTTTTTTTTTTTTAATATATTTTATTGATTTTTTACAGAGAGGAAGGGAGAGAGACAGAGAGCCAGAAACATCGATGAGAGAGAAACATCGATCAGCTGCCTCCTGCACACTCCCCACTGGGGATGTGCCCGCAACCCAGGCACATGCCCCTGACCGGAATCGAACCCGGGACCCCTCAGTCCGCAGGCCGACGCTCCATCCACTGAGCCAAACCGGCTTCGGCGGGCCCCACTCTTTTATCTTAAGGAGTTAGAAGCGGCTGTACGCCTCCCGCAAGCAGCCAATACCTGGCATCCTTTGGTATGACGTCAGCCTAGTGTTTACAGGATTTTGTTCTGGTGAGCCCGAGGGCTGCTGACTTAAATGTTTTTCCTTTGGTGTCTTTGGTTTCCTAGGGTGAGTGTATACTGAAGAAAAATATATTCGATTGTAGCCACATTAAAAAATCTACAGCGCCCTAACCGGTTTGGCTCAGTGGATAGAGCGTCGGCCTGTGGACTCAAGGGTCCCAGGTTCAATTCCAGTTAAGGGCATGTACCTTGGTTGCAGGCTCATCCCCAGTAAGGGGTGTGCAGGAGGCAGCTGATCGATGTTTCTCTCATCGATGTTTCTAACTCTCTATCCCCCTCCCTTCCTCTCTGTAAAAAAAAAAAATAAAAAAATTCAATAAAATATATTACAATAAAAAAATATATAGCAAGTGGTACTTGAAAATAGTCAAGTGGAATGCCTTTTGAATAGTTTTTGCTGACTAGGTTGAAACCACTATCACTGAATACAGACAGTATTTTCTGGTTGCTTTCTATATGCTAGGCACTGGACAAGACGAGTTACATCATCTCCATTTAATCCTCACAATAACTACCAGGGAGATACCACAGGTATACCTTGTTTTATGTGCCTTGCTTGATTGAGCTTCACAGATGTTGCTTTTTTTTTTTTTTTTTTACAAACTGAAGACCAGTCTCTCCACCTGCAAAATGATTACAACTGACTTTATTAAGGTAATCTGGAACCGGTATATCTGTGCTATGCCGGTGTTATGCACAATTTAAAATACGGATTTTTAAAAGTATTTCAAGACCTTGAACGAAATGAAGTTATGAAAATCAGAACTTGAAGTCAGGTCTGTTTAACTCCATCACAAAGTCCTTACACTTGACTACTTCTCCAAGACCTGATCTTGACAGCAGCTGGGCACCTTTATGCATTATGGATGAAGACGTGAGGATTGACACCTAGTTCAGTCTCCTGGCAGCAAGATCAGGATTGGAACCCCAAGTCTCGATTCTCAAACTCCAGCGGTCTCCCAAGGAGATGACTGACAAAACCTATAATTATAACAAAATTCTAGGCCAGGGGTGGGGAATGTTCACCTCTCGGGCCATATAAGGTCCGGGAAACCATTTGGTCTGGCCCTGCCAAAGCATTAGGAGTTAATTAAATGTTTGACCAAATATAGCAGGCTAATTTTTAAGATGATAATTTTGTAGGGCCAGCAAATGATGTCAGAAATATCCAAATGGCCCTTGGCAGAAAAAAATGGTTCCCCACCTCTGCTCTAGGCCTTGCTACTTAAAGAACATCCTCAAGATCAACATGAAAGTTGAATTCCTGTGTCCTGTGATAAACATCCCTGTTTAACAGCCTATATGGAAAAGCTACTCATGGTTTGCCCCACCTATTTGAATCAGCTGAGTAAATGGAAGGACAATGAGTGTAATAAAACAATTATTCCTTTTAGTAAACAGTTCATGTAAAAACATGAAAAAATACTGATGAAAACATGAGCTATATTGAAACAAAATGTTCATTATTTTAAGATAAAAGTGACTTTTTAAATTTGGAGGAAGAGGCACTTTACTTGATATAAAAGAGGCTACAGAAGATCAGAAACAAATGTTGAGGTCGCTAAACATTTTTGTTGGTTTATTAAAAGTATCCCTAAAAGCTAATTTTATCAGATTAAAAGATAATAAATATGAACTAGTTGCATACTGGTGCCACTACTCAATCAAGGCAATCCTCATTTGTTTATCAACAAGCAGCCTGGAAGGTAGAAATCCTAGGCTATGCATAAAGCAAACACACCAGTTGGTGGTAAAGGGTACCTAAAACTAAGACTAGAGAACCAGTAGTCTTCCACAGAGACTGCATCTTAAATTTTGTGATGATAAAAATTTTATATTACAAATCATTTATTTAAAATTTTTTAATGAATCAGTATTATACATTATAAGGTATAAGAAAATTGGAAATCTCTAACATAATTTTGACTACATAGTCAATTATCATAGATAGCAAAAAAATTCAGGTTCTGCTGGATATTACTAATTACTAATATTCAATGTTGTAATATTTTTTAGTTGTTTAATGGGTGCTAACCATTGCTATGTGCTGAAGATGTAACCCTGAAGCAAGTGGACATGGTTACCTCCTTTGACTTTATGGTTCAGTGGGGAATATATCTAAAACTAGAGTCAATAGTGATGGCTAAATGGAGACCTACGGGTTAAGTGAAGAGTCAGCTCTAGGGAGGGATAGAGGGGCATACATTTGGTAAATCCTACCTATCTCAGGAAAATTAACACGGTGAGATAAAGAGGATATACATATGTGTGTGTATATATGTATGCATATAGATATCCAGTATGTATGGGGGGAGAGGAGGTGTGCAAGGGGAAGAGCTACCACAGATGTAGTACATGGATCTGGGGCACGGGCTACCAAAGGTTAGATATAAAACCTATGATGTCCCTTACCCTCAACAACAACACAAGGAACATTAGAGAATATGAGAGTATATCATTAAATACCCAGGGACCACAATTTCATTTTTAAAATTTTGAAACATGAAAATAATCCAATTCAACTCATTTTAAAAATAAAAAAGCATGGGGGGGGGTGTTGAGGGAAGTGAAGGGTTTGAACAAAAAAGAACTCATGGACATGGACAGCAGTGTGGTGATTGCGGGGGCAGGGGGAGGGGAAGAAGAGACAAATGGTGATGGAAAAAATTAAATAAATAAATAGGAAAGGGCAGTAGCCCAAGATCACACAGCAAACTAATAATTACAGTTAATATGCATACTTTCTATAAGTCAAGCACTGTTATAAGAGCATTAAATGTATTGTCTCATTAATCCCCACACAAAGCACTAATGTTATCTCTATTTTACAGATAAGGAAACTGAGACAGAGTATTTAACTTTCTTAAGGTCATTTAGATCATAAATGGCAGAACCAAGATTCTAACCCAGGCAGTCTGCCTCCAAAGCCCATGCTCTTAATAACTGCTGTATGCTAACCTCTCTTCTTGGTGGCAAAACAAAGTCCAGAACCCAGTGCATTTTCCACTTTGCCATTTCACATCACCTCCTCACACAGTACTTTAAAAGACAGGATATAAATGGTATAACTCAGCAATAATATCAGTATTACTGATGCATAAACCTTTGACTTCAGAATTTTACTTCTAGAAATTTATAATACAGATATACATATTCATTCACATTCTTAATGTTTATTTATTCTTAATGTTTATTCAAGGATATCCACTGTTGTTTGTAATGGGACAAGTGTTTGTAATAGCAAAGGACTGGAAACAACCTAAATATCTACCATAGGGTATATCCATACAATGGAATACAGCCATATAAAGGAGTGAAATATTGATACATGCTACCATGTGGAAGAACCTTGAAAAGATTTTGTTAAGAGAAAAACCAGATACAAAAAGTCACATATTGTATCATTCCATTCATATGAAAGTTTAAAATAGGCAAATTCATAGAAACAGATGATAGGTGATTACCAGGGGCTGGGGAGAGGAGAGAATGAGGACAGACTGCTAATTAATTATAGGATTACCTTTGGGGTGATGAAAATATTCTGGAACTAGATATGCTGTTAGTTGCACAACTTTGTGAATATACTAAAACCCACAAATTATACAGTTTAAAAGGATAGATTTTATAATATATGGATTATATCTTAATTTAAAAAACAAAACAAAACAGAGAACATACGCATTCCCTGAGGACAGATCCTCCAAGCAGCAGACTCTCTTTCCCATCAGCTTTGAAGAAGCAAGCTGCCATGAATTCTACAGCTGCCAACAGCTTGAGAGCACTTAGATGAAAATTCTTTCCTGTTGAGTGTACAGGTGAGAAAGCAGCCCAGCTGACACAATGATGTCAGCATTGTGAGACCCAGGCACAGAAACCAGCTAAGCCATACCCATACTCTGACATATAGAAACTGTGAGGTTGTACATGGTTATTGCTTTAAGCCACTAACTTTTTGGTAATTTGTTACACAGCAATAAAAAACTAATATAGAGCCTGGCCGGTGTGGCTCAGTGGTTGAGTGTCGACCTATGAACCAGGAGGTCACAGTTCGATTCCAGTCAGGGCACGTGCCCAGATTTCGGGCCAGATTCCCAGTATGGGTTGTGCAGGGGACAGCCAATCAATGATTCTCTCTCATCATTGATGTTTCTATCTCTCTCTCCTTCTCCCTTCCTCTCTGAAATGAATAAAAATAAATGTTTATTTTATTTTTAAAATTTTCAAGGTACTTCATTGTTAAAACAGGTCACAACACTAAGCCTCTGGCCTGTTCTGCCAATGTACAAGCTACAAATGCTTGCCCAGCAGCTAAGGGGCACTCTGCAGTAGCATGTTTGAAAATTGAATAAAAATCCATATAAAACAAACATTCAAATAGTTTCCATAGGAACACAGATAAGTATGACCCCGTCACCTAGGCCTTCCACCTTCTTCCATTTGTGCCAACCCCACTTACAAAGACATTTCAAAATTATCCATAATTAAGTTAAATGGTCTCCCCAAGTCCCTTAAGTCAAGCTACACTTGCATAACAGCTACAAGAATGGCATCTACACATTAACAGGAGCTGAAATCCCGCTCTCCCAGGCACCAGACACAAGCAGAGCGCTGGTGTTTCTGCTTCTCCACCTCGGGCTGGAAGTTGTTCTGGACTTGCCACATCAGTTGCCATGCCGACCCTGACATCACATAGTAGATGGTCAGCCTCTGGAATCCATTGAGAATAGAAGCAGCGGCAGTGTAAGCACCCATGTTTTCAAAGAGCATCCAGTCCCCCACATGCATCTTGGGTAAGCCGCAGCGCTCTACAATGTGATCAAGGCTGTCACAGGTTGGTCCCACATGCTGGGTGAAGAATACCTCTCATCTGGTTTGGGATGCTTCTGCAGAAGGTGCTTCCCGTGCACATGATCATAGAAGATGCAATTAAATGATCCATCTACTCCATCACTCACATAATACATAAAGGTTTTTTCACTTAACTCATCTTCATCATCAGAACCTGTTTGTTCCTTTGATACCAGTTTTTTGGCAATGATATTAACTGCAAGCGTGAAAGCTGATGCAGCATAGTATCTGCCTGGCTCAGCTATGAATGTCACTCCTGAGTCTGTTGGAAAATACTGGGTTGATTACACAGGCGATCTCCTCGAATTTAAGCTTTGCATACTCAGATCCAGGAAAGCCACCTCCAATATCCAGCAGATACGTGTTGAAACCAACCTCAGCTCCCATGTCAAAGACACAGGGGGCATCAGAGATGGAGATCTCAGGGTCAGTACAGCCACTTCCCATGTGGAAGCTGACACCAATGACATCAATGTTTCGCTCTTTTGCCTGTTCCAAAAGAAGCTTGCTCTTTTTAAGTATGGCGCCAGATTTAACACTGAGACGACGGGCTGCTTTGCAATCTCCAAAACCCACTTTGCCTTTGGATGTGCTCTGGCAACTTTCATCAACTCAACTTCACTATCAAAAGTCATCATCTGGATTCCATTAGTGGCATCATATTTAATCAGAAACACTTGTTTACAAGGATTTGCATAGATAATCCTCCCGGGAGGCACCCCAAAACTCTGCACTAATTGTATTTCAGTCTTGCTGGCATAGTCCAATCCCGTCCCGATGACAACTAGAGTCTTCCCTATGGTTCTGCTATCACTGCATTTGACTGCATAAAAGGGGTATACCAAGGAAGAGCTTTTAACCATTACAGATGTTTCTTTAGAATGTCTCCCAGATCTGCAGCAGAGAAGGCATCCTTATCATTGGAAGAAGAGACTTCATCAATTTTTTGGTCTAGAACAGTGGTTCTCAACCTTGGCTGCACATTAGAATCACCTGGGAATCTTTTTAAAATCCTGATTTCTGGGCCCCATCCTCCCGAAATTCTGTTTCTTTATTATGGGGTGTCTTTTTCAAAATCCTGATTTCTGGGCCTCATCCTCCCGAAATTCTGTTTCTTTGTGACTAATGTTGTGGCCCCACCCCATAACAAAGAAACAGAATTTCTGGAGGATGAGGCCCAGAAATCAGGATTTTAAAAAGATTCCCAGGTGATTCTAAGGTGCAGCCAAGGTTGATAACCACTGCTCTATAAGGTCCTTGTCAGTAAAGCCCTCATTGAGGAAATGGCAGTCAAACTCTTCATTACCAATGTTGTTCATCTTCATAGTTTTTGGATGTTCCAAAACACAACACAAAGGAAAATGAAGAGGGTAGGACTTAAGAAAGTATTGCCAGTTGTTCATAAATGCAGCTCTCCAGGAATTCCAAGTCCACAGAAGATGGGTGTCCTCTTGGTGCAGCAGTAGGAATGCCCTACGAGCACAGGGGCACCTCACGCTGACCCCATGGGCCCCTCCCTCTTCTACTTTCTCTAAAAATCAATGGGGGAAAAACCCTTGGGTGAAGGTTAACAACAAAACTAACATAGAGGTTACAACATGCCTGGCATTTTTCTAAGTGCTTTACATCGGTTAACTTTATTTAATTTTCACATAAACTCTATGAAGTAGTTACTCATGTTTTTTCTGATAAAAAAGCTCATTATGTGCCAAAAATAATTCCCTTTTTTTTTTTCTGAAGCTCATTATATGCTAAAAAAAAAGAAGAAGAAAAAGTTAGCATCTGTACCCCCAGAAAAGGAAATGCAGTTAAGTATATACACTTATTTATATAAAACTTTTGTGGAAGGCTACCTAAATAACTAGCAAATTGGTTGCCTGAGGAAAGGGAATGGGCTGGAAGAAACTTTTCACTTTATATCCTTTCGTACTTTAAAGCAAAAGAAGATTTTTAAAAACCCTCTTCATACAAGAATGAAATAGTAATATTTACAATAATTCTAGCCAATATAATAATTTTATGTTTTTTTAAAAAATATATATTTTTATTGATTTCAGAGAGGAAGGGAGAGGGAGAGATAGAAACATCAATGAGAGAGAATCACAGATCAGCTGCCTCCTGCACACCCCATAGTGGGGATCGTGCCTGCAACCCGGGCATGTTCCCTTGGCTGGAATCAAACCCAGGACCCTTCAGTCCACAGGCCAATGCTCTATCCACTAAGACAAACCAGCTAGGGCTATGTTTCTTTTTAAAAATAATTTAAATTTTTTTCAATTACAGTTGACATACATTATTATTATATTAGTTTCAGGTGTACAACGCAGTGATTAGACCAGCCGTGGGCAAACTACGGCCTGCGGGCCAGATCCGGCCCGTTTGAAATGAATAAAACTAAAAAAAAAAAGACCGTACCCTTTTATGTAATGATGTTTACTTTGAATTTATATTAGTTCACACAAACACTCCATCCATGCTTTTGTTCCGGCCCTCCGGTCCAGTTTAAGAACCCATTGTGGCCCTCGAGTCAAAAAGTTTGCCCACCCCTGGGTTAGACATTACTTACTAAGTGATCATCCTGATAATTTCACACCCATCTGACACCATACATAGTTATTAGAATATTATTGACTATACTAGAGGTCTGATGCACAAAATTCATGCAAGGGGCTTGGCCCTCACAGCTGTGGCAGCTTGCCTCAGCCCTTGCAGCCCTGGCTTCATCTGGAAGGTCATCTGGAAGGACGTCTGGAAGGTTGTTCGGCTGTATGGTCTAATTAGCATATTACACTTTTATTATTATAGATTCCCTATGCTGTACTTTACATCCCCATGACTATTCTGTAACAACGAATTTGTACTTCTTAATCCCTTCACCTTTTTTACCCACCCCGCCAATTGCCCTCCCATTTGGCGACTGTCAAAATGTTCTCTGAATCTGTGAGTCTATTTTTGTTGTTCTTGTTCATTTTGTTTTCTAGATTCAATTGTTGATAGATAGGTATTTATTGCCATTTTGGTGTTCATATTTTTTATCTTTTCTTCTTTTTTTTTTTAATATATTTTATTGATTTTTTACAGAGAGGAAGGGAGAGAGATAGAGAGCTAGAAACATCGATGAGAGAGAAACATCGATCAGCTGCCTCCTGCACATCTCCTACTGGGGATATGCCCGCAACCCAGGTACATGCCCTTGACCGGAATCGAACCTGGGACCTTTCAGTCCGCAGGCCGACGCTCTATCCACTGAGCCAAACCGGTTTCGGCTTCTTCTTCTTCTTAAAGAAGACCCTTTAACATTTCATAAAATATGTAGGTGTGACCAGCCCAGTCTGTGTCTCTGCCCCTCCTACCAGTCTCAATGTGGCCTCTTCTTTAATTCTGAAGTTGTAGGACCTCCATTCAGCCAGATTTCAGGTGATTCTGAATGATGGTTGTTCTGTAGTTTAGTTATAATTTTGAAGTTTTGACAGGAAGCTCCCATATGTTTCAATACAGAGGAATTATACTAGTAGACTTCCACATGCTAATCATAGCAATTAAGTAAATATATAATCAAAGTTAAAGGATTCACATATAGTAAAACAAAAGCATTAACAATGTACCTTTGAAGTGAATAAAGTCACTAAGAATTGATAGTAACAATAATCATTAACATTTGCAAACCAATTTTATTTGGGGTATTTATGTTATGTTTCTTTTGTTTGTTTGTTTGTTTTTTAAGTAAAAGATGTTATCTGATGCTTACATACACCTGAATCTTCAAACCTTCAAAGGCCACACAGCTAAAAAGTTTTTCTTTCTTTTTTTTTTTTTCCTTTCTTCCTTTTTTTCCTCTTGACATTTCCATTGAAATGGAGCTCTAGGGAAAGATAATAGAGGCCAGTCAACAAAACCACCACTAATAGATCCAATTCATATAACTTTAAGAATCTTAGAGATTAATTAGTCTGGTCATTGTATGAATAAAGACAATATTACAAGCCTACAATCTCATTGCCTGTTCAGATGCATTTAAAAAATATGAAATTGCCATTCCTTTCATTATGCATAAGCTAAAACAATAATCTCATTGAGCAGATATTTCTTGCATTTATCCCAAGAAAGTATAAGAAAGACCCTTTTATTTTGGCAACAAACTGGGATGAAGTTCACTAATGGTTGATGTCCAAGAGTCTTTCCATGCAATGAAGAGAAGGCAGAAAAGAATCCTAAGTTGAAAAATAAGAATATAGCCCTAACCAGTTTGGCTCAATGGATAGAGTGTCGGCCTGTGGACTCAAGGGTCCCAGGTTTCTATTCCGGTCAAGGGCATGTACCTTGGTTGCGGGCACATCCCCAGTGGGGAGTGTGCAGGAGGCAGCTGATCGATGTTTCTCTCTCATTGATGTTTCTAACTCTCTATCCCTCTCCCTTCCTCTCTGTAACAAAACCAATAAAATATATATTTTTTAAAAAGAATATAGTTGGAGATGAGCAAGTATGCAAGTATCCCTTAAACTACCATGTCAGCTAATTCTGATAACTACAAATCTCCCCTAAATCCAGTAGTTAAGAGCTTCAACTAAGGTTTACATTTTTGTTTCCTTTTTGAGTCAAACCCTTCTAAATCTTCTGTTACATGTAATGCCATGGATGAATCTTTTTTTAAAAAATATATTTTATTGATTTTTTACAGAGAGGAAGGGAAAGAAATAGAGAGTTAGAAACATCGATGAGAGAGAAACATCGATCAGCTGCCTCCTGAACATCTCCCGGGGATGTGCCCGCAACCTAGGTACATGCCCTTGACCAGAATCAAACCCGGGACCTTTCAGTCCGCAGGCCGACGCTCTATCCACTGAGCCAAACCGGTTTCGGCCATGGATAAATCTTACAGGCATTATGTTAAATGAAATAAGCCAGACACAATGGTATAGACTGTATGATTCCATTCCTATGAGTTCTAGGCCAGACAGAAATGATCTAAGGTAATAAAAGAATAGTGGCTCCCTTGTTGGGGGGAGGGAGTTTATATTGACTCAAAGGGGACATTAAAGAACTTTCTGAAATTATGGAAATGTTTTATATGTTGATCTAGGTGATGTAATAACAACATAAGCAAAATGAAACAAAACTCCTTTACAGGTTCTCATTATTCAAAAGATAATAAAGATAAGAATTTTTCATATGACTTTTAGAGCCCTGCTGACTCTGACCTTTGTTGACCTTTCTATGTCCACTCCTCTTTCCTAAACTCCTTGGTGCTTCCTCAGTCTGGCACACTTGCCGAGCTCCCCTGGCCACATGGTCAACCTTAGCACATGCTATTTCCCCAGCGTACTATGCTCTCCTCACTATTTTCCTCCCCCATTAGCTCCTGCATTTCCTTTGGTTTAAGTTTCACTTCCTTGTGTAAGCTTCTTTGATCAACCCACTTCTGTTCTAGCTTGGGTTCCCCTCTTGTGTGTTCTCATAGAACCTTGTTCCTTTCACCCAGACCAGTGGTTGGCAAACTCATTAGTCAACAGAGCCAAATATCAACAGTACAACGACTGAAATTTCTTTTGAGAGCCAAATTTTTTAAACTTAAACTATATAGGTAGGTACATTGTTATTAACTTAATTAGGGTACTCCTAAGGCTTAGGAAGAGCCACACTCAAGGGGCCAAAGAACTGCATGTGGCTCGCGAGCCGCAGTTTGCCAACCACGGACCCAGACTATTTACATCCCACTCAATCTGTGACTACTCCCTCATTTGTGGGATTATTTAATTTAAATCTCTCTCTCCCACTAGACCTATGCCCCACTTCATGGGCTGAGGGGAGATGTCTTGGTTTACTTACCATAGTATTCCCAAAGCCTGGCATAGTGCCTGGAACACAGTAGTTATTTACTAAATATGTTTTGACTGCTGAGGACAACACAGTGGCTTTCTGGTATTTTCTGGTAAGAAAATTGCCTTTCTCATGCTAGAGGCCCAGCATATGAAATCTTATGAGGGTAGGGTCCCTAGGCCTAGCCTGCAATCAGGGCCATCTTCCGCCCGCTCGCCAGTCCCCAGTCCTGCCCAGCCACCGCCCACCCCAGTTCCCCATGGTTCCCTGTTTGCCATCCAGCAATCTGAGCCTGTGGGCCGGGGGAGGGACCAAGAGGTCTGCCTTCTGCCCGCTTGTCAGTCCCGAGTCCCACCCCGCTGCCACCCACCTCGGTTCACCCATGGTTCCCTGTCTGCCATCCAGTGATTGGAGCCTGCGGGCTGCGGGGAGGGACCAAGAGGTGGTCAATGCACCTCATAGCGACTGGTTGATCTGTTGTTCTGGTCGTTATGTTGTTATGGTCACTGGCCTTTTATTATATAGGACTAGAGGCCCAGTGCATAAAAATCACACACTGGGGGAGGTGTCCCTCAGCCCAGCCTGCACCCTCTCCAATCTGGGACCCCTCGGGGGATGTCCAACTGCCGGTTTAGGCCCGATCTCTGCAGGATTGGGCCTAAACCGGCAGTCGGACATCCCTCTCACAATCCAGGACTGCTGGCCCCTAACTGCTTGCCTGCCTGATCAGCCCCTAATTGCTTCTGCCTGCCAGCCCAATCACCCCCTAACCGCTCCCCTACCGGCCCAATCGTCCCCAACTGCCCTTACCTGCTGGCCTGCTTACCCCCAACTGCCTTTCCCTGACTGCCATCTTGTGGCGGCCATCTTGTGATGACATGGGGTGACCATCTTTGTGGTGGCCATCTTGTGACAACGTGGGGGCGGCCATCTCGTGATGACGTGAGGGTGTGACGGTCACCTAGGCTTTTATTAGTATAGATCAGTGGTTCTCAACCTGTGGGTCTCAACCCCTTTGGCGGTCAAATGACCCTTTCACAGAGGTCACCTAAGACCATCCTGCATATCAGATATTTACATTACGATTCATAACAGTAGCAACATTACAGTTATGAAGTAGCAATGAAAATAATTTTATGGTTGGGGGTCACCACAACATGAGGAACTGTTTTAAAGGGTCACGGCATTAGGAAGGTTGAGAACCACTGGTATAGATAATCTGATTTGGGTTTATCCTATTAAATATTTACAGGTCTATCTTGCTTTAAACAAACCGGCTTCATTATATGGGAATCTAGACTTAATCAAAATATAAATTAGGGTGTGCCTATGAACTCGGTTTAAATGATTTATACAAATTCAAAGTGCCTTATACTGAATTTGAGAAGATAGGTAAATTTCCTTTGCCAAATCCAAGACTTGTTGAAAATCAAAAAGCTTTAACTCTTGGAAGTGATCATTGTGTTATATCAGCTGGCTGACCAGTATAGGCCTAGTTACAAGATCATTTACACCACTGTCATTTTCATCTGGAGAAAGACTCAGGTTTATACTAACTTCAAATTGTATTTGTGGAGTTTTCTAAGAAGGATGGTGCACAAAGAGAAAAAAATGCTCAAGAGGAAGTGGTACACTACAAAAGTGCAAAGAGTGGTAAAATATGTGGAAAAAATCAAGTGTCTTAGGTTTTATATTTTTACTAGAGGTCCGGTACATGAATTTTTGCACAAGTGGGGTCCCTTGGCCTGGCAGGCGATCAGGGCCAATCGGGGTTGTGGGAGGTTGGCCGGGGGGAGGGGCTGAGGGAGGTTGGCTGGCTGGCTGGCTGGCTGGCCCGGGGGAAAAGCCACCCCGATCGGGGTCAATGAGGCTGGCCGCCTGCAGGGAGGGACCACAGGAGGTTGGTTGGCCAGGGAGAGGGGATGCGGGAGGTTGGCTGTGGGAGCACACTGACCACCAGGGGGCAGCTCCTGTATCAAGTGTCTGCCCCTCTGGTGGTTAGTGCACATAATAGTGACCAGTTGACTGGTCATTTGGTTGCTTAGGCTTTTATATCTATAGATAATAAAGGAGGCAAAAGAAATTTATATAGGAATTCATGTTTTCAGAAGAATAACATCTCATCACTCAGTTGGGAAGACTGAATAAATTGGAGGGAAAGGAGTAATACTACAGAAAGAATATTTGAATATCTCCCTATAATTTATCATATGCTTCATTTATTCTCACAACAAATACTTCTTAGGGACTCTATCTACTACCAGACCCCAGACTGGGCTTCTGGGGAACCAACTGAAAGTAAACATCTATCCTGGTGCTCCCATCACCTGATTTAATCTTCACAGCAGTTGTCAGTGAAATATTGCCACTTTTAGCAGAGAAGGAAATGGTAGCTTAACTGTCTTGCTGAAGGAAACACCACTATAAGTGATGGACAGGACTCAAATTTACATCTCCTTACTCCAGTTTCAGGCTCTTGCAACTACATTTGCTTGTAGGTCTCTGTGATCTCTAATTTGTTAATCAAGGCTCTCAAGAGAAATAAAGATAACTTATGAAGTTACAGCACTAATACTTTTTAATCACTCCTCTATGTATCTCTTCTCCTCCCCTGTTTGTCCCTTTATTATTCTCAGTGAATAGGAAACTTCCCACCAACAACCTTACAAACACACTTCATTTTCACTTTTTCCTAATGGCACCTAGTGATTTTTATGTAATTTGTGGACAGACAGAATTAAATCAGTCTTCCAGTTTCCTTGAAGAACAACTGGACTGAAAATCTGCTTCCCTTTTATATCACACTAGAGGCCTGGTGCACGAAAATTCGTGCACTTGGCGGGAGGGTGGGGGGGAATTCCCTCAGCCTGGCCTGTACTCTCTCATAGTCTGGGACCCCTCAGGGGATGTCCACCTGCCAGCTTAGGCCCGCTCCCTGGGAAATTGGGCCTAAGCTGGCAGTCAGATATCCCTCTGGCAGCCTGGGAGCCCTCGGGGGATGTCCGACCAACGGCTTAGCAGTGCCACTGCACTGGTCAGCCATGAGCTGGCTTCTGGCTGAGCAGTGCTCCTGTGGAAGCGCAGTGACCATCAAGGGGCAGCTCCTGTGTTGAGCATCTGACCCCTAGTGGTCAGTGTGTGTCCTAGTGACCAGTTCCACCTTAGGGTCAATTTTCATATTACCCTTTTATTGCTTTATTATTTGGTGCTTCATAGTACCAGAAAGCTACTCAGACTTTAATTTTGGATATTTTCTCCCCAATGCATAAAAGCCCAGTAATAAAAGGTATAGCTGACATGATCTTTTGCTACATAGTAAATACTGGTTTTAATTAAAAGGACCTTAATTAGCCCTGGCCAGGTAGCTCAGTTGATTAGAGCGTCCTCCTGATACACCAAGGTTGTGGGTTCAATCTCTGGTCAAGGCACATACAGGAAGCAACCAATGAATGCAAAAATAAGTGGAGCAACAAATAGATGTTTCTCTCTCTCTCTCCCCCCTCCTCCTCCTCTTTCTCTCCTCCCCCCTTTCTTTTTCTAAACTCAGTAAATAAAAAATAAAATAATAAATGGAGACACTAATTAATAAATGTCCCATCAAATGAATGTGCAAAATATGTAAATAATGCCACATGTAATGCCAATAATATTTGGCCACACAAAAAAATAAAATACTGACACATGATAAAAAATGGATGAACCTCAAAAACTATGCTAAGTGAAAGAAGCCAGTACAAATAGCCAAATACACAATTTGACTTATATGAAATGTCTGGAATAGGGAAATCTATAGAGACAGAAAGTAGTGGCTGTATAGTACTGGAGGAACAGGTGGATTTAGGGTAGAAGCTAAAAGATCCAGGTTTCATTCCAACTTCTTTTTTTAAAATATTGCATTTTAATGATTTAAAATAAAAGTTAGATTATTGTTTGGCTTTAAATAGCTATTTCAAATGTCCTTTACCATAATATTCCCAAATACACACAAAAACATGTTTTTCCTAATTATCTTCCCACTTAATGTAAAAATATTCCTGTCTAGGAGAAATATGCAAAACTAGATACTTACAAAAATTACAACCTAGAGTACCGCACTCTCAGTGGCTCTGAAAAGATAGGCATTAATTATTATTCTAAGTTTTCTTCTAAGAAGTCTTTGGGGAACCAGCCAAGTTTAAATAGGGTAATTATAGGTCTACGGCTGCAATTTACATAAATTATAGAAACATAACACCAGACATTTATCTAATTGAAGAAAATACGGTGTTTGGTTACATATTTAGAGGAATTCTACATGTGGTTTGTGCCATTCTCTTGAGAATCATATTCTCTTGGGACAGAATATGCTAATAGTGTTTAAAAATTCAGTCTTGCTTTACTTCTTGAAAACTCAAAACATATATTAAATATAAAATACTATTTGTATTTTTTAATAAAATAGTATTAAAATAATATGACTCCATAATTCCTTTAGAAGATATTTATCCACATCCCTAACAGAGATGTCAATTAGTTACACTCACCGTTATGTGCTGCTGCTTTCTTTAAATGTGAATGAACTCTTCACTCTCCTAATCAGTCTGCAATCATAGGTACTATGACCTTAGTTGAGTTTATGTTTCCTGCAAATATAATGACAATGTAAGATATTTAATACTGTCAATTTTTACAAGTATTTTATACTCTACATAAGTGTGAAGATGCTATTTCTATAAAAAAGCATATTAGAATTTAGATTCTTGTAGAATTGCACATATGTTGTCCCAAATATTTAAGCTACAGAAAATATTCAAGTAAGATTCCACATCCCTATTTCCTACATAAAGAGGTCTGAAATAGAGTCAGATTACAAGTTTTATGTGTGTGTTGTTGTTGTTTTTTTAAATAATAACATACAAGTCGGTCTCAATGCCTCAAACAACCTCCAACCACAGCCTATCTGCAGTAATCTAGGACACTTACAAGACAGGAAAATGCCTCATGCCCTCACACTGGGACACTGCAACTTGGAGATTACCACACCAATGTTACTGGTACTCATTTGTTAAACTTGCTTAGTTAGCAATTACTTATTGATCAACTTGTGCTTGCCAGAACTGTAACTGATGCAGGGATTAAAGATAGACATATATCCTGCTTGAAAAGACAATCAGGCAAAGGAGGCCATCTAGTAGAGATTCTGAGTTAGCAAAGGCCAGAGAGGAAGTTGAAGTGGAAGGGAGCGTGATAGGAATCTAGGTAGAGAGGACAATACAGGAATAAAGATACCACTGTGAGAAGCAAAAAGATTTATGCTGCAGGGAAGCACAGTTGGTCCTGTGCTGTACCGGGTGAGGCAAGAAGTTGAGAGGCAGACTGAGCTGAACCACAGACCTGACATATCTCCTGCTTGAAAAGATGAGAGATGAGAATTTAAAGACTTTAGGTAGAGTTTGTGTGTGTGTTTTTTTAAACAAAAACATTGTGTCTTTTTCTTTTGCCTTACAATCTGCCTTTAATTTTCAAATGGAGACCTATACAGCAGAAATAAAGGCACAATGTGTAGATGGATTTAGAGGATGGGAGGAAGCTTGTTCAGATACGTGTAAGTTGACATTTTCATTCAAGTATAGTATTAACGTAGAGATTTCTAAATGGGTCACCAGCTTAAAACATCACCTTTAAAACAGTGAGAAATAAACAGCTATTATCTTGTGCTTTTCTTCTCCAGGAACTTTGTTTAAATGGTCATGGCTGCCCCTCCATGGAAGGCAGCTAACTGCTGTCACCATATCAAGTTTTAACCAGACATGCTTTTGCAGCCATCCGCCCACTCAGTCCATCTCATTTCCAAGTTTCTCACATAGGCGAGTAGGTTCTGGTTAATAAGACTTACTGTTGTGTGAAAGATATCAGGGACCGAGGATGGTGTGATCAGCCACCTTTTTGGCCAAAAGCATGGTCACCATCAGCACGGCCCTCTCCGCCTCCATGTCTGTAGGATACTCTGCTCCGGCGCAGCAGCACTCCCTTCAGGCTGCTGATTAAATTGCAACCTTGGGGCACAGTCTTACAGCAGCATCTTGTGTGCAGAGAGAAGGATCAGAGAAGGAATGCACATACCCCTTACAAATAAAAATTCCTCACAGAACAGGGAACGTCTTAATACTAAGGAAGCAACAGTCCTCCTGTTTAAAAAACCAGACAACTCAGGAGGGTCTGGACTAAAGTTCTGTACTCAAACAGAGGGAAAATCAGGCCTCAGAATGTCTGGCTTTTTTTTTTTTTTTTTTTTTTTTAAACCTTCATTTTCTTTTACAAGAGTCCAGGAAAACCATAGGCAAATTAAAGGGGTGGAGGTGGTTTAAGGGCCCATGTCACCCAGTTTTCAAAATCAGGTAAGTAAAGCCACCTTTTCTGTGTAAGGTGGTGAAGTACATTCCATGGTGAATGTCTGATAATAGTATTACATTTTCATTTTCCCACTGAACCCGTCAGTTCATCCATGCCCAAGAGGCCGCATCAGGAGACAACAGATTTTTCTGGGCAGAAAAGATGAAAAAACTAACTTAAAAATTTAACAGTCAAGTGGTTGCTTTTCCTAGAGACACAGCCAGAATACAAATAATAACAAGTCGTGTCTCTTAGATAGTACCCAAATAAACCAGGAACGAGTGAATTTAGAAACAGTGCTGCACCCAGCACTATTTTCCTAAGGTTCCGTTTACACGTATGATGGTGGATGTTGGGTCCATATCACACATTCCCTTTACTCTACAACGGGGGTAGGAACCTTTTTTATGCCAAGGGCCATTTAGATATTTGTCACATCATTTATGGGCCATACAAAATTCTCAATTTAATTAGCCTGCGAGCCCTAACTGGTTTGGCTCAGTGGAGAGAGCAGCAGCCTGCAGACTGAAGGGTCCCAGGTTCGATTCTGGTCAAGGGCACATGCCTGAGTTGTGGACTCAATCCCCAGTGCTGTTTCTCTCTCTCTCTCTCTCTCTCTCTCTCTCTCTCTCTCTCTCTCCACACACTCTGTAATAAATGAAAAAAAAATAATTTTAAAGTAATGAGGTACTTATAAATATGTCCTTGTTACCAAAACAAAAGCAAAAATAAAGACTTTAGGTAGAGGCTGATTCAATCAGATGTGCAATTTTAGACCAATTGTTCTGGTTTCTGTTATAGAAGGTGGTTTTTAGGGATATAACCTGAAAGCAAGAAGATCAGTTAGGAGACTTGTTGCAAAAATCTAGGCAGGAGATGGCTTGGGACTTCACTATTCTTGGTCATTGTCAGCCTAGACACAAACAAGGCTGTGTCACAGCATGAGAGAATTTCAAAGGGAAGAAGGAAAGAGGTGGGAGAAACCAATAATAGCTGCTGAAGAAAGCTATTGCTGCCCTCTTTCCCACCACAATCCTGTTTTAAATGTGTCAATGATTTAAATTCTCTGGAAGGACCAAGTAGTAAACCATGAAATGATGCTGCCAGGTGTTTCAAAATAAACCACATAAAGAATGGAAACACTTCCAATTTGTAATTCAGATGCAGAAGACTTATAATAGCTCACAATTTTTAATCCCCTGTGAAGCATTATAAGTATTTTTTCCTATTGGAGTGATTTAACAGAGGACCACAGGGTTTGAAATGGAGTGATAATGAGAAGATTGGATGGCTTCAGATTTCTTTCTTTCTTTTTAAGATTATGAGTTGATTTATTCAGTAACAATAAGCCAAGTCACAGTGGAATAAATTACTTGCATTGAATATATAAGCAGTTTATTGTCTAGAAAGGTCCCATTTAGCAAAGATGTATGAACTCACTATATTGTGGGGTTATATTGGCCTTTAGCATGTATAGCTGAGCACTATAATATAGAAAACTCACTTATTCGGGGAAAAAAGATGTATGCAACAAAACTTGACCTTCTCCTCATCACTTCACCCAACCACCAACTTTCCTTCTGATTTGCCTCTTTCTTTTGTGACATTAACCAGACGGATTCCAAACTTCATAGTCACATTTGACCTTTACCACTTTGTAATTTCTTATATCCAGGAAGTGACCAGTGAATTCCTATAAAGTACTTTGTAATCCATCACTTCCTGCCTGCTCTCACAGTGAATGGCTTAAGATACTCTTTTTCCATTCTAAGACTAGTTTCAGGCAGTATCTGGTGTGTCAAAATTGGCTCCATAACATTTAAATGCATAATATTGTTTTTAATGTAAAAAAACATAATTTAAATGCGTTTAAAAATAAAATTTGAAATCAAGCACTTGCAGAATATCTAAGACACCTCCTTGAAGCTTAAGGCTCTGAGAAAATAATCTAACACTGGACTAATTTGGCACTTCATAATCTCCCCCTTTATTTTCTGCAAAAAAACACACACCCTCAGGAGCATATACACAAACAGTCCAGCAGAGAGCAGCAAAACATCACTAACCAGTTTTTTTTTTACCCACACCCCTCCAGCAGCTTTTCTACATTGCTTAACAATTATTTTATGTTTTTAAACTAATATTATATTAGTTTCAGGTGTACAACATAGTAATTATACATTTATGTACCTTACAAAATGATTATCACAATAAGCCTACTCCCAATCTGGCACCAGACATAGTTATTACAATATTATTCAGCAGAAGAGTCATTTGAACATATTTGTTTATATATGTATATGAATTAGTCTATCTCATAGTTATCATGAAATTGTAGCACTTATGTTTAGGCAGACTAGATTTCTTTCTCGAATTCTGAGGCTGCTGAAGGCTTTTGGATGGATAGAACCTGAGATAATAGCAAGAGGAAACAAATGTGGGCCACAATGTCTTTTTTTTTTTTTAATAATATATTTTTATTGATTTCAGAGAGGAAGGAAGAGGGAGAGAGAGATTGAAACATCAATGATGAGAGAGAATCATCAATCAGCTGCCTCCTGCATGCCCCACACTGGAGATCGAGCCTGCAACCCAGGCCAATGCTCCTGACTGGAATCAAACCTGGGACCATTCACTCCATCCACTGAGCCAAGCCAGCCAGGATGGGCCACAATGTCTGAATGTCTTAATGGGGTCATTGGCTGGTGGTTTGCCAACTCTTTTACAAAAAAAAATTGTGGTTTAAGGTACAAAGGGATTCTTTTAAAAAAATATGTTCTAACTATGTGCCTGAGTTTTCTCATCTGTAAAATGAAGATCATTGCACCTAAACCACAAGGGTTTGTTGGGCAGATTAAATGTAAAGTGAGTGGAACACTAAGTGTTCACTGTCTTATTTTTTTTTAATTATGGAAAAAAATACATTAAAAATTTTACCATCTTAATCATCTTAAGTGTATAGTTCAGTAGAGTTAAGAACAGTCACATTACGTATAACCAATTCTCAGAACTCTTTTCATCTTGCACAACTGCAACTCGATACCCATTAAACAAAACTTCCCCATTCCCCCTCTGCCAGTCAGTGGTAACCACCCTTCTACTTTGTCTCTGATTTTGTCTATTCTAGGTACCTTATATTAGTGGAATCATATAGTATGTCTTTTTATGATTATCTTATATACTTAGAATAATGTCCTCAAGATTTATCCATGCTGTAGCATGTATCAGAATTTCCTTCCTTTTTTTAGGCTCACTAATATTACATGTTATGTATATACTAGAGGCCTGATGCATGAAATTTGTGCAAGGGGCTCAGCCCTCACAGCTCCGGCTTCGCCTGGAAGGTCGTCTGGCTGTCTAGTCTAATTAGCATTTAACGTTTTTATTATTATACTAGTAGATACCTGGTATATTCTAGAACAGGAATTTATAAAATAATTTTGTGACTACTGCTTTCAGTCATGGTGGAATAACAAAGATCAGACTTATCCTCCCACTATAAACAACTAGAAAACTGGCCAAAATATATAAAACAGTCATATTCAGACATTAGACAACACGCAGTATGGATCATAATTCCCAAGGGAAGGGAACCAAAAGGTAAGCTTTACAACCACCCCAGATATTTTATTAGAGGCAGTCCCCAGGCTGTGGATGCAAGAAGGGTGATGGAAACAGAGCCCAGCACCCTGTCTGCATTGAGAATCTGGGGAGGCCAAGGTTGTCAGGCCGAACCTTAGAGATAGGGAGCAATGCAGAAAAACAGCCCCAGATATCTGAATCGGAGGTCTCCTTGGCCATGCATGTGTAGGTGAACCTTCTTGAGGCAGGCAAAGGAAGACTGGGTAGTTGTAAACTGAATAATACTCAAAGCTCTTCCTGGGTGAAGAGCTGTGAAAACTTCAATTAGCAGAAGTCCTCAGTAGCCAATGTAGTACACAGTAATCAACCGAGCCACTCAACAGATATTGAGACAGGTCATCACTTAGTAGTAATATTGAACAATTCCCAGAATAAAGGCTTATTTACATCTATTGTAGCAAAAATTAAACAGGCCTTGAAAGTATCAAATTGATCTGTATAATTAGTTTACCTGCTAACCAGAACAAAGCCTAAGATTCTTTAAAGTAAGACAATATTCGGACACTCAAATGGCCAGTATCCACCAATATTACTCACATGTCAGGAAAATGTTGACTCATAACCAAGAGAAAAAAAAACAATCAATAAAAACAGTCATAGAAATTATAGGAATGATGGAACTAAATATATAAGAATATTTAAATAGCTATTATAACAATGTAAACATATTTAAATGAAAATATGAACATAATGAGGAAAGAATTGGAAGATACAGAAAAGGACCAAATGAAACATCCAGAGATGAAAAGTAATAGTATCAGAAATGAAAGTTTCTCTGGTGGCACTAGTTAGATTAGACACTGATATAAAAATAAATTAGTGAGCCCTAGCTGGTTTGGCTCAGAGGATAGTGTTGGCCTGGGGACTGAAGGGTCCCAGGTGCAATTCTGGTCAAGGGCACATGCCTGCGTTTCAGGCTCAATTCCCAGTAAGGGGCATGCAGGAAGTAGTCAATCAATGATCCTCTCTCATTGATGTTTCTATCTCTCCCTCTCCCTCTCCCCTTCCTCTTCAAAATCAAGAAAAATATAAATAAGTAAATAAATAACTGAACTTGAAGACCTAGCAATAGAATCTATAAAACATGAAACATAAATTTTTGAAAGATTGGGGGGGGGAAAAGAATAGAGCCTCTGTGACCCATGTCCATTAATTAAAACACATTATTATTAAAATGCCAATTGTCTCCAAATTGACCTATATAATACAATACCAGTTAAAATATCAGCAGGCTTTTTGTAAAAATTGACTAGCTCACTCTAAAATTTATTTGGAAAAAGCAGAGGATGTAGAATAGCCAAAATAATCATTAAAAAATCCCAACACATTAGTTATTTACATTACCTTATTTCAAAAAGTGCTATAAAGATGCACAATCAAGACTGGGCAGTACCGGTGTAAGAATCTACATGTAGAGCAATGAAACAAAACAGAAGGTCCAAAAACAGAATATCAAGTGATCCAGTGGTCACTTGAGTTTCAAGGTACTGCATTAGTGGTGAGGGGAGAGGCTTTTGAACAAACGGTCCTGAAAGGTATATATCCATCTGGGAAAAAATGAACCTTACCACATGACATAAACATCTTCGTCACCTTTGATAGGCAAATGTTTCTTACACAGGATACAAAAGCTTGAAACATCAAAGAAATGAATTAGACTTTATCAAAATTAAAAACTTCGCTTTCAAAGGCACTGTTAAGAGAATAAAAAGACACAATGGGGAGAAAATATTTGTAAAGCAAAAACTGGATAAAGGACTTGCATTTAGAAATATCCTCGGGTGAGAGCTAACAAAAAAAATTTTTTTTAATGGGCAAAATATTTGAATAGACACATTGCAAAAGTAGATATGGGATGGCCAATAAGGTACATCAAAAAACAATCTCAACATCATTAGTAATTAGGGAAATACAGGTTAAACCTCTATGAGATATGATTACACACCCACCAAAATCATGAGAAAGAGAGAGAGAGAGGGAGAAGGGAGAGGAGCAGGAGGAAGAAATGAGGGAAGGAGGGAAAGAAGGGAGGGAGGGAGGGAGGGAGGGAGGGAGGGAGGGAGGGAGGGAGGAAGGAAGGAAGGAAGGAAGGAAGGAAGGAAGGAAGGAAGGAAGGAAGGAAGGAAGGAAGGAAGGAAGGGACAAACAATACCAACTGTGTTTTCAAGCATGTGGAGTAACTGGGACTTCCTGTTGATACTGGAATATGAAAAATAGCTTAGAAGTTTCTTATAAACATACACTTGATCTATGTTTCATTAATTGCATTCCTAAGTATTTACCCAAGAGAAATGAAAATATAGCTCTACGCTAAGACTTGTACATGAATGTTCATAGCAGTTTTAGTTATAAGTCCATCAACATGTGGATAGATAAACAAACTGGTATATTCATACAGTAGAATACTAATCATCAAGGAAAAGGACTGTAGTACTGATACATATACAACCATCTGGGTGAATATTTAAAGTGTGATGAGAGAAAGAAGCCAAACACAAAAGAATACATACTACATTGTTCCAACTATATAAAACTCTAGAAAAGTAAAACCTCATCTATAAGTGGCACAAAACAGAACAGTAGTCACTGGGACCTGGAGTGGGTGGCAGCATTGACGGGGAAGGAGCACAGGGAAGCCTTTGGGGATAATGGAAACGTTCTGTATTTTTACTGTGGTCTGGCTACGTCAATATAAACATTTTTCCAAAGTCATTGAGGAGTACATCTAAAATAGGTTCTGTTAAGTCTATGTAAATTGCACCTCATTAAATATGAAAAACATATCTTCGCTTGCTCCAGTAGGTTACAAACCAACTGTTCACCAGGCAGTCCTAACTCAATCGCCTGTCCTGCTACTTGGTGTCTCAACAGGAGACTCCAGCTTAACATGTACAAACCTGAACTCACGGTATTCTTCCCGAGACCTGCTTCTCCAGCATTTGCTATTCATTCTCCACATTGAAGCTGGTGCTCTTTTCTTTTCTTTTTTTTTTAATCCTTGCCTGAGGATAATTTTTCCATTGAGTTCTTCGAAGAGAGTGGAAGGGAGAAATAGAAACATCAACGGGAGAAAGACGTATCCATCGGTTGCCTCCAGCACACGCCCCTACTGGGGCTATATGTGTCCTTGACCAGGAATTGAACCTGAGACTTTTTGGTCTGAGGGCCAATGCTCTAATCGCTGAGCCAAATTGGCTAGGGCGCATCTGGTGATCTTTTAATTGAAAAACTTTATTGAAATAATTATAGATTTACATGCAGTTGTAATAAATAATACAAAGAGACCCTGTTGGCCCTTCACCCAGTTTTCCCCAATGGTAACATTTTGCTAAACTATAGATTAATATCACAACCAGGATATTGACATTGATAACATATGCCAGTCATACTCAGATTGCCTCAGTTTTACTTGCACTCATTCGGGGGAATGTGTATGATGCCAATGTTGGATTTCTCTTTTCCGTCTTATGGATGCCTAGGCTCTGTTCATTTCTTTCTTTTTAGTTTTCTCTCTGTGGTTCAGATAAATTCTGTTAATCTCTCCAGAAGTTCCTGATTCTAGTGTCTGTTACCTCCACTTTACTACTGAGCCCATTCAAAGGTTTGTTTTTTCTTTTTTTTTAAATCTGTAATTGCATTTTCAAGTTCTATAATTTTCTTTTGATACTGTTTTGTGTTTTATTTCTTTGCTGAGACGGTCTATTTTAAAATTTTTGTTTCAAGAGACTTTGTAATTGATATTTGAAGCATTTTTGTGACAGCTGTTTTAAAATCCTGGTCAGATAATGCCAGAATTTGACGTATCTTGTTGTTGGCATCAATGGGTTGTCTCTTCTTATACAAGTTGTAATTTTCCTGGGTTTGGGTATGATAGACTTTTTAATTGTATTCTGGGCATTTTTTTTATTATGTAAGGACACTGGGTCTTAATCAAGTATTTTACTTTTAGTAGACAATTACCCTGTTTAGCCTGTCGGTCCTGCCCCAGTTTTGGGGACTGTGGCTCCAAAGGCCATTTAATTTTCAGAATGCTGATGGGGCTCCCACTGGTTCCTGCCGGTGCTGGGGGGGAAGAAGGGCTGTCTCTAAGTTGGGGAGGTGGTCACAGGCCCATGGGGACAAGTTCGCTTCCTGGGCTTGTTGTTCATGGTCCCTGTGGTACTTCTTGGTGGAGAAGGGTATTCTCAGGCCTGGTGGGGATGGAGAATACCTCCTGGAAGCTTATGGCTAGCAAGACTCCTAAGAAATCCCCTTTGCAGGTGGTACTGAGCTCATCTGGTGCTGCCAGAGGGACTTCTGTTTATTTGATCTGGGGAGGCGTGAGCCTATCTGGGCTGCCTTCTGTTGCTAAGTAAAGAAATGCTGGGCATGGATCACCTTCTTCTGTTAGGTCGGAAGACCCCTGCCACGGTGTGTTCCTCCAGTCCTGGGGTCCCAAACCAGTTCACCTTCCTGTTACTATCCGTCAGAGTTTTTCTTTGGTTGCCTCTTGTGTTATTTCCAGGATTTATAGCTGTACTGAGTGGGGAGTAATAGGGAGAAATGAGCCTGCACCATCTTATCTGAACCAGAAGTCTGGTTAGTCTTCATTTTTTCATTTATTTTTATTTTTTAAAAAATATATTTTATTAATTTTTTTACAGAGAGGAAGGGAGAGGGATAGAGAGCCAGAAACATCGATGAGAGAGAAATATCGACCAGCTGCCTCCTACACACTCCCCACTGGGGATGTGCCCGCAACCAAGGTACATGCCCCTGACCAGAATCGAACCTGGGACCCTTGAGTCCACAGGCCGATGCTCTATCCACTGGGCCACACCGGTTAGGGCAGTCTTTATTTTTATTTATTATTCTAATTGTGGTACAAAACACAGATCATGAACTTTACCATCTTAAGTGGGCAGTTCAGTAGTGTTAAATACATTCATATTGTTGTACAACAGATCTCCAGAACTTTTCCAATTTGCAAAACTAAAACTCTATACTCATTAAACAAGAACTCTCCATTTCCTCCTCGCCTTTGCCCAGCTGTTAGTAACCACCATTCTACTTTCTGTTTCTGTGAATTTGACTACTTTAAATACCACCTATGAGTGGAATCATGCAGTATTTATCTTTTTTGTGACTGGTTTACTTCACTTAATATAATGTCCTCAAGGCTCACCCATGTTGTACCATACAACAGGGTTTTTCTCTTAAGGTGAAATAACATTCCATTGTATGTATAGATCACACTTTCTTTATCCACTCATCCACTGATGGACACTTTGTTTCCACCTCTTGGCTATTGTAAATAATGCTCCTATGAACACAGGTGTGCAACTATTTCTCCTACATACTATTTTCCATAGCAGCTGCACCATTTTACATTTCTACCAACAGGACACAAGGGTTCCAATTTCTTCACATCCTCACCAACACTTCTTGTGTTTTTGTTTGTTTTAATAGTAACCATCCTAATGGGTGTGATGTCAAGTATCTTTTCATATGGGATTGGCCATGGTTCATCTTTTAAATTTTTAAATTTAGATTTATAATGGGTGAGTAGTGGTATCTCATTGTGGCACTAACGAATTTGTTTCAGTTCTGGGTTGTTTTCAGTTGTTTTTTATATTTTCCTCTTCACCATGGGTTGCATTTTCCTGCTTCTTGGCGTGCCTTGTAGTCTTTGATTGGATGGCAGGCTCGGTGAACTTTACCCCGTTATGTGCTGGATGCTTTTGTATTCCTATAAATATTCTTGAGCTTTGTTATAGGATGCGGTTACGTTACTTGGAAATAGTTTGTTTTTTTCGGCCTTTAAGACTTGTGAGATGAATCACAGTACTGCTTATTAGAGAGCTACCGAAAGTAGGTCCTTCTGAGTACTTTACCCACTGATGATATTCTTCTAGTGCGGTTTGTGGGAACAGGCACTATTTCCAGCACTGTGAGTTCCCTCGAATCCTTTTGGATAGTTTCCCCACCCTTGGATAGTTTCTTACATGTGTGCACTGATCAGCACACAGATGAGTGTCTGAGGGGGGTCCCACTGCAGATTCAAGGTTCTCTCTCCATGCAGTGCTATCCTGTGTCCTCTAGATTGTAGCTGCTTTGGCCTCTGTCAACTCGCAGCTATATCTCTTCCACTCAGGGGGTTCACTGGATTCTACTGGGTTCCCCTCCTGCACTGCTGCCTGAAAACCCCTCAAGGCTGTAAACTGGAGCCATCATAGGGCTCCCCTTCTCTCAAGGTCACTTTCCTTCATTGCCTGGTGTCCAGTCTCTTCAAAACCATAATGTCATGTATGTTGCCTTTCTTTTTTTCTTTTCTTTTGGTTGTTTCAGGTGGAAGGTAATCTAGTCCTTGTTACTCCATAATGATTAGAATGCATTACTTTTATTAAAAATCTTTAAAATTTATTGATTTGAGAGAGAGATTGATTTGTTGTTCCACTTACTTATGCATTCATTGGTTGATTCTTGTACATGACCAGGATTGAACCCGCAATCTTGGTGTACTGGGACAATGCTCTAACCAACTGAAGTACCTGGCCAGGGCTAGAACTTAATACTTTTAAAGAGATTTAAATAATAAAAGTCTTATCTATTTTTCTACATAGTTGCATTTTAATGCTCTTCATTCTGTTGTGTGGATTCGTATGTCCATCTGCTATTGTTTTCTTTCTATTGAAAGAAGATCCTTTAACATTTCTTGTAGTATCAGTCTGCTGTGATTAACTCAGCATTTTTATGCCAGAAGATAAAGATGAGGAATCCACCAAGAGAGAATAATATCTACGGGGGGAAATAGGAATAAAGAGATAAGAATATCAATAAGAAAATCAACCCCGGAGATAAGAAGCCACATCCAGGAGGTTCAAGATCTCTCTTTCTGGAGTTCCTGAAAGAGAAAACAGAAAATTGTAGAAAGGAAAATACCAAAAATACAGGGAAATATTCCAGATTCTCTGAACTCAGAACCCCACCCTCTCCAAAGCATGCAGCACAATGAATGAAAATGATCCAGGCCAAGGCCATACATTTAAGACATTTCATAACACCATGTGCAGATTTAAAAGTCATTATTAAATCCTTCCCTAGGCTAGAAGGATTACTGGAATTCAGAGTGGAGCTGTGACTTCATGTCAAGAGATGCAGCCAGCCCAATGAAAACTATAAGCTCTTAATAGTGTTCAGAGTGATTTCACATACACTATTTCACCTTTTAAACTGCCTGAGGGCTTACATTGTCCTCCTTTCATAGACATGGGATAAGTCAGGGGTCCTCAAACTACAGCCCGCGGGCCACATGCAAATACAAATATTGTATTTGTTCCCGTTTTGTTTTTTTACTTCAAAATAAGATATGTGCAGTGTGCATAGGAATTTGTTCATAGTTTTTTTTTAAACTATAGTCCGGCCCTCCAAAGGTCTGAGGGACAGTGAACTGGCCCCCTGTTTAAAAAGTGTGAGGACCCCTGGGATAAGTAGATACACTAAATAGGAAACCTAGAATGACATTTTCCAAACCTTCATAGATAACACCATTCACTAATATTTAGGTGTGTTTGTTTCTGAACATGGACAAGTTGCTTGGAATGCATATCCAGTTTCCTGAAGAAGCAGAGCCTGGTTTCTAATTTTTTTCTAATCCACCAGGTCATTTTTTTGGGAAGCTGTTTCCAAATTTATTATTATTTTTTTTTTTGTAAGAAAAAAATTTTTTGCTTTGTTAATTGTGATCAATTTCTTGTCTGCAGTTTTTTTTTTTTTTTGCTAAATTATAGTTGCCATACAATATAAATGTTGAAACACTATATTGTACGTGAAACTAATAAGGTATTGTATGTCTTCCAGGTCAATTAATGAACTGCTTCTTTGGGTAGATGTACAGAGCTGACTGACACGCTTCGTTGGTAGGAGATGTGACATGAAGAGCAGTGATCTGCAAACTTGTTTGCATGAGTACTCCTGAGGTACATTGAATATACAGTTGTCTTTTCTCATTGTGTGTTTACATGGGCAAGGTTTTCAATCTCCATCATCTTCAGGTTCCTTCTGGTGGGTTTGGGCTTCAGGGACCTTCAAATTCCCTTCCCACACTGTAATTCTACCATTCTGCCAATTAACAAGGTAGCATGATTTAAATGAATCAACTACATCAATAAGAGGGCTTTTCTACCATGCCAAGGGGAGCCCAAGTGGTCAGATGTTCTCTTTATCAAATCTTCCAGTGTCCTCAGGCTGGTGGAGAATTTGTAGGTGGGCATGGGCTGAATTTAAAGGAAAAGTTGAGTGGCTAGCTCACCAAAATGGAGGGTTGCCATTTCCTGTAAGCACAGAGACATGGTTAAAACAGGACTGTTATGAAGAGCTCTTCAGTCTCAGCTGCTGCAGACTGTGCTAGGAATGGAAACAAAAGCAGTCGGCGGTGGTGACCACAGCCCAGAAGCTGAAACCACACTCTAATTTTGCACAAAACTGCTAGCTGTGGCTCTTTTCTTGGCTTGTGACTTCATTTAGACTGTGAGGGTTACATTTCGTTGTGTGTCAGATAACATCCTGAAAGTAGACTGGAGAAAACCATTTTGCCCTCAGTCATTTGTACTAACCCACTATTGTCAGGAAAGATGTTTTCTAACATGCTAGTACAGATACACTCGAGTATAGAGGTCAATACAATCCTGGAGCGAAAAGTGGGAGGAATAGCCAAAGTGGCCCTGAAGGAGGACAAGAAGGCTGAAAAGGAAGGAGGGGAAGGGGACAAGGAGAACAAGGAGGGAGGAGTTGTCATTTGGGAAAAATATTTGGAGTTAAATTTATGTGAACATTTTGATTACTCTGGAAATTGACAGTATGTTAAAGAAAATGGTAAGAGCTTCTTATAAAGAGAAGACCAATTACCAGCTTTTTTGGACCAGCATGCTATTGACAGTTGGTTATCAGCAGCTTAAAACTGTTTAACTTTTTCATCCTAAAACCACTCTTTGGGGGGATACAATAAACCCTTGATTTTGTGGACCTCAATTTAACGGACTTCAGATTTTTAAAAAAATTAAATCTTTATTGTTGAAAGTATTACATATGCCTTTTTTTCCTCCACTGACCACTTGTAGCCCACACAGTCCCCCACCCTGGGCCTTCACCACCCTATTGTCTGTGTCCATGGGTTATGTACATATGCATGCAAGTTCTTTGGTTGATCTCTTCCCACCCGCCCACCCTCCCCCACCTTCCCTCTGAGATTCTGCAAGGCATGCGGTAATTGGTTGGATTGTCAGTGGTGGCATGACTTTCTGCAGCAGTTTCCAGGGGACAATGCCCTAAGCCACGCCCCAACCATGTGCATTTGTTTACTCAAGGTGGCTGGTGAATGCAAGCATTTACTAGAGCTAGACCTATTAGGTATAAATTTTAAACTACTATAATGCATGTAGAAAACTGTGAAATTAAACTTTTCCTACATACTTAACATTAATTACACAAACCTGTCTACCTAAGTAAAAACAGGTAAGCTAACTAATTTGTCAATTTTTTAACATAAGCATTCAGAAAACCAACTTTATTGTACAATGTACTTTCAGCTTTAACGGACAACCCCCACTCAAATTAGTCCATTATATCAAGGTTTTACTATAAAACTAACCAAAGAATTTCAAAGTGAAATTTGCCTTCCATTGTTTAGCCTTGAGTGCTTCAACAGTCACCTATGCTAACAGTGAGATCCAATACTTCTTGTCTATAAGAATTCCGATTTATCACTTGACACATAGTACAGATTCAAGATATAGTTGTTAAAAACTAATAAATGGGTAAGTGGATGAGCAGAGAATGATCTTAGAAATACTGAGTTCTGCAAAAGCTTTGATAGATCAAAGCAAAGCATTCATTTCAACCTGCACCCTCTTTTAAAGTTTGCATTTGGGAACAAGCAAAAATTTTGGAAAGAACCTCCCGGGGAGGTAGTTGAAATTTGATGTTTGTAGGGTATAGACTGTACACAAAGAGGACAACATTTTAAAGTAATTTATTGGAAATGCTCCCAGAAAGTTTAAGGCCATAATACAAAAACATTCATTTCATCAAAACATTCATTGACTTTCTTCCCGAAGGTCAGCTCTTGACAGACCTCTTTTCTTGACGCACTGGCCAAAGTGGTGGATGATTCCTGCAAAGAACGAGTCATTCTTTTTCCCGACATCAAACACCTTCTCTCTGCTTCTATCTGCAGCAGGTTCATTCACTCCCCAAATCAGTAACAACTTGAGAAAACGAAGCAGTTTTAAATAAACTTGCAATAGGAAAAAAATTTCACCATGTTTAAGATCTATAAATACAGAAATAAGCTTACAGGGTAAAATTGACCACAATATTTTTTGTTTTTGAAAAATAAGTAATATACCTTGTTTCTATATTGATAAATCTTGTTACACCACTTCTCTGAATGCACATGATAGCTGTACGTAATAAAATGACAACGTAGTATTTACTGCTTTCTTTTCTGTAAACTTGAAAGACACAGAAGATTTAAAAAAAACCTTTTTGGCAATAATTTAGCATCATCACTACTAGTGCTGGTGTGGGTATGTATAACTTTGCACAGGTCACCCCTAATATTTACACTCGCAGGGGCTTTTGTGTGTATTCAGTTAACTTTTTAAAAGGTCTATGACCCACTTGGTGCTGTAAATCAAGGCTGGTCAAAGAGATACTAGTTTGGCTACCTGATCCTAATTAATCATAGACTTAATTAAGTTGGCCTTTGGAGAAGGTAATTGTGATTCCCAACACAGAGCCAGAGAGGGCAACCTCAGGACCCAAAAGCAGAGCAGGAAAGCCCGAGGTTCCGGCTGCTTCCAGAAGGGTGCTGGGCCTTGCTTTTCTCTTTTACTATTTCTCACGTAAGGTCCTGATGAACGTACTTCTTCCAAATTCTTCTCACGTTTCTATAAACAGAGTTGCTGACTCGGTTTCAGTCCTTTTTCCTCATCCCTTCACTGATGCTCTAACAGATGAAACACAGTGGAGACCCTGGCAGATGAAACACAATGGAGACGGGCTTCCTCGCTATCCTGCGGGTTTTCCCAGGTGCTCTGAGATTTATTCTCATGTTTTAGGCTAGAAATGGCTCTCCTAGGCAAGCCAGCTACGATGACAGAGACTCCGGGTGCAATGCACATTTCAGTTCAAGATTCAGAGCTGACAGCTGCGTTTGTGCTGGTCCTGTTAAGGCCAGACTCTAGTTCGTGTCCTAAGATTATTGCATCAGATTTGCACTGGATGACACGACAAGGTCAGGAGGGTATTTCTTCCTTTGCAAAATGAAGCCTCCAGGGCCCCCGGGGATGTTTACAAGCTTTGTGGTTGTATAACATCGAATCAAGTTCACTGCCAGGACTGATCTTTCCCGGTTTTCCTTCGAATGCCATCAGGGCACACGAGCGCCTTCCTCGTGCCCTGTGTGCAAGGCCCCCTAACCTCTGTGCCTTCAGCCACCACACCAAAGAGCTAGAAAAGCACTAGGAAACATGGAAGGACTCTTTAAGAATCTACATGAAACAGTAGTTTAGAGACTCCTTTTCTGTTTTTTAAAAATCCAGCAGGACATTTGAAAATAAGTTGTTCAAGTACCTCTTGATCCATCCAGACACTTGCGAAATACAATACAGGTGAACAGGCCACAGATTCCAGCTTACACAGACAGACGGGCAGTTACAGTACTGGGGACAAAGATACAGACACGAGAGACTGGGTCAATCAACACGGTCACAACATATTAAAAAGTGCTTCTCCAAACCGTTCCATGAGTGGAATGCAAATACTGTACAGGTAAGACACAGGGCTACTTCCAGGAAGTACTTGCTTCTGTCAGACATTGCTTTCAACGTGCTTGCTGTTCCCACAGGAAGAGTCTGTCTGTTCCATGCGCTCACAGTCGAGGCTGACCTCACTCGTGTCCATACTGCAGTCTGAGTCACTGTCCGATTGGTCCATCTGCTCCAGTTTCGTTTCTCCCTGCGGCTCCTTGCTCCCGGCGGCGGGATTTAGGAACGGTCCCTCCGAGTCGAGCACCCCAGCCTGCCCGGCAGCACATAGCACTGTTTCTTTGGCTTGACGAATACAGTTGAGCCACTGCTGTTTGTTGAAGGTGTCATTGGCTTGTAGTGAGTGGGTCTGACTTTGGGATCCATTTTTGAAACTTACTCTAAAGAAGTTTTTAACTAGAAATGAAAACACATGGAAAAAAAGGTCAATGGACAGATATCCTCCCAGGCCAAGATAACACATGTCGTGACACTAGCCCCAGGTCCCTATGGCACGGGCATCACTGACTGATTACAAAATATGACCCATGGATCTGGGACATGGCTCAGAAGTGCCCTGCAGCCACCATCAGTCAACCAGAGTTGACACAGGTCTAGCTCTCAGTTGCCCTCAGAAGCTAGCAAATGGGTATCAGCCTGGAAAAAACTAAGTCATGTTTCAGAGGACCCCGGAGTACTGGTCACCCAACCTGGCTGCGTTATCAAAATGCCCTGGGGAGCTTATTAAAAACATAGATACCCGGGTTCTACCCTTAGAGATTCAGAATCACTAGGTCTAGGGCAGCCGTGGGCAAACTACGGCCCGCGGGCCGGATCCGGCCTGTTTGAAATGAATAAAACTAAAAAAAAAAAAAAAAAAAAAAAAAAAAAGGCCGTACCCTTTTATGTAATGATGTTTACTTTGAATTTATATTAGTTCACACAAACACTCCATCCATGCTTTTGTTCCAGCCCTCCGGTCCAGTTTAAGAACCCATTGTGGCCCTCGAGTCAAAAAGTTTGCCCACCCCTGGTCTAGGGTGTGCCTGGTAGTCTATAATTTCAACAATTTCCTCACCTAGAGAGCATTTCAAGTTTCAGAAGCTCTTTGTAACATCAAAACTTGCCTATGAACCTCCACGATGGAACCTTTTCATTTATATCCAGTGATTGAGAAGATATGCAATGACGCAGAGCGGTTATAAATTCGGTTTCATTTAAAAATGAAATTATATTTTTAAGATCTCAACAGGAGTTATGTGCATTTAAAAAACAGTAGTGCACACTATGCAAGACATTTTATTTAGTTTAATAACAACAATATCAACTGGCATTTAATGGCCCCACGTGCACCGCTTGGTTCAAGAAGGATCTGCGTCCAGCCAGTTCCCTTGCATGACCTTGTAGTCAAGGCTGGGAGCCATCCCATCGGATACATTCGGGCTCCACTCTTTGTCTTGGGAAAGCGCCTAACTCCTCTATGTCTTGGTTTCCTTATTTGTAAAATGAGGGAAACAAAGAGAATCTGCCTTATGAGATTATGATGAGGAATAACAGAAGTCCTTATACAATGCCTGGCACAGGGCCAGTATTCAAGAAATAGAAGTTACTACTACTACTACCATCACTAGGGTGGAGGACTGATGAGTAGCTAAGAGATAGTACATCCTAATTACTCTGACAATATGATGCCAGTGTTACCACAAGAGTCAAAATGTCACTTTCTCAAAGAAGTCTGCCCTGACCATCTCATCTAAAACAGATCGCCTACTGCTACCCCATTTATCCCCTTACGTGGTTTTAGTATCCTTAACAGCACCCAGCTATCTCCTCCTCCATCACAATGTAAACTCCATAGGAGCAAGGCATTGAACTGTTTGTCCACAAGGGTGTACTAGTGCCTAGAAGAGTGCTTGACACGTAGAAGATACTCGATAGACATGGCTATCTTAGCTTCTCTTGGTTAGCGCCTTTGTTTATTCAGTCTCAAGTTAGAGAAGCTTATTGGAGTATGGTAAGTACAAACGAACCCGCAGCCCAATCGACCATTCTTATGTCTCTTTAGAGACAAGTCTGCCAGCTCAACTACAAAAGGCACTGTTATGCAACTGGTATCCACCTAGGGACTATCTGGTATTAAGCACGCTTTTATAAAGAGAAAGACAGAGAGAAAGGGAGCTTAAGAAGCACCAGTTCAGTTATGTGCAGGCAGGTTCACTTGCAGTATCTTACTTAACCCTGAAGACCACCTTATGGAGTACAGGCCATGTATCCCCACTTTGCACATGAAAAACCGAGGCTCACAGAGATTGAACAAAGCTACACAACCAGTAAGCACTGAACTAGCTCTGGGATGCAGTTCAACTCCAAGGCCATGGCTCTTCTCTTTTCACCAGCCAGCCACGCCCTCTGAACCACCATTGCACTAAACGTTCAACAGGTCAAAACAAACTGTCGTCATACTTCTCTCATTGTTGCTGAATGCCCCTCGCAGGGAGCCGCCCAGCCTCACTTCTCCATCCTGCAGGTCTTCCAGCAGGAGGTCCTTCACAGGGATCGGCTGCCGGTACAGCTGGTAGCAGAGCTGCTCATTGTGGGTGATGGCTCGAGTGATCACCAGCACTTCTTGGAACAGGAAAACGTGCAGTTTCTAGAAGAGAAGAATCCACAGGATGTCCCTAAGCAACAATCTAATGAGTGGTTGATTACTGGACTAAGAGGTCCACAGGTACCAAGTTCACACTGGATTATACACTTCAGGCTCAAGTCCACCTCCAGGTGAACAGAAGTCAGGCAGGTCCCAGATGCACCCATTGCCTTTCTTACAGGAGCCTCCTGAGGGCCCCGTGGAGAAGGCCTTTCTGCCTACAGACACCAGCAGCCAGGACTGCCTTCACATTGCAATTCAGAACCTGTGCAGACACACACGGTCCCAGCTCCCATAAGAAAAAAATAAAAAAAGGGGAACAGAATAAAAGGGGGTAATGAGGGGGTGGGGTGGGGGGGAAGATAGTACCTCCCTGACTTTGGTTTACATTACTCAATATAATTCTAAGAGATCAAAATGAATAATCTATCTATAATAATAAAAGCATAATATGCTAATTCGACCTGACATCCTTGTGGACGACCTACTGGATGAAGCCAGGGCTGGGAGGGAAGCCCGGGTCCCGGGTGCCAGAGGGAAGCTGGTGTGGGCAGCCGGGGGAAGGCAGGCCTACTCTTGCACGAATCTCATGCATCGGGCCTCTAGCAGTCTATCAAGGATGAGATTGGTATATCAAAGCCTAATATTAATCTCTTCTTCCCAAACTCAAAAAAACACTTGTCCCTTCAACCACAGAGCTGATTATCAGCTTCATGCAGGCACCCCCCCTGGGAACACTGCCCATTCCCAGGGAAACCAGAGCATGCTGCCGCAGCCAAGAGAAAGAAGATCAAAGACGTCGTCCTTCTCAGTTGAGTTCCTCAGAACCTCAGTTCTCTGAAGAGGTTGTGTTTAAAAGGCTGACGACCGATGTGTGTGTTGTGGGCAAAAGAAAATCTCAAAAATAAAGGCTTCTGTCAAACCACATCATGAAAGCAATTTTGCCAGGTTGGTGCGGGGGGGTGGTAAACTGGCTCCATTCAGTTCCATGTGCCAGACTCTTCTCTCTGTTGGAAATGCTTAGGGAGTGAAGTGAAAAGACCCACCACTTTGCAGCTGGGATTTGGTTTTCTAGTATTTGGAAGTATTTGGGATTGTCCACTTAAAAGTCTCAAAAAGGAAATGGGTAGAAACTCACATTGAAAATTTTTGTTTGTTTTTTGTTATAGAATAGTATGTATTTTTCTATTACTCAAGAAGTAAGAGAAAATAATTTTTCAAATTTATTGGCATAAACTTGTTCCTGGTAGTATCTTATTATCTTCTTTTTTATTAAAGTATAGTTGACACAATGTTACTAGCTTCAGGTATACAACATAGTGATTTGATATTTATGGACCTTACAAAGTGATTACTACGTTAAGTCCAGTAACCATCTGTCACCATACAAAATTACTATGATATAACCGACTATATTCCCTGTGCTGTACATTACATGCCGTGACGTAATTAATTTATGACTGGAAGTTTGCACCTATTATTCCCCTTCACCTTTCTCACCCATCTAGAATCTTGATTTGGGGCAGAGGAAGCACATTCAGCATTCTCAGATACTTTCATATTTGGGAGAAGTGAGACCTACCGCCACCCCATCACAGACAGACAGACACACACACACATGCATGCACATGCATATGCACACACACATGCACACCAAAAACTAAAGCTCAACCAAATGTTGGCTGGTGGAAACACAAATGATGATTCTGTATTGTGGCGGGGGGAGGGGAGGAGAGGTTTGAGGAGTGAGAGTTTGTTTATCAAAATGACTAAACATGCATTTAAAATAGTTGAAAACATAGTAAAGCACAAAATAACCAAGTGAAGGGCTTTTTTAGGGGAGAAGTGGTACAAAAAATGTGTTAAAACTTTTTGTTTTGGGGAAGGAGAGAAGGGATTGGTCATCGTTGTGCACACTAAACATTATCAGAGATATTTATACAGTTTCTACTTAAATCAATCTTATAGCCACTGTAGGCAGTTTGAACGCAGATTATCTGGGTAATCTTTTTTTTTTCTCCTTAAAACAATTTTTTATGGTTGACACTATTACAGATGTCCCCAACCCCTTGCCCCTTTGATCACCTCCACCCAGTCCCCACACCCCCGCCCCTGGCCTTCATCATACTGTTGTCTGTGTCCAAGGCCTATCTATATAAGTTCTTTGGCTACTGTTTCCACCTTCTTTTACTCAGTTCCCCGCACCCGCCTCCCCTCTGACATTTGTCAAGTCTGTTCCATGAATCCATGCCTCTGGTTCTATTTTGCTTGTCAGTTAATTTTGTTCATTAGATTGCACATATTAGTGAGATCATACGATATTTGTCTTTCTTGACTGGCTTATTTCACTTAGCATAATACTCTCCAGGTCCATCCATGCTGTGACAAAGGGTAAGAGTTCCTTCTTTTTTTACAGCCATGTAGTATTCCATTGTGTAAATGTACCACAGCATCTTTATCCACTCATCTACTGATGGGCACTTGGGCTGTTTCCAGATCTTGGCTATTATAAATAATGCTGCTATGAACATAGGGTGCATATATTCTTTTTGATTGGTGTTTTGGGATTCTTAGGATATATTGCCAGAAGTGGGATCGCTGAGTCAAAAGGAAGTTCCATATTTAATTTTTTGAGGAAACTCTATACCAGTGATGGCGAACCTTTTGAGCTCGGCGTGTCAGCATTTTGAAAAACTCTAACTTAACTCTGGTGCCGTGTCACATAAGAAATTTTTTGATATTTGCAACCATAGTAAAACAAAGACTTATATTTTTGATATTTATTTTATATATTTAAATGCCATTTAACAAAGAAAAATCAACCAAAAAAATGAGTTCGCCTGTCACCTCTGACGCGCGTGTCATAGGTTCGCCATTACTGCTCTATACTGTATCTGGGAAATCTTTAAAAAAAGTTTTTTTTTTTAATCCTCACCCAAGGGTATCTTCCATTGATTTTCAGAGAGTAGAAGAGAGAGGGAAAGACAGAGAAATATCGATGTGAGAGAAACATCGATTGGTTGCCTACTGCACTCGCCCTGGAGCCTGCAACCAAGGTACGTGCCCTTGACCGGAATCGAACCCGGGACCCTTCAGTCTGCAGGCTGATGCTCTATCCACTGAGCCAAACCGGCTAGGGCAGTATCTGGAAAATCTTTACAAAGATTTATTATCCCTTACTTATGAATGCTCATTGAGGATTCCTGTTCCTATTTTCTGTTTCTTTTTGCCCTCAAGAAATTGGGTTCTTTTCCTGACACAAGATTTTGTTTATGATGATTTCTACAATTCTACGGGGGAGGGGGGAAATAGCTAAAACAAACCTCCCATCTCAACTACTATCTTTGTTCTCAAAAACCTGTCTCCCTGCCATATGAACCAGAGTTCGTCTTTAATGCCCTACCCATCTAACCCGTCTCAGCCCTTGACTGAGGGACAGAAAGAAAATAGGCCCTCATCCCATGGAGCACTGCCTCTTCCTGACAATTTCCCACAGAGCTCCTAAAAATGTGTGGTCAAGGAGCCAGAGCATTCAGTGTTACAAGTCCACCAGTGCTTTCCAAAAACCAGCAAGAAGCAGAATGCAGCTTTCTACCCATCGGCCACTCCCTAGTCAAAGAGAAACACCTTTTAAGCAGTGGTCTGCGACAGGTCTCATTACCTCCACTGCAGCACTGATAATGGGTGCTGAGCACATGTATTCAGTGATTTCAAGTAACATTTCCAAGCCTGCTCTTAAACGCCATTTCACAGTCCAGGTCAAATGATATCCCTTGAATGATCACAGCTCAATTGAGAACTCTTCAATATAGTTTTGGCTGCCCAGCCAGCGTGGTTCAATGGTTGAGTGTCGACCTATGAACCAGGAGGCCACGGTTCAATTCCTGGGTTATGGGCTTGCACATCCCACTAGGAATGTGCAAGAGGCAGCCAATCAATGATTCTCTCTCATCATTGATGTTCCTATCTCTCTCTCTCTCTCTCTCTCTCTCTTTCCCTTCTTCTCTGAAATCAATACAAATGTATTTAAAATATAAATATAGTTTTGGCTTTCATTCCAAGATACTGAAGGTAAATACAGTAAAAGTGGAGACTCTTTCTCAACACTGAATTTAAATATATAGTGTAGATAATAAAATTTATATGTTATATAAAATGTTTTACATTATAACATAAAAATTATAACATATAACATGTATTAGCATTATTTTCTACTGACTACACATAAAAATAGCCTGGTCAGTTGAATGAATTTTGAACTCTCATATAATTCAAATTCATCCTTTCTTTATATAAGCATTCACTCATTCATTCATTCACTCACTCATAATAGGTTCTGGGAGTTGACACAGCACAGTCCTCTCTCAAAGAGTATGGTATAACAGGAGATACTGACAGAGAGGTGGAGAACTGCAACCCACTGCAGTAAGCACTCCAGGGGAGACTTGTCCAAGGTGCCATGATAGGAGAGGAAGAACAATTTCGATATCTACTCAATAATAAAAGCCAAGAAATGGGGTATCTACAGGTCAGAGGTAGATACACAGCTAATGGAAAGTAGGTTACTATTTTAAAAAAACAAAACATTGGTCTCAAAATGTCAGTCTGTCGATGGGTACCAATCCTACGAAAGAAAAGAGCTTCTCACAATGCTAAATGCACTCCATGCGAGAGCTGTTTCCCTGAGATCACCCGCTGTTTCCTGATATCCAAGTGGGAGGAGATACTGTTCTGTGTTTGCTTTAGAAGGTTACGATCAAACAAAATAAAACACTGGCAACTCTATGTTGTTTTCCAAAATTCTTTCTATATTATGGTCATAAAATTAAAAAATATACATGTATACATAAATTATAAACACGTATTTGTATATATGTTATATGTAAACTAGAGGCCCGGTGCACAAAATTTGTGCACTCAGGGGGTTCCCTCAGCCCAGCCTGCGACCTCTCGCAGTCCAGGAGCCCTGGGGGGATGTTCGACTGACAGCTTAGGCCTGTTCCCCAGCTGTCAGTCAGACATCCTTAGCGCTGCCGTGGAGGCGGGAGAGGCTCCCACCAACATCGTTGCACTCGCCAGCCATGAGCCCAGCGGCACTACCCCTGTGGGAGTGCACTGACCACCAGGAGGCAGCTCCTGTGTTGAATGTCTTCCCCCTGGTGGTCAGTGTGTGTCATAGCGACCAGTTGTTCAGCTGTTTCGTCAATTTGCATATTACCCTTTTATTATATAGGATTATAACCATCTATATCATAAAAGGCCTGTGGTCACGACACCGTAACGACAGAACGACCAAACAACTGGTCACCAGTAGGTACGTGGAGCACCTCTCGCGGGCCGGGACTTGCGGTGAGGTGGGGCTGGCACGGGTCTGGTGCGGTGGAGGCGGGGCCCGCGGCTTGCGCAGGGCGGGTCTGGGTCTCGTGTGATTTCACGCGCTGGGCCTCTAGTATAATATATAAACATGTATAATATATGTGATTCTCTGATATAAAAGACAATGGAAAAGCCATTTTTGTCTAAAGAACATGACCCTGGGTAGGGAAGGCAGAGTAACAGGAGGCTCAGCATCCAATGGATTCAGTGTTGGGGAAGGCCCAGGGAGAGACCACTGGAGGGGAGTAACCACTCACCATGCCCCGGTTGTTCTTCAGTTCGCCATGACAGCACAGCACTCTCGAGCTGTCGATCAGAGAGTCCTTCTGGCCTTCTTCCAAGTAGAGAAGCCGTTCTTTATAATAATGGCATTCAGATTCCCCAGTCTTGATGTTGATTTCTGCTACGATTCCCTGAATGATGTTTATCTGTGGAAACAAAAAGAGTATGGGGAATGGAAGCAAGCCACCCACACTAACAAGTCCCAGGGGCTCAGCCTAGAGCAGCGGTTCTCAACCTTCCTGATGCTGCGACCCTTTCATACAGTTCCTCATGTTGTGGTGACCCCCAACCATAAAATTATTTTTGTTGCTACTTCATAACTGTAACTTTGCTACTGTTATGAATCGTAATGTAAATATCTGATATGCTATATGTGTTTTCCGATGGTCGTGACCCACAGGTTGAGAACCGCTGGCCTAGAAGGTCGCCATGGTCCACCTGGATCTAATTCTGAGATTCTGTTATCCAAGTTGCTGCTCTGGGAAAGGGGAAAAATAGAATGCTTTTACTATGCTGTATCTATCCATCCATCTATACACATACACTACATACACATGTATTTATACATGTGTCCACATACATTTATCTGTAAACACATACAGATATTTGTATTGTATATAAAACTAATGTTGATGAATAATCTTATTGGAGAGGACAGATATAAGGTACTATTTTCGATAGGCAGGACTCACAGCTACTACATACACTTAGGCCCAAACCTCAGCACATGTGAACAAGTGAGGGGGCAGAGGGATTTCAAAGCAATGGCGGATGCAATGCTGTTAATACAAAATGAAACAAAACAAAACGAAACAAAAACAGCACGGCACTGAGACATATCAGTGGGTGTGAATTCTGATGGGTTGTTCTATCACATAGGTACATCGAGAAGTTAGAAAATACTAGAAAACAAAGGAACAAGAAATCAGCTGCATAAAAACTAAGACACCAATCAAAGGCAAAGTAATGACTTCCTCTGTCCTCTAATAGTGAAAAGACCAAAAGTCCCAACTGCCTTGCGGTGGTTTTAACTGAAAGAGCTAAAAAGTGACCAGGTCTTTAACATGTCGAAGTGGTAGTGAATTGTCTCTAAGACGGTTAAGTGATTATTTTTCACATGCGAGTGAAATGATCTTCTCAAAGCAACTGGATGAAAACTTCTACCAGTTATAACTGGAACATCCACGTGAGTGTGACAGAAAAGCGTACAGCTCCGAGCTAAAGCCTGGTGATGGTAGCCTGTGAACAGATGCATAATCTGTATACTTTTGTAGCTATTGAGAATTTCAAAGATCATTTATTTATTTTTTATTTATTTGTTTATTTAAAAATATTTTTATTGATTTCAGAAAGGGAGAGGTGGAGAGAGAGATAGAAATATCAATGATGAGAGAGAATCATTGATCAGCTACTTCCTGCATGCCCCCTACTGGGGATTGAGCCCACAACCTGGGCATGTGCCCTGACCGGGAATTAAACTATGACCTCTTGGTTCATAAGTTGACGCTCAACCTCTGAGCCACACCAGCCAGGGTCCTCTCTTGGTTTTCAAAAATGACTGATTATTTACTGCTACTTTAAAAAACAAACAAAAAAAGAAATTGCACAAAATATGTTAAAGCTATGACTCATCCTTTAACTTAATTAAACTAATGTTCGTTGAGCATCTGTTCATTGTTAACGTAGGGTGCATTCAAAGAAACGGGAGGGTCTCTATCCTCAAGAAGCTTAAAAATATTATATGAGAGGTACCTGAGCCACTGATTCATTATCCTTTTATTTTATTACATTTTTAATGTTATAGAATCCATATATTTCCTTGCTTTTAAAGATCTTAGCATTAATTGTTATGACTCATAAGTTAATTATTATTAAGTATAACTGGGCAGCTGACATTAACCAGCACTTGAGTCAATTTTCTGAGTTTCCTGCAAGGGTCCAGGAAACCAGAAGGAAGATGCACCACAGGCATAAAGACGTGTTCACTTCCTAATTTAACTCAGGAACTGAAGAGCTGGCATATCACATGAAGATTAATAAACTCAAACACCATGTGGTTCCTTAGGCAGCTATGACTACTTTCAAAGGTGCTTTTTTTCCTCTGGTGTTTGAAAGTATAAAGAGCCAAAACAATGGAAACCATCAGTGTTATTCCCTATTCTATATGTACGTTTATAATAGTAACTCTGGATCTGCTTTATTAAAAAATCTTATTTTGTATTTATAGCCACCTGTACACCGTCAGAGTCTACTCTCTCTGCACTGGTTCCTAAGAGGAATTTATTTTGTAGAATTTCATCGAGGAACAAAGCTAAATATAGTAGACTGCCAAAAGCAAACAGTCATGGCAGTTGTACATTAAAATTAAATTTATTGTTGCATCTCTCATCAAATCAAAGGGAAGGGGCCGGTAAAGGGAGATGACGAGAGATACCTGGTAACTGAACAGGGATTAAGCCCACATATGCTGGACTCATCATCCTCAAAGTGGAATCTGAAAGCCCTGTCTGGCTAGTCCCTTGGGTGGTAAGAGCATCTCCTCACAGGCTCCTGACACGAACCAACAATAGCAGCCTTCACTGCTGCTGCATCAAAAGCAGGACTGTTCTTCCCACTGATTGCAGTGATTTTTTTATGTTATAGGAGTTGGGGAACAGCAACTGGCAGAGGGGAGAGACAGCCTTCAGGATCATCTTCTGGCTGAAACCATCCTGAGAATTTAAAACATTAAACAACTAGCTCCCGGAATATCTGAATATACAGAGTCCTATTTTAAGAATTTCTCTTTTGGGGGAAATTTCTATCAAGCCTCTGAAACACTGTTAAGAAATTCTAATAACGATGTGATACTTGATGCATTGCATTAGCAGCAAGACTTCCTTTAGATCTAAGTCACAGGACTGAACGCTTGGTGTAGAAGCAATTTACTTAGTGTTCTCTGTTTTCTTTTATTTTCATAGGTGGAAACTTTATTCAGGGAACATGTAAGTTAAGCTACATTTATGTTTATCAAACATTCACCATGCTCCCAAGAGTACAGGGCTAAATATTTCTGCTCATCTGGGGTAATGCCACAAGGATTTTGAAAAGAAGATTAAAAAGTGCTGTGCCTACATTGTGTAAGTGGGCATTCAGAAGACTTGCTTTGCAGACATTTTCCAGTGCGGGTTTCCCATGCTTCGTGCACAAATCTGCCTGAATTACCAGGTGCAGAGTCAACTTTGGAGAAGGGCATCACATTTTATGCACTAGGGAAAGTGGTGCAAACAATCATATTCTTTTTTCCCTTTTAGTTCAAGCTTTAGCTCACTGGGTGTTTTTTTATACACAGAGTATTATTCTTTCATGCTGCATATTAAAAAGAAATCTTCACAATAAAACTGTAAGCAAGCTTGTGTGCTTTAAAAAAGTAATTATTTAGACTAGCGTGAGCTCCCTCTGCTTTCATTCCTGCAGACCACACACTGGCTGGGATGAAATATGGAAAGGAGGCAACTCTATTGCACTCTTCCCAGTAATAAAAACAGACATGATGAAGTGAGATGGGCCTCATCCCTGGTGCCCGCATCCCCCATCGTGCTGGACTGGGGGCCTGGTCTGTGTAAGTCGGGCCTGCCAGACACCTCATGAATCAGGAGCGTCTTTTCTCTTTCTTCTCTGTCCTTACATGGAGGCACTGGCCCAGCTCTGCACCAGTGAGGCCTCTCCGCAAAGCTTGGTGGGCAGCTTTCTGTAATTGCAAAGGCAACAGGGCCCAGAGTATCCAGGCTTTCCGCTCCACGGTATAGGATCACAAGGAAGTGGAAAGAGCCCTGGATTTGCAATCTACACTGACAGGTTCAGGCAGCAGCCCCATCCCTTGCCGGCTCTGGACCCGACAAACTGTCTTCCCCTCCAAGCCTCATCTAGAAAACGGTCCTAACAAGAAGTTACCTCATAGACTACTCTGAAGACGAACTAAGAGCTGATTTACTGGGTATTCAACAAACGCCTGCAGGTATCACTGTTAGTGTTGTTGTTATTACTTATTATTAAGCCCTTCTTTGGGAGGAGATGGGCAGGGTGCACAACAGGGTCAAGGCTTCTGATTTTCAAACCACCGACGCACATCCTCTTTCTGCTACTGTCACAGACCCAGTCAGGGAACGAGCCCTATGAATTGGTCTCTTAGCCTCCACACCTACTGCCCCCTCTGAGCAGGCTCCTGTGACTGCACAGCTGGGCAGCTGCACCAAGGGACTGTCCCTAGTCTCTCCTTGTCTGTCCCCCGTCCTACAGACCAGGAGGTAAGTTGTCCAAGGTTACACAGTTTGTTGCGATGGAGGTGGGATTTGAACCTGAATCCCAGCTACTTAGAAAACAAAAACACAACAAAGAGAAAATGTCTCCAACTGACATTTAAAATCCTCTATAGGCAGCTATAAGCCCCCATCCTCTGTCTTCTCTCCCACTGTTTCCTCAGACTATCCTCAACCTCTGGCTGACCGCTCCATGCCTCTGCCCAGGCAGGACCTGTCCTGTCACATCTTCACACCCTGCACAGGCCCTTTGCTCCTCCAGCCCGCCATGTCCCCTGCCTGCCCCGCCGAGTTCCCCAATCAGAACCCAGCTCTCTGGGCAGAATGCTCACAGTTCACATTATTCTCATGATGTAGACCCCATTTTCCTCCATCTCGATAAACATTCACTGGAGGCCTGCATCCAATTGATTGGAGCTACATTTTAAGTGGGTGCTGAATTCAAATATGGGCTTTGGGGCTCAGGTAAAAGGCAACTCCAATTTGCTAACTAGGCAAAGATATTCAACTTAAACATCTCCACAGAGATTTTGATCCTCACAGCAATGGTAACAAACAGATTGCAGAATCAAAAAACTGTATTGTCAAAGGTACTTTTGAGTGCATTGCACGTAAACACTACATTTTATAGGTTAGGAAACTGAGAGAGGAAAAGTGACTTGCAAAATAAAAAAAAAATAGATGATGGATAACACAGCCAGGCCTAGAACTCAAGTTTCCTGAAGCCCATGTACCCAGAGACCCTTCATTCACCCATTTACCTAATCCTCTACCGTCCCAGGGGGAACATAATAAGGCAGGAGAGAAAGAAAGAAACTTACAGCTTCTTCCAGGTGCTGCTGGTCTGGGTTATCATTTGGCGTGTGCCTCAGGATTTCTCGAAGGAGCAGAGGGTATTTTACCAGGCGGCTCCTTGGAATATCGAGGAAATTCCATAGATCTAGTTTGCGACTGAAGGGGGATTCTAAACATCGCTGAAGGAAGTCCTGGACTCGGTGGTCTTGTTTCTTGTGGTCCAGCAGAGCTTTGGCGGCTACTTGATTGCTGCAGTAGCTGTCGTAGGAGCTGAGACAAGGCAGCTAAGAAAGGAACATGAGAAGAGGGTTGGAGTGTTACAATCACTGGAGCTACAACTGACATCACTTGCTGGGACTGAATGAAACCTAACTGGTCTCCGGGCCTGGCCCACGTTCCTTTATCTGCAAAGGCTGAAGGACACACACCAGTGGATTCTTCAAGACGACAATGGAACAGTGTTTTCTGGCTCTGATTTGCTTGCACAAAGTAATTGTCTTAGTTGCATGTTTACTTTCTTGATAGTTAAGACCCCTATCCTAATTTGTTTGCATTTCTGCTAATCTAAGCTAGAAACAAAATAGCTAAAATTATTGCATATGCATATATGCATTAGTTCATAATTTTCCTAAACTTCCAAAAGTATCTGGTGAGGGGAGAACCTCCTATTACAAATTGTCTTTTAAAATTATTCCTAAGAAACATATCTAGAAGACTTAGTAGCATAAAAAGAAAACAAGCAGCCAGACTCTGCAGCCAGCCCTTGGCACAGCTTGGAAAAAGCACCTCGACGTTAGGTTAAGGTTGACTGATTCAAAGGTGGACAGACGATGAGGAACTCCAAGAAGTTAAAGCAAAAATGTAATTAGTAAAAAAAAATTGATGCAAGAAGCGTTTAGTAAAATCTTTTAAATTAGTTCTGACAGGCCAGAAGTCGTTCCGGCTCTACTCACTGGTTAACATCCACTACCACGCAAAAAACAACTTAAGCTTAAAGACTTTGGAACACTTCAACTCCACTCTCTCCTTCCAGCAAAATACTAATCTCTCTGAGGTGTCCCATCAGTCCAATCGTGCAAACACGGACGCAGAGACTCAGGGAAAGGGCTGCTCACCTCCCTTTTCCACTTCTCCCTCAAAGAGGCACCCTATACCATGCATCCTAATGCATTGGCTGTCAGCTTCCAGAAAGTTCCTGGAGGCAATAAAATGCAGCCAACGGCCTTGCTGTGTGCTTCTCTCCCTCCGACTATGAAGCCACATCCACCACGACACCTGCTCTGCAGTGGGATTCAGTGAGAGTCATTTGTTTCTGTATCCTTAGCACTTTGCACTGGGCCTACTATACAGCAGTTTGCATTCTGAACTAACAAATAAATGAATGTTTAATGGATTACCAGATTAGGTAATATTTGATTGTTTGGGAACACGGCTTAAAAATAAGTTGTGGCAGCATCTGAACCATGGGTCAAAGTTTAAATAGTCTGCTGCTTCTTTTACACCTCTTATTGAAATTATTTTCTCAGTGACTGAAACAAACAAAAAAAAGATACCAAGGAAGCAATGTTTAAAAAGTTCACTGTTGAGTTTAATATTCCTTGGAAATGTCTACCTTCTTTACATGTTATAAAAAACCTCTATTTGTGTTAAAAAAGAGTTGCAGAAATTCTTTCCGTAACCTTGTATATGAAAGTAATAAGTGGTGCGCGCACACGCATCTATACACACACACACACACACACACACACACACACACACAGCAGATGTGGTGTGTGGGTTGTAATTTAGATTTTCAGAGTTAATTAAAAGGAGCCTCAGGCCCTCTCAATTTCATTTCCACTTCCTCGCCTTTTAAAGAGACTTGGAAATGTCTAATGTGGTCATTACAGAGAAAGAAAGCAGCAGTAACTAGTGAGGAGGCCCCAAAGACACTGCTGCTCGCTGCCCAATGAGCCATTACTCTCTGATCCTGCCGCCCCTGCTGCCATGGCAACCAAATCGGGCTCTGGTCCTGTGTTCACACCTGACAGGGTGCTCATTTCCTGGGCATGACCTGCAAGGCTATCTGGTGCAGTCCACTGACTAGAAAAGGCCACAGGTGATCTGTAGCTAGATAGGAAATGAAGAATGTACACATCTTGGTTCCCAATTACATACACGTGTATTTATATGAAATGTGAGAGGTGACAGACAACACGGTGGTTAAGAGGACAGACTGGGACCAGGGAGAATCGTTTCAAAGCCTTAACTCAGGCTGTTACTAGTCACGTGACCCTTCTGAGCCTCAGCTTCTCCACTTACAAAATGCATAGGCTAATGTCCTCCTCTCCTTTAGTTAAATAACCAGAATAAAAAGTGTGGCACAAACGTGGTTCCTGGTTAAGAATCAGTAAGGGCCAGCTATTATTATTATTTATCCTTAGAATATTTTTATGGAAGAAACTGGTTTAGAGAAGCAAGACTACATGCTCAGCTGGAGACAAAACCAGTCTGAGTGTGTTCTCTCCCCATCCCACCTGCAAAGCTCTGCACTCACCATCTCTTTAAATAGACTATCAAGAAAGAATTTATAAGGGAAACTCACTTTTTTTTTTTTTTTTAGAAATTCCTTCTATCTCCCTAACATTGTGAAAAGTGACACAGAACAAATCTATATTTTTGCTTTCATGTGCCCTGCCTCTCTCCTTGGAATTAAAATTGAATTAGGACCCAAATTAACATGAGAACTTGTGCCTTGGAGAGCTTATCAATTATTTTATTACTGAAAAAAGGGTGGCGTGAAGGTAAGTCACTTGGGAAGTTGTTTCTTTATGATGGGGAGGCTGATGAGAGCAGGCTGACCCCTCAGGGAGACTGATCTTCAGTACCCAGAGAGGTTCCCTGAAAAAAAACCAAAAAAACAAAACACCCCCACACTCCTATAAGGCTTTCAAAGTAAAAGTAATTGATTCATTCAAAGGTCAGAAGGACTGGTCAGGCCTAACCCACTTGGCAGACTCACTTGTTTAAAAGGGTTTTCCCCCCTCTTTTTCTTATGGGGAGAATAAATCAATTTTTCATGGGTCAAATGGGCTCTGACTTTTCTCATTCAAAGTCCACTAAGATGTTTATTTTGTTCTGTTAAAAAGACCAGAACTCAAACAGATGTACCCTTTGGTTTACAGTTCCCACTCGCACGGACACATCTGCAGTTAAAAGAGGGAAAACATTTAACAGCTCGTCAGCCTGATAAACAAGGACCGTTTCTATGAGGTCTGGTAACAACGGGCCAGTTGTTTAATTTTGGGCTGCTCCTCGAGCTGCAAGTTCCACTTGATGTCTGAAGGATACAGGTAGCAATGGGCCCAAAGGACTGCAAAAGCTACCCCTCGAGCAAACCAATGTTCTAATAGAAGTGATAAACATTTCTTTCAGAAAAAAAATTAATAAGGCAAATGCCTGTACTTTTGCTTCTGATACAAACTGACAATTTGTATGTTGGTGTCTAAGGAAACCATGCAGTTCCATGTGGCCATCTCATCAGAAACAGCAGTCACCACGCTGATTCTGGAGTGGGGTTTCTCTGGCCCTGGCCCCCATCAAAGCAGCCCACAGACTCAGAAGTGTACACACAGTGAGCACACCCTCTCTTCTCATTGCACCTTCTCTGTCTCCAGCTGTCTGGCTCTCTTTAGAGAAATTTCTTTGTGGGCTAAAGAAGTTAAAACATCTACCACAGCTTATAATAAAATGAAAGTCAAAAATATAAGATGAATGACCTCTCCTAAAATATTGAGGCACATTTTCTAAATTATTCATATGAGAACATTACTTGCCTTTCAGAAGCCCTTGGGATATTTCAGCCTCTCTGCTAAAATTGACTCCCGAACTAACGCTAGCTAAGTCATGAAACCCTCAAAGTTTCTGGATCAAGGCAGTAATTGAGAAGCATAAGTTACTATAAGAGATCAATGTCAAAACTTAGGAACCAGAAGGTTTTGGGAAGCCTAAAACACAAATGCCAATGGAACTGGATAAAGAGAACGCACATGGTAAGAGTAGAGCTCATAACCTTCACAACATTCTCCCAACAGCGGATGTCCCTAATCCTTGCTGTTGCGGCACTATCTGCCTATTTTCTAGATCAGGGGTGGGGAACGTCTGGCCTGCGGGCCATTATAAGGCCCTCGAAATCATTTGGTCTGGCCCTGCGAAAGCATTAGGGGTGAGTTAATTACATTTTGGACCAAATAGAGCAGGCTAATTTTCAAGTCGGTAATTGTGTATGGTCTGGGAATGATGTTATAAGTATCCACATGGCCCTTGGCAGAAAAAAGGTTCCCAGCCCTGTTCTAGATCATTGTGTGGATCAGAAGGATGAGAGGCCTAATGCTGACTGGAAGAAGTCATCAGAGTGCTCGGCTTTCACGACCTGGTTCATAACAAATGGAAAACACCTGGGGCTGGGGTAGAACACGCAAGCATCCACAGAGGGAGACAGAAGCATGCCATAGGAGTGATGGGGCCTGTGGCAAAATAGAGAGTACATGCCTGGCCTAAAATAAATCAGTCAGATGAACAACCACCTTATGGACCCAATAAAACACACGTTCAGCCCAGGACCATACATTTAGAAGCCCTGATCTAAGGTCGCAGCTGATCTCTTCAATTAGGAAAGAAAAGGGGTGATATTGAGATGAAGGTCAGCATTCTATGAAGTTACTTAGAATCAGATATATGCTAAACAACGACAACATTTAGTTATCACCTTGTTTATGAAACTACATTTGGCTATAAGAGGTTTTTGACAGCCTGAATAAAAGTTTTTTTATGGCCCTGGCCAGTGTGGATCAGTGGTGGAGCTTAAACCCATGAACCAAAAGGTCACAGGTTTGATTCTCCGTCAGGGCACCTACCCTGGTTTCTGGTTCAAACCCTGATAGGGTGCTTTCAGGAGGCAACTGATGGATGTTTCTCTCTCACATCAATGTTTCTCTCTCTTTCTCCCTTCCTCTCTCTCTTAAAAAATCAATATAAACATATATTTTAAAAAATATTTAAAAGTTTTTTTATGATGATGGATAGGAATATGTCCCTAACTTTGTACTGGAATAGAATTGGTAATAATTATATTATAATTGGCCTGAATAGAACATTAACTAATGTTACTTTATTTTATTGAAATAAAGGGGCATGTTCTCTTTAAATGCAGTAAATGTGTAATAAGAAAAAAAATTATTTCCCTGCTTTGAAGAGCTACAGCCTAACTATAATGATAAATTTTACTAGGAATTTGCTGTTTTATTTGTTTCTGGTGTGAAATCGGTGTTTGTTAATAAAAAGAGAAGTCTAGCTAATATGAAACTCCATTTAAATTATTGAAATTTATCTTCAATCAAGACCAGAGAACTTTTCTTACCCAGCCCACGAGGATGGCACCGACGTGTTCAGTTGAGCCATCAGGCTTCCGGACATCTCGAAGCTGACTAAGGAGCTCTGGTAAACAGACAGAACACTTACTTTGTTAGGCATTCAAATATGAAGGAGGCTGGAGGTAGGTTCTGGGTTACTCACATTATTACATAATCATGACTTGTATAAGACAGCTCAATTAAGGCTACAAGTCACAACTCATCCTTGGAACAAAATTATACCTTCATGTAGAGGAATCAGAGAGTCCAGTGTTCCAAAAATCTGATTCAACTCCTGTTCTGTCATTATGGAGAGTTTCAGCATGGGGTCGTGATAGGCCTGTGCAAGAACCACAAGAGATGGAAGCAAACATTTAAACTCGGAGGAAGGAAGTTGTTAATGTAAATGGTTTCTGAGAGGCCCTGAGAATAACAAAATATTTGGCTCTCCCCAACAACTTCTCCCATAATGCTGCAGAAACAGCAGATGGGTGTGGCTGGAGCAGATGGGAATCCAGCATTGCCTTGAGCCTTTTGTGGTTGTTCATAAACCAAAGTAGATTTTTAAAAAAAATTCTAGTGTATCATACATCTAGGAAAGGGCACAAATCCTAAGTATAGAGCAGATGTGATTTGTATGTTTTAAAATTTTACATTATTACCACCTCTTATTAATGATAATTAACCCACAAGAACACCCAATTATTTCCAGGGTACTATAATAGAATACAAAGACTCAGATGGCACAGTCTCTGCCTTCAAGATGTATAAAGCTAATTGGGAAGATAAGAAAAACACACGGAAAGTTAAATATATGTTTAAGAAATAGTTCAAGCCCTGACTGGTATGGCTAAGTGGTTAGAGCATTGGTCCATGCACTGAAGGGTCCTGGGTTTGGTTCCCAGTCAAGGGCACATACCTGGGTTGCAGGTCTGATCCCCAGCCCTAGTCAGGGCAGGTGCAGAAGGCAACCAATTGATGTGTCTCTCTCACATCAATATTTCTTTCTCTCTTCCCCTTTCTCCCTCCCTTCCTTTTTCTCTAAAAAAATCAATGGGAAAAATATCCTCAGGTGAGAATGAAAAGAAAAAAAAAGGGGGGGGGCTACATAGGCTACAAAGCATGGGTTTCATCCATTTTCGCACACACAATGTGGTTAAAAAACAAATCCTATATAATAAAAGGCTAATATGCAAATTGACTGAACGGCAGAATGACCAGTTGCTATGATGCACACTGACCACCAGGGGGCAGACGCTCAACACAGGAGCTGCCTCCTGGTGGTCAGTGCGCTCCCACAGGGGGAGTGCCGCTCAGCCAGAAGCCCGTGGCAGCGCTAAGGATGTTTGACATCCCCCCGAGGGCTCCCCCTCCCCAGTGCACCTCCCAGTGCACAAATGTTGTGCACTGGGCCTCTAGTTTCCATATAAAAGACCCTAACTGACATGATAGTACACAAGTGACTCACTTAACCGTATTATCCACTTATGAGATTCAAATGACTATTTCTAACACACAATTCCAGTTTCAGACCATCTACACTTTCTCTCCCGTGGATAAGGAGGCCCTGCACATGAAACTTCTAGGACAACAAAACATACATAAAGCCAGGCCTCCACCAACACTTTCCGATTAAACTGAAGTATTCTTTGAGGTGCACTAGAAGCATGCAGAGGAGAACCCCTAAAAGTGCCAGGTCCGGAGAGCCTTCTTGTTTTGAGCCATTTCCCCCACTGCTTGGTTTGTGCAGGTTCTTGTCAATTTTGGATGAACCTTAGTCATAAAAAGAGTGCTCATAAAGACAACCTTAGAATTGTGAAGTTAGAGGGAAAAAACATGAGGTGACTCACATGATCATTGGATTTAAATTTACCTTTTTTGCCAATTTCAAGTCCTCTATCAAGTCTTCTTCTCCTTGGGAAAGCTCAAAGATCGCCTGCGAGGAAAGATAAAATACATCCACTGAAGCATCTCATTTATGAGACCAAATTCAAACAGTGCTCAAACCTCCAAATCTACTTACTTCTTAAGTATTTTTAAAGGATTCTTAAAAAGTTAAGTTGAGCTGCAGCAAATGTATCGAGTGGCTAAAAACTACAAAGGAAAGATTTTGCAAAACGTCTGTATAATGTGCTTATCTGTTTGTGGGATAAAGGGGGTTCCAACATATGTTTCCAATCCAACAAGTCATCTTTCATGTTATAGATCTCTGATGCAGCCAAACAAGAGGGAACTATTTTAGGTAAAATAATTACAGATTGAGCCATGGATACGAGTTTGTTTGAATGGCAATCATAGTGAAGGATTCAGGGTCTGCTCTCAGTGATGGATGTGGCAGTATTATTAATTGGGCCATCACAATTTGTCTTCCTTCTACTCAACATAAGGTGCATCTCAACGGAAAGCGTTTCCTATCAACTCTTGTCCTGAGGCTGGAATTATAGGAAGAGTCTAATATTTTATCGCTCTAAATGTCCGGTGAAGTTAATTCATTCTCAATTACTTTGCAGGCCTACACGGTACAATAAATAAAATTACAGGAGCTGGCTATGTGCAAGAGTGCATAAAGGGACCATGTCTAATTTGGCTCTATTAAGCCATCATAATTTAAAGGCTGTGGTGTGCAGAACGCTCTTCCACTCTCCTCTGGGAGTCTAAATGGCGGCAAACATTACATTATGAAAAGACTCCATGTTGGTGGTGCTAGTTCGGGGACTCCTACATTTCTTTTAGACGACAGGGCAGAAGTGAGCAGGGTGGAGAACCCCTCCATTCCCAGGGTTGGTGGAGCCGGACACTCGCTGGAGCCCAGTACATGGTGTCCCTCCGAGGCCCAGCAAGGCCTTGACGCCATGCCCTCCCGCTACTCTTTTTTGTTTAATCTTTTATTTTGAAATACAGACTCACGTGTGAAGTTAAGCAAATAGTACAGAGAAGTCCGGAACACAGCCTTTTCAGCTTCCCCGAATGGTGGCATCTTACACAACTACAGAACCAGGAAGTGCACTGGCACAGCACCCTTAACTGGCCTTTACTTGGGCCTTCCTCACCTTGTACACCTGTTTTACTAGAGCTCACGTACACAGCCTGACTGTCTGACCGAATGTGACCCCAGAAGAGGAAAATCACAGAACTCCACAATGGGGCAGGCCACAGTCAGTTATCTGTGGGGGGCAGCACAGTGTCACCGTGCAGGCCGAGGGCTTTGGAATAGGACAGGACCTGGGTTCAGAGGCTGGCTCTGCCATTTTCTGGTGCTCACTGTGCTTGCTGATTTCCTCACCTGCAGAACCAGTCCCTCCCTCCTTCCTTCCCACTATCAGGCTGTACAAGTAATACATGCACACTAGTCACCCTCGGAAAACACAGAAAAGTATAAAGAGAAAAAATTTTTTGAATGCCCATAATATCATCTTGTTAGCCATCATTAAGATCTTGCCATATTTCCTCACAGGACTTTTTGAGTGCAAGTAAATGCTTTATTTACTCATTTTAAAATAGATAATGCATTGCTTAGGTTCAAAATTTAGAGTGCACACATTTATACTTGCTGAAAACTTTCCCTCTCACCTCCTTCCAACCACCCAGTTCCCCTCCGAGGAGGCAACAATGTTACCAGTCCCTTGTGTTCCTTCCAGAAATGTTATATATTTTTAAATTTAAAAAATTACTTATTTATTAAATTGATTGGGGTGATACTGGTCAACATGAACATAGGTTGCAGGTGTGGGTTAGGTTTTATGGTTTTAAAAGCAAATATATACTTAAAAACACATACGTTCATTTTTCCTTCCTTCTTATTTCACATAAATAGTAGCATACTCTTCACCCTATTTTGTGCTTTGCTTTATCCACTTAGCCATTCATACATATCAGCACTTTTTGTGTGTTTCTACAGCTACACAGAATTCCATGTATGGACATTCATTATTTAACCACTCCCTGGTAATAGATGTTCAGGCTGTTTCTGGCACTATTATAAACGTTACTGTGATGAATGAGCTCACACGTACATCTTTTCATCTGTGTATAAGTGTGCCTGGCAGATAGATTCCTAGAAAAGAATTGCTGAGTCAAAAACCTAGAAAATTTTCAAGTACTCCCTTTTCCAAGGTCAAATTTGCCTCAAAAAATATAAATTCTAAGGATTTCACAAGATGATGCACATTTGAAGTATTTAGCACAGCCTGGCACGGGATGAACTCTCCATAAAGGGTAATATGATCATAGCCATTTAGGGCTATTGGTACCGAAAACTTATCGGAAATGAAATTAACTGCATTCCCCAGAAGAGTTTTCCACAACACTGAATCAAAGTTTCATTAACTGAATATTTTAAAATATTATAGAAGTTGCTATTAAAATATCACTAAATGATTATGATTATTTTTGTGAATTCCAGGATCGAAAATAGACACGTCCCAATTCACCTTCTTTGTAAATCCAGATGTTCACATCAGTTTCTTTTTCAAGTGGGGGCCACGCCCACCCAGCTGAATGCTGGTTTCTCGGTTCCTTAAAAAGTCTGACACCCCCATTTGTCTTCCTTCTACACATGCCAAGGAGAATGGATTTGGAAAAGGGGCGTAGACCTGCAGTGCACCTGCCGCCAGGCACACGGTCAGCTCCGTGGGCCCCACGCCTACCTCCTGACGTTTGATTTCCTTGGATGTAAGCATCTGATTGACACACACGTCGAAGGTCTCACTCCACAGCTTGCTGTCTCGCCGCTTGGTGCTCGAGGGGGCGGCATTTCTGGACCAGGGCCGGGGGGTGAGGATGTCAGGACGGCTCTCGCTGCGGAAGCTAATGGAACGCTGAACAATAAGAAAAACAAACCGTCACGGGGGCCACAGGGCTGGGTGGATCACTCGAGCAGCTTCCTGCCCCTGACAGAACATAAATCAGACATCTGCAAGAAAGAGAGGACAATGCCAGAGGCCTTTTGGGAAGGAGGGCATTGTCTTGAGCCTACGTGCTAAGGAAAATTGGGCAAGGGGCCACTTTCCCGCACGCACGTGCCGGGAGTACCCACGATCTGGATAAACAAGAACATGCACAAAGGCAGCTCTCAGACAAGCGATGGGTCTACTTTTTTCCATTAAACATTTCCACTCTTCCGAAGAACAACACTGACAGTAGTAGATGTCCTTAAAGAATTCTACTCCTACTCTCCTCCTCCTTCTAGGAACAGAAGCCCACTCTCTTTGCTATTCTACTCACTCACTTTGGTTGGGCTCCCTCAGACCTGGCCAATCAGAGTACTCCACCCTGGTTCTGGAAGGGGCATGTGATTCCCTGAAATTTCATGAATCATGGGAGGAAGAGTGAAGGACTCTTTATTCTTTTGGGATGGTGAGCTCCAAGAGTTAACATAAGCAGGAGTTTTTTGCAGCTACTCTCCCTGGTCACAGAGAAGAGTCGGTTGATATAGGAAAGAATAAAGGGACACAGAATGAAGGATGGAGAGAGACACCAATGGAGGAAGGGGGGGAGGGAATAAGCTTTACCCACAGGGTGAGAGTCCCCAGATCCCACTGTGCTTGAAGCCAGGAAGAGCCATTCTTAGACTAAGGGGCTAATACATTCTCCTTTCTGTTTGCATTCATCTCAGTTAAGGTTCTGTCAACTTAAAAATACCAACTAATACACATACTAAATATCAAGCAAATGATGCCTGTCCCCGAGTTATTTTCCAAAGAGGTCCCAGTAGATTTTGGGGTGGTCTAAGCACCCAAAGTGCACCCTTAGGGCTGAAACATGCTACCACAGTGTTTTCTCTTGACAAATACAAATGATCAAGAAGAAAGCTATGTGCATGATATTCAGCCTTCAGCCTAGAAGATTTCAACATACTTATTAGAAAGTTTGCTAAAGTAATGAGGTGTTGCTGTGCTCAAAAACCACATTCTTGCCTGGCCAGCGTGGCTCAGTGGTTGAGTATTGATCTATGAACCAGGAGGTGGTCACGGTTTGATTCCTGGTCAGGGCACATGCCTGGATTGCAGGTTTGATCCCCAGTAGTCGGTGTGATGAACAGTTTATGATCATGAAAAAAATGCACATGAGCAAAGATATAAAGGGGATGCCACAAAACTCTTTTTGTTTTTTTACCTGACTACATTATAGGTAATTTTTAACCTAGTTTACAAATTTTTGTAATTCAAGAAAAATAAGTAAGTGAAAAATGTAAAAAGAAATTTCCAAGGGACCTCAGGGTGTTACCAGCAGGAAGCCAGTTCCGTCTGCAAGTAGCAACACAGCTCCTTAGGCTGACATGGCATCCCTGAGCTGCTGGGCTCATTAACGAGCTCGAGCTCACGATTACTGGGCCAGCCCCGGGCTGGTCAAGAAAGTACTTGCTCCAAATACGCAGTTCACTAATGGTATCTCATGAATCCTCGTGATCTCCTGAAAACAGGCCCTTCTGAAAGAGGGAGCAGACTAATGTTGCAGCTCTCCAGCACGCAGAATCAATTAGCCACAGGCACGGAAAGGTCAAAACAAGCAAAGTGAGTCATCAAATAACCCACTCATCTCAGTTAGTGGTTCTGATCCCAGCCTGGGGGAAAGGGGAGTTAAAGAGCAGAGAGAGGAACACACAAAAAAGCAGATTCAAATGAAAGACATTTTCCACTTTCACTTGAGAGAATCAACGGCCCACCTGTTAGTGCCTGACAAACTTCAAAATCCCCCTCCCCACCCACAGTTTGAAAGTAATTTATGCTAACTTTAAATTTTCATATGTTACAAAAGTATATAAAATTAAGTACGTGGGTGGGGGGTGAGGGCATGCGCTGGGGGGTGGGAGTGGGTGGGGAGAAGTCAATGGGGGGTGGGGAAGGAGACATATGTAAAACTTTCAACAATAAAGAATTTTTTAAAAAGTGTAAAAAAAAAATTAAGTACAAATCCTCTCATTTTTCCAAGTCCATTTAGTAGAAGTGAATGCTATTAAGTTTGTTCTAGATCTTGTCAAACCTTTTTTTCACATTTGCTAACATTCACAGAAAACAAAGTTTTATCTTTTCATTTAATAATGTCTTTCTGTGTTAGTATAAAAGACTGACTTTTTAAAAAATAATTTATCATCCTAGCCGGTGGTTCAGTGGTTAGTGTTGGCCCTTGCACTGAAGGGTCTCAGGTTCGATTACTGGTCATATCTGGGCTGCAGGTTCAATCCCCAGCCCTCGCCGGGGCTTGTGCAAAAGGCAACCAATTAACGTGTCTCTCACATTGAAGTTTCTCCCCTGCCCCCACTTCCTCCCTTCTACTCTCTAAAAATCAGTGGAAAAATATCCTTGGGTGAGGATTACCAAAAATAATAATAATAATAATAATAATAATAATAATAATTTATTGAGGTGAAGCTTCACACAACATAAAATGAACAATATTTCAAGTGAACCATTCAGTGGCCTTTAGTATATTCATAATGTTGTGCAACCGTCTTTATCTAGTTCCAAAACATTCCATCACCCAAAGTCACTCATTCTTTGTTTTTTCCTTAATCCTCACCTGAGATTTTAGAGAGAGAGGAAGGGAGGAAAGGAGAGAGAGAGAGAGAGAGAGAGAGAGAGAGAGAGAGAGAGAGAGAGAGAGAGAGGGAGGATGTGAGAGAAACATCAATCGGTTGCCTCCTGTACGCACCCCAACCAGGAATGGAACCTGCAGTCTCGGTCTGGGCCCCAACCAGGACGGATCCCGCAGCCTTTCTGCTGTACAGGACAATGCTCCAATCAACTGAGCCACCTGGCCGGGGCTCACTCTTTTTTAATGGCGGCCGAGTTAGTATCCCATATCTGGGTGGACCACATGGACTCAAACAAACTCCAACTGATGGACATTTAGGTCCTTTCCTGTGTCTGGCTATTACAGAAAGTGCCTCAGTGAACATCCTTTCCGTATCTGTGCTGGTATTTCTGTAAGGCTGATTGCTTAAGTAGAAGTCCTTGTTTAAGAAAATCAACACTTTAACATTTGCTCTGTGCTGCCAAGTTGACCTCCAAACAGTCTGTCCCAGGAAGGCACACGACACGACCGTACACTTTTTCCAGACTCTCATCAACAGGACATTATGATCGACCTAACAGGAAAAACAACCTTACCTCCTTAATTTCCGGGTCATGTTTTGAATGTCAGATTGGGCATATTTTTATGTATTTATTGAAAACCTTCCCAGAGAGTTGGAGATTTTCTTCTGTTGCGGTTTGAAGAAGAAAAGAGATGTGAGCCATACCAGGTGAGCTCTGTTGCTAAGGATTCCTCGTTTTGTGTTTCCTTGGTGATTGCTGGGCTAGGGTACTAAGGGGAAGGGACGGGATGACGTCCACCATGTATGTCACACAGGGGCCGTTATGTGCTTCCCACGCTTAGCACTTCTGGTGAGTTCTCTCCGATCCTCACAACCGCCCTGCAAGGTGGGGATTTATTCCCATTTTATGATAAGGAAACTGAGGCTCAGAGAGGGTGCCTAATGAATGAATGGCATGCGCTATGTGCTGGGCACTGAGGGGAGCTGTAGAGCCCTGCTATACCCCGAGGTAAGGAGTCCTACTCCTGTTTTGCACATGGGGAAACGTGAGGTCCAGAGAGGGTGACACTTGGCTTAAGGTCTCACAGCTAATGAACAGTGCCCCAGAATTGAAACCCCAGTCTATGGTGAACTCAGAATGACACCTAGGTCTGGTCTATTTCAGTCCAACCTCTCCTTCCCCACAATTTTTATTTTTTAAAAATATATTTTATTGATTTTTTACAGAGAGTAAGGGAGAGGGATAGAGAGTTAGAAACATCGATGAGAGAGAAACATTGATCAGCTGCCTCCTGCACACCTCCCACTGGGGATGTGCCCGCAACCAAGGTACATGCCCTTGACCGGAATCGAACCTGGGACCTTTCAGTCTGCAGGCCGACGCTCTATCCACTGAGCCAAACCGGTTTTGGCTCCCCCCAATTTTTAACCAATATCCTGCTCTGCTTCCTCTAGGAGAGTGGTTCTCAACCCTCTGGCCCTTTAAATACAGTTCCTCATGTTGTGACCCAACCATAAAATTATTTTCGTTGCTACTTCATAACTGTAACGTTGCTACTGTTATGAATCGTAATGGAAATATCTGATATGCAGGATGGTCTTAGGCGACCCCTTGTGAAAGGGTCATTCGACTGCCAAAGGGGTCGCGGCCCACAGGTTGAGAACCGCTGCTCTAGGGTAAGACTCAAGTGTGGTGGGGTGCATGCACCCAAACAAAGGAGTTTCAGGCTACTTCTGAAATGTCCACTAACATTTTGGACCAGAAAATTCTTTCTGGTGAGGGGCTGCCCTGTGTATTACAGGATGTTCTGCAGTACCCTACCGCTAATCGATAGATGCCAGTAGTGCCTCGCCCCTGTTATGACAACCTACACATCGCTACACATTGCTGGCTGTCCCTGGGGTGAGAAACAGTGGTCTATGGTGGCCAGCAGGGGCTCGCTTCAGAAAGAGGGACCCAGCCTTGGGAGGAACTGCATATAAAACAGAAATACATACATAGATTCCCCGCCTGGCATGGTGGTGGGGTTCTGGGTCTGGAATGAAAAACGTTCCAGGACAAGCAAGAGTTTCCATGAGGGAATGCTGCCTAGCACATGAGTCAAAAACCCGAAGCTCCTAACTCCTAGCAGCTACAATAACAACGGCCATAACAGGCAGAGATAATGCAGACTGAGGAAATGGGTGCTGGTGTTTATGCCGAGTTGGTATGTGGAAAAGATGCTGCAGGTGCACAGGGGGCTGTCTGTCAGGTGGGGGCATGTGCCAGAGGAAATGTAAGCCCAGCAGGTGAGGCGCGATGGAACAGATTTGGTTTGTTAATGCTGCCTGTTCCGCAGGGTGCTCCCCCACCTTTTCCAAAAAACAGAAGGTCTCTCCAGCCAAAGATAACACGCTCCAAAAAAAGAGCTCCAGCCAGGAACTTCTTTATGCCTCTTGCTATTTTGTAACAGACAGTTTATTATTAAATGGACTGGAAGCTAGGGGCTATATGAGGAAAACACATTTCTATGTTGCTACGACAATGGGTTAAGCCAAAATGTTCAGCGGCTACGGCTGGGACCAGAAAATGTTCTCCCGCAGCCCAGTGGGGGAGTGTCTCATGTAAGGCTTGATGAGAACATTTAACTTAAACCGACAAATGACACCTTCCCGCTGTGCGGCCTCCAGCACATCTGACCCTCATGCTGATCCTGGGAGAGGCACCGGGCAGATTCTTGTGTTTTGCTCCCTTTTAATAGATGAGAAATCCAAGTACCAGAGGATTAAAGTGACTGGCACAAGGCAAGTGCTGGAATAGGATCTGAGCCCAGTCTTGTGGCTACACAAGGTGGATTTAGGTAAAGAACACAGGCTTTGAGGTCAAACAGTCATGGCTTCAAGTCCACTCGGAAGCCGAGGTCACCTTGGGAAAGCTAATCCCTTTGGGTCTCGGTTTCCTTTTATGTGGAAGGGGTGTGGTCATAGTATCTCACAAAGTTGAGGATTAGATAAGAAAAAGTATGTCAAGGGATGAGCCAAGTGCTGGCCCATGGTCAGTAGGAAATGAATGTTACCTATCATTGTTACTACACCACCATCTGCACTGCCACCATCAGTGTTTATTCACATGTTTTCATTCCTTAGCAAACAGCAGGCATCTCTGAACTACTGGGACCAAGTAGCACCCTGGGGGCCGTCATTAGGATAATTTACGGGAGGAGAAAACCCCTGGCAGCAGCACGGCGTTGCTGAAACAGCCTAACATGACCAACAACAGGGATGAAATAAATTACAGTGTAACCATAAAATGGAACATTATACAGTTGCTAAAAACATTCTTCTTGAGAAAAACTTGATAATGGGAAGGTCTCACATGCAGCATTAAGTAAGAGAAGGGAGAGATCCCTATTTAAACACAAAATGTTAATAGGTGTCACCCTGGGTGGTAGAGACTATGGATGATTTTCATATCCAACTTCATACTTCTCTACATTTATTTTCCAGAATGAAGAGGTATTAACTAAGAAAAAACAAAACCAGTAGACAAAACCAGCAGGACCGTGAACACTGAGTTCAGTGACGCTGTAAACATAAAACCACATAAAAAGAATCTGGTTCAGATTGATGCACATTAAAAACATAGTAAAAAGAGAAGAAACCATTGGCAGCAAAATCTCAGACATCTCTTGTAGCAATATGTCTATGGATACATCTCCTAGGACAATGGAAACTGAGGAGAAAATAAACAAATGGGACTAGATCAAAATAAAAAGCTCCTGCACAGCAAAAGAAACCATCAACAAAATAACAAGAGCCCACTGCATGGGAGAATATATTTGCCAGTGATACATCTGACAAGGGGTTAACCTCCAAAATTTATAGGAAACTCATACAACTTAACAAAAGGAAGATAAATAATTCAATTAAAAATTGACAAAGGACCTAAATAGACAGTTTTCTGAAGTGGACATACAGAAGGCCAAAAGGCATATGAGAAAATGCTCAAAGTCACTAATCATCAGAGAGATGCAAATCAAACAACAATGAGGTACCACCCTCACACCTGTCAGAATGGCTATCATCAACAAGTCAACAAACGACAAGTGCTGGTGAGGATGTGGAGAAAAGGAACCCTAGTGCACTGCTGGTGGGAATGCAGACTGGTGCAACCACTGTGGGAAACAGTATGGAGTTTCCTCAAAAAATTAAAAATGGAACTCCCATTTGACCCAGTGATCCCACTTCTAGGAATATATCCCAAGAAACCAGAAACACCAGTCAGGAAGGACATATGCAACCATATGTTCATAGCAGCACAATTTACAATAGCCAAGATTTGGAAACAGCCTAAATGCCCATCAGCAGATGAGTGGGTTAGAAAACGGTGGGACATCTACACAATGAAATACTGCCTGCTGTAAAAAGAAGGAACTCCTACCATTTGCAACAGCATGGATGGACCTGGAGAGCATTATGCTAAGCAAATCACGTCAGTCAGAGAAAGATAAATATCACATGATCTCACTCATTTATGGAATATAATGAACAACATAAACTGATGAACAAAAACAGATCCAGAGACAGAAAAGCATCAATCAGACCATCAAACATCAGAGGGAAGGTAGGGGAGTGTGGGGATAAGGGGGAAAGATCAACCAAAGGACTGTATGCATGCATATAAGCCTAACCAATGGACACAGACACCGGGGGGGGGGGGGTGTGAGGGCATGAGCGGGGGGAGGGGGTAAGGAGGGAATAAAGACACATATGTAATCTCTTAATCAATAAAGAAAATAATATAAAAAAAGAAAAAGCTGTGAACCATTTATACAATGGAATACTATGCAGCTATAGAAAAGAAAGAACTCTTACCATCTGCAACGGCATGGATGGACCTAGAGAGCATTATGCTAAGTGAAATAAGCCAGTCAGAGAACAATAAGTATCACATGCTCTCACTCATATGTGGAATCTAATGAACAACATAAATTGATGAACAAAAATAGACCCAGAGACATAAAAACATCAAACAGACTGTCAAACCTCAGAGGGAAGGAAGGGGAGGGGGGTGGGAATAGATCAACCAATGAACTCATATGTGTATATGCATAACCCATAGACACAGACAATAGGGTGATAAAGGCCTGGGGGGGCGGTCAAGGGGGGAAAAGGGGGACATATGTAACACTTTCATAATAAAGATGACAAAACAATAATAAATAAAAACATGGTAAAAAGGCAAACCCCATAGACCCAGTGCAAGGAAAAAGCTTTCTGTAGCTGGGAGAGATTCTGAGTAGATGAATGAAAAGCTGAAGAAAATATTTGACTCAAGTATGGGGACAATATTGCACAATTTGCTTAATGTAAGCCAACAATTAGGAAGCCTTCCAGAGACTTGGGGCGGCAGCCCAACCTCTTCATTGGGCACCATAGAAAGGCTTTAGTACAATAATATTCGTGATAAAATATTCCACGAGCCTAAAAGGCAATGAGGACCCTCCCGCCACACAGGGAAACAGAGAGGGAGGGTCAGCAGTGAAGTGGGATGAGCCCGACGGACAATCTGGCCATTATGTTGAATCCTGGCAAACTGCAGGCTTCATTATGACCAAACTGACTTTTTACAAAGGCCTACTGCAGGAGAGGCACTGCGAGAAGGGTGCAGAACCCCAGCTCCCACACTTCCTGGCCATGTGACGTCGGGCACATTGTCAGCCTGCAGGTTCCTCCCCTATTAAGTCGTGAGGAAGCCTACCTTGCATCATTATGGAGGAGAGGAAATGAAGCGATGAATATAAAGTACTTTACATGGAAGCTGGCTCACTGTAAATACTCCACTCACGGAGTTGTTACCACTACGTAAAAATTGACAAGTTTTCAATTATAATAGTCAACTATTACAATGGTTTAACTACTACTGTAGGAGAAGTAAAGATTGGCAAAAGGTCAGGAGTTCCCCTTGACATGGAATACAGGTCACCTCTCAGCTATACCCTTACCTTCCAGATGGAAAGGCAGTATGGTTTCTGGTTGCCTCCTCCAAAACACACACACACACACACACACACACACACACAAGCTTGTTTCTGTATTTGCCAAATAACTTAGGACCAAGGACTTTTGTCACTTATGGAAAGTGTGTGACCTTGGACCAGGGGACTAAGTGTGAGGTCCGTGGAAAAGAAAATCATGGTTTCCAGCTCATGGAAAGTAAGCAAATATGCTTTTCGGTTCTCCTCCTACTTATTTCCCAAAGCGAGATGCTATCAGTCTTCTCTCAGTCCCTCCTCAGATCTGAAATGCCCTTTCTCCCCTCCATTCTCATCACCTCTGAGCCCTTCCAGGCCCAACACAATCCCCCCCCCCCCTTCCTTCAACCCCTGTCCCAGGCCACTACCAAGCATCCTCTCTCTAATATGCTCATCATATAAGATTTTCAGATCTTAAATATTTTTATCTGGTTGCAAAGGTAACATATTATTACAGGGTGGTGTAAAGATTTGTGGTCAGGATGTCTAAAGCAGTTTATAATGGTGGAAAATGAAAACAACTAAAATATCCAATAACAAAAGGATGATTAAGTAAACTGGTATATCTTTTTAATGAAACAGTGTATATACCCAGGAAGAATCGAGTTTGTGAAAAATATTTAATGACATGAATATGTATTCTCATACTATAAGGTTATCTTATACTGTTAAGACAAAAGCAAGTTAAAAATATGCTTATAATATGATTATGGTTTTGTTTTAAAAAAAATACGCATGCAAGTATATAGTAAAAGAAAAGATTGCCTGAGTATATGCCAACATGTTAATAGAAGTTTTGTGGTGATGGGAGATGGGATTACAAGGGACTTTTATTCCCTTTTCTGTGCTTCTCTATATTTTTTAAAATGATGTTATGTAACCAGAAAAGAAAGCACAATAGAAGGTAGGTATTTAAAGAAAAAAGAACAAGTGCCTTCAAAAATCATTCTTCATATAGAGTTATATAATAATGTAAAAATATTCACAGCCTAAATATCCATTAATAGGAGACTGGCTATATAAAATAAATCACATCTACACACTGGAATAATATATGCACAGTCCATTAAATTACAATCATATTTCCAAGAATAACTGTGATATAATATTTCCCTTAAGCCATAACAAAATTCTCATCCAGCTAAATTACAAAGGGAAAATAGGAATGAAAGAGATAAAACACACTAGGAAAAATGCAAAAACAAAAATAAATTAAAAACCACAAACATTAAAAGATATAAACAGGATTATTTAATTTTAATAAAAGGTATAATTCCCCCAAAAGTCTGTAACAATGATAAAGAGGAACCTTTAAGTACCCAACTGTATAGCTTGGAAATATGTGAGGCCAAGACCAATAGAGATGCACAAAAAACCAATCACCCACAGTCTTTGTGGGGGGTCTCATCCAAAAGTGAACAGATCACACAAAGATAAGGCTGGAGAGACTGGGAGTAACCCCAAATTAGTCTCAGAGTGTGTAGTTTATGTAGTTATACCTGGAATGAAATTGAAAGGGAATTATTAAAATCTTAACAGGGGTTATTTTAGAGTGAGAGGCTATGTGCGTTCTTTTCTCTCTCTCCTTTTCTGTATTTTTCCATAATGAACATACACTTTTATAATGGAAAAAAAAAGGAAGTTCATGTTCAAAGAGGAGGCAGGGCTCAATCACACTGTAATGAACACGGCATTCCACAGCACACGCTAGACTCAAATGAGTCCGCCAGGCGTGCACAGCTGTGACGGGAGGTGACTGGCCAAGGGGCGGAAGGCGAGCTCGCCTTCCTCACTCCACAGGGGTGCATGCAGGTCCCTCTTGGAGCTGGGCCGGATTTTCCTCCGGGCAGGCCAGCGGAGGATTTATGGGCCCAGAGGGATCCAGACATCTGTGCTCCATCTACCAGCAGTGCTAGCCTCCCCCTGGTCAGCAGCAGACGGAGCGCCATGTAGTCGGCTGTCCCTCTCTGATTTCCACAAATGCCGCCTTTGTGCTGAGGCCCGAGCCCCCAGTCCATGTGGGGCACAAGGGAGGCAGGAGAGAACAAGGCGTGCAGTGTCTTGCTGAGCTGCTGCGAGCACCACTCCACTGGTGATTGGGTTTTAACCTTTTTGGAAGAGGCTGCCAGCCCCACACTCTCCTGATATCCTCCCGAGGAGCCAGAGGAAGGACTGCTAAGTGCTCCATTATTGATTAAAGCATCGTGTTTGGGTATGTGGGCCTCACTCATCCCTTCTCCTATAATGAAAGGAGCCCAACATGAGAGACACAACTGGACATCCAAAGGGATATATATAGCTCTAAGGTGCCAGGAACCAGCGGCGAGGGGTACTGTAGCAGAGAATCAGGCTGCTCAATCACAGCCTTGAGTTGCTTTTGGAAGGAGAAAAGGTATAAATATATACACACATGGGTAAGAAACGAATGCTGAGAGGTAGCCCCTACACTCCTTGTTCTCTGTTCCTCTCCTTGTAGAACAGGCATCAAGGCCCCAGTAGGCAAAATGAGGAAGGATATGAGGTTGGGTCACTGAGCACCCCCTTTGGGACTTCCCCTTCCGCCTCCTCCTCCCTGCTCCTCAGGCTACATCAGCATCCTTTCCCACTCTAGCTGGTGCGGGAAGCAATAACGACATGAGATTATTGAGATGCTAGGAGTGGAAATAATTTTGCAGAACTTGCACTGCATGCACCAAGGTGACTGCTGGAAATATCTGGTTGTGCTTCACAGACCCCCCTGCAAACATGGCTGTCTAACTCTGCATACAACCACAGGAGCCTATTTCCATTTGCTGACCCCTCAAGGACACACTCACAGCATAAGCACATTGTTCAAGTTCTCTCTGTGTCTATGTGCATGACTATTATGCATAACTCTGCTGGGTTGTTTCTGTCCATAAATGGAGCCTGGAGGTAGCTATTCACCAGGATATTTTAAAAAAATAAATAAAAATGATTTTGCTACAAAAAATATTTGAGGTTTTAGAAACTAATCTCCACATGTCAGATTCCTCCCTGGGGTCTGGCTTTCTCATCCTTGCTTGGCCTCGTCTGTTGCATTTCAGACATGGCTTGATTTCTTTCTGCCCCAGTTCTCTAGGTCAATGCAAATTGTCAAGACGATCAAATATTTCCTGCAGCGTTCCATGGTAGGTTCTGTATAGAGCAGAAACAGGAGAAAAGAAATAAAGGCTGCCTGGGACGCCAAAGAAAAGATTTTGAAGGTATGACAATGGGGTATGACAATGGGGACATTTGCAGATTACCGCTGGCTGGCTACTCAGGCACAGCTCCTTACTGCCATGTGGAAACAGAGGCCCAGCACCACCAAGCCTTCCACGTCCTCAAGAGGAGTCAGAAGGCCAGGTCCTTACATAGATTGTTTTGATTTTTAATTGTTAGCTCAAAACACTGTGCGGCCAAACAAAACACAACTTGGGGGCCAGATGTAGGCCATGAAGTTGTCAGAAAGCAACTCTATCTAGAATGTAAGCAACATGAGCTCAGGAAGTAGGGCCTGGTGCATGACGAGGGGATGAGTGAGGTCCTTCCTTGGGCAGAGGGTGGACTGTCCTCGGAGAGACAATGGGAAGAGATGCTGGCAACATGGGGGGGAGGGTTCATAATCAAGGGGGGGAAATAACTACAGAGTGAATGAACTTGAGCCACAGTCACTGGGATGGAAAGGAAAGGGTGAAATAGCAGTAGACAAGCAAAAGAATTTCCAAAAAGCAGAACTCAGCAAAAGACCAGATGTGCAGGACTCGGGCAGTGATGAATCTTCCAGAGGAAGCCTGCCATGAACTTGGCCAGAGGGCTGAGGGGCTGGTCACGGGGGAGAGAAGGTAAACACATTTTTCTCCACTGGCTTCAAAGCCCTTCATCTGCCTCCTCCAGACACCTTCTTTTTTCCTCCTCGGTTCTCCCACAAAGGGGACCTGGGGTACCCAGAGGCCCCAGCACCAACAGAACCAGAGCCAAACCTATAGGTAATTATGTGCTGAGGTATTCATTCAGAAGACACTGTGAGCAGAGTTAACAGAGGAATGGGCCCGTCTGGGGAGAAGCACCGGAGAGGGCCGGCATCTCTAGGGAAGTGGCGAGAACAGCTTGGGCTACTCGGTGTCATAGCACATTGGCTGAACGGTGTGGAAGCAACGACAGGAGGGGATGAGAGAGACTCAAATCGTTCTCAAGTCATAGATTATCAAAGCATGGGACAAGTCTTGGGTTCCAGTCCACAATTTTCCTAATGACTCACAAAGTCAAGAAAAAAATACTACAAAGAAAAGTGTTCAGGACAAGTGAGAAAAGGCAGACTCAAGTCTACTTCTCAGCTAAACAAGATGAGCCTTCTCATGGCGTGACTTTTGCGGGCGTCAGTCTACAAGAGGGCGTTTATGATGATCAAATTGGCTTGGAGGCCTGGACAAATCTCAGTTTTCACTTTAAAAGATAAACTTTATCAGGAGTTTAAGAAGAAGAACAACTACCACCACTTGTTAGCCAAAGATTTATTACAGTAGATAATATTTACTTCCTGGCTAACTAATTAGTAAATTAGTGATTGCTAACTAAGGATCAAGGCACTATACCAAGCCCTTGAAATGCACTATCTTGCCCTAGCCAGTTTGGCTCAGTGGATAGAGCGTTGGCCTGCAGACTGAAGGGTCCCAGGTTCAATTCTGGCCAAGGGCATGTACCTTGGTTGCGGGCACATCCCCAGTACGGGGTGTGCAGGAGGTGGCTGATCGATGTTTCTCTCTCATCGATGTTTCTAACTCTCTACCCCTCTCCCTTCCTCTCTGTAAAAAATCAATAAAATATATTTTTAAAAAATGTACTATCTTGTAAATATTTACAACAATGCTATAAAGGAGCTGGTGGCATCAACTCCAGTTTATCCATTAGGAATAAAAGCAAGACCTAGAGATGTCATGTCATCTGCCCAAGGTGACAAAGTACTTGAGTGACAGAGCGGAAGTCAGAGCTGAGACATTTCATTTCTGGAGCCCCATTCTAAGCCAGGGGTCAGAAAACATTTCCTACAAAGGACCAGATAGCAAATACTTTTGACCTTGTGGGCAATATGGTCTCTGTCACAACTACTAGACTCTGCCACTGAAGTACAAAAGCAGCCGTAGTCAAAAGCAGGACATAAACATTGGGCATACCTGTGTCCCAACACAACTTTATTCACAGACACTGAAATTAGAATTTCATACCATTTTCATGTGTGGGGGAATATAATTCCTCTTTTAATTTTCCCCCAGCCATTCAAAAAAGTAAAAAACATTCCTAGCTCGTGGGCTGTAAGGAGACAGAAGGTGGGCTGAATCTTTTCCCATGGGCTATCATTTGCAGATCCCGACCTACACCATGAGGCTCTCTTGCCCTCGGACTCGCATCCTTAGAAGGCCCGGAGACATGTTAGCATGAAACCTGTCAGGGGGCGTCTGCACGGGCCACACAACTCGGAAACACAATTGTGAGAAAAGACTGGAGATGACTCTTCAAGTTACTCCTCTCAAAGGACACCGCCTCATCCCAGTTTACAAGTTGAAATACCTCTTTCTTCCTTTTGGTCCACTGCCTTGCTCCTTTCTGTTGAAATAAACCTTGATTCAGGTCAGTCTGAAACCAGGGCAGATTCTCGGTAAAACAGCAATGCCCTTCCCGCACATGGTTTTCTGCAAACAGGAGTCCACTGCGCCCTTCTTACCTGCAGGGTTTGGCTGAAGCGCTTTAGCGGTGTAGCCTTCACGGGCGGGATGAGGTTTGCTAGTGATGTGACTCTGGAAAGGGGTTTGACCCGTTTATTACTTGGCTCCTGTAGATCAAAGCAAAAAAAAGAAGGAAGAAATGAAAATGTCGTCAATTATGAAGAAAACATAACTCCACCACAAGTCCTCCCCACGCATGAGCTGCACACGGATCTGTGAAATGCAAACAGTGCCCAGTCTCACTCCAGCTGCGCGGAGGTGACCTGGCTTAGGCGCCCGAAGGGGCAGTGGCAGCCAGATGTCAACAGAAGCAGCCTCTGAGCGCACAGCTCATGGGCCCAGATCTGCTCCCTGCCCCCACTCCCAATATCTGCCAGTTTTTAACTCAGGAAGATCATCCTTCCCAAACCCTCCTGAGAGAAATGCTGCCTCAGATTCCCCATCCAATGACCTTGTCAGGCGGCTGCCTTTGATACTTCTGGCTTTTTCTTTTGAAAAACCTTTCTTTCACCTTGCCTAAAGCCACTCTCCACATTTCTTTATGCAATGGATTTTCTAAAGCACAAGGAATCTTTTAGTTAATTAAATTTTAAAAAAACTTAAAGAAGTTCTTCTATTCCTGGGCTCTTAAAAAAGCATACTTGCATCTTCAGTATATTTGAAATGTACACATTAATACTTACAAAGAATAATCAGACAGCAGAAGAAAAGGCACAAAGAGAAAACCCTGCCATGGGCACCGGTTTCTATATTATATACAACCGTAAGCTTTGAAAATCACCTCCATCACCTCCACATAAAACACTGTCAAAACTGCACGTTACCCCCAACCAAGCTGATGGGGGAGAGGGAGCCAACCGTTCCAGTGACTTTGCAGACAAGAATTACAGAAATCAAACAGCAGACTGAAAGACAGAGATGACAGACAAAACATCCTGCAAGGACAAAGAGAACAGTTACCCTTGTCTTCCTAAGCTCCATCTGACCTGCGGTGGACGCTGGACAGCACATGAACACACCAGGTTTTAACGGAAAAGGCCAAGCGTGACAAGCGTGGTGGCGAACCTCAATCATTTCCACAGGGAGTCTCAAGATGCTCATCTTTCTTTTTCAGCCATCGCTTTCTCTCAGAGTTCTGAGGGGTAAGCCAGAACTTCCGCTTCTCCAGGACGTCCCTGAACATAGTAGGTGCTTGGGAAAATCTCGTCTGGATTTGGAATTCTGCCAAATGTCATTTTATGCCCTTGCCAGCCTCGGAAACCAGAAGCCTTCTTTGACACAGACCCAACTTTTCTGGCATTTAAATACAAAAATAAGAACAATTCTACAATGTGGCCAGGAGTGATGTCACAGTTTCTCAAAGCAGTAAAGCACTTTTCCAAGATAGAGAATGAATCCAGGCTGCTGGCTACCTCTCCAGCTTCTCGGCTTGCTGAGCTGAGCAGACAGCGGGAAACTCTCCCAACACCGGGAAAGCTCAGTTCCAAAATGCAAAAGATAAATCTCTCAGTGAAAGAGACCTCGCATTCTAATTCCTGGAGTGGCTGAGAGAAAGATCCAATAGCCCTCTGCTTCCAGGTGACAGTGCCCTTTAGGATGCTCTCCGTCCAAGTCCTGGCTCCTGAGCATGTCCTCAGAGGAGGCTTTTAAAAATATGCTTTACGTAAGAGCTGCATCACTGGCATAATGAAAACACACACACACACACACACACACACACACACACACACACACACACACACTCTTGAGCACCCCCTGAATTCCTCTAGGTGGGTGCTGCCTTAGGCTGGCAATGCCAGCATAGTGATATTACCACCTTTGGTGGCATGAACTGCACTGCAGCAAGTGAGGTGAGAGATTTCCTGGGGTGGGGGCCAGGGCTTGGTCTCCAGTAATCCTGCACCCACCTCAGAACCTGGGCCTCTGTTTCTTTAATGGCTAAAGCGGCTGGGTCACAGAGTCTATGTCAGGATGGGGAGACGGAAGGGCCAATTGAGTTCTCTCGCTTTAAAAGGGGGCAGGGAGCACCGCACGCTCGGCGGGGTAGGAGAAGACTCAGCTCTGTTCCACTGCTGTGTCATCTTTTCTACGGTTCTGCTGACTTCGCTGTCCTTTTACCTGACCCAGTTGGATGGGCGTTTTCTGTGCAGCTACAGAACGTACGCATGATGCAAACGGATGCAAACGCCAGCTCCGCTGCAGGCTGTGCAGTGCTGCTAATGAGACTGCAATGAAAGCTCCCTTCCTAAGGCACTGACCGCGTGGAAGTAAACATCGGGCTGCTCTCTGCCGGTCTCATTCCCGAGTAACAAACAACTGAACCAGAAACTACGTTTGCGTGACTTAGTGCTGCGATCCAGCAAAGCAGGCAGGTGTGATTTTAAAACCAGAACATTTACAGGCTACTGGGTCTATGGAGGAGGTTTTAAGCATGACCCCACATGAGTAAAATATGAATTATGGTGTGCTCTTGGAGGGCTTCAGTGAGAACAGGCGATTAAAAAAAAATCTTGGCCTAATTTGATTTTTCTTTTCCATTTACTCAGTATGTCTCTAGCTACCTTTAACTGCTGTCTAAAAAGAGCCCTCAGGGAAAATGTTTCCAGAGTCTAGTTAAATAGCTCTACTCAGAACTAGCAAATGCACTACCAGGGTTGCTTCCGGGCTTTACAGAGAGATGACAGAATACGACTTGCAGAGGCTTCCGAGTCCAACAATTCGAAGGCCAGACCAAGCTGGGTAGGGTCAATGCTAAACCTAGGAGCAAGGTGTCCTGTTTCAAACGCAGACACCGCCCTCACCATGCAACTTCAAGACAGAGCAGAAGGGAGCACACTAAATAAGTTTAAAAGAGAAGAAAAGTAAAAGGCATTGCATGTTTTGTGTAGGCAGCACTTTCTGAATAACAACATAGTTCTGTTGCATCTTTTCCAGCCTTATAGCTTTTTGTTTTTCTTGTCTTACTGCACTGGCTAGGACCACCTATATATTGTTGATTACAAGGTGACCTAGTGTGTACACTAGTCTAATTCCTGAATCAGAAGTGATTATTATGAAGCTTTCATCCTTAAGTATTATGTTTCTTGAGAGCATGGACAAGACACCCCTTTTCAAGTAGCGAAAGTCCCTTCATGCTAAGTTTGCTGTGAATTGTTATCATGAATCCATATTAACTTTTATCAAATGTTTTTTCTTTTTTCAGAGGACAAGGAAGGGGGAAAAAATAAAGGGAAAAAAGAAGAGAGGGTAGGAGGAAGGGGAGAATGAAGAAAGGCATGAAGGTCATATTTTTTTCATCAATCAGGGCATGTGCCCTGACAGAGAATCGAACCAGCAACCTTTCAGTGCATAGGATGATGCCCAACCAACTGAGCCACACTGGCCAGGACTAGCACAATTTTTTTATTCCTTCAAAAATAATTCCATTCTAATAGGCATGACATAAGGAAACCCCCACTCATTCTCCCTGCACCTCATCGTTGCAGTCTGAGTGGGGCTGGGAGCCACACCATAGTTGTGGCTGCCCCACGACTACCTTCACTGGGCCATAAACACAGCCCAGAGGGCCCAGGAGCACAGCCACAGGTGCGGGATTTAGACTGTTCTTCTGCAAGGCAGCACTGCTCCTGGCTGCTCTGCATCTGGCCAGGAGCAAGGGAGAGGAGAATCAAGTGTGCCAGCAGCAGATGCTTTTGCCCATGAGTTGCTGGAGTCATAAAAACATGCCTTTCCGGTGCTTGGAAATACCAGGGAAGGGTTATGGAGAGCTCCATCTGTGTAACAGGAGGTGTGCAGTTCCCAGGGGTCACATTTCACCCACCCAGTAACCCTCTAGGATGCTTTCATCACCTTCATGCTAAAAAGGAAGTTCCAACCTCAGAGTAATTGAGGAGCTCTAGCATTATTAAATAAGAACGAGCTAACAACAGAGTGATATGCCCTTCTCGGTGCATCACATCGGGGTGCATTGTCACTATATGCTATTACTGCTGATGTTAACTTTGACCTGTTGGATAAAGTGGTGTAATGGGTTGAACTATGTCCCTCCCAAAAGATGTGCTGAAGTTCTACCCCCCCCCCCGAACCTATGAATATAACCTTATATGGAAATAGGATCTTTGCTGAGGTAATCAAGTTAGGATGGAGCCACACTAGATTACAGTGGGACTTAAATCCAATCACTGGTGTCCTTAAAAGAAAGGAAATTTAGACAGAGACACACAGGAAGAACGCCAGGCGATGACAACGAGAGCAGCTAGAGTGATTTATCTACAACACACAGAACACCGAAGACTCACAGCCAACACCAGGAGCTATGAAGGCAAAAAAGGATTCTCCCACGGGTTTCAGAGGGATCATGGCTGTGCTGAGACCTTAACTCTGGACTTCTAGTCCCCAGAGCCATGAAAAATAAATTTCTGTATTCGAAGCCACCAGCATGTGGTACTCGGTTAGAGCAGCCCTGGGAAAGGAATACAGGTGTGTCTGTCGGATTTCTCGATTGTAAAGTTACTAGCACAGTAGCCCCCCCACCGCCCTCGGGGAAAATGTTCCAAGACTCCCAGTGGGTGCCTGAAATGGACTGTACTGAACTATATATACGATGTGTTTTTCCTAAACATACATATCTATGATAAAGTTTTATGTTTTTATCATCTTAACTAAGCACTTAGCATGCACTGTGGCCATAACTTTTGCAGTTTGAACAAAACTAGCACAATGTTCTTTTTCCTTCTTTACAATTTCACAGAAGATTTGTTCTTACTGCAGAGTTTAGCAACCTCAGCATATAAGTTTTTTTCTTTCCTTACATAGAGAAATTTCACCTTTTCACTTAAAGGACGCACTTGATGGCTTCTCTTTGGCATATCTGAATTGCCACTATCACTACTCTTGTGTTTGGGCCATTAGTAAGTAAAGTATGGGTGACTTGAACACAAGCACTGCGGTACCCTGAGAGGTGATCTGATAACTGAGATGCTACTAACTGGCCAATGGGCAGGGAGCATAAACAGCATGAATCTGTTGGACAAAGGGATGATTCATGTCCTGAGCAGCCTAGCACGAGATCTCATTACACCACCCAGAACAGTGTGCAATTTAAAACTTATGAACTGTTTGTTTCTGGAATTTTCCATTTAATATTTTGGAGTGTGGTAGACAGCAGGTAACTGAAATTGCACCGTGGATAAGGGAGAACTGCTGCCCTTCCTTTGTAGTGAATACATATACTGGAAGAGATACTTTGTGACTATGTGCATCCTTTTAAATCCAATTCTGCCAGTGTTTACCCAGCACCTGCGAAGTGGGCTTCCCTAACGGGTGCACTAGGAAGAGCATCTCCCAGTGAACAGGGGGAGCCAGAGGTTGATCCAGGCAGAGTGCCCAGGAGAGTCAGTGTTGACTGCAGCGGGCAGGGAGTGGGGCATGTGGGCATCAGGCAGGGCATCCCCAGTGGCTGCAGGGCAGAGAGGCAGCAATGAGGAGGCCTGAGCAGAGCAGTGGGGCTGCAGAAACAGGAAGGGGAGCTTCTCTGGAGCCTGAAAGTGACTCTTCACCTTATATCAATTGATTTATTTATTTAGAAAATAGGAAAAAAACAATAAAGAAATAATGGTTTCTAACTCCAAAATTTCCATAAAAAATATTTTTTTCTGTTCTCTTTCCTCTGGCATCTGTTCCCAGAAATTGAAAAGAAAAAAATGAGTCCCAAATCTAATGGAAACCTGGCTTCACTGATTAGGCCAAAGCCATTTCAGAATTATCGACTTCTAACCCATAAAGTGAGCATAAGATCTTCAAATCCAGACCTATAATTTTCCCCAAGAGATGCTTATCAGTGATTCCAACAAAGGACTACATGCGCTGTGGGCGTTGATAAACCACCCGGAACAGCTCCCAAGGGAGCCTGATACCTTTGTCTTGGCTCCCCTCAAAGACGGAGGCCACTCCCCTCTGTTTATTTTCTCCAGGAGTCAGGCTGCCTTGCTCCAGCACCCAGGGGAGATCTGATTTCCTCTTTGATAATATGGCCCAACTCTCTCCCTACCGGACCCTTTAAGGAAAACATCCCAATTTCCTTCCTTCTTTAAAAGAAAAAAAAAACAAGTGCTGGTTTTTTGTTTTGTTTTTTTTTTGGGGGGGGGGTATCTTTATTTGCTAATGGGAAATAAGGAGAGCCTGGCTAAATAACATCTCAGAACATGCTGAGTTAGTTCAGTCCCATGGCCATGTTGCTGCAGACAGGGTGTTGGATTGCTGTGTTTAAGATCTGATAATTTCTCTAGCCACCTGCCTCCCGCCCCGCGCCCCCCCCCCCCCCCCCCCCCCCGCCCGTGGAAATGCTGAAAAGCATATGATGGAGGTGTTACAAGATGGTCTGGGAAAATCCACAAGATCAAACCATCAACCCCCAGGGCCACACCACTGAACACATCAAGGTTGGAGAAATTACACTTATTCCTGCATAGTGAGTTTGTCTTTGCCTGGGACAGTCAGTCAGCACTAAAGAGTCCGGTCAGCATCTCCAGCATCTGGTCAAGGTCAGTCTATCTGGTGGTCATTTTTAGGGCAGCTTTGGTTAAGGGAGAGGCATTGGGGGGATATATGACTGAGTTCAGACAATGCTGGCATGAACCTCTGAAAGCCTGCTCAGTCCCTGCCCAAACACAGCCTCCCATATAGTGCAAGGAAGAAAATGAGGGTTGAAAGAAATTGTACTTCATGACAGTTTCTGTGGTCATCCTGGCATCATTTCCTCCAGGCCTTCCCTGTTTCCTGCAAGTCCAAAACATGCTAGAAAAACAGTATAGCTCTCTAATGTTTGTATAAACCGAATGACAAAATGAAGGAAAGGTGGGGTGTGGAATGAGCTAGATGGATTTCATCCAGTACACATACCCTAGAGAAACACTTAATGTTACTACAAACTTTCAGAGAGCATGCCATTTTGTTTCTGAGGGAAGACCTCAAGCACATTATTATCTTTATTCTGCTCATTATCATTGAATTTTTTTTTCTCCTACATTGGAAAAGTAACCTATCCTACTTGTCTTCCACAGGGAAATTCATTTTTGCTGAATGATGGTTTGTAGGCTGAAAAAAAAAAAAAGAAAAAAGAAAAGAACCTTGGGAAATAATTCAGTAAAAGGTAGGACTCTGAGCCCTAGCCAGTTTGGCTCAGTGGATACTGCATCGGCCTGAGGACTGAAGGGTCCTGGGATTGATTCTGATCAAGGGCCTGTACCTCAGTTGCAGGCTCCTCTCTGGCCAGGGCCCTGATCATGGCTTGTGCAGGAGGCAATTAATTGATGTGTTTCTCTCACATCAATTTTTCTCTCTGACTTTCCCTCTCTCTTCCACTCTCTCTAAAAATCAATGGAAAAATACCCTCGGTGAGAATTAAAAAAAAAAAAAAAAAAGGTAGGACTCTGAGAGCTGCAGCAGGCAGCAGCAGCCTAGCTTATGGAGTGTAATCTCTTAGCAGTGCCAGTAAAATAAAACAGAACCACTGTTTCAGACACTGTATTTTTGGCTAAGGTTTCACTCCTCAATTACTTTCAAAGTTATTCATTTCAGTCAACATTATAAGGGTAAGTCAACATTTGTCCTGGCAACATGCCCAAAGTTGTTATTTTATTAGTCTGCTACTGGTTAAATTGGCCCAAGATTAAACACATCCAATAAATAGCCCTAAAATATTGGAGTTTAGTAGAAAACCACATTCAAGTTCTCTTGCACAGGATGTTACTATTACTTAACCTTGGGCAGAAGGAGACATGCATACCCACACCCCAATAAGTTCCTTTTAGCAAATGCCAGCCCACTGCCTGAAACTCATCTTGGTCATGCCCAGACGTGGCACTACAGACCTTCGGAGAAAGAGGAAGCGGAATATTTAGCCCTCTCTGCGGTCCCTGGCTCACATCTGCCTCTGAAAGGCAAGCATAGCTCTTCCTCTGTTGAGGCAGCAGGGCCAGCTGATCAGAGCTGTAAGCACTTCAACAGTTTGACCTTCTGAAAAGTGAGGGCTGCCAGCAGCGTCTGGGTATCCAGGAAGGCCAGCCTTGGGCCCAGAAGATGTGTTCTCATGAACAGATTGAGGCTATGCATTTGGGGCAAGAATGCCACAGGAGGGATGTGACCACGATGCCACAACCATCCCCAGGTCTGGAAAATGGGGCCACAGCTGCGCACCCCTGGGGGGAGGATGCCAACAAGGGCCCTGGAGGTGGCAGTGGTGGCCTAATCACCGCCACAGGGCCCAGAGGAAGGCCCTGCGGGTTTCACAGGGTTTCGCAGGGTTTCGCCAGGGTTTCGCAGTCGGTCATTTCCTATTGACTTCTTGGAAACCCTGAGGTGGGATATCAATGCTGTACTTGTTTATCTCTGTAAAAGGGCTTCCCTTTTGGGCTGGAATGGAGGGGGGGGGGAGGGTGAGGGAACAATGCCACTGGGCATTCCCCCCCTGCTCAGGGTTCGGGAACTATTGTGTACAGACACTTAGCAATACTCCTGAAGAAAACACCTCCGTAGCAAGTGACAAAGTTCTTATCACTGTGGCTCAGAGAATGTTGATTCTCTGCACAGGACCTAAGGGTAAAATAGGAGACAACCTTTCTGAGCACAATACCCTATGGTCTCCACACCCTGACTTTGGGCCAAAAAATGTAACCTCCAAGGGCGCTGTCTCCCCAGTGAAGTGGGGGTGACTCTCCTATTCCCTCACAGTGTTGCTGGGGAGCTGACAAGAGATCATACCTGCCACGTGTCTGGAACAAACCTGCCCCATAAGTGGCCCAGCCTTCCCTCCTGCCTGGATTTCTGCTCTGGATTTCCCCTGGCCTCCCAGGGACAACGCTGGAGCCCCAAGTCACCTGCCACCATCTCACCAAACACATGCTCTGACCCCCGAGGCCCTGCAGCTGGGAGACCAGTATTTTGATTTCACATTCCTGCCTTCCCTTTCTTCCTGCACCTTTACTGTCTGTTTAGCCAAGGTCTGGCTAGATAGAGCAAAACGGGGGGTGGTTTGGCAGGATCCAAGGCTATGTCCTGAGGAGAGAAAAACTTTAGCCTTGAAATCATCCCAAAATCAGAACCTGAGTGGGGGAGGGAAACCCAAGTAGGTGGGGCTTGAGGCAGTCTGCTTCCACCCCTCCCACTGCACCCCACATTGCTGTATTACAGGCTAGAAAAACTGGTCTCCGATCTTGCCTGTTCCCAGTACTATCAGGGATTAGGCAGTGATAGGAACTCACTGATACTGACTGACTCAATGATATGCATTCAACCCCTGCAGATGTTCAAGGCGGAAGGTTTCCTCCAAATAACATGTTACCTTTGGCTTCCAGAAAGGACGACACAGATCCACTGACATGTTCTCTATCTCTCATCCACCTGTCATTCCTCGAAGCTCAGCATTCTCTTAACTTCCCAGAAGAGGGGGGAAAAAGTACAGAGATGACAAAGGATGCCTAGATCTTAATCTCAATGTCCCAAAGGAAGAACAGCCTGTTCCAGCGGAATCTGGTACAATCAAACACATCTCAGGCAAGCAACGCTGACAGCCAGGTCTGCCATCGGACTGAGGACTCGGCTGGGACAGGGATCCCACATTCAGCTGCTGGGTAAAACCTACAGGGACATCTGACCAAGGACCCCGGGTCTGCAGTAGAACATGGACTCGCATCGCATGTTCACCAGACAGCTTCTGTTTCTGAGAACAATGACTTTGAGCAAACAAGCCTTGAAGAGATGAAACACAAAATACACTTGCCGTGCTCCCTGGTCGCACCTGGCCTTCTCTCCTAGCACACCGCATTCCTCAGATCATTAGTCCACGCACATCCTCAGCGGCACGCGCCTGCACTTAGGACCCAGAACACAGCATCTGGGTGTTTTAGAACAGCCTGCTCTCAGCTGAGAACAGAATACACCGAAACCTGATTATTCAAAATGGAAAAAGCTACCAGTCACACAGCACAAGTGACTGATTGAATTGGGAATAAAATAAAAAATTTTAACTTTCCTGTGTGTGGCTTTCAGCTAGTATCTTACCACTCACTGACCTATCAACGGGAAGCAGAAAGAATAACGTGCAAGGCGTGCTGTTCAGGAAATTGAACATTCAGAACACAACATTAACTTTATTTGAGAGATAGTAGTTTGCATTCTGTACCACATTTTTAATCACAGGAATTAAAAAATGCCCACGAACAATGGATTTTTCCAAAGGCTCATAAAAAACACTGGCTCTCAGTGCTATACATTTGCAACCTTGAAACACAGTGATTATGTGTTATTTCTAACTCTCAGCAATTAATATGCAGCCGGATGTATCATTATCTACAGTCTATTAAAATTCAGAAGCCTGTGAATTTGAAAAAGAGTGAATCACACACCAACGACAAAGGAGGCAGAAGCCTCAGAGAGCCAGCTCTAGTCCCCAGTCACTGGCGGCTCATTTCAATTACAAAGACACAAGAGGGAAGATGAATAGACAATGGCAGTTGACTCAAAAGAAAAGAAGTAAATACAAACCTGTCATTTGACTGTTACGTTTTTTTTTGTGTGTGTGTGAAAAATGTTGGTTAAGCCATTGGAGAGTCGGTGCTAAGGGGTGCCAATAAAAGTTTCCAGAAGAAACAAAGGCAGTTTTGTGGTAAAAGAAAAAAGTTATTTATTCCTGCCTAAAGTACCCCTGTGGCAGAAAGGGGCAAAGTTCCCAGGAGTTTTCCAGCGCAGGCCATCCATAGGGGAAACTACAGGGGTCTAACGAGGCAACAATTTCCCTGGACAAGGTTCCCCAAGGGCCCCCAGGGGTGGAGGGAAGGCTCATTTACCTGGCAGGCACTTCCTCCTTCTGCTCCGCAATTTAGGAGTCAGGCTCTGGGCTGCTCCTGAATTTGCAAAGCAGCAGTAGGGTGCAAGGGGGCTGCCTGAGCCTGCAAAGCCTCCTGAACTACTAAATTACATGCTGCCAGGGCCCCTACCTACTCAGACTCTAGCAATTCTCTTGAAACAGAGAAATCGTCCCACCTGACCCAGCTGTGATTCTTCTGACTGCCTGACAAGTAGAGAAGGATGTGCTATGTAGACAATGGGGACCCCTGGGTGTGAAGAAGGAGGCACCAAGAGCCATGGAGTTACCCCATGCCGGGGGCTGGAACATTAGCAGGAACATGCACACATAAATAGGAAAACACACACACACACACACACACACACTCACACACACACACTCACTCACTCATCTATTTGGTATAGCAACCCCCATCATTCCATTTTATAGAAGTGGAGGCAGGTGTTCAGAGAAGTGGAGTGACTTGCCCCAAGTCATACCCAGCAATTAATTGGCAGAGTTGAAATTCAAAGTCAAATCTACCTGAGTTGAAAGCCCTCCCCGCCACCCCCACACTGGCTTCCCAGGATATACAACCTCCTTTTCTAACATAAATAATGTAATAGCAATAACACTGAGGATGACTTCATGCCAAGCTGTGCCAAAGTGCTGTCAGTGCCTGATTTCCTTGACTTCTCTTAAGTTAGTATTATTAATAGACCCATTTCACAAAGCAGGAAACCGAGGCTCAGTGGGGTTAAGAACCTTGCCTAAGGTCATACAGCCAGTAGTGTGAGTGGCAGAGCCAGGAGCGAGTCCCAAGGCTTTTTTACTCAGCAAGGACTTGGCTTTTAACCACAATGCTGCTCATTTCCTAAGCTAGGTGGGAACCCTGAAGGAAACCAAGACTGCAGAGGCAGAAGGACGGTGGAGACTGAGGCAGGGGGTAAAAAAGTAGAAGCTGTTCTTCCAACATTCGAGCCCTGTCACTCTCACTCTGGAATCCATAGCCCCTCTTGTCTCCTCCCCCAGCATCTTCCAGTGGCCAATAGTCAATGTTCATGCGCCCCCAGCAGTCAATGTCCTCCCTTAAAGGCACACCTGGGAAGTGGTGGTGGGTTACCATCCAGCATCGCAGATTCATTGGATGGCTACCTCCCAGTACTGCCCTCCTCCCAGTCTGCCAAACACCCCAGTGAGATTGCCTGCTTCCCTACACCCCTTCTGCTGACTGACAATTACTGCCTGTATGTTAGGATTGTAAATGAGTTGGTCAAACTGAAGTAGAAGTTTCTTACATGCCTTTCTCTTCTTTTTTTAAACCCAGGAGGAAAAATGCTAGCTGGAGTCTAGTCTCAGTAAATACTTACTGACAATCCAAGAGCATCAGGGCTCATTTTTAGTTGTCTAATTCTTCTCCAACTCACATCCATCACGCTATGGAGTTTCCCCACATTTCTATCACAGGATCCACTTGTAATTAAAGTGCCCTGCTAATGAACAGGGCACCCTCACCTTCCCTGGGTCTGTGTCCTGCCCAGTGGTTAAGATTTCCTGATGAAGCCTGTCAGCTGGGAGCTGGCCTTGAGGACAGATGACATGCTCCTCATTTCCTGTGACCAGGGTGCCTCTACCCAGAGCCCAAACCCCACCTGCTGTGTGAAAGTCTTTATGGAAACAGTTGAAAACCACACTAGATATTTTTCATCCTACCTGGCAGGAATGAACGTGAAGCGTACCAGTGAGCTTGGAACAGCTTTTGTGTTGTTGTTGTTTTTTTTGAAACAGTGCCCAGTGCCAATGCGAATCCCTGGGAAACTGGGTGGGTGTTTCCTAAAAGGAAAGTGACCTCCCAGCAGGCCACTGACAGGGCTGGCCATCCGAGCTTCCACTGGAGGAATATCTATGCAAAACAGAGGCTGCTGCAGCCGCCAGTGAGCTGTGGGCCCTTGATCTGTGGCGCCCTCTGCATGCCCACTTCATCTCCAGGATTCCCTGGGAAGTTCTCATTTTACAGATGAGGAAAGTGAGGCTTAGAGGATGAGTCACTGGTCCAAGGCCATTCAAACACAGCTCAGTCTGACCCTCAAACCCAAGTTCCTAACCACTTCACTCGATGGCTGCCCCACATGAAAACGCAATCTTGCTCAATCCTTCCCTCAGGGTGAAGGGCAAAAGAAGACGGGTTAAATGAGTTCAGCTGGAACTATGGAAACTAACTTTGAAGCTTAAAAAAAAAAAAGAGATTTTTGTTTTTAGAACAGAAATCCAGTTTAATTTATTTTTTAATTGGTCAACATTTAGTCAAGAATAGTTACCTACAATACATTAAGACCAGTGTTTTTTTTTTAAGGCCAGTTTTTATCAGTTTAAAAATCAAATCTTCAGTATTTAAAATCTGGGTCCCATGCTCAAAGTCCAAATTTCAAGTTTACCCTATAAGTGGCTGTGCCCAAATTTGAGAACTTACTGTGGCAGAATTCTGATTCTAGAATGGCCTCAGAACACCCCTAAGCACTGTTTCTAAACGGTTGATACCATCATGACAATTTTTTTTTTTTGTAAAATGTGCATATCACCTGAGCTATTGTGTAGTTAATATTTTCTTAAGTAACTCATATCTTACTTAAGCAAACTTGTAAAAACAAACAATATCACTGCCTTACAGGGAAAACCACTATCACTTGCCATAATTAGAAACTAACTTTAAAAAATGAGTCCTATTGTTAAATTCTTGTTAGATACCCCTGCCCGAGAATGCAGAGCCGGAAGCCTGCACTTCCTTAAAAGTGAAAATTAGCAAGGGATAAAAATTGTTAAGGATACACTAGCAGCAGGTATACTAGCTGCAAACTGAGACTTTCTCCTGGACACAATCAGAGGGATTGGTAGAGAACTGAAAAGAGAAAGTGATTCAAAATTATTTTATGTTTTGCCTTGGCCTATGTGGCTCAGTTGGTTGGAGTATCGTCCGGTACACCGAAAGGTCACAGGTTCCATTCCCCGTCAGGGCACATATCTAGGTTGTAGTCTGATCCCCAGTTGAGGTGCGTGTGAGAGGCAACTGATTGATGTTTCTCACGTTGAGGTTTCTCTCTCTAAAATAAATTTTTTTTTTAATATATTTTATTGATTTTTTACAGAGAGGAAGGGAGAGGGATAGAGAGTTAGAAACATCAATGAGAGAGAAACATCGATCAACTGCCTCTTGCACACCTCCCACTGGGGATGTGCCCGCAACCAAGGTACATGCCCTTGACCGGAATTGAACCTGGGACCTTTCAGTCCACAGGCCGACGCTCTATCCACTGAGCCAAACTGGCTAGGGCTAAAATAAATTTTTTTAAAAAACATATCCTTGGGTGAGGATAAAAAATATATATTTTGTGTCTTGCCTCTGTATTACCTTGTCCTGTGTCACCTGAGCTATGCACAAGAGGTATGAAACTCACCTTCTGAGAAATAATGATCTAACCTAGCCCGCTCATTCCAGAAACAAAGGCTCTGAGGTTTCAAGAAGCTGAGTCTACTTGTGCCCTGTCCCCAACTAGTAGGGAAACTCTTGTACGAACCAACTGAGAAATAAATGCTGGTAAAGAAACTCAGATGAGTCATTAAGAGTCCTCCAAAGTGAGTTCCCATCATTCCATGTTGAGCCAGAACAAAGCTCTCTCTCCTAGACTCTTAAAGCCTGGACATAAGACATTCAGAGACTAATAAGAGAAAACCAGGGTTCTTTAATGATATTTCTCCTTCAAAACTCGCCAATAAGACACCATCAAACAGCTGAGGCAGAAGGAGGTTACTGCTAGCCTCATGTCTGTGGTTGACACTTAAGCTACCATCAATTTTTCCTCTTTGAACAATCTATTTCCTTCTCAGCAGTTTCAGCCCCCTCCTGCAAGACCACACCCAGAAGCACCCAAGGCAATCACCAGCCAGCAAGGAGGATGGCTGACAGAGGTGTGTGAAAATGAGACAAGACTGTCAAAACCTAGCAGGATATTGATGAGCCACTCACACCCCTCCCCCACATGTGTGAAGTGAAAAATAAGAATAGTCTTCACCAGTGACCTTTAATTATCCTATTTGCTTGGGGTTGTTCTTGACATGCCTGTGTCAAGTGGGGATTATGAAATGTTAGCATTTCAATATAAGATAACACACTTGAGCAGGGAGTTTACACTGGCCTTGTGTCAGGGCCAAAAAGCACACAGAAGGATGCCTTATCACTTAGCCTCCTTGGCCATGGGCCCAACTCCATCTCTTTCCAACCACTAGCTGGTTCCTTATCCCCTTCGCTGGCTTCTTCCTCAATGGGAGGTACCTGCTAAACATTTAACTTTATTTTTTCAAGATCCTGACATTGGATCTCAGTTTTATTTTAGCCAGGTTGCCAACTTCTAGTGATGTCTACAGAAACAGTACCCTCAGGGAAATGCTCTATTTCTCCTTAGCATTTAAGGGTCACCTCTGATGCAAACTAGACCTGCAGAGCTCAGTAAGACAGTATTTTAAGGGATGTCATCTTCATGGATAGAAGTTTGGTTCTAGCCAAGCCAGCGTGGCTCAGTGGTTGAGCATCAACCTATGAACCAGGAGGTCACAGTTCGATTCCCGGTCAGGGCACATGCCCAGGTTGTGGGCTTGGGCGTGCAGGAGGCAGATTAATGATTCTCTCATCATTGATGTTTCTATCTCTCTCCCTCTCCCTTCCTCTCCAAAATCAATAAAAGTATATTTTAAAAAAAGAAAGAAAGAAGTTTGGGTTTATCCATTCTCTGTGGGCTTTTTGTTGACTCTAACAGGGATTTCACATCAAATATGAAAACCTTGCACTTGGGTCTGCTGGAGTACACGCCAAGGGAAAGGCCCACCGGTCCACTGGCCCCAAGGCAAGGTCGCTGCATGCTGTGTTCCAGCCAAGTTTATAGGGTTCACTTTGAACACCCCCAAAACAGTGTTGTTTACAACTGACCTCACTCAGGAACATGCCTGGCTTAAGCCAACATTGTGTTATGCCAAGAGGTCAAGGCTAGGCAAGGAGAGACCAACATTTTGGCCCTGCCTCCTAATCGCTCTGAATCTGTTTCTTCTGTTGATAACAGAGGACAGTCCTTGCCTCACTCAGCTCCCTCAGCTGGTGCAAGGTTCAAAGGGGATAATGCTATTTGAATACTGGGTGGCATTTCTGTGAATGAGAACTTAGCGAGCACGATGAGAAAGGGAGGTGCTCTGTCTGGAACATCCTTCCCCCCACTTCTCTACATCCCATGTTCATGCATATATGTTCAGATTGGTTACATCATGTATATAATTATGCTCAACCTTTTTCCTCTTAATTTTTTCCAGGAACACTAGGGTAGATCTGTTTGCTAGTGTGTAATGGCTCAAATGATGTCCCTGACTCTTGTGCCAGAGGCCACGGTACATGGAACCATTCCTTCATTATAGGTCAGAGAGGTTATTGGCTTTTCTGACTCATATAAATAAGTTCGAGAGGGTGCTGGCCTGGAATCAGACAACTGGACTTGGAGAGCTTTAGCTCTGCCATTCCTAGCTGTGATCCAGGGGAAATCATTGAATCCCTTTGCCTCTTAGTAGCCTCATCTTTAAAATGAAGAGAGCCCAGCTGGTGTGGCTCAGTGGTTGAGCATCGACCTATGAACCAGAAGGTCATGGCACATGCCCGGGTTGTGGGCTCTATCTCCAGTGTGGGGTGTACAGGAGGCAGCCGATCACTGATTCTCTCTTATCATTGATGTTTCTACCTAGTTCTCCCTCTCCCTTCCTCTCTGAAATCAATAAAAATATTACATATATATATATATATATATATATATATATATGAAGATATACTCAAGTGAGGCAAAGAATATAAAAGTGCTTTGAAACTTATAGAATGCACAAACATAAAATGTGAGCATTATTGCAAATGATATCATTATGAACAACTCTGGACAAACAGCTCTCCCTCCCCAGAACTGGGACACAGGGCCCAAAGATTTTTTTGTCTTTTAACGTGCACTGACAAGTTCCCTCATTCCACTAGTCTGTTATTTCCCTGCAAAATCCCCAGCATTGGGTTTTATCGTGTCTTTCAAATATCTGTGACATCAATTAAGTATGAAATAGCACCTTATTATTTTTTGCCTCTTTTATTTCTATAATGTCTATTAGGGTGAATATTTTAAATAATGTTACTTTGATAGATCCTGTGTGCGAATTGCACATTTGTCATTGGTCATCTTGGAGTGTTCTTTTACATCTGTATAAATTATTTATATGTCAAAGATATTAACTTTTAGTCTGTCATCTCTATTTCAAAAATCTATTGCAATGTATTAGTCTACTTCCCTTGTCTAAGGAAGCACATTAAGTATGAAAGAAACCTTGTGTTGGTACAGCATCATACAGTGCTTTGGGCTGATCAATACTCAAGATTTCCAGGCACACTGGGGATGCCCAGTAGAAACAAGCAAGCAAGAAAAATAAGTTGGACAGCATGTTCTATTTGGAAGTGTTAGAGGAACTGGGAGTCTAGCCAAGAGAAGATGAGCACCTGAGAGGTTGGGGAGAAGGGTGGGGGTGGGGGGAGGAGAAAAGTTTTCAAATATTTAAGGGGATAACCCACGAGAAAGTATTACCCATGAGAAAGTAATATTCAGCTCCAGAAGGCATCACTACAACTAAGAAAGAAGTTTCTCATGATCCACACTGAACAAAGACAGAATGTACAGCCTTAAATGTAATGAGCTCCCTGTCCCTGCAGGTGTTTAGCAGGCTGAATGGATCACCGAGGGGATACAAACTGGGCTCCATATTCTCAACAGGCCTTTCCCACTCTGAGGTTCTCTAATGAAATGACCCTGGGTCATTTCCTGGAGGCTAGTTTTGTTTGCTTGTTTCATAAATCCCCGGGGGGGAAAATGCTTGTTTTGTTACTCCTTTCCTCCTCATCTTAGAGCCCCGAGAGAAAAAAAGTTCAGTGAGTTTACCATAAGGTTTCTGGTTCAGCTTCAATAAACTGACCTTTAGTAATAACTGAGCTGCCTTCTCGCAAAAAGACACAATGGCCCAAACACAGGAGGTCCAGGCACAAGTGTTTCTCGACTTAAAAAGACCCACTCCTATTCCAGCCAGCCAAAGGTCCAGAAGCCTTTCTTTTTTTATATATATATTTTATTGATTTTTTTACAGAGAGGAAGGGAGAGAGATAGAGAGTCAGACACATCGATGAGAGAGAAACATCGATCAGCCGCCTCCTGCACATCCCCCGCTGGGGACGCGCCCGTAACCCAGGTACATGCCCCTGACCGGAATCGAACCCGGGACCCTTCAGTCCGCAGGCCAACGCTCTATCCACTGAGCCAAACCGGTTTCGGCTAGAAGCCTTTCTTGATTAATTTATGACACTGCCTCTTCTGAGCTAATAACTGGTGTCAATTCATACAAAACGAAAGGTATTAAAAGCCACCGCCCTTCACTCCAATGGTCCATCAGCCAACACAAGAATAAATGGCAATGCAATCGCAGCCATGGCCTCCTTTTGTGTGACCTGAACCTGTTACCAGCGCTGACAAATTATGGAAGGCAAATGCATGCATACATCACAAATGAAGTCGCCTTTCAGATATACACCCGATGCCATTAATAACAATTACATGTGCACAGGGATTTGCGAAATTAGGATATGATCAGTAATTTATTTTCATTCAGTTGTTATGAAAACAGTGGCTCTGGTCCAGGATCTTACAGGCACTCGCAGAGTGTCTTGAGAAAATGACACAATTTGCAAATATCCATATGGCAGTCGGGGCCTTCCTGCTATCAGTTTACTTAGAAGGCTGGTGGTTAATGTGGACTAGCAAAGTGACTAATTGCAGAACTAACTGTGTCACCTCCGCAGAGCTGAGCCTGCAGAATTCTGCCAAAGACCAGCTCCCTGCTGAGAAACACAAACGAAAATTATGGAAACCTATCCCCTGCCTGCCTCCCCCCCTCCCCCGCCCCCGCCCCAGCCCGCCTCCCTCCAAAGAGAGGTTTGCAAATCCCACTTCTGTGGGTCCTAGTCTGAAGTATTGACTACTGGGGAGGTCTCCCATCCAGACACTCAGGAAAAAAATGGGCCTCTGACCATGAGAGGGTTCATTCTTCATGTGTTATGCGGTGAGGAGACCAGTGATTTAGTCATTTAGAGGCAACGTGCTGTGATTGGGAAAGTAAGGACTTCAAGGTCAGACTAGGGTGGGAGTATTGGCTCCTCCACCTACTAGCTCAGCCACCCTGGAAAGGCCAATTACCCAGCTCTGATCCTAAAGTTCTTCTACAAAAAGGGGCAATTATACAAACCCCAGAGAGTGAGGATGTTTAGAAGACTACAGGAAGATCCCTACTGCACTGCTGTGCTCAAAACAGCATCAGGAAATTAAGATGGTGATCATGTTTCTTAAGATTGTTTTAGGAATCCTTTTGAGATGCAGAGGTGTTGATGATGATATTTATTGAGCAACTACTATGTGTCAAGCACTGTGCTAAGCACTGTACAGGAATCATCTCATTGACCCTCGTTATGGTCCTAGGAAGGTAGAACTATTGCATCCCCATTTTCACTAAGGAAACAGGGGCCTAGAGAGGCACAGTAACTTGTCCAAGGCCACACCATTAGCAGGTGGCATTGGGACCCAGGCAGTCTTATTCCAGAGTGGATGCCTTGACCTCAAATGTACATGTCTAACGTCACCATATTTTCCTCTAATAAACCTACTCCTAATTCATGTGCATCCTGGAGGCCCAAGACCCCCAAGATATTTTCCATGTGAACAAGATTGGGTGACCATAACCAAATCCTATCAGCAAGGGATAGCTTTTACCTGTGTAACTCCATATGGCTCCTCACCCAGCAAGATCTGAGGTCACATGATTCACGGAGTCTATTTATTTAGTCATTTGAAGAAATTCGATTCTTAGTGCAATAACTCCTTGGAACTCTTTCCATGCAGTTCTTTGTACGTACTGTCAGCTCAACACTATATGATACAGATTTCAAAAAATGTATAAGCCAGTTGACTCTTTTAGCTCTCCAATGACATGCAGGGAATACAGCCCCAGGTGCATACAATTTCCAAATACACGTGTGGACTGATTGGGGCATACATTATGACAGAGCCATAGGGTTCACTTTATTCTTTAGAGCTAAAGCTTAAAGGTACTTCTCAGCTACAGAAAGTACTCAAGATTCTGTATTTAAAATAAATATTTGAAAGCGTTTTACATCGTCTGTTAAGTTTTACACCCCCCCCCATTTTTTTTCTTCACAGAGATAAACACTCTTAGATGCCACTAGGTACATGGGTATTAAACACTGGACTAAATCTGGCATTGGATCTTGGTTCAGCTGCTGATTTTCTTTGTGACTTTCTGCAAGTCGCCTCCCCTCAGTGTCTTTATTCATAGAGAGGATAATAGATGCTTTATGTTAACCTTACAGCATGGCTGGGTCTCAAGTGAGACACTAGACATGGTACTTAGAAAAGAACCAGAAATCCTTCATTTCTCAGTAGGTGTCATTCCAAGGGCCACACAAGGCTACTACTGGATGAGTCAAAACCAGAACATATAAGAGACAAAGGGACCAAGGCAATGACTACAAATACCACTAACTAAATCTGGCTTAATCCTGACCGATATCTGAGATAGTGAATCTTAAAACCAAAACTAAGCTGTCCATCACATTGTCAGGTAATTCTTAGAAAGAAAACAACAGAAACACCTCTTTGTATTTTCATTAAAAATGAAATGGACCCCAAACCCTTAAGACCTTAACACCAGGCTCCAGAATCCTTAGCCAACACAGTCATTCATTTGAGTCTTTTTTAAGAGCAAACCTCCCCATGGGGAAACACTGGCTTTTAAGTTACAATTGGTATAATTTGTGAGCCTAGTAGCTTTCCTTTTAGTGACTTGGTCAGGTGTTCGGAGCATCTAACATGCTAGAAGCACCAGTCCCTCCTGGCATGGGAAGTAAGCACCCAACAAATATAAAAACAAAGATCAATTGAGCAAAGCTGCATCGATGATCAGAAGAAGAAAGCTTAGTGATGCTCACGTGATACCACGTTTCTCAGTGAAAGTCTAGAGCGGCGGACTAAAAAGCTCCTTAGGTTCCAGTTAACGATTAGAGCCGGGAGGACCTATCCGGTTATAGGTATTAAAACTGAACATTTGCAACCCAACTCATACGCCCATGTCATAAGAAATACTAGATTAAGAAGCAGTATTATATTAATGTCATAATCCATACAGAACATTTTTGCCTTAAATATTTTAAGAAAATAAATTTTCAAAATATGTCATTTTTCCCCTTTCATTGGGGACCATCATTGAAATAAAAAAAGTTACAAAGCACTTAAATCTCTAGTAGAAATTTTGTTAATGATTTTAAGAGAATCTTTATTGTTGGACATTTTTACTCAAATGTCTGATATCAAATGCACATCAATGACACCTGCCCCTTCCCCATGAGCCTTTCCCTAAGTGCCCTTCCCTAGCACATTGGTTGCAACGACAAAAAACAAACACTAGGAGGCACTTTCCCATTCAGCACTGTGCCCCTGTCCTCCCATAGCAAATGCAGAAGGAATAGCCATTATACATCTAAAGGGCACAGGTGCTTTGTTGTAAACTGCCTTTGAAGGTCAAAAAGGATTTTAGAAAGGCCAGTTTTTTAAATTATTATTATTATAACCACATTCCTTCTGCAAAGAAAATGATCAATGTTAAAAAATTACTTCCCTAGAAACTAACAGTCAATGCCTCGTTTATAAACAAGTAAATAATCATGTTTTCAAAAGGCCAACTAGTGTATGCTGGTTTTTAAACACAAATACTGATGACACCTGCTGGTAGAAAATATATTTTCATTAACTGCTTATGGAGAAGTGAGCCCTACAAGGCTTAGCTGTCTTTTGCACTGATACTGAAACCAGAAAACTAGCCCCCAAACTCACTTAGGTTTCTTCTTCCAGCCTTGCCTATCGTCATTATCAGGAAGTGATACACCAGATCAATGAAGCTTGGAAATATACTGGACTGGGCACCTCTGTCTCAAGGTATATACAGCATAAGAGATACTTCTACTCGGATTTACACACTTTAAAAAAAAAATCCTCAATGCTGTTACCTGAAAAACATTTACCAACTACTTTTGAAATAAAATAGTTCCTCCCCCATCCTTACTCCCACACCAGGACATCTTCATAAAATGAAAATAAGTTACGTTATATAATCTGGATCCCTTAGGAAAATTAATATTTGGCATTTCTTTGTGATGATACATTTCTTTCATCACATTTGTGACACAGAGATATATTTACATTCTAAGTATAAGAATAAGAAAAGACTAAGCAGATGGGTGTTAACCCACATCTTTCACCAAACTCCTAAAAAAACACAGGAATACGTGATAGCAAGAAGGAACTAGTGAGAGCCCAGAGCTGTTTTCACTATTGTTTTATGTGACCCAAGTCAATGTACTAGTTAAACTCGGTTATGCTTTGCTTCCTTCCAAAAGGAAGCTAGTTTGAGGGGCACTAGCTTCACTGCTCCTACATTCATTAAATTACGAAGTTCCCATCGAAAAACCATTCTATCCATTCCAAGCCTGAACAACCTGAATCCTATGCAGGTGCCGTCCTGTCAAAACTTAAATAAGAGTCCAAACACCACTGGGGCCATAACACTTCCACAGCTGCCGGGAACAGAAACTCGTTGTGAAGATGTACAACTGAGCTGGGGTGGAGGGCGGGGGTGGGGGGAGAAGTTAGTTTGGGCTCAGCTTACAGAAGGCTGATCACAACTAGAGACCGGAATCTTGTCAGCTTAGAGCAGTTCTCGCTAGAGGCAATGAATCTTTGATGCTGTCCTCCTGAATATACATAATCCAGTGAGCCAAGTGCACACAGCCGAGCAGACCCAAGGGTGCCGGGTGGGTGGGACCCCCAGGAAGGCCGGATGCACACCGGCCTCCATACTCTCCCTGGTCCGGGTGGTGGTGGAGAGTGTCAATCTCCCACTCACACACGAGCAACAGTGATGAGCTGGGCCCTGTGAGTCCCACCATAGCTCGCCAAGAGAAGAAGGTGGCACAGGCCTGGTCCACAGGGAGGGTTCAGATCCACAGGCAAGTTCACAGGAAGAGAAATATTTCTAATGTTCCAAGACAGCTTCCCCCTGCCCCCGAGACTTTAACTCATTTTCAGGACCCATGTGGGGGGCACTCAAATGATCATTTAGCCCCCAGACCACGAGCTGACTGACCCCATGGCCACAGGCGACATGCAGAAGGGTGGTAGCCTTTGTTGCCAAGCCTGACAGGTGAGCTATCCAACCCCGGCAAGAGGAAAGGGACCCTTAGAGTAGCTCTTCCCGGAACTGGGCCTGCTGATACAGTAGGAAGTCCCTCTGCCAGGTCTCTGCAGAAGATTGACACTTTGAGAGCCTTGCAGGAAGCAAGGGTGGAAAAGGGTAGTGGGGGGGGGGGGGGGAGGAGGGGCAGGGGCAAAAGGCTGCTGCTCCCTGGTGGAGAGGAGCAGGGACAGGGACAGGGACAGGGACAGGGAGAAGGCGGCGCAGGCTTGATCCACAGGGAGCGCACAGAAGGCAGACAGTGAGAGAGGGAGACGGGAGTATGTGTGAGAGACGGAAAGAATGAGCAGTGGAAACAGGGACCGTGAGTGACACGGAGCCGGACCGGAGAGTCCAGGGGGAGCCCCTACCTCGGCGTCCTTGGCCGGACTGCTGGCCGGGGGCACCTCCAGGCTGCAGTTCGCCCTCTTGACCGAGAGGTAGAAGGGGTAATCCTTGGCCACCATGGCGGCTGCCGGGCCTGCCCTTTGGGGTGTCACCGCTGACCCGAAGCGAGAGCAAAACTCCCAGGCGAAAGGGGGCCCCAGCTCCACGGTGCCGGGCGCCGCGGCGACGCGGAGACTGACAACCGGCTTCTCGCCCGAAGGCACCCAACCCCGCGCGCCGGCTGGAGGGGGCGGGGCTAGGGCAGGGCACGCCCACCTGGTGGGCGGGGCGGGGAGTCTCGAGAGCCCCAGGTGCCGCCCCGCAGAAGCGCCTCGGGCGGGGGCGCGATGGCCGCCTGGCCCGGGCCGCTGCGCTGGACCCCGCACTCCCTGGTGGGAAGCGGGGGCGGGGGCGGGGAGGCCCGGGAAGAAACCAGGCGGAGGGAAACTGCCCCGGGGAAAGCAAGCGTTTGGAAAGCCCACCTTGCTTATTCCCAGCCAGGCTCCCCTGACACACATTTTTTTTAAATGAACGCCAATATAACAGAGTCTATAAACAGTAAAATGCGCCCCATTTAAACAATGTTTTTATTGATTTGAGGGAGAGAAAGGGAGAGGGATAGCGAGACAAAAGCATCCATGACAGAGCAACACCCATCGGCCCCCTCCTGCACGCCCCCCACTGGGGATCGAGTCTGGGCACGTGCTGGGGAATCCAACCCAGGACCTCCGGGTTTATGGGTGGACTCAACCACTGAGCACACAGGGGCAAACACACCCATTCTAAGTGTACAGCAGTTAAGTGATGACAAATATAAACGCCTGTAACCTCCTCTAGAGAGCTCCCGGGGCCCTTTCCCTGCAGCCTCAAGGCAACCAATCTACCGCACCTTACTAGAAAAAAAACACATTGTAAATGCCCAGCAGGCAATTACAAGGTCATCTGCTGCAGCCCTGTCTGGGCAGTAAAAACCAAGTGGCACCTGGAAACAGCTAATATCCACCAACAGGGAATCCTATATAATAAAAGGTCAGCCACCATAAGCATATGACCAGAACGACCAGAGACCAGAACCACCATGGCCCCTCCCAGGGCTGGCCCTGCCCCCAAGCAAGTGGGGGCAGGCAAGTGGTTAGAGGTGATCAGGTAGGCAGACAGCCCCTCACTGAGCTGGCTCCACCCCCAAGCAAGTGGTTAGGGGCGATCAGGCAGGCAGAATGGTTAGAGGTGATCAGGTAGGCAGACCAGCAGTTAGGGGTGATCAGGTAAGCAGGCAAGTGGGTAGGGGCAATCAGGCAGGCGGACCAGCAATTAGGGGTGATCAGGTAGACAGGCAAGTGATTAGGAGCGATCAGGTATGCAGAGGCCCCTCACAGGGCTGGCCCCACCCCCAAGTAAGCAGTTAGGGATGATCTGGTAGGCAGACAAGTGGTCAGGGGTGATCAGTTAGGCAGGCCAGTGGTTAGGGGTGATCAGGTAGGCATAGGGCCACTCACAGGGCTGCCCCCCCACCCCCCAGCAAAGAAAGAGGGAGGCCCAGGCCAGCCAAGCCATCACCCCCACACCTGTCCCCTGCAGAGGGAGGTCACCAGTGGCAGTGGAGCAGGGGGCAGCGCTGCACAGATGGCAAGCAGTGGCAGCTGCGGGGGTGGGGCCAGCTGCCTACAGCTGGGGGAAGAAAAGCCTGGATAGGCCCTGATCTCAGGCCAGGCCTAGGGACCCTACCTGAGGGGTCCTGGATTGTGAGAGGGCGCAGGCTGAGCTGAGGGACCCCCCCCACCCCCAGTGCACAAATTTTTGTGCATTGGGCCTCTAGTACTTAAATAAACTCTCCTCATTATGGAGCACTCTCAGCAGCAGTCAAAAAGAAGATGGGTCTGGAGTGGAAAGGTCTCTAATGTATGAGGTTCAGTTAAAAAGTAATTGCAGAGTAAGTACAGTATAATGCCATTTGTGTAAAACACATTTACAAAAGAATACCATATATTTTCTATAGATACCTGGAGGTAAGTACCATTGGGATCCATCCAGAAGGCTCCACAGCAAACTCCCATCACGAGTTCTCAGGGCTGAGGGGAGGCAATCAGTACCAGAGGGTACCTGGCATTAAGGGATTAAAGGTAACAAAGGAGACTACAAGTATAGCTAATGCTCTTAAAATTGTTTTTAATCCTCACCCGAGGGTGTTTTTATTGAATTTTAGAGGGAGAGGAGAAGGGAGAGATAAGAAGAGAGGGGGGGAGATAAGGAGGGAGGAAGGGAGGGAGGGAGAGAGGGAGAGAGAAACATTGACTGCTTGTCTCCCATACCCACCCCGATCTGGGATTGAACCTGAAACCTAGGTATGTGCCCTGACTCAGAATCAAACCCAAAACCTTTTGGTGTACAGGACAATATTCCACCTGGCTAGGGCTGTTCTTAAATTTTTTACAAGAGAAATATATTCATGTGTTTCTTGGGAAATTAGAAATTAGTTTTTAAAAATGAAAATGATCATTACCTCAAGTTACTTTGTCGAATGCACTGTTGGATTTTCTACCCCTTCCTTCTCAGAGTCCTGGCCACAGTGAGTGTGGTTTGGGGAAGCGTCTTGTTTCAACTTCCTCCGTGTGCAGGAGGGAGTGGGAAAGGAAGTGTGTAGTCCCTGCTTCCGTGTTCTCTGCTTCCAGCTGAGGCCAGAATCCTCACTTCCCACTTCCCAGACAGGAAACCTCACGATACAGGACTCTTTCATCTCAGGTACCAAACCCACACGCTGGCACGAAATCCACCCACCTCCCCGCCCAACAAGTGGAGATAAACTGCCTCCAGAAGGAGTTCTAGGGAGAGTCAGGACCAGCTTTGCAGCCTCACTGCTGCCACAGATGTGGAAGGAGGCTCCTGAAGGAGTGGGTTCCCACGGAGACGGAGGAGAGCGCCTGCGTGCTTCCTCTTAAACATGGACCATCAAGCGGTGATAAGGCAGCGGGGTGGGACCACTGATTCCTCTTGCCTGTACTCCTGAACACAACTCTGTCCTTTCAGCCTGGGCTGGGCGGATAGGGGGCTTACACAGGTGGTCTCCACAAGCTGGGCTAAGCTTGGTGGGGGAGAGAGACGTCCTCATCTCCAAGGCCACCTTACCCAAAGCAGCCCCTGGTTAATTCTGCAGCCAAAGTAGGGCCAGGAGGCAGGGAGATGCCTCACTTAAGGCTCCCCTGGCTGCCAAGGGCATGAGCTGAAGCACTTGCAGCTGCTCCTCATTCCCTCCCTGCTCTTCTGGCTCCCATGGCCCCACCATCCCAACTAGAGCGGCGGTTGCCAATCTTTCGGACCTCATGGACCACCAGTGAACGCTGAACAAATGAGGCTTAGGAAAAGGAAGAACACACTAACCCTGGTGTTAAGTATAGTGGCGACCGCTGAACTAGAGGACTCTGCCAGCAACAGCCCGTTGGGGGTGGGCTTTGATCCCTGGTGGAGCTTGCTGGGCCTTGTCCTCCAGTTGGGAGGGGTACTTCCGGCATTTGGTGAAGAAAAGAGTGACCCAGCAAACTACGACAGCCCTAGGATTAGACTACTCACTGTAGGATCTGCAGGGCCAAGCAGGAAATCTGACACACCATGAAATCCAGTGTAGTAATAAACTAAGCCTAAGGAAGGGAGGGCACTTTAACCTCAAGTTTAAGTACAACTACCACAGAGCAAAGAATAGTCATTGGCTGATGAGAACGCTTCCATATTCACTTTTTTATAACGTTTCTTATTTGCCCCTCCTTAAAATATTTTGATCCATAAAAATCAACCAATATGCTTGGCCACACAACATACGTGCAAAGTTACATCTTTTCTACTATCCATGCTAGGGAGAACTGGAGGGAGAGGAGAGAATTGATTTATAGCTAATGGCCAATAATAATTTAAATAGCGCTGCCAACAAAACAAAACAAAACGAAAATAGGCCCCAAAACAAATGTGAAGGGAAAGATGGCAATCTGGAGTTTTCTTGGGAGGCCTGAGACAGTTAAAGGATTTTCAAGGGTATTGACCCCACGCAATTTCCATCTTGTGCCCTGACTTTTAGAACCTTCTCAGTGTGTGATGTGCTGCTCCCAAATTAGCAGATTTGGGCTTTGGGAAATCTGCCTAGGATTCCAACCAGAGGTGTCTGTCACCAAAGACTTTGTCAGAAAGCAGGCTGCTCCACAGAAGGGTCCCCAAGCGCACACCTGAGGCTGGTGTCACAGTTGAGCGAAGCCACCCAACTCTGCAGTGCTGCCCAGCTGAGCGGGTCCCGGATGCTCCGCATTCCCCATCCTGCCTGTGTGTGTGTGTTTATGGGCTTAGGAACAACACTGCTCTAACAGTCAGCTCCACTCAAAGCAACAGCACAAAGTGCCTTTCAGAACTCGCCTTGGGCAAAGCCCGTTATAATCCTATAAAACGCTTCACAGCCGGGCAGTGTTCCTCGCTAGCCAGAAGCCTGGAGACTGGAATAAAGAAGTCTGTTCTGCATTTCCAGGACCGGTGCCAAGAGCAGGGCCTGCGTGCTCGCCTGGGCCGAGCGGGGCTCATTTGTGCTGCTGGTAGAGTGGTGGGTCTCCACACATAAGCCCACCACTGATTATGAGCTCCTTTCAGATGAACAGTCAGGCAGGCGTGGCTGGAAGACCATCAGTCAACTTCTCAAATCCACTGCCGTGACTGTGAGCAGAACAGGCTCAGCATGAGGTTAAAACTTCAGAAGTTAGAGCGGTTGTGACAGTCTTCTCAGCCAACGGGACGATGCTTTGTCCTGTCAGCACTATACTTAACACCAGGGTTAGTGTGTTCTTCTTTTTCCTAAGCCTCATTGTGCATTCGTTCGTTCATTCATTCATTCATCAAGTAGGTAAGAATGCCTATTACAGATCAAGTGCTCAATTAGTTACATTTCTCCCCTCTTTTCTGCCCATTCCTGAACCTCTATGCCAGGAATACACACCTGCTCAAGGAACATGTTAAGGGTAAAACATGGCCATTCGACGGTAACCTCTGCAGAGAGGTATGCACTTGCAGAAGAAGCTCAAGTAACAGTAGCCCATCCTCCAAAGCATGGCCTTCAGCTTCCTTGGCAGCTAAAGCCATCTCTTCTGTCCCTGCTAGGCTGACATGGTCATGTAGATACATGTCAGACACACATGTGTACCAACACCTCTCCCCTCCCCTTCCATTTGGGTGACATACCCAGTTAATGACCCAGCTCCCTCTCCTCTCTGCAACTTCAGTCTTGATGGGAGAGGGGAGTTAAAAAAGCCCGCAGAAGTCCTGACAGTGAATTCTGAGAGATTGGGACTATGGTTTACTGCCAGACAGGTAAAAATGGCACAGATGAAGCACTGAAGATATCTAAGATCATACCAGTGTCCAGTGTTACTCTCCCTCTGTCTGGGGATACGTGTACTGGCTCCAGGCTAGACTTATGAAAATACATCCCTAGATATTCTAGAGCTGGAAGGCTTCATTCTTGCATTCTCTTAAAGATCTCATTTTCTGAAACAAGTCTGAAAAACTGGTTAAGTGACAGAATTTTTCTCTTTCTCCTAGGATCGAGCTAATCCTGTGGATTACTAACTCTAATGCAAAAATAATCAAGACTCTATGTTTGGGGGAAAAGGAGGAATGAATATCTGTTTTGCCCTAATATGCCACATGCAGGTGCATTCCTAGCCTAGGCTCTGGTTCATTTACAGCTGTGATTCTCAACGGGGTGTGGGGGGGGGGGGTGGGGCGCCGCGGGTGATTTTAACTCCGGAGGTGACATTGGCAATGTCTGGATAGACTTTTCATTGTCCCTGGGGGAGAGTGCTAGTGGTATCTAGTGGGTAGAGGCCCAGGATGCTAGAAAACATCCTATAATGCACGGGACATCCCTCCACAACAAAGTGTTAACAGGTCCAATATGCCAACAGTGCCACTGTTGAGAAACACTGCATTACAGAGAGAGTAAAGCTGAAATATGACATTAGAGCCAGAGAATCTTTTAATTTTGACCTCAAGGATATTTTCACCTTGATCATTGATTGATGTCAAATGTTAGCTTAGGCATGGCGATGTAAAGAAAACAATGGCTGAGTGCCAGCCCTGCCTGGTAGCTCAGTTGGTTAGAGCATTGTCCTGATACACCAAGATTGCGGGTTCAATCCCTGGTCAGGGCACATATAAGAATCAACCAATGAATGCATAAATAAGTGGAATGACAAATTGATATTTCTCTCTATGGCTCTCCCTGCCTCTCTCTGTCTCTCTCTCTAATCAATTTTTTAAAAAAGGGCGAGTGCCAAGAAGCCTCAGAATATTGACATGCCTAGAATCTTTCCCTGATGCCCAAACTTGACCCTTAACCGAATGACAGATTTCATAACATATGAAATGGACAAGAGAATAAGGAAGGATATGGGAGTAAGGCAGGCTGGGGGCAGTATAGAAAATTGTCTTGGGAGGGGCACGAAATGTTCCAAAGCTTGGTCTTTCCCAAAACAACCTTTACCGCTGCATTTCATTGTTTTGGGGGGCAGAAATGCAATCTCAGTGATGAAATAAAAACCCCGCAGAGTTCAATTCATTATTGTTTTGGCTGCACAGCGTGTGTGATGGGAAACTTGTCTCCGCTCCAGATGTTGCAATAAGAATCCTGACCTTCTCCAATTTTAGCTGATTACTATCAGTAACTTGTTTTGCTTAGAGAATCCAAGCTATCTTTGAGACTACTTTCTGTATCATTCTAGAGGGTCTTTGAACTTTATGGATAGTCTGCATTTGTTTGAGAGTCTTTAATATTTTTGACCAATAATTCAATAAATTTGTTTATACCCCAAAACTATTTATTCCCTGTAGACTACGGCTAACGTATGCATTGCGTAGGTTTTAAAATACTAATCATTGCATGGAGAAATTAGAATCCAAAACGTATAAAGTCTAGCTTTGGATATTGGAAGTGTTTTCTATCAACTACAAACTCAGCAAAGAACCATATTTCATCAAACCTAAGATACCACAGACTGTAATATGTGGTATTATTTTATGTACTACCAGGAAAGAACAAAAAAATGCTGCCAATTATAACACGTGATCAATTCCAGAGAAGTTAAAAAGTGGAGCAAATGTGCATAAAATAAAATATAACAGTATTCATCCATCTGGCTGGGATTTGAAAACACACATTTGTAGAAACATGACTTCTGGGAATTCAGGGACAATAATTCCAGAGACTACCTGCGATGAAATCAACCAAGAAACTTATCAAATCTGTATCCCTGGGCCCTACTTTGGGTCCATGGAATTGGAGTCTTTAGCAGTGGACTCCAGAAATTCGGATCATAGTTATCAGCAAGTCCAATAATAAACCTGGGCCCCCTCCTTCAGAAACACTTTCATTGCAGATCCTCAAGCCAGAGCTGCCCAAGAGGTAAAATGTGGCAGCATCAAAATCCAGAATGGGCACGGGCGCGGCTTATTTGCCCATCCGACACTGAGAAACTATTATGTGCTGACAGGCTGCTATATGCGTATGGATGCCTTGGGGGATACAATGAAAACTATGCAAGTCCGCACTTCAAGTAAACTACCAACCGAGCCACCCACCAGGAGCTGTGTTCTGGCTCTCGGGACTTGATTTACAATCTAGTATCCAGTTCCAATGAAAAACATGCTTATCTTCATAGCCAGGGGGCACGACTGCATTTAGGTTTTAAAAAAATTAGCTGTAGCAGTCGAGAACGGGAGGAGGGTAGTTGGCTTGAGATGTTTACTTGAACAAGACCTGCGTCCGAGGGGAGGCGGGGAGGGGGCTGGCATGTGTAAAGGAACCTAACTACAGAACAAGTTCAGCTAGCAGAAGCAGACTCCCAGCAAGCACATGCCTCACTCGCCTGGCGGGAGCGGAAGTCGGCCGGGGTGTGCTAGAGAGAGCAGCCCATTTGCCTAAGTGTTCTTCCAGCCCAGGGCGTCCGACAACACTGCAGAGGGGTTAGGAGGTGCAGGTTCCCTGAGCACTTTGGTTAAGTGGGTGCTGACTTACATGCGCTTCTGCTGTATTTGAATTTTTTTTCATCTCACATCCAAAACTAAGCTCAGCAAACACAGGTCTCCCACGCCCACAGTTCTGACTGAACTAAGAGCCTTGGCCAACGAAAGGCTGAACACAAGCATCAGCCCCTGGTTCACCAACTTTGATCACCGCCTGGTCATTTAGTTCTTTGGCATGAGGAGATCGACCACCAGATGGCTTTCTGGCTAATGCCTCTCATCCGAGGCTGTCCCTGATGCCCAGGCTCGGAGAACCCTTGCCTTGTGCCCCCACAGTGCTGAGCGCCTCTCCCCCCCCCCCCCCCCCGCCCCCGTACTCATCCTGCTCACAGGGACTGACTTGCTGTGTCTCCGCTGCCCAACAGCAGCGAGCTGCCAGGGCACAGGGGCCGTGTCTGTCTTGCTCACCACAGTGACTCCAGCTCCTTCCATCACTCTGGCACATGGCAGAACAGTGATGGCGAACCTATGACACGCGTGTCAGAAGTGACATGCGAACTCATTTTTTTGGTTGATTTTTTGTTAAATGGCATTTAAATATATAAAATAAATATCAAAAATATAAGTCTTTGTTTTACCATGGTTGCAAATATCAAAAAATTTCTATATGTGACACGGCACCAGAGTTAAGTTAGGGTTTTTCAAAATGCTGACACGCCGAGCTCAAAAGGTTCGCCATCACTGTGGTAGAAGGACCCATAATTGTTAAATAAAAATTAAATTGAAATGGAGCAATTCAAAGAACACATCATGAAGGAGGTAAATCCAGAGAATTTTTGCAACGAGGGACAGAAGTTTCTGAGATGGGACTGAGAAATCATATGCACAATACCGCAGCGAAAAGACATTTTGAAAAGCATACCTGAGTCCCTAATGCTTATCTTCTTGAAGATTCCAAGGCTCACCGAAAGCACTTGGAGAGCCAGCTCCTGCGGTGTAGGCTGTGGGCCCTCTCGGATATTACTGAGCTTTCAGTTGCCCTGGCTTCTTATAACACCCCCGGCAAGTTACACTAATTCCTGAACAAGGTGGACTTTCCGGGAGACTGAAACTCTGGCGGCAAAGGTATGTCAAATAGTTTTGTTTTTAGAGACACCGTGTAACATGTTCATCTGAACCTTTTCCTTCCTCCAAAGGCACTTTCTTCCTTTTCCTGCTCTGTTTTTTATTTCAAGCTAAAGTTCCAGCCGTGGGCAAACTACGGCCCGTGGGCCGGATCCGGCCCGTTTGAAATGAATAAAACTAAAAAAAAAAAAAAGACCGTACCCTTTTATGTAATGATGTTTACTTTGAATTTATATTAGTTCACACAAACACTCCATCCATGCTTTTGTTCCGGCCCTCCGGTCCAGTTTAAGAACCCATTGTGGCCCTCGAGTCAAAAAGTTTGCCCACCCCTCTAGGGGATTGTCTAGGGCGGGGGGGGGGGGAGTGGACACATATGTAATACCCTTTGTAATACTTTAAGCAATTAAAAAAAAAATTTAAAAAAAAAGTTTGCCCACCCCTGAAAACTATAATTTTGTTTTTCTTTTCAACTTGCCATGCTCATACCTAGTGCTATTTAAGTATATTTGTATTGATTTCAGAGAGGAAGGGAGAGGGGGAGAGAGAGAGAGACAGAAACATCAATGATAAGAGAGAATTATTGATCGGCTGCCTCCTGCACGCCCCCCACTGGGGATCGAGCCCACAACCTGGGCATGTGCCCTGACCGAGAATCGGACCCTGACCTTCTGGTTCATAGGTCAAAGCTCAACTAGAGCCACTCTGGCCGGAGCCACGCCGGCTGAGTTAAACTTTGCTCTCTTGAGTTGGGCCCAGAGGGACTGACTTTTAAAGGGGCAGGAGGGATTTTTGCCTGTTTCTGCAAGATTAAGCATGGCACTTATCTAAAGTGCCCAGACTGATGGGAAATTATGGACTCCAGGACTTTTTATCCAAGGAAACTGCCCTGCTGGCTACTCTACCAAGGGATGGCCATGGTCTCCCGTCTGGCCTTCCTGGAACATTACATGGTCTGAGAGCTCAGTTTGATTTAAACCCAGTACACGCTGCACAAAACCCATCTGTCAGTGAGTGGGAGGAAGGGAGGGTAGAGGTAAGAGAGAATTAAAATTGTAAAGCCAACATCACGTGGCTTCCTCCTTGAACTTTAATAACCCTGGGCTGCCTGCGGGCTCAAAAAAACCAAATGCAATGGGTAGGGACAAGGATTGCTCTGGTGCCAGGAAAATGCAATAAGACATAAATTTTACAAGGTAAGCAATGAATAAATGCCCTCCAGAAACAAAAAGCCTTTAACATCTCTGAAGTTGGCAGCCAGATGCCTGAAACGTTGGTTCAGTGCATCCAAAAGGCACAACAGGTAGGACCACCTTTTAGATGAAGTCATCGTCCAGGGCAAACAATAGCTGGGGAGGCTGGATTTCATGATTCAAGGAAGGAGGGGAATTAGTTCAGTATTTTCTTTGCCACAGCAAGACCCATGTGAATGCACATTAGAGGTTTTCCACATGTTGGGCACATTTTCTAGAATGTCTGTAAAGGAAACACTGCAGACTGCCTTGGTTTCTGAAAGAGCTGTCTTTCTCTCTGGGATGGGGAGGGATCTGATTTGTCCCATGATGGTTCTTGAGAAGATCCGCAACTCCAGGTCTTCCTTCGGGTCTCCTGTGGTTCTGAAATGCAGCTCGGGGTGTCTTGTTATGCTTTACCCCCAGAAGTGTTGCAGGAAGTGCCTGTCACCATAACTCAAAAATAAAATTGAAAACGATGCTGGCAGAGCTCAAAAACCAAAGGGATCAGCATTCTGCTGCAGTTTCCTGTTCATAAAACTTTATAAAAACAACCCACCCATCAAAGAAAAAAGCCTTCAACAATAGCTCATTATTCTCTTCCTCAACGCTTGCCTCATACCACTCTGAAATTAGGTGCCATCACATTTCCTGAGTTATGGGCTCTGAACACCACATCCCTTTCCTCCCGTCCTCGCCCCTACCCCACCTGGCATCATTCCTGAATTTACTTCTCTAGTGTATGGGCTCAGCAGAGAGAGGCCAGCATCCTCCTTCCTACCTGTCCAGAGACCAAGCACCTGTACCGGCTGGAAGCAGGAGTAATGGAGGCTTCCTTCCCTCAAATTCATTGTCATTTCCTAGAGAAACTTTTAATATGGAAGGTGCAAAGTTACAAAGTGAAAAAAAACCCAAAACCATACAGACTGCTCCAATAAACTGAAAAATAATATAAATGCATTGCCTTGTGACATTAATTTTTGGCTCTAAAGTAGAAATGTATGGAATATTCAACACCCCATCCTTTAGTACCTGATAGAATATAGGACAATACAAGCTCTAGAAAAAGAAGTTTAGATGCAAATACCACGTTTTCCACTGGCTGTCTATAGGACTTCGGACAATTTATTTAACCATGCCAAACCTCAGTTCAATCATCTGTGAAATGGGGATATGAGAGTTTCAAGGCTTTAACAAGATAAAGCATATTAATAGTTTAGTGAGTTTATACATAGGTCAGCATTTTAGATACAAGGTAAACAAATAATCCATATTGTTATTACCTTTCTGGTATACAAAACATCCTGCTCCCTTTTGTTTCCATGAATTAGAGAGGAAAACATGGGATTTGGGGATCCTTGCTTCCAAAGGGGTTAATTCTTTAATTTAAACCAATGGTTTCAAATGCTGATTTAGTTACTGAACATACATAATAAAAGCAGCACAGAGAAGAATGGAACTGACCTAACATTGAAGACATGGGGTCTAGTCCTGGTTCTACAACTAAACTTGCTGTATGACCCTCGGCAAGGCAATTAAACTCTTTGGGGTGCAGTTTCTTGAACTATAAAATAAGGAGATTTAAACAAAAATGCTTATCTTCCTAGCCGGCGTGGATCAGTGTTTGAACCTTGACCTATGAACCAGGAGGTCGTGGTTCGATTCCAGGTCAGGGCACATGCTCGGGTTGCAGGCTCGATCCCCAGTGGGGGGTGTGCAGGAGGCAGCCGATTAATGATTCTCTCTCATCGTTAATGTTTCTATTTCTCTCTCCCTTCCTCACTGGAATCAATAAAAAAATGTATTTTAAAAATGCTTATCTTCTGTGATTCTGTAAAATAGCAACAACTGATGTGTATATGAAGTATTGTTTCAATTTTATCCTATTTTATATCAGGAAAGAATAAAAATGATAATGCTATTGATGAAAGCATCCTTGCTTAAAACCAGCATGTTTGATATAGGCAGCCCACAGTTTGGGTCGGTTCAGAATAACCATATTTCATAAGGGGTCATCAGAAAATTCAGCTCGATGTCCTCATTTGTCAGGAAATGCATAAGCATATGGATTTCTTTAACATCAAATGGCCAAGAAAACAAGATTGAAGCAGGGGTAAGATCAATTATGACCAATGAAACACTGAGGAGAAAATGCAGCTAGACTAAAAATGGAAGGGAACTGGCCTAAAATATACTGTCACTTAAAAATAGGCACTTGGCCGCATGGTGCCCTGTTATCTGTACGACAACATTTGGTTCCTACTGTGTCCTCTTCCTACAGCCTGTTATGACTGTGAGAGCTCTCTGTTCCTTCAGGGACAAAGTCTTGCTGCCGTGTGGATTCCCCCCAGTCATGACTTCCTCTCTGCCTTTGGATAGGCTCTGCTTATGTCCAAGTAGCAGGGCTGCAGCCGGTTCTCCCCCGAGTGCAACACACAGATGGCTGCTGGTGAGAGCTGAGCACCAGGGGCTTCTCAAGGCCGAGGGCCCTGTGCACCCAGGCCAGCTGCCAATGCAAAATACTTACACTGATGTCACACATTTTAAAATTCGGAACTAAAGGCAAATATGCATTGCAGCAACTTCTGAACAGTGCCTTATAGATAACAAGTAGAACTAGAATTAGCCAACAAACCATAAGCTTCATTATTCTTTATTCTGTGTCTTCCACTTGACTGTAAGTTCCCTAAGGGCAAGAATCATGACTCTTGTTCACAGTTGTAACCCCAGTGCTGGCAAGTGGCCAGAGCTCAACCAGTGATGGCCATGGCTAATGCTGACTGAGGGTCTGCTCTCTGTCAGGCACTGTTCTTTGACTTTACAGGATGTATCTCGGATAATCCTCACAACAATCCAATGAGGTGGGTACATCTATTAAAGGAGAAACTGAGGAACAGGGAGTTTAAGCAACTTGCCCCAAGTGCTAGAGCTAGTAAGTGGCAGAGCTGGGGTTTAAATGCAAGTACTTTGCTTCAGAACCCGCAGTTCCAATGATGAAGTGGAACATAATTTCTGCAGTCTATTTGCAACTTAGCAGGTCTCCTAATGCCAGAGACCATGACACTGAGGGTCAAGAATGTGAGCCTATTAGCTATGTTCGAAAGAACAAATGGCAGTCAGAAGACCTGGTTTCAAACCTTAGCCCTGGACTCCTATACCAACTTTGGTCAAGTCCTGTGACCTCTTTGCTCACCAGTTTCCCCTGCAGGTTAATATGAGGTTGGATGGTCATGTAGGTCCCTGACCGTTGTAAATCCCAAATGTTAGAGTCACCCTAAACACACTCCTACATCCAGACAACTGCAGGTCACACAAGTGTGCTCCTCCGTCCTCCAACGAGGGAGAACCACCAAAATACCCTCGACAATCAAGCAAGTTCCTCAATCTCTCAGAGCCTCGGTGCCCTCATCTGCAATTAGGATAGAATAGCACCTACTTCAAAGGGTGGAGGGGAAGATTACAGAGAAGCCAGGTAAGGGGCTGACACATAGCAGTGATTTCATAAACAGTAACTAGGTTTATTATGGCCCCAAAGAGAGCTTCGAGGTAAGTCTGGAGGGAAAAAAACCTTCTCAAAGCCCCTGAACCAACCAACCCATCAAAAAGACAGTGTGGAAACAAAGATTTTAAATAATTTCTAAGAGTAGAATCCCCAGAGCAAAAATTCCGTATTGGATTCTCTTTCAAAAACTGGAGCAACGCAGCCAGGTTTGAGTTGACTTTGGATAGAACAAAAGGAACCCCTGTGATGTGGGGACTTCACGTGTGAGTGCCGAAATGCTAGAAAACAGTGTTGGGTGCCATTTGCTCTACGCCAGGCCCGTGACAAGCACGTGACATGTATTATCTTACTGAGTCCTCGAAGCCTGTTGAAGAGGGTGCTTTCCCTGTTTTACAGCTGAGGGCAAAGAGGCTCACAAAGGTGAAGTGACGTGCTCAAGGTCACGCAGCTACTGATCCACACTAGAACTCAGTCTGCTAGGAACACTGATGGCCTTAACCACAGCTGCACCCCCTCCCCAAGGACAGACTGTTGTTGGCCTCGGCATGGCCCAGGTCCACAGGGAAGCGATCTTTGTCCACAACATGGGTGGGTGGGTTTATATGTAGGGTGTGTGTGGCTCAAGCGGCCTTGGGTTTTAGTCTGTTTAGCGCCAGACTCCTGGAAGCTGTGGACAAATCATTTGATGTTCCTGGATCCTGTTTTGATCAAACAGAATGTAATGGATTAGAGCAGTGGTTCTCAACCTGTGGATCGTGACCCCTTTGGCGGTCGAACGACCCTTTCACAGGGGTCGCCTAAGACCATCCTGCATATCAGATAGTTACATTATGATTCATAACAGTAGCAAAATTACAGTTATGAAGTAGCAATGAAAATAATTTTATGGTTGGGGTCACAACATGAGGAACTGTATTTAAAGGGCCAGAAGGTGGAGAACCACTGGATTAGAGTTTTCCAATCCAAGTCTTGTGGAATATTAACCACATTCATTTTATAACCAGGAGGTCAGGGATGAAAGAGTCAAGGCTTGAGCTGACCCTCTATCGTGAGATCCTGGTTGGGGGAAGTAGTGGAATATGTTGGCAAGCAGGACTCCTCAATTCCCTTTCATCTTGAAAATTCTGAAATTCTACTGAATATGACGGGACAGAGGAAGAGAAAAGGGAAGAGAGGACCTCACAGGAATCATGGGGGAGGTTGCAGGGGCTCACCTTGAAGCTGTGTTTACATACCAACCACACTATACATACTTAGCTTATTTGGGATGCTGTTAGGCGGAGGGAGCTGGTGCAGATAATGGGGAAGAAAGCTAAATCTCTCCTTTTGAAATGATCCCCACAGCACACAGTAAGCACTCAATAGATGCTGATAGAATCGACTTCAAAGGAAAACAGATCTGGATCAAACTGACAGAAGCTGAGCTGCTGCAGAAGATGTATGAATATGTCAAAAATACTAACAGCAATGCCTTTCTTTTGTTCCCAGCCACCCACTCCACCATAAGCTATTTTCAAACGAAAGATCAATTCTCTTTTGTGCGAATGAGCACACCTCTCCCAGGGGGATAACCACAGGTAAACCCTCCCCCTGCCTCTATCCCACACATCTGGAATCTGAACAAAGGTGAGCTGCCTGGAGCTAAAGAATTCTTCTCATTTTCAATTGTATCGTTGCCCAGGGTAATGACAAATATTGTTTCATGCGTTTCCAAGCTTAGCTTTAGAGCTCAAAGGATAAAGTGCTTCCGCAAGAAAGAAAGAGTAGAAAGGAAAGAAAATAAGAGAGTGAAAAAGCTTAAGCCACACATATATGACTTAAAAAAAAAAATTGAAATAGCAGAATCTTGTCCTCCCCGGAAAGGTGGCAGCATGCCACAGCCTCAGACCTGCTGATGTCTCCATCTTGAGACACCAGGAGTGACAACCTCAAGGAGTTCTCTTTGTACTGTTATTCTAAAAGCAGGATTTCAGAGTAACCTCGGTTCATCTGACTCCTAGCTGATGTTTCTTCCATGATACCAGGTAACCTCATGAGCCATGTTCCCATTACACACACACACACACACACACACACACACACACACACACACACAGGCTGGCGCATAATAAGATCTCCATACATATTTGTTGACTAAATTAAAGAAAAAGATTCAGAAGATATGTACCGAAGGCCATCCACATGAGTGGATTGATTGACTGTTGACTGACATTTAAAAAGTTTTATGTAACTTTGAACTCATGTCCAGAACAGCCCCTCCCTCCCCCTTCCCTGCCTTTTCACATATCACCAATTATTCAAATCCTAGACCAAGTTTTTCTTCGGAGAAGCCTTCCCAAATCAAACAGCCCACAGGAGATGGTTCCTGCTTTTGAGATCTAACAACCCTTACTACCACCACTCAGTGATCGTGTTCTGCCAGGCGGCAAGTTTTGAAATTACTTAACTTTCTACAGCCACATAACTTTTTATCTCCCAACCTAGAACTCCTGAAGGCAGGGTCTTTCCATGCCTGCCTCTGGATCCCTTCTTAGGGCGCTGGAGCAAAGGAAGAATGACTTCCAGAACAATGACTAATCCATTCAACTTCTTCCAACTAGTTTCATGGTCAACTGAATCTCTGTGCTGTTCTCCTGCTGCTGGGAAGGCCAAGTTACAATTGGTAGCTGGTCAACTGCATAAAACTCTACTGAGGGAAGGACTGGAAGGATGTGTTGTCCCCATAAAAATTAAGGAAAATACTTATCCAACCTCCAATTCTACTCACCAGTTTACAGAGAACAGGAGGATAGAGGGAAAAGTAAAGCTATATTGTGAGAAAGCAATCCCTGTACCCCGAATAGAAAACATTTCACAAGACAAATGACCGGGTTTCTATAACAGATCAGTAGCATGGGAGAAAAGAGAGGGAGGCAGAGTTTTACAGAATATCACCCGCAAGAAATGGGTGGAGCATGCTGGGACCCTGATTCAAACAGGCCAACTGTACAAGAACCTCTTTGAGACAAATTAACAAGAATCCTTTATTATCACCTATAATGCAATCCAAAGGCAAATTTGAATTTGGGGAAATTGATGATACTAAGAAATTCTTAGTAGTCTTGTTAAATGTGGTAGTTATGTAAAAAAAAAAAAAAAACAAATAAATTGTCCCTATCAGGTAGAGATGTATACCGAAGTACTGACAAGTAAAATGATATGAGGACTGAGGTTTGCTTCAAGTACCCCCCAAGAACAGTGTGGTGAGATTGTGGAGGCTGAATGCTGGGGGAATGGAGGTGCTAATTTTACTATTCTCCCTACTTCTCTAAAGTGGGCAGATCGTAAGGTGTCATGTTTAACATACTAAATTGCCCACCTTGGAAAGTTAGCTTCCAGTGCTGGTGAGGGTGTGGTGAAAACGGCACACTTACAATTGTCGGTGATAGTAAAAACTATCACATCAAGAGATGTCAGTATATACCAAGAGCGATATAAAAGTGCAAATGTTTCGGCCCTGTGTTCCTACATGTGTGAATTTACCAAAAGAAAATAATTCAAAATAAAACATTTTCAGTGCCTAGTCATTTAATAGTGATGAACTAGAAATAATAATAGGATAGCTACTAAATATGGATAATGCACTACGTGCCGGGAACTATGTTAAATGCGTTAGATGCGTTCTCCTCTAAACAACCCTTTGAGGAAAGTATTCTCCCAGTGACGTCCCCAAGAGGCACAACTAGGAAGTGGCAGAGCAGGAAATATGGGTCAGGCTGGCTCCAGGCCCTGCACGCAGCTACCCTGAAATCTCAATGTCGAACAACAGGGGATGTTTAATGAAATTATAGGACAGCCATGGGATAAGCACTGTGTAAACATTAGTAAGTATAGTTATGAAGTCAAGCAACGTGAAAAATGCGAGGTTAAAAAGGCAGGAAGAAAACTGATTATCAGGGCACCTCTGCAGCCTGTATATACGTGGAAAAGTGTGGCAGGGAAAATACACAGAATGAAAATCCTGGTGGCATCAGAAGGGCAGTCTCCCGATTATGGGCCATGTGGTTATGTTATTTTTATAACGTAAATAATGAAAGGGGAGGTTATTGAGCTGAGGAGTGCGACCACTGCTGATGCAAACAATTTTGGTGGCGGGGTTTCCATAAATATTGTGAGCCATCGGTTTCTTCATGTAAGTTTTCCCCCCCCCTTTTTCTTTGGAAGTCTACCAAAATTAAAGAAAGAAATATTCTTTTCCTTCCTCCCCGCCCCCCCCCCCCGCCCGCCCCCAAATATCTTTCCAGTGAGCTCTGCTAGGAATTCACCTATTTTGATCAGGAAGCAAGAATTATCCCACAGTTTCCTCTTGCAGCAGAGGCCGAGTAAGATGTTACAAGATAAGATAGATGTCTTAGACATAGCCCAAGAGGAAAAAAAGACAACAGTGTAAATGAATCTACAAAGGACTGTTTTATGATTGAGGTTGCCTCTGAGTCTTGTGAAATCCTCTCACAGGTCATATATTATTCGCACGACTGAGAAAAGCACCAGAAAACAGAGATATAGTTCTCCATCTTATCATGGTCCAGCCCAGGCACATCCTCACGGTATCTACCAGACTGCTAATCACCTCAAAATCCATCCTGCCATCAGCATCCTGGATTCTCTCCTCTTCCTCCCCCTCACCTCCCAGACAGACACATCTGATCTGCTGCAGAGACAAGTTCACGGTGAGATTACAGACGCGGAAGTGCTTTGGAATCTATGAAATGCTCTACAGATGGGAGGTTATCCTGATTAAAAATCTGATATGTGCCCTTGTGTGTTTCTTTGGCCATAAATGAATTCCAGGGACGTGCCTTGTGGAGGGAAAACAACAGCTAACTAGACCCCCGGTTGTTTTAACTGCGAGAACCAGGGTTGCCATAAATAATCAGCGTTTTATGACAAAGCTTCTACAGGACCCTGGGGATCATTATCACCTGGAATAATGCACTAATCTGTGAGCCAAGCCACACGACCATGTGCGACTCTCTGTGGTATTTATCAGTACCTGCCACCAAGATAACAGCTTAATCTTGAACGGAGGAGGCAAGAATATTTTAGAGAAAGCCCTGCCAGATATTCCCCTTAGAAAAGCTAAACAAAGAGGAAAGACTTGGGGGAAAGAAGGGAAACAGAACAAGCTAGACAGCCAGCTGGAAGCGAAGACAGAGCGATAGCCACCGACCCTTCAGGGAGTTAGTGCAACTTCTGCTGAAGATTAAGGAAAAGCTACTGTTTCCAAGCCTCTGGACACCAGAGGGGGGAAAAAAACACACAAAAGAGAATTTGCTGAACAGAAAGCTTTAAACAATTCAAGTTCAAATGAACAGAATTTCAGGAATTACGAAGAGAGGAAATTGCAAGGTGCTTTGCAAACCACTGCAAAGAAAGATGTTTATTAAATGTCAGTGATGAAAATGGAGCTCTTGTTGCCATGCAGTTTCTTTCCGAGGGGGGAAGGGTGAGGATAAGAAATAATCATAGTGGCGAATAATAATAGTACTTGTAAGAATAAGTGATTGTATCCCTGGCAGCTGGCCTTTTGGACCCCTTATTAGGGGCAGCACTGCTGAGTACTTTGCAAGCGTCATCTCCTTTAATCCTCATGACGGCCCTGTGAGCTCAGACCGACTAATGACCCCCTTTATAGATGAGGAACCTGAGGCTCAGACAGGCTCCACAACCGCTTTGAGGTCACCACGACAGGACTATGATTCAAACTCAGATCTGTTTAAAAGCTCAGCCTTTGAGCGATGTACACACAGGTATATAATTACCAGACCTTACAGATCATTCTGTTTTTGAAGATTATCGATAATTCTAAATTCACAGCTAATGGCCATTTTGGTCAGTATCCTGGCTCCTTGCCTTCCTTCCTAAAGATCAGAGGAAAGGAATGGAATGGAATGCTAGATCTGGAAAAGGTGGGAGGAAACCAATTAGGAAAATCTGGGGAATTTTCTTTTTTATTTGTGGTCCATCATTATCAAGAGGTCAACAGACACCAGGATTCTCAGAGTGAAACACATTAGTGGCATCACTGTTTAAAGATTCTCCTAACTACCCAAGTGCTCACCTCTAAAAGGGAATGTGAAAGCCTTGTGAGGTGACAAGGTGAGGGCTCCACAGCCAGCTGATGACAGCACTGTAGGAGCCGGGACACTGGAGTCTGAATCCTGACTCACCTTTGCTCTGGGATCCTGGGTGAGTTCATCTTCCTGAGCCTCAGTTTCCTCGCCTATAACATGGGGATGGAAAGAGGACACTTTCTGTTGTGAGGACTGATGAGATGGTGCCTGGAAGGCATGAGCCGGGTGCTGGACACAATGTCAGCTACTGCTCTTGGCACAGCCAACAAAGTAGCCAGACCACTTCACTGACAAAGACCCCTGCACTCATGCCACACTCTTCACAAGATGTAGAACATTTGGGTGTGGAATGAGGACATGACTTTGTAAAAGCATCAACTAAGAATCCTGTCTGCGCCCTAGCCGGTTTGGCTCAGTGGATAGAGCGTCGGCCTGTGCACTGAAGGGTCCCGGGTTCAAGTGCAGTCAAGGGCACATGCCCGGGTTGCAGGCTCAATCCCCAGTGTGGGGCGTGCAGAAGGCAGCCGATAAATGATTCTTTCTCATCATTGATGTTTCTCTCTCTCTCTCTCTCTCTCTCTCTCCCCCTCTCCCTCCCTCCCTCCTTCCCTCCTGCCCTCCCCCCTCTCTCCATCTCCCTCTCCCTCTCCTTTCCTCTCTGAAATAAAATATATATATATATATATATATATATATATATATATATATATCTCCTGTCCAATTCAAGACCTTGTTCTTTCCCCAAACCATAGTCAGCGGTCGAGAAGAGAAAAACAGTACCTCTGTATATATTTTTTTATTGGGTTTTGGTGTTTGACAAACACTGATAACACCCGATGGTAGCTTTTCCAAAAAATTCCATTAGAAACTCGCAAACCCGACAGGCAGCAACATTTTCTGTTTGGGCAGTTTTATTTTGTAATGCTGGTGAGAACTGACAAAAGCTATTACTCTTCACCATCACATGACATAACTCAGTGAGCCTTCATTTTTATAGGCTTAACCAAGCCCAACTGCTCCAGTCATGACTTTCATTGCTTATGTTCTTGGCACCTGGAGTGGATTCTTAGAACAAGAAGTTCGAGCTGCAGGGCACTCTGGGGCTTTGACTCGCTCAGCTCAGCAGCAGTCCCTCCCTCTTGTAATAACAGTTCTTCCCTTTGCTTTGGGGCAATTGCCTGTTTCTCAGTGCTTGTCGTTTCAGAGGGGCTGAGCCCAGTCAGTCCCCTTGGAAGGACATACGACTCAGGACTGGCCAACCAGCAGCCCCTCTTGCTGGTCACAGCAGTGGGTTCAGGAAAGAGCATGAGAATCAGGCTTTGGATTTTTGCAGGAAGAACTGGGCCAGAAGGCAGATGGAAATTAGAAGCAGGGAAGCTAAGAGCTGCTGGGGGCCATATTGCCACCAGGAAGGGAGGACATATCTGAGAATGGAACCACCCAAGAGAAATAAAAACTGGGAAGTGAAAAGAGAGAGAGAGAGAAATTCCTCTCTCTCTTTTCACTTCCCAGTTTTTATGAGCACCTAGATCCAGCCATGACAAAAGGCAAAAATCCTGGACTTTTCTGTTATGTGAGCATAAATTCCCTTTTTGCTTGTGTTTCTGTTACTTACAACTGGAAAAGTTTTGATCCAAACGCATACACAAAGGTCTTTACCACATAAATGAGTACTTGCCTCCTTACTCCCTTACATTACTCAGGATTTACATTACATCTCTAAGTCTCACTTCCCTCAATGAGATTGTGAGTTCCTTGAAACTAGCAGACAAGTGTGATAACCTACTGGTAAAGTAACACTTTTTGCCAAACCCAAACTATGTGTTTTTAAACCCATATTTCACATGGTATACCAGGAAAAACTTCAAATGGATCAAAGATTTAAATGTAAATGTGGAGACAAATAAGTTCTAGAAAAAGATGGGCAAATTTTCTGGTGTAGTAGGGAAGATTTTTCTAACCATGACTCAAAGTCCAGAAGAAAAGAAGACATTACTAGATCAAAATATAAAATCATTTTATAAGAAAGCCAAAGAGAAGAATGTAGGAAAACATGGAGGATGCTTCACAGGGGAGCTTTTGGAAGCTGATGGCATGAGGAACACGAGTATCCGAAGCTCCCTCCAAAAGTTAAATTTGCCTGATTATCCTCTCTCAGCCGTCCACCACTCTGCACTTGATCATCGCAGCAGACAGGAAAATCCTTACCAAAGCTTCAGGCCAGAGGTCTACTTAGAACTGTGAACAACTTCCTACTTATCATGGTGACACCAATATACCTGCTTTTATTATTTTATTTTATTTTATTTTTTTATTATTGACTGATTTTTTTTAGAGAGAGAGAAACACTGACTTGTTGTTCATTCATTGGTTGACTCTTGTATGTGCCCTGGCCAGGGATCGAACCCATAACCTTGGTGTATCAGCATGACGCTCTAACCAACTGAGTTACCCGGCCAAAAATGTTTTGAAGTGTTTTTCTTTAAACCCATATTTCACATGTTATACCAGGAAAAACTTCAAATGGATCAAAGATTTAAAAGTAAATGTGAAAACAAATAAGTTCTAGAAAAAGATGGGCAAATTTTCTGGTGTAGTAGGGGAGATTTTTCTAACTATGACTCAAAGTCCAGATCAAAATATCACAAAACATAAAACACAAAGACCCATCTACATGGCAAACACAATAAAACATCATAAACAAAGTAAAAGACAAACAACAAACTCGTATCAGAGAGCTCTGATCTCCATAATATATGAAGTCCTTCTAGAAATCAAGAAGCAAAGGACCAACACCATCTCTATATGACTGTGTGTTTGATTAGTATGAAAACAAAGCCATTTATAATGCACCCCCCCCGCCCCCCCGCCCTACCCCTTCTCATACACATACAAAATGACCTGGATGGCCCGGCACACCTCCGGCCAGATGGCTAAAACGGGGCCTGACAAAGTGCTGAATCACCCACAGCTCACCCCTGACCTCCAGGAAAAAGGAGGGAGAAACCGAATCATGCACCTCCAGGAGGCCCTCTCCTGTGCAAGAAGATTCCTCAGAGAATTAAGAAATGACTTGTGTTATGTTTCCTCAGTTTCCCCAAAGTCAGAAAAATCACATCTCTTAGGAAAACTGCTAGTGTTTAGCATGAGCATTATTTACCTTTTTTTAAAAATGTATTTTTATTGATTTCAGAGAGGAAGGAAGAGGGAGAGATAGAAACATCCATGATGAGAGAGAATCATTGATTGGCTGCCTCCTGCATGTCCCCCACTGGGGGGTCGAACCCACAACCCAGGGATGTGCCCTTGACCAGAATCGAACCTGGGACCTTTCAGTTCACAGGCCGACATTCTATCCACTGAGCCAAACCAACTAGGGCCATTTTTTTACCTTCTTGACATGGTGCAGCAGGCAAAGGCAGCAAGCTTATATCTGATTAATGCAAGCCCTCTGATCACTTTTCCTTGCTCCTCCCCCATCCTCTATGCTTAAGAGGTAATGCCTGATGTTTGCATGAGGCCAAGTTAGCAAATTTAGGAAGAACCAGGGGAAAAACCAATTTAGTTCTTGATAAGTCATTGATGAAACGTTTCTAAAGGAATAAAGATCACCTATTACCTATAGGGAAGGAAGCCTTGTTTAGAGTGGGTTTTGTTTTGCTTTTAAGATTCCTTCATACTTTCTTTGTGCACAGAAATGTTTCTTTGTGCACTAACTTCAATCCATTACTATTTGGGGGGAAATGAGAGATAGTTGACATTTTGAATTACAAGTTAGTTCTGAAACCTTATACTAGTAAATTCCACCATGGGATTATTCTAATTAACTGGGACACCCATTCATTTGGTTCAATTCATTCAGTGATTTCATTTATTCAATGGTTCATTCACTCACCCACCCAGAATCCCTACACGGGCTCATGACGATCCTATACCTGGGGATACAAATGTGATTCCAACCCCATTATGAGTGATCCACACCTGTTCTGGAGACAACTAGAGAAGACACAACGTGAGCAAAAGTAGGTCCACAGTTGTGGGTACATGAAACACAGAGCTTATTCTTACATTATTATTTATTAATTATTGTATTATTTTTCATACAAAGTAGTATGAAAGACACTGTGAAAGAGCCAGCAACGATGCAAAGAATTAGCCCACATTATGTAGACCTTACTCTCTCCAGAAGGCCCATCCTCCAGACATTCAACACGAATGCATGCTTTTAGAGACGCAGAGCCTGCGGAAAGTATGCTTTATTTGATAAACAAACGATTTCCTAAAGAAAGAGTAGAGTCAGGATCAGAATCAGAAAGTTAAGAAATTTTATTTTTAGCTCTTGAAAAGACGGTTGCTGAATTGTTCATTAAAAAGAGTGGTGGTGATGCCTATATCCCAGAGAAGAGTTTAAGTGAAAGAGACTTTATTTAAAAGAAAGGGGAGGGAGCAAGCAAAGAATCCAGATATTTTCCTTCTTCTGCTACCCTGTTCTGAAAAGAGTGTGACCAACTGAGTTCGTGAGGGATCAAGCCCATGCCTCCTGGTCCAGCATTACCTCCACGGTCCCATCAGCCAAGCTGACTGGAATTGACTGCTCAGTGGAATTAGTCTTCCCTTTCTAACTGGCTAGAAAACTTGGCAAGAAGTTTTGCCTGACAGTCCACCAGGCAGAAAAAGATGAGGATAAAAGATGGTCCAATAATTACCAACGGGAAGAGGATGACTACTCATTAAAGAGGCTATTTCATGAAGCTATTTGAAGCTGGCAGGCAAGGAAGTGCTGTGGAGGCAGAGCCTGTGGAAACCTGCCCCTTGTAAACCCTGGACTCCAAGGCCATCACCTCTAGCCCATGAGGTCACAACAAACTGCAACAGGTCTCGGCAAACAGTCTGCTCCCAGGAGTCAGGAAAGGCTTAGTTCTGACTGTGAATTCACCCCAGCGTGAACACACAAGCAGTGATTCTGGGGGAGACAGGGCTGTTTGCTTTGCCTTGTGAGTGCACAGCCGCTCAAACAACTCTTCCCTGGAACGTCAGGATTATAAACTTCCTTCGGCAGCTGGGAAACTGCATATTGTAACACTCTGCTCAATGTGGCCATCAGAGCCTTCGAAGTGTATGGTTTTGATGCAATAATGTCACTCCTGGGAAGACAGCCTCTTGGATGTGTGCAGAAGTATAACTACCAGACTGTTCCTAACAGGGTTGTTTATGCTTTAAAAAATAGAAACAACCTACATAACATTCTATAGGTGCTAAATATAGCCATAAAATGGAATATTATGTAGCCTTTCAAAATAAAGATATAGGAAAAAACTCATCGATGTTTCCCCAGTTTTCTATGATAAACAAGTATTTTTGTAAAGCATGTGGAAAACACCATAGGGGAAAATAATGAAAAATTTTACATGGGTCAGTGGTTATGTAGTGAAATCATAATTCAAATGCATTGAAAGAACATAATACCGGTGTGATTTTTTTTCTTTTTGTAAAAATCTCTACATAGTACAATCTAGATTCCATTAAATTATCACTGAATTTTGCATTGTTATTTATCAAAACCTGGTCAAAAACTGGGAAGATAATAAAAGGGCTTTTGAAAAAAATGTCATAATTCACACGCTAATATAGCCCATGTACCTCCGTTATAGGTATTTTTCCTCCCGTAATTCTAGGAAGCCCAAGTACCTGCTTATAAAGTCTTTAAAGGCTCGCAGCTGAAATATAGATGAGGAGGAGCTCTATAACATACAAAAATGCTGACGGCAGGAAAGTAACAGCTGGCAGCCTGGCAATATGACAGGAGCCAGAAAAGCTGTAGCCAGCTGACCAGAGGACTCAAAAAGCGCACATTCCTGGGGCCAAACAGCCCGAAAACATCAAGAAGCCAATGCAATGCAGCAAAGCATAATGACTGGTTGTCACCCAGTAACAGCAGGTGATAATTATGTTCACCTGTCAAAAGGCAGGGGGACATAACATCTATTTATGTAACTGGATACATTGTGTATTTGCAAATGTACATTTTAAAAGTGGGATTTTATATATATTTACATATTGGTGTGTGTGTGTGTGTGTTTCATTATTTTGGTTTTTATATTAAAGAAGACTGTATGATGAAATTCAAATAGACTGTACTTTTGTTAGCAGTACTATATCAATGCTACTTTCTTGATTTTGACAAATGAACCAAGATTATGTAAGATATTAACATTAGGGAAGCTGAGTGAAGGGCATACAAGAACTCTCTGTACTATATTTGCAACTTTTCTATAAATCTAAAATTATTGCAAAATGAAAGTTTATTAAAAATAAAAAATAGCCCTGGCCAGTGTGGCTCGGATGGTTAGAGCATCATCCCGTGCACTGAAGGGTCATGGGGTTGATTCCAGTCAGGTCACATACCCAGGTTTTGGGTTCGATCCCCAGTTGGGGCTTGTTGGCAACACAACTGATCAATGTCTGTGTCTGTCTGTCTGTCTGTCTGTCTGTCTGTCTCTCTCTCTCTCTCTCTCTCTCTCTCTCTCCCTTTCTCCCTTCATCTCTCTAACATATCCTTGGGTGAGGATTACAAAAACAAAGAAGAATGAGGGCTTGGTTATTCAGACATATTTCTCCACCCTGCACCCTCTCCCCAAATCTCAGGGGGTCTAGTGGCTGAGGTTTTACTGATTGGGTTTGCGGACACTGTTGCAAGGACCCTTTAACTCTAGAAGGCTACCTTCTTTACCGTCTGACTGTCCTAGCAAAGGATCACATTTTAACCCTCACCCTCCTGAGAAAGGGAGTGAGCAGAGTAGTAAGAACACGGGACTGGCCCCCAGGTTTGCAAACTCTGCTGCAGGATCCTGGCGCCCTCAGGCTCGGAAGTGTTTCATCTGACAGGAAGCCCTTTAGGGATGACTTAAACCACCAGATCCAGGCATTATCTCATCTTGGCACTGTGTCAGCCTCAAGTGGCTAAGAGGAAGTGGGAGATGAGCGGCAGCTCCAGCAGCTCACCTTGTTTTTAAGGGCACATTTTTAGCACTTTGAGGCAAAGAGGTTACTTTTTTTTGTTTGTTACTCCTCACCCAAGGATATTTTTTCCCATTGACTTTTTAAGAGAGTGGAAGGGAGGGGGAGAGACAGAGAGAGAGAAACATCAATGTGAGAGAGACTCCCACACGCACCCTAACCAGGGCCAAAGACCAGGCCTGCAACCAAGGTACGTGCCCTTGACTGGAATCGAACCTGTGACCATTCAGTCCGCAGGCCAACACTCTAACCTCTGAGCCAAACCGGCAGGGCAAGAGGTTCCTTTTTAAGATCGTCTCAGACATTCTGCACAGGAGAGGTGGAGACTTTCTCTGCTAAACTCTATAATGAAAAACCCAGGCTGTGCTTAGGAGAGCAGCCAATGGTCAGCAACAGGAAAAAACACTGCTCCGGGGGCCATAAATATTACCGTGTCCAACGTGTACTTGGTCTTCAATGACCATGTTAAAACAAACGTCCTCGGACAAGACATGGTCGGTGTTTCCACAGGCTCACAGAGAGTCAAAGCGGGAATGGAACAGAGATGTCATCCAGTTCCCACATTTCACAGATAAGAAGGCTGAGAGTCCAAGCATGCTCCCATCAGACGTCTCCTGTTAAAAATACCTCTATTACAACACACATTCCCTGAGCCACAGTTCATTGTTTACACGTTTGTCTCGCACATGAGATTAGAAATGTGTGCTTGCTGAGGGGCTTAGCACAGTGAGCATCAGCAGCAGTCAATAAAAGTTTGAGGCAACAGGATGGAAGTCCAGCTCTGCCCTGACTCATATTCCCAGGGACCACTTCACTGCACCTTATTTTAACGCTGAGAAGACAAATCTTACTCTTGAAAGGATGCAAAGTCAGACATGAGGAATTCACTAGGTGATATATTATGAAATTAATACCATGTATTCAAAACTTGAAAAAAATATTATTTTACTAGATAAAGACTAAAGTAGTATTTTTCCTCTTTTTAAAAGGTAAGGATACCTATGATGTTGCTTTATTAAATTTCATGGGTAGGAAGGTTTACTGAGCTAGAAAAGGTTTAAAAAATAGTGAACTAGCCCGGCTGGTGTGGCTCAACGGTTGAGTGTCTACCTATGAATCAGGAGGTCACAGTTCAATTCCTGGTCAGTGCACATGCCCAGGTTTCGGGCTTGATCACCAGTCAGGGTCATGCAGGAGGCTGCCAATCAATGATTCTCTCTCATCACTGATGTTTCTATCTCTCCTTCTCCCTTCCTCTCTGAAACCAATAAAAATTAAAAATTTTTAAAAATGGTGAGACAGAAATAGAAAGCTTCCTGTTATTAACATATACACAATTAAGCAATGCTAAAAAAAAAAAAAAAAAAAAAAGCCTTTTGCCCCATAATATAGCCTTAAGATTGCTGAAAACCCCTTTTCTTCATCCCTGATAGATGAGTACTTCCAGCTCCTCATATGTACTAGTCAACTTCAGGGTAAAACAGAGTCTTTGCCTAGCGTAGCAGTGGCGAGAAAAACCTAGGCCATCAGGTAATGAGGCAGAAGCTCTAAAGAAGTGATGAACTTGGGGGCTTCCTAACAGGTGGGCGTCCCAAACTGAATCACCTTTTCAGCTACAGCACACTCCCACTTGCTCTGTTACATGAAATATTTGAAGGCCTCCATTTAGGCACAACTTAACCAATTAGCTGCCATCAACTCTGCAAGGTTCACACTCTCCCACGTTCTCTATCAAGACGATCACTTGAAAGCCAAGTAGCTGCCCAGCTGGTGTGGCACAGTGGTTGAGCACTGACTATGAACCAGAAGGTCCTGGTTCTATTTCTGGTCAGAGCACATGCCTGGATTGTGGGCTCGATCCCCAGTGTGGGACGTGCAGGAGGCAGCCTATCAATGATTCTCTCAATTAAATAATGTTTCCCCCTCCCTAACTCTCTAAAATCTATATATCTATATGTGTATATATATATATGTATGTGTGTGTGTATATATACATATACATATACATATACATATACATATACATATACATATACATATACATATATATACTAGAGGCCCGGTGCACAAAAATTTGTGCACTCTGGGGGGAGGGGGGGGGTCCCTCAGCCTGGCCTGTGCCCTCTCGCAGTCTGGGACCCCTTGGGAGATAATGACCTGCTGGCTTAGGCCTGCTCCCAGGTGGCAGAGGGCAGGCCCAATCCCTAGGTGCAGCCCCTGGTCGGGCTCAGAGCAGGGCCGACTGGGGAGTTGGGGCACCTTCCCCTGTCATGCACAGAGCAGGGCGGATCGGGAGGTTGCGATGCCACTCTCAGTCACGCTCAGGGTAGGGCCGATTGGGGGGTTTGGGCACCGCCCCCTGTCACACTCAAGGCAGGGTCAATGGGGAGGTTGCGGCGCCACCCTCTGTCACGCACAGAGCAGGGCCAATCAGGGGGTTGGGGTGCTGCCCCCTGTCACGCACAGAGCAGGGCCCATCAGGGGGCCTGGGGCTCCGTACCCTGTCACGCACAGAGCAGGGCCAATCAGGGGGTTGAGGAGCTCCCCCCTGTCACTCACAGAGTAGGGCCGATAGGGGAGTTGGGGCACTGCACCCCGTCACACACAGAGCAGGGCCGATCAGGGGGTTGGGGCACCACCCTCTATCACCCACAGAGCAGGGCCGATCAGGGGGTTGGGGCGCCGCCACTCTCACACTCGGGGCAGGGCCGATGGGGAGGGTATGGCTCTACCCTGTCACACAAAGAGCGGGGCCCGTGGGGAGGGGGTCGGGGTGCCACACCCTGTCACACACAGAGCAGGGCCGATCAGGGGGTTGGGGCGCCGCCACTCTCACACTCAGGGCAGGGCCGATGGGGAGGTTATGGCTCTACCCCGTCACACACAGAGCAGGGCCGATCAGGGGGTTCGGGAGCTCCCTCCTATCAGGCACAGAGCAGGGCTGATCAGGGGATTGGGGTGCCTTCCCCTGTCACGAAGAGAGCAGGGTGGATAGGGAGGTTGTGGCCCCGCCCCCTGTCACACACAGAGCCACAGGGCGATCAGGGGATTTGGGCGCTGCCCCCTGTCACGCTGATCCCAGTGCCGGGAGGCCTCGCGGCTCTGCTGATCCCGGTGCTGGGAGGCATATTACCCTTTTACTATATAGGATAGAGGACTGGTGCACGGGTGGGGGCCGGCTGGTTTGCCCTGAAGGGTGTCCTGGATCAGGGTGAGGGTCCCCACTGGGGTGCCTGGCCAGCCTGGGTGGGGGGCTGAGGGCTGTTTACAGCTGGTCACATACCCTTCAGGGTGGGGGTCCCCACTGGGGTTGCTGGCCAGTCTGGGTGAGGGGCTGAGGGCCGTTTTCAGGCTGGCGGGTGACTGAAGCTCCCAACTGCTCCTTTTTTTCTTTTTCTTTTTTATTCTGGGCCAGCTTTAGCTCTGGCTCCAGCTCTGAGGGCTCTGCTGCTGAAAGCAGGTATCTGGTTTGTTTGGGTTCTATAATCGAAACACTGTGTCAACTCCAGCTCTGAGATCTGGGCTGGCTGAAAGCCCGGCTGGGGTTTTGTTTAGCTTCTATATTTGTAACAATGTTTCAAACTGCAAGCTCAGAGGCCGGCAAGGCAGGCGGGGAACGTTGGAGTCCTCTGTCACTGAAGCAAGCAAGCCTCATGTTAGCTTCAAGCTGCCTGGCTGCTGGCCACCATCTTGGCTGGCAGTTAATTTGCATATCGCCCTGATTAGCCAATGGGAAGGGTAGTGGATGTACACTAATTAACATGTTTCTCTTTTATTAGATAGGATTTTTTTTTTTTTTAAGAAAGCCGAGTAGCTGAGTAAATTTCACTTTTCTAAGTACAAAGAAGTACAAAGTTAACTAGCAAGCACTAGAGAGAGAGCACATATACAGGCTGGGAGCACATAAAAAGTAGGGTTACAGTTATAAGTACACGAAACAACAGTTTGTTCTTGTATTATTATTTATAAACTAGAGGCCTGATGCATGAAATTTGTGCAAGGGGATCGGCCCTCACATACATGGTGACTGCCTCAGCCCTCGCAGCCACGGTGCCTGGCTTCGTCCAGAAGGTCGTCTGGAAGGTTGTCTGGAAGGCTTTCCAGAAGGTCGTCTGGACGGTCATTCCGCTGTTCAGCCATCCAGTCTAATTAGCATATTATACTTTTATTATTGCAAATTATTGTAATATTGTTCTAGTTGGTGTGACTCAATTGGTTGGAGGGTAGTCCCATACACCAAAAGGTGGTGGGTTTGATTCCCGGTGAGGGCAGATACTCAGGTTGCGGTTCAATCCCTAGTCAGGGAGCATGTGGGAAGCAACTGATTGATGTTTCTCTCTCTCCCTCAAAAAGTCAATAAAAATTTTAAAAAATTATTGTATTATTTTCCATATGAACAACTGTAAACCCATTTTTGCCCCACTCTACTAGAGACTCCACCTTCACAAAGACCATTTAATTAGAAAAATTTTTGGGTGTGAGTCTATGCATTTCAGAGAAGCTATGTAATCACTTAGAGTATGTGTTTTACCTTTTTCAGCCATCAGAGTGATTTGATAGGTAATTCAATTATCCCATTAAAATGTTAACACAAAGAGGCCCAAAAAGTAATATAGTATAGAGAACGCCCCCCCCCCCCCCGCCCCGCCACCACATACACATACAAATTTCCAAAATGAGAAGCTGAGCACTGAATCATCACCAAAAGATGGCAGCAACTTTTATAGATGTTACACTTACTCAAGATCTTCACATTTGTTTTATTATTTGCAAAGACCTTTTTCTTTTGGTAATAGTTTGTAAGTACTACACATTATGCTTTATAGATATTAGCTCAGGTAATCCTCACAACTACTCTATGACACAGAAACTACTATCAGTAAGCCTACTGTGAGGTGGGGAAATTGAGTCTAAGAAGGTTAAGGCAAGATTTGAACCCAGTTCCTCTCCAAAGCCCAAGCTCATCACACTTCTGACAATGTTTCCCCCAGCATGGCCCATGCACACTAGCAGATCGTGAGATATCATATTAAGATGCACATGGATAAACAGATTTTTAATAGTTAAAAATGTGTTCATTTTAATGCAGATTAGGAAAAAAAGTATTTAACTAACTTACCATAAGTTACATACATTGCAAAAGCCAGAAAAATAGTCAGGAATTGTCATGCCATTTCTCCTAGGAATTAAGGGATCTGGCCCACCAAGGGATGGAGTCCATGCCAGTCTCATTACTGGTTCTCAACTGAGTTCATCAGCCTGGACACTAAATGATTCCTAGTAGATACCTAGAACCAATACTTTTACCTTCAAAGAAGAGTTTCTTTTCTTAGCCCTCTCTTCTCCATCAACTATCCCCCCTTATCCTCCACACCGCCCCCCCCTCCCCCCCGCCCCAACACACAGACTGGTGAAGTGATGAAGCACAGAGATGTCTGGGAGGAAGCCGACCTGCTCACTCATCTCTGTCCCGGACGGCTCATCACAGGACTCCCCAGGGTGGCCATAGCTAACTCCTGAGCAAGGGCTCTAATCAGACAATGGTCAGACATCAAAGACCTCGGTGACTTAGAAATCTCCGGTGTGGGGGGCGGGGGGGGGGGGTCGGGGAATCCTCATGGTGACGTGGTATTTTTAGTTCATCCTTTTCTACTTGTTGAAATGATTTACAAATAACTGCAACTTTTGGCTGGGCTAGTCACAAGGTGGGCTGACGTTGTGTTCCATACTCGACTAAGGAACTTCTAATTACACAAGTAACACATAAATACTTTCTCCTTGTAGGAACTTAAAATAGTAAAGATTAGACTCAAGTTCTCCCAGACTGCCACTGTGTCCAATACCGGACCCCATCCTCAGAGGGATCATTTTAATAAATTTAGGGTGTTACCCTTTCAGGGTGTTATGCTCTCAATTAATTTGTTTATCTTTAAAAAATAAAATGACTTAGCCCTGGCCAGGTAGCTCAATTGGTTAGAGTGTCACTCTGATACAACAAGGTTTCGGGTTCAATCCCCAGAGCACATACAAGAATCAGTCAATGAATGCATAATTAAATGAAACAACAAATCAATGTTTCTCTCTCTAAAAAAATAAAATCAATAAATAAAAATTTAAAAATAAACAGAATTGCTTTTATCTTTTTATGTGGTTTAATTTAGCACACAAATGGCATCATATTCAAATTTCTGTGACTTGATTTGTTTTTTATTGTAACTTGATGTATTAAATCTACCAATATATCTTGGCAATCTTTTACCTCAGACCTACCTCATGTTTTCACATTTCCTTTCCTAATTAATTCATTCATTCATTCTTTCCTTCCTTTCATTTCTTTTTTAAAATTGCTGAATTGTACTCCAGAGTGTGTGTATATATGTTTTATATCTTAAAAGGTGAAAATATCATGCAATTCAACCTTTGGTTTTTCTATAATACTTTAAAAAAAAGAATAACTTATTTATAGTTTTTTAAAGAGAGAGGAACAGGTTGTGGGGAGCGGGGGGAGGAGGAGATACTACTGGGGATTGAGCCCGCAACCAGGGCATGTGTCCTTGACCAGGAATCAGACCAGCAACCTCCTGGTGCATGGGACAATGCCCAATCAAGTGAGCAACACTGGCCAGGGCATATAACACTTTTTCTTAGAGAACAATGACACAAGAAGAAACTCCCCTTTAAGTTCTATGGTTTCTGGCTCCTGAAAACCTGCCACTAGAAAGACCTACGGGGCACTCAGGCATGGTAGGACAACCATGTGAGGACAGAGCAAGAACTCAAGGAAAGAGGCCTCAGGAGAAACCAAACCTGCTGACACCTTGATTTTGGCCTTCTGGCCTCCAGAACTGTGCGAAAATAATGTCTGTTGTTTAAGCCAACAAACAAACAAACAACAACTGCCACAGATTTCATTTCAGGAAAAATAATACATGGATAGCAATCTGAATGAGGGGTCAACTTGAGTTCCATAATTCCTGGTTCAAAGACACGTTAACAGGATACGGAGTCAGGCAGAATCCTAACTCATGGTCTTGTTAAACAACATCCTTGAATCTCAGACTCATAATTTGCAAAATGAAGATAATATTCACCTGTCAAGGTCACTGTCAAGAATGTGTAAGAAAAGGAAATGAAGAAAGCAAGCACTTAGTATACGACAATTATTTAAAGCTTCATGGCACGTTTCTGCTCAATAGTGAAGAATGCAAATCAATTTCTATTATGTAAGATTTCTAGTTTATGTTAAAAAATTATGGTGTCCAAGTTCCCCTTGGAATATCTTACTAGTATGGATACAGTACCTTGTGGATTTATAGGGAGGGAAACTGAGACAGAAAGCTACACTCAAGCTACACCATGGTACCAGGATTAGCTTTTCTGAGAACCGTTAAGTTCCTGTACTTACGGTTCATCATTATATTAATGAAATAATCTTGGAATTGCTACCTGAAGCCTTCCCAGCATGTCTCTGGAACCCTGCCTGCCTCTGTTAATCTTCTTCAAAGGACTATTATTCAAATTAGTGGAGTTAAACAAATTAGAGTTAAGAACAACTAAAAGGAGCAATATCTTTCAGGGAAAGAATATTTATAAAATGAAACGAAACAGCCCTGCTGGTATGGCTCAGTTGGTTAGAATGTCATCCTGTGCTCCAAAAGATGGCAGGTTCATGCCTTGTCAATGCACATACCCAGGTTGCAGGTTCAATCCCCAGAGTCTGTACAGGAGGCAACCAATCGATGTTTCCCTCTCACACTGATGTTTCTCTTTATTTAAAACAAAACAAAACAAAACACACACACACACACACACACACACACACAAATGAAATAAAAAAGGAAAATAAAACCAATACCAACTGTTGCTGCCACCAGGATGGGACTAAACTAACCAGCCTGAAAGATCTGGTGGGGATTCTGGAAGAATTTCCCAAGGTGGTCATGTGACAACAGTAATGTTTTCTGGGAGACCTACAGGCTGTGGTCCCTTCACCCTCTTGTCTGTTCCATCGCCTCTACTAAGTCACTGAGCATCACAGATGGCAGACAGCTTCCAAGGGTGGCCCTCATGACCCCTGCTTTCTTGTGTTCATGTTCTTGAATGATTCCTTGCCCTTGAGTAGAGGCTGGCCTATTAACTTGCTTCCAGAGATATAGAATATGGCAAAGTCACAGCATACATGACTATGTGTATGTGATTACATGATTATGTGTAAGACTGTAAGGCCTGTATTTCTCCTTTACTGGCACTGAAGAAGCAAGAGGTCATGTGGGGAAGCCCGTGTGGCAAGGAGTTGAGGGCAGCCTCTAGAACTGAGGGCAGCCTTGGCCAATAGCCAACAAGAAGCATGTGGCTCTACAATCACAAGGAACTGAATGCTGCCAACAACCACGTGAGTTTGCAAACAGATCCTTTCCCAGGCCAACCTCAGATGAGACCACAGCCCTGGTCAACAGGTTGGTTGTAGCCTTCTGAGAAGTGAAAGCAGAGGGCCCAGATAAGCCACACCAGATTCCTGACCCACAGAAACTCTGAGATAATAAACATGGGTTGTTTGAAGCTGCTAAACTGGTGGTAATATTGTTATAGATAACGAATACCTCACATGTGCTTCTGCTCCTCCCTCTGAACCCAGGGGAGAAACCATAGAAAGCCTGGTCTCACCGGTAATAAGAGAGCAAAAATCTACAGCAGTATTGGGCTACCAGGTCTATTTGATGACCCCTGAATAGAAATAAGCCTTATTCCAAACATTGGTGCTATATGTTGTGTTTCTTTGTTCATTGATTTTTCCTGTTTTGTTCACAGTGAGACAGAACAACGTACATTTTAACACATAGAACTCCATGAGGAAGCGATCTCCCTGGGAGATTTCCCTGACTTCCTGATTGATTTACCAGCTGCCAGGCTCTGACTTCATTAAGCCACTCTCCCAGTTCTTGACCTTCTGGAAAAACCAATCCAATCTGATCATCTCCCTCTTCCAAAGCCTCTACTACATGAAGAATCAGAGCCAAACTCCCTAGCAAGGCCCCAAGGCCAGGTTTGTTGAGCAAATAAAGAAAGAATAAAGACATGTGGAAGAACACTTATCATACTGCACTGCAGTTGTGATTCCTCAACGCCGTATCTCAGGCATCTTCACTTCCCCAGTGCCCAGCATAGTACTTGCCATGTAGCAGCTGCCCCTAAACTTCTAATGTGAGGCTGAAACAAAAAAGCAGCATCTCTCTCCACGGCTCTAAGGATCTCTTAGTTTCCTTAGTTCTGGAAGCCTGCACTAGTCCAGCTTGCCCAAGGTCATCAATCTACCCATTATATAATATTATTAGGGGCCCAGTGCGCGAATTCATGCACCTTGAAAGGAACTATGGGGCACAAGGCTGCAGTAGGCACAGGGACGGGTCTCGGACCATCTTCCATGCCTCTGCCCAGCCTCTTCTGCCGCGGCCCCCGGTCCCGTCTGCCATCAGCCCAGCTCCCACTGCTGCCACTTCCACGCACTGACAGCACCAGCTTCACTCGCACCCGGTGACGGCGCAGAGTGATTGTGGCTGGTGCCAGCAGCAGGTGCAAGTGGGGCCGGCACTGTCAGCAGGTGCAATCGACGGCTGCTGCCCTGATTGCCCCTCAGGAGCAGGGGGAGGTGGAGAAGCCCTGAGGGGTGATCGGGGCTGGCAGCCTCTGCTGGCGCCAAGCAATCGGGATCGGCGCTGGGTGCCAGCAGCGGGTGCAAGCAGTGGCTCTGGCACTGGTAGCAGGTGCAAGTGGGGCCAGTGCCGGCAGCAGATGTGAGCGTCCGGTGGGACTCTGGCACCGCTCACCTGCTCCACCATCCCACCGCGGCCAAGGCCCGCCATGTTCCACGCTCTGTTGCCTGCTGCCGACGCCTGCCATGTCTGCGCATGGCCCCCGGTGGTCAGTGCACATCATAGCGACTGGTTGTTCGGTTGTTCTGCTGTTTGGTGTATTCGCATATTAGGGCTTTATATATATCGATGTTTAACAATTACTAGTAAACTTCTTCTTGGGTCCATAACAATTCCCTTTTCACTCCAATCCAAGGGACTTTTATTTATGCCATTCATTTACTATATTTTACTCTCCTTCACACCTCAAAGGAGCACAAGAACACAAACACAATTGAACAGAAATGTAGAAATTAGAAAATGGGGCTAGAGGAAACAGGAGTTGAATGAAAAGACCGGGTCATATGGTCTCAGAGTTTATGGAGGTATGTTGATAGTGAAAGTGGGCTGTCGGGGCAGCAACAATTAACAAGAGCTCATTGTTAGGGTAGAAATGACTAGAGACCTTCCGGGCCCAGGTGTTTATTCAAAAGGGACACATTTGTAGAAATTGCTGTGAATGGGCTCAAAGTATGTGTATGCTGTTGGATTTGCTGTTTTGCTGCTTTGAATGCTCTTCTGTACACCAGAAATTATGTGGTGCTCCTTTGGAACAGGGCTTGCTCAAGGACTAACTTCATAACCTTTCCCCATACACACAGTCACCCCTCTTCAGATCTAGTCTTTGACCAAATGGGCCCTTAGTGGGCCCAGGCCCTTGTATCCTGTCTCCTTCCCCTCCATGTCAAAGCTCTAAAAAGCGAAGACTCATTCATAAGGACACAGTACTATTCAAAGTGCTCCTTTTCATAGGCACTTACATTTTAACAAGAAAAACACCATAATTATTACAAAATTTATTGACAAATTATTTTCACATATACCATCTTATTTGATGCCTGGTGCCCAGCACATGGTAGGCACTCAGTTGTATTTACTGAATAGATGGATTGAGAAACAGGGGCTCAGAGAGGTTAAGTGACCTGCCTAAAGTCACACAGTGAATCAGAGGCAAAATGGGGGAGGGCGACACAGATTTTCTGATTCCACATTCCAAACTTCCTTTAGTCCCATCAAGTCACAAACTATAGACAGAAAGATTCACAAGAATTGCAATTTGTGGGGAAAACTTCCCAACTCTCCAGAATTTATTCCATGAAAGCAATTTCTTCTGCTCTGCAGCCAATTCACTCCTACCTAAATTGCGGCATAATTCTAAGACTCAAACTCACAAATTCATCCCAGAATTCAGCCTTGTTTCAAACCTTCAATTCAGTTCCCCAAGCAGTTACTGGCCAACTGTGCTGTCCACACATGTAAGGTGCTTCCGTGGTGAGGCAGCAGGCTGGGGGTTCCCAGGAGCATTTTCTCATCTCTCCCTTCAAAGAGTCTCTTGTTTTCCGAGGCTTGCTTGAAAATGGTGACCCTCCACTGTTTGAAAAAGTTGAGATGCCTCTAAGAGCATTTACCTTTCATTTTTATAGATGGGAGTTGGGCCCCACCGACTCGGTGCAGAGTGTGGGGGTGGGTGGGGAAGGGGGGAGGATGACACAGGGCTGCCCCCTCAGAGGCTGTGAGGCACAGGAAACAGCACACAGAGACGTCACAACCGCGATAAACGCTGTGAACTAGAGAGAAAAGTTCACTGTGGAGCAAAGCAAGGCTTGAGCAGAGTAGGAAGTAGCTTTGCAGCAAAAGAATACTGATGTTGTGACATTTAAACTACCTTTGGGTTTTATTTATGGATTAAATGATATGATGCTTGAATGTGCTTATGATTACAACAACCACCAAAGAAAGAATGTGTGAATGGGGGAATAGGTAAAAGAAAAATGGTAAAGCAAGGGTAACTATTGGAGCTGGGTGAATCAGTTTATGGGGGCCTCATCATACCAGTCTCTTGAATTCTTTGTATGCTTAAGCATTTCTACAATGCACAAAAGTAAAATATTTGGAGAGCCACGTCTAAGATGGGCCATTTGCTAGCTCTGTGGCTTCAGGCAACTCACTTAATTTTTCAGAGGCTCGGTTTCTCCAAATGTATAATGGCTATGGTATGCTTTCACTTAGAGGGCTTTTTTGAGATTTAAATAATAATAAAATATATGTAAAGGATCTGGTACCACTTCTGAAAAAAAAATGGAGGAGCTCAACAAGCAGTAGTTACTACTGTTATCATGTAATAAAAGTTATTTGGGGGGAAGGGGAGAGAGAACAGCACTCAGCTCTCCCACTAAGACATCTTAATACACATGCTGTGCAGGTGGCTTCTAAAAAAGACTGAACTAAACCATAATTATTATCAGCAGGTATCCAGGTCTTTATTTAGTAAAACCATAAAAGAGATTTATTTTTATCTTAATTGCAGTGAACCAAGCCTCATTCACCTCCCGCGGACATGAGAGCCAGCCTTTTCTGAAGCGACTTCATCCTGTGTATCCCAGGGATTACAAAATATCACCTAAGTGTCCTGGACTTACAAAATCATATGGCCTTTCACCAGAAATGTGCATAATCCTTCTTTACAGGTTTGCATGAAAAGCTGGAACTCTGATTTATTTAAAATAAAAATAACGCATGCTCAAGGAGGCTCTTTTGTACATACATACAGTACAGTTTAGGATAGTCTCTGGATTCATTCTAGCAATGCAGAGTTACAGCTCTGATCAAATTTCTTTGCCTGTTCAGCCTCATTCTTTTCATCTGTAAAATGGGGACAGTAATAGTAAGTAGCAACTTCTCAGGATCGTTGAAAGGTATAAAGGAGAAAATAGATGTTAGGCCATACAGTAACAGCTCAATGCAGGCTAGCTGCTTTTATTATTCGTGTACCATGACCTCAGTAGAAAGTTCTCACATTGACTCATCCCTCCCTCCCATGATGTCTGTGGCCTGTTACCTTAAAGATGAGGTTTTACCAACTCCTGTAGCCCAAAATAGATGGTCCCTCCCCACCTCTGGGTGAAATAACTTAGTTAGCAAAGAAAACACACTTTGTTTTCTATTTCTAGATACCAAACTTAAAGTAGCACAAAGAGTGGAAGAGTGTGCCTGAAATCCTATTTTCAACTTAGGTTGGCTGTTTCTAGAATTCAGGGAACAATGTATTCTAAAAATACTGTGCCTGCCTCTCCCCATCCCCCCTCAGAGGCTGCCTCAACACTGCAGTCGGGACATGACAGCTGAAAGGGCCTTTTGGAAAACACGCCTTACAAAATGTAGCCCCGTGCCTTAGATCTTATCAATTTTGGCCCAAGATCCAAAACTAAGTTGCTTTATGCATTTTCTGAGCTTTAAGCAGCGCTTCTCCCACCACAGAAATGCACTGCCAGACACTGCTCAATAGAGTTGTTAAGCCCTATTTGTTTAATTGGTGCTTTTCCACATCATCCATCATATGTAAGTACAGGCCCTGTGGTTCCTGGAATTTTTGAAAATACAGGCAAGCTGTCCTCATCTGATGAAACAGTTGTGTACCAAGATTTCTTTGTAAACTTGGTTATTTGGAACTTGAAATGAAGTGAGGTTCCCCACTCCCACCCCCACCGCCCCATGCATAGAAAACCAAGCCATCTGAGATCTAATTACTGATGAATTGTCATGTTTATTTATTTGACAACTATATGCAATGCATAGTGTTTACAATATACCTGCCTATCACTATGTGAGGCACTTGGAGAAGGTCCAATTAAACATACATTCCCAGTCCTCAAGGGGCTCCAATTCTAGTTTCTACTTATCAGTCATTATACAGAGCTTACGAATGCCAGGTCCTGTGCTAACCACTTTGCAAACATTAACTCATTTAATCCTTATAACAACCCTATGAGGTAGGTATTATTATTATCCCCATATATAGATGGGGGAAACTGAGGCACAAGAGAGGTCAAGGAACTGTTTAAGGTCATGCGATTACTAAGTGACAGAGTGACGCCCAAGAAGCCAGGTGGTCTGGCTCCCAGATTCATCTACTTGCTTGTCCATCATGCGGCCTTTCCATGGGGAAATGCTCTCAAATTCCACCTGAGCTGGGGTGGGGGCCTGTGTCCCCCATGTCCCCACTTCCTCTGCACCTACTGGGTACTCCTGTCCCTTCCTCCTCCATCCATCTCTGCTCCAGGGACTGACAGAAGGCCACTGAATATCACTAAGGCCTCCCCTGCCTGTCTCCTAGCACGCTGGATTCCACTTTAAAACCCACTTCCCTCCTTCCAACACTGTCATGCCTCATCTGGACTATTTTATACCTCCTAATGGGCTTTCCTTTCCTCAGTCTTTCCTCCAATACTCTTTTCTTTTTTTAAATCCTCACCCAAAGATATGTTTTTATTGATATGAGAGAGAGAGAAGGAGACAGGGAGGGAGAGAGGGAGGGAGGGAGGGAGGGAGAGAGAGAGAGAGAGAGAGAGAGAGAGAGAGAGAGAGAGAGAGAGAGAGAGAAACATCGATCAGGTGCCTCCCACACGCTCCCCAACTAGGGATCGAACCCACAATATGGGTATGTGCCTTGACTGGGGATTGAACCTGGGACCTTTTAGTGTACAGGACAATGCTCCAACCAACTGAGCCACACTGACCAGGGCTCCTTCACTACTTTTTTTCTTAAAAAAACACACAAACAAAACCTGTTATTAGTGTGGGTTGTTTTTTTTGTTTTATTTTTAGTTATAAGTAACACATGATCTTCCCAGAAAAACTAGAAGATACAGACAAGCAAAAAGAAGAAAATTAAAATCACCCAGAGCCTATCTCCAGAGATAAACTTTTCAACAAATCATTTCAGATCTTGTCTCTTTTTATATATAATACTAGGGGCCCGGTGCACAAAGATTTGTGCACTGGGGGGGGGGGGGGGGAATCCCTCAGCCCGACCTGCACACTCTCCAATGTGGGAGCCCTCAGGGGAGCCCTCTGCAATCCGGGAGTTTCTGTCTGTCTTTGCAATCATATGAGCGAATTGTCTGAGACCCCCAACCCAGTTTGGTTTGTTGCTCACAGAATAATAGAGGCATTTTTTCTCCTTTGCTCCATTGGTGGAGATTTCCTGGAAGTTTTAGTATATCTTCACTTTAATTTTTCCTAGACACTCTGATTTTACTTATGTTTCTCACCTTTGCTTTCCCTCCATCCCCAACCACAAAAGTAACTTGCTCCAGGCTCACTTTGCTCTAGTGTCTAGGACAGTGATGGCGAACCTTTTGAGCTCGGCGTGTCAGCATTTTGAAAAACCCTAACTTAACTCTGGTGCCGTGTCATATATAGAAATTTTTTGATATTTGCAACCATAGTAAAACAAAGACTTATATTTTTGATATTTATTTTATATATTTAAATGCCATTTAACAAAGAAAAATCAACCAAAAAAATGAGTTCGCGTGCCACCTCTAACACGTGTGTCATAGGTTCGCCATCACTGGTCTAGGAGATCCTTCTGCCACCAGAACTACGATTCCCAGCATTCCTGGTGTTCCCTGCGTTCTGGGCTTCTGCTTCCAGTCCTGGGGCTGCCACCAAAACTACTATTCCCAGAATTCCTGGTGCTCCCCACGCTCTGGGTCCCCCCAAGCCTGTGGCTCTCCTGCTCTGCTCTCCGTCTGGTGAGCGAGGGAGCCACGTCCCCCCAAGGGAGTGACTGAGGGAGCCACGTCCCCCCAAACTGCTGGCTCTCCCACTCTGCTCCATGTATTCAAATTACCTGCCATCTTTGTCGGGTTAATTTGCATACTCACTCCTCATTGGCTGGTGGGCGTGGCTTGAATGTAGCAGAGGGATGGTTAATTTGCATGTTTCTCTTTTATTATATAGGATATACACCAACATTTATCTATGAAATCTACTTTTTTACAATGACTCAGTATTATTAAGTTGATTGGATCACATCAGCTGTGGGGCAGAAAACCCACCTTCAGTGGTTCTAGGTGGAGTGTAGCCTTGTTGATTTGGCCCGGAGCCTGCTGTCACCTGGTTTGCCCTGGGAGGGTCCAGCAGGCCCTGAAGACCTCTGAGTCTCCCCATCCCATCTTACTCATTCTGCTCCCTCCCACCAGAGTTTTCCAACCTTAGAGTTTGTTAGGGCTGCTCCTTGTGCAGAGCAAGCCCACTGCCGAGCAGAGTTGTGGGTCACTGCAGCAAACATGCCTTAGTATAGAAACCAGAAACTCCCCTCTGAGAACCCTACCAGATGGGGGTCTCTGAGGCCCCATGGCCCTGGGTGTCTAATCCTATTTCATTATTCATTGCTCTTTTTATATCTGGAGTGAGGATCTGAGTAAGTGTTCTTTCCTGGTTCTTCCTCTTGTAGTTTCTTTGAGTTGAATCAGAGCCCAGAAATGTTGGAGACCTGAAAAAAAGGGGACCTCTGGACCCACACACTGACTGCCAGTGACCTGATCCCATCACAGCACCAGTGCCCAGCAGGCACAACCTGGCGAGCAGCCTGACCACCTGCATGCTAACATCACCTTTGGAAGACACACACACACACACACACACATGCACGCACGCATACACGCATACGTACACATGTGTGCACAGCCCCCAAACCTAAATTGCTGTTTTCTGAAATGCATAAATGCATCAAACATAAAGCTACAGGACTGGGCCCTTCCCCCCTACTTCTGCAAATCAAAACCATGGCTCATTCTCTTTTGTTTCATAGGATTAAAGGAAAAAACCCTACAGAGTTGTCACAAGCTGATTCACGTGCTGTAAAAAACCCCACTCATATAATATGCCATTCTTAACGGTCAAATTGGAGAAGAAAATGTGAAGTATGCAGCTGGTAATCTTTCCAGCTTCAGGCTTGAGTGGCTGATTCATCAAACCTCAACCTGACATGTCCACTTTATCCTCTCAACCATCCCCTTGACTCACGAGCATTATAACTTCCCACAGAGGAAGCCTGGCCGGCTGCTCAGTGGATGCATAGCTCATGCCTGCACCTCAGAGTGGAGAAAGCGGGGCTAAAAATAGCCAGCGCTTCAGCTGAGAGTCTCCCTTTGAAGTTCAAAAGATTTTCTGTTTAAGAAAACAAGACCTCCCAGGAAGAGGAGATTTTTAAACGCTGCATTTGATCCATAGACGGAAAGCTGTACATATGTTGCACCGCGTTTTGATTTCCTGCAAATGGGCACTTACTTTCCTCTGGTACCTGAGCACAGGGCGCAGGGGTAACAGAACAGGTGACACAGTGTTGTCAGAGGAAAAGTTGGGGATGACAAGTCAGAAGTCCACAGACAAAAAGGTCTGGTGACTAGAAGAAAGCTTCCATCTTCCACCCTCACAAATATCACTGAGTGCCCCCGCCAGTTTGACTCACTGGTTTGAGTGTTGGGTCTGTGGACCAAAGGGTCACAGGTTCAATTCCCAGTCAAGGGCACATACCTGGGTTGCAAGTTCCACCCCTGCACCGGGGCACATGCAGAAGGCAATCAACCTCTCTCTCTCTCTCTCTCTCTCTCTCTCTCTCTCTCTCTCTCTCTCTCTCCCATTTCCCCCCTCCCTTTCCCTCTCTCCCTCTCTTCCACTGTCTCTGGAAATCAATGGAAAAAATATCCCTCAGAGAGGGCTTAAAATATATATATATATATATATCAATCACTGAGTTACCTTGTGGTTCAAGGTTTTCTTGCTGAATTTTCATTGGAGACTTTTGTTAAGAATCCAAATCAATGAGTGCTGTGAACTTTCCAGAGCCTCTCTCCCCCTCCACGCTGAGTGTCTGTGAAGCACAGACTACATGCCAAGAGTTGTGCCAGGCACTGTGGGCACGTCATAGCAAGTGAATGCAGGCTTCTGCAGAAGCCTCCAGAAGGGGCACCTCACTCTCTCTGAGCATCAGGGAGGGCTTCTCAGGAGAAGTCACAGAGAAAGCAGAAGGACCAGTAGGTGGGCAGGGCTATGTTCAGAAATGACAGTGCGTTCAGCTAGCGTGGGGGTGGGGCGCGGAATGGTGAAGCCCCAGGGGTAGGCTGGGGCTGCCTCTTGAAAGCCACATGAAGAACTGGGCTTTATCCTCAGGATTCCTCTGGAGGGCACGGGAGGAGTCGGCAAAGGTGTAAAGTAACAGAGCAGCAACCTGACTTGTGTTGTGGGAAGAGCCCACTGGCTGCAGGAGGGATTGGGTCTGAGGGGAGGAAGGAGGCAGGCTGATCTCCCAGGTGACAGCACGAATGCAGACCAAGGACGGAGTGGAGAAGACTGGAGGATTCCAGAGATACTGAGGAGGCAGACGGGTCAAGATTTGAGGGAAAGGTAAGAAGCCATGCGACCTCCCAGGTTTCTGGCTTTGGCAACTGAGAGGTACTATTCAGGGGGACACAAATCCGTCAAAGGGCAATGGGTTTGGTGGGATGAGGGGGAGGAAGGAGTCACAGCTGAGACACTTGAGTATGAAGCCTCGGGGAGACTATCACATGCAGCTGTCCTGGACCCCAGTGGCCGGCCCACAGGAAGAGGAGCCCACAAGAAAATCCCAGCGGGAGTGGCCAGAAAGGTGAGGGTAGACAGGAGAGCGTGTGGTCCAGAGGGAGTGTAAGGGAGAGCTTGACCAGGAAGGGTCAGCCACACCACGTAGCAGAGGTCAGGAGGGAAAAAGAGACATTAGACGTGGCCACGGCAGTTGGGTCATTTATTCAACCTGACATATGGAGTGCGGCTACAAGGGGTAGGGAGGAATCCAGACTGGAGTGGAACCCAGAGTGAACGGAGCTTGAGGAGAAAGGAGAGGAGAGAGATGAAGGTGAGGGGCAGGATGGAGAGGTGCCTGCAGACACCAAAGGGTTTCTTCATGATGAGAAAGATGAAGGTTGTCAAGCAAAATTACTGTGCCCATTTAAAAGAATTTTTTTTTTTTTTGGTTAATCCTCGGCTGAGGATATTTTTCCATTGATATTTAGAGAGAGTGGAAGGGAGAAGGAGAGACAGAGAGAAACATCGACGTGAGAGAGACACATTGATTGGTTGCCTCTCGCACGTGCCTGACCAGGGCTGGGACTGAGCCTGCAACCAAGGTATGTGCCCTTGACCGGAATGGAACCTGGGACCCTTCAGCCCGAGGGCCGACGCTCTATCCACTGAGCCAAACTGGCTAGGGCTGTGCCCATTTTTATCCAGAGTTTATGATAAAATGATTTCTCAAGAAAGTGGATTCTGACTCTTTAAAAAAATCTCTTGGTAGCAACAAATGGACCTATATTTGCCGGGGTCCAACCCCAGCGGGTCCAGGGGTCCCCAAAGGTGTGGACGGAGTCGGCGAAGAAGGAATGACACGGAGACAGCGTTCAGTTGATCAGCAGCCTAGCCAGGATCTCCAGCCAAGTTCTGGTCTTGATCTCCAGAGAGGCTCTGCTTTGGATCTCCAGGGAAGTTCTGTAGCCATGTTCCCTCGATAGGTTCTCCAGCCAGGTTCTGTCCAGGTTCTCCAGTCAGGTTCAGTGTCCAGGTTCCAGTCAGGTTCTCCTGCCAATCTCTGTAGTCAGGTTCAGTCCAGGATCCCTTGCCATGTTATCCCGCTAGGCTCTGTCTCTAGGCTCTGAGGCCAGTCCTTCTCCAGGATCCTCCGGCATGCTCTCTCCAGCAAAGTTCTTCTGTCTCTAGGCTCCGTGTAGGTTCTGTCTTCTTGATTCTGTTCTAAGTTCTGAGTGTTTCTGTCTTGTTACAACTGTATTTATACCAGTTGATTCAATCCTATCAATCTCTATTACAAAGGTTAGGGCATTTCTTATCTCCATTCCAGGGAGAAAAGATTATGTAGTTTAAGCATGATTGTTCGTAGTTAAAGGGATTAATTACCCGCCTGGCACTTAGTTGAGGGGTTTTATTCCCTCCCTAACTTCAGGGGAAAATCCCTACCTGGGGATTCAACCTTTCTTGGAGAGGTGACTTTGGTTAAAACACAGCGCCAAGAAGGTGAGCAAACATATTAAGAACCGTATGCCATATATGCCAGGTCCCTTGAAACAGCAAGGATGGACTGGCTCCCGGCATATATTGATAGAAAAACAGGTCATCTGGGCTGCCTCCCCCTAAGTGAGGGGAAAAGCTATAAGGCTGAGCCAGAACCCTCCCAAATCTGCAGCCCAGAGGATGGATGACAGATGCCATCACTAGCGGCAATCCCAAATATTTACCCTTAACCCTAGAATAAAAGGAAATTTAACTTTGACAACTACAAAAAGACAAGTGTCATTTTTCAATTTCCCTATTTGACTTTCAAAGTGTCCCAGTTATGTCACTTCACTCAGTTTTATTCTAAAGACCAGAGGGTTCGACGGTGAGGAAGGAGATGGTGGGGCGGGGGCCTACCCTGGTGTCCATGGGAGACGTCTGCCAGGGGATGGATGATCTGAATCCACCACCAGCCCATCCAGACCCCTGGAGGACATCTCCAAAGGGAGGTGACCATGGAAGAGCACCAAGCCACATGAATTACACACAACTTAAGTAGCAAAAGAAGTGTGGGGTAAGGGGAGGAATAACCTCTTTCTCAAGCCCTTTACCCCAGAGCCTTCAAATACCAACATGGGACTGGAGGGTTATTATTGTTCCTAATCCTCACCCAAGGTATGTTTTTATTGATAATATATAGAGAGAAACATCGATATGAGAAACATTGATTGGTTGTAGGTGCCCCACCTGGGGATGGAACCCGAAACCTAGATATGTGCCCTGACTGGGAACTGAACCTGCAATGTTTTGGTGTATGGGACGATGCTCCAACCAACTTAGCTACCCAGCCAGGGTAGGACTGAAGGATTCTTAAGTCATCAAATCTAAGATCCCCTCTCATTTACTTTGTATCTTTTGTTTTAGAATTTGCCCAAAGTGAAAATTCTATTCTACCTCAAGAGTATTTTTGAATTTCATAGGCTCCATCATAATAGCAGCTGACCCCTCTGCTGTAATAAAACTGGAATTTTAAAAAAAATCTACATGCTTTCTAGAGCTTGGTTAGAAGCTTTGCTCTGCCTCCCAAGATCAACTGACTTGCTTCTTTATCATCTCAGTAAGGTCTAAACAATGTTATTTCTGTGAAAATTTATATTAGAGCTTTTCAAATCCTTGACACACATTCTCCCTTTAAAAAGAACTATGGGACCAAAGCCTGTTATATAAGCACCCAGGGCTACAGCCATGGGCCATATTTCCTAAGCTGCCAGATCACAGACCGATAACAAGGCAATAATTTTAAAACTTTTTTTTTTTCCCAGAAGAAAAAGGCCCAGGTATTTGAAAAAATAAAAATGGAAATAATTAGAACTGTTCCTATCAGAACCCATTAAAAGTAGTTATTACTGTGGATGGAAAAAGGGGTTCTTTGAAAAGTAGCCTCACAGGATAATCTGATCATAAATTCTTAACTTGGCAGGTTATGGTGGGTTTTCATACCCCAGGCACAGAGCTTTTTTTTTTTAATAACTATTTTTATTTTTACTTTAGCAATAGATACTAATATAAGGAAAATGATAAAATATTATCCCTTTATTTGATTTGGGTTTAATTCAAAACTGCTTGATCTTTATGAATTAGTATATGGAGCTTGAAAAAAAGTAAGATTCTGGTCTTCAATACAAAATTGAATCAAAATTACTATACAATGTCCAAATTACTTACATCCTTCAGTAATAAACTACCTTATGTGTGGAAATAATGGTAAAGCATTTCAGCATATAGTTGCAGATAAAGCTCTAGTTGACAAAGGCTTAAAGAAAATATAACACTTTTTTGTAATATGCTTTTATGGAATTTCTTATAGTGCTTTATCTAATCCATCTGTTTTAAAATGCAAAAAGTGTCATTAAATGGATAACCTGATAAAGGTCTATAGTATTTATGGGCCATTTTCAATGACTGCAGGCACATAACTTTTTAGTAAAAGGTTTACCTTTGCCTTAAGCAGCGGTTCTCAACCTGTGGGTCGTGACCCCTTTGGGGGTCGAACGACCCTTTCACAGGGGTCGCCTAAGACCATCGGAAAACACATATATAATTACATATTGTTTTTGTGATTAATCACTATGCTTTAATGATGTTCAATTTGTAACAATGAAATTGGGGGTCACCACAACATGAGGAACTGTATTAAAGGGTCGCGGCATTAGGAAGGTTGAGAACCACTGGCCTTAAGCAAGCCCTGTCATTGTTTCTGTGCATCTAGGTTAACACACCTTTGAAATAAACACAACCACCCTCAAGAGAGCACATAAACTTTTTATTTTTATTTTTTTTATTTTAAAATTGATTTCAGAGAGAGGAAGAGAGAGGGAGATAGAAACAGCAATGATGAGAAAGAATCATTGATTGGAGAGCACATAATCTTAACTACCTGTAATCCAATCTCCATGTGGCCACCCCAAATCATTTTTTAAAAATATGTTTTTATTGATTTCAAAGACAGCAAGGAAGGGAGAGGAAGAGAAAGATAGAAACATCAATTGTGAGAGAGAATCTTCAATAGGCTGACTCCTGTAAACCCCCTACTGGGGGGACTGAGCCCACAACCCGGGCATGTGCCCTGACCAGGAATCAAACCGTGACCTCCTGGTTCATGGGTTGATGCTCAATCACTGAGCCACACCAGCGGGGCCATCCCCAATCTTAACTATCCTATAATGCCATCCCTGAGTTGCTCCCTCCTACCTTCATGCAATCTTCCTTTCATTCCCTCCTTAATCTCAAATGCATGAAAGAAACTGCAAAACTTATTCTCCAGGGCATTTGAGATCTTTCTTCCTGGCACATGTCATCAATTTGGCTCAAACAAACTCTTAAACATTCTCTATAGGTTTGGATGTTTCTTTCACCATTGACTTGGCGTACTCAGCAGGATTCTGAAGAAGCCCAGTCAGAACCACCCTGCGAACCAGGACCTGGTGCTAGGTACAAGGAAGGGCCATTGTGCCCACAAGCTCCCCGCTTTGCACCTGGTGAACTGGGGTGACGTTCTCTCAGAACCCCGGGCCTCCTTGTTTCAAGTAGCAGGCCATGACTTTATTGGAGCTGTTCTTAAAAAATCCTTGAGGTGAATAAGGATTGAGACAATCCAGAAAAGGGGAAAAGAAAAAAAAGTTGCTGCTTTTAATTTTGGCTTTTTAATTGCATTGCATACAAAACCTTTGTTGGTTAAATGGGTCCTTTAATACTTCTAAATTAAATTTTGCATGCACTATTAGAAAAAGCCGACTATAAAATTAGGTAGAATGAATGGAAAACATTTAATTGGTCTCGAAAAGAGGATTTTGATAAATAGATCAACCTGTGACGTCCTTAGGTGTCAACCCATAGGACAGTGAGAGAGTGCACTAAAAATGTGGGGTTTCCTCTGGCCAGTCTGATACAAAGTCAAAATCACAGGTTGTCACCCAGAGCTTGAAATGGGGCTTAAGTGTAAGTCCCTGAACTCCTCGCCATTTGGAATCTACAAGGAATAGCACCGAGGCAAAGGCATGGCGAGTGGTCTGGGAGCGGGAGCAGTTTGTCTGTCTTTAAGTGTGAGAGCCCCTCATATGACCTGAGAGCCGCCCCCCGCCAAGAACCTCTCTACACCACAATCCCCCCACCCCCATGCCCACTTTGAATCCAGATCTGCTGAACAGCTATTGCTGAGCCAACATCAAACCACTTTTGAAGAGGGTGGGGAAACACTCCTTCCCTAAATCCCTGCTCTTGTTCCAAGGGCTAAACAAAAAGCTTTTATCAGGATTATTTCGCTGGGCGACACGTCACAAAGAAAGCAGTTCGCTTGTAGTCTGAAGGCCAACAGAGCTGCTCTTGTTTGAATTTGCAGCTCCGCTATGAGGCCAAGGCTAAATCGTGCCGCCCCGGGGGGATCTCCGTGGCGATGTACGTTCATTTAAAGACTCACACAGGACCAGGCTGCTGTGGGCAGCTGACCAAGGCTGACCAGCAAATTATACCTCCTGCCTTTCCTGTGGCCCTGTCATTAGATTTTTTTTTTTAGGTCAATGAAACGTTATCAACACTCCTCCACTGGAAAATGTTTGTGGTGGCAGCTAAGCATGCCGGTTACAACTGCTGACAAAGGACTCCAAAGTCGAAGCACAGAAGAGGCAGATGAAGCCCCTTAGCAAACACTCCTCTAGCTTTTCCCACTTCATTTCGGCTGTGCACCCTGGGCAGCTTCATTAGAATCTCTGCTTCCACCCCTCCTCATCCAAAGGGCTTTGTTTTTCTAACGAATCACACATCTGGTGTGTTTTAAAAAGGCATCTGTTCTGAGCTGCATGTTTATGTCCCTCCCAGATTCATATGTTGAAGCCCTACCCCTTGGTGTGATGGTTAATTGGGGGCGTTTGGGAAGTAATTAGGCTTAGCTGAGGTCATGAGGGGAAGGGGGCAGGCACGATGAGCTTAGTGTCCACTTAAGGAGAGCAAGTGAGTTCGCAGCTCTCTTTCCACCAGGTGAGGGCAGTGAGAAGGTTAGAAGGTGGTTGTCTATAAGCCAGGAAGAGAGGTCTCACCAGGGACCGAATCTGTTGCCACCTGATCTTGGATTTCCCAGCCTCCAGACTCTAAGAAATAATTATTTGTTCTTTAAGCCACCCAGACCACGGTATTTTGTTACAGCGGCCTACAGTGACAGCATCCTGACTAAAGATGTGTTTGCTATAATAAGAAATGGAAAAGCACACATTAGTGGCCCCTAACTGCTTATGTCTTCTTCCACCATCCCAAGGAGATGGAGAGAAGGACTTGAAGCAAGGTGGTTACATGAGCAAACTTACATATTGGTTTCCCATTATTTTTATTTATTTATTTATTTTTTTTTCAGGAAGAAACAATTTATTTTCAGATGTTGTGCATGTACTAGTACAATGACTCAGGGGAGACTATTTCTCTCCAAATCCTGAGCAAACCAATATGGAGGAAGCTTTCCCTTTATAACCTTTTGGTTTCTTTGTCCCCCAGATATGGATTGCACTTCCAGACCTTTCATGGGCTTTGCAAAAGGCCCCGTGTGTTGTGATGGGGGCCATGAGACCACACCTAAAGACCTGGCCTGGCACCATGGTTTCCCATTATTAACTAGCATCTAATTGTATTTACCTTTTAGTCATCTTCCTGAAAAACCCCTGGTACCCAAAACGTCATGGACACAGGGAATTTGGGCACTGGAAAGGATGTAATCTGACTAGATTACTTTATAGATGTGGAAACTGAAGTTCAAAATCATTTGGTCTGACCCTGCCAAGGCATTAGGGGTGAGTTAATTAAATGTTTGACCAAATATAGCAGGCTAATTTTTAAGTTGATAATTTGGTATGGCCCTCAAATTATGTTATAAATATCCAAATGGCCCTCAGCAGAGAAAGGGTTCTCTACCCCTGCTCTAAACACAGCCACTCCAGCCAGGACTTGTTCACCATTTTATCCACTCACCATCAACACAGTGCAAGTATAGAAGATGCTCAATCAACATGAATATGAATGAAAAAATAAATGAGAAAAGGAATTTAAACATACATGTAAGGCCCTTTATTGAGGACCTAGACATGTCTTCCTAATCACCTGTACTGTGGGAAGCTAATCAATGATCAATGCCACTTAACAGAGACCTTTCTAGGAAGAGGGAAATTACTGACACCCTTCTCAGAAGCATGCTCGCATCTTTAAGACCACATCACATCTATGATAATAAAAGCATAATATGCTAATTAGGCCGATAGCCGAACGACCTTCTAGACCAGGGGTGGGCAAACTTTTTGACTCGAGGGCCACAATGGGTTCTTAAACTGGACCGGAGGGCCGGAACAAAAGCATGGATGGAGTGTTTGTGTGAACTAATATAAATTCAAAGTAAAACATCATTACATAAAAGGGTACGGTCTTTTTTTTTTTAGTTTTAGTTTTATTCATTTCAAACGGGCCGGATCCGGCCCGTGGGCCGTAGTTTGCCCACGGCTGTTCTAGACGAAGCCAGGGCTATGAGGGCCGAGTCCCTTGCACAAAGTTCGTACATCGGGCTTCTAGGAAGATATAATAACATTTCAAAGTGTACTCAGTAAAATATCACTGCTCCACCAACAACGTGAGACCCTCAGTCAAACATAAGCTCCCAAACTAAACAAAACCTCCAGGTGCCAAAGGCAATTTTGCTTCTTACCGTGGTTTCCCGGGAGCCCATAAATCACCACCTTCATTATAGAACACACAGAGATAACCTCCCTCATGCCATGCCTATTTGCAGACACATTCTTCATGACTGTCTCCAGCAGCCAGCTCATTTCTCATCTCAGACACTCCTCCACATCCCCATGGGGACGGCATGCACATGGCAGGCCTACTTCCGCAATATGACAATAATGTAAATTAAATTTCAGCCTCAATTGCTGGTTGTATTAGGGAGAGAGACCATCATGGAGAAACCTAGCAAAACTTAAAGCAGCAATGTGGCAGAGACATGATGCGACGGAGCATGGATTAACCTGAAAGAAGAATGATCCCGCCATGGCAAAGAGCAGGGCAGAGTTGTCAGCAGCCGTGCAAAAGGCTCTTCAGAAACATAATCACAAGCAAACTCCCTGTTCCATGTGAAGGTAACACAAGGTGAAATACTGACTATAAGAAGATAATTTACAATTTTTTAAAGCCAAAGTTTTTTCAGCTAAGCATAACATTCACATTTGTGAAAACCAAACCACGTTAAGATGTTGTCTCTCTTCTGCCTCCTCGATGGAATTTAGTGGCTTTGATGCCATTTAGACAGGTGGCTGGTGAGGTGCCATCTGTGAGCAGTGGCCTCTGTTAGCGATAGCGGAACCATCTGCCTTTTGGGTTATTAGCAAACTTTTAAAAGTCCTTCTTTCTTTTAAGCTATAAGCATAATGTAGCGGAGGAGACCATCAGGTCCATTTGGGGGTCCATTCAGCTCCTCTTCTGTAGTTTCCCACTGTCTTTGAAGTTTATAGTCAATGAAAGGCATTTAAACCACAGTCTTATTCACCTTCTCCAGGTAGGAGGATCTAAACACACAAGGTAAAGGGGAGGCTCCTCCACTAAGCCCGGGGGCGTGGGGGGGAGCGGGGAAGAATTCCACCCAGGTCCAGCTGGGAGAACTAGAACATTCTAGTCCCTACAAAGCTGGGTCTCTCCAAAGCAGCTTTCTTATTTTCTTGAAAATGCTCAAGAATTCAAGGCATGCTCACATTTCAATGTAATCACCAGAACGCATTCCAGGGTGAGATACGGATGATGTACATCCTGGTAGTCCAACGCTTTAAACGGCCTGGCGTACACTCCTTCCCATTAAACGGATCACCCGGAGATGAGTGTGACTGACAGCTCCTTACATACTCCTCTCCTTCTCTCTCCACATGGAGGGCACCCGGAGCGGTGCTTTGCACTCAATAAATGCCAGTTAAATGCAAAGAAACGGAGACTTCAAAGGGGGGGGGGTGGTTTTCATTTTTACAGGAAGTTTCCGTTCCTACTATTCCCCCGAGATTCCTGCAGCACCAGCTGGGCTAGATGTGGAAGCATTGGCATTAGCGACTCCACTTCTTCAGGAATCCCGGGTGCATTCCACACTGCTTATATCTTCTTATGTCCGGGCTGATTTATTTTATGAGCTCGGAAAAGCCTGGCAGCAAGCTCACTTATCTTGCGTTGTATACCACAAGGTCTCTTCAGGTAGGCTTTGGCTTTGCCTCTTGTTTTATGGCCTTTCTTAAAAACTGAGGAAATGCACATACATACATAGAGGAAGACAGACATCCTTAAAGTGTTGCCAAGATAAAGCCAGCTCATGGTTACAGTAACCTTCTAAAGACAGCATGAAACATATGAACATTAAAGTGGCCACTCATTTATCCGACAAATGTGAAGTGGACACACTCCGTGCCAGACGCCATCCCAGATATTAGGAATATGGCAGAAAAACAAAATAAAAGTTATATTCTAGTGTGGACAGACACTAATAAGTAGAAAATACATCGTGTGGCAGGTGATGATAAATACTATGAAGAAAAAAATAAAGTCGGGTAAGAGGAGTAGGGAATGCAGGGATGGAGTGGGTTCTGGGAATGGAGATGATTTTCAACATAGGGAGACAGAAAAAGCCCCTCTAAGCACATCTGTGGAAATACCAGAAAGAAAAGGGGGAAGTCAGTCACACGGGTATGTAAATGGGCTCTCCACTTAAAGCAGCGGTTCTCAACCTTTGGGTCGCGACCCCTTTGGGGTCAAATGACCCTTTCACAGGGGTTGCCTAAGACCATTGGAAAACACATACATAATTACATATTGTTTTTGTGATTAATCGCCATGCTTTAATATGTTCAATTTGTAACAATGAAAATACATCCTGCATATCAGATATTTACATTACAATTCATAACAGTAGCAAAATTACAGTTATGAAATAGCAACGAAAATAATTTTATGGTTGGGGGTCAGCATAACATGAGGAACCGTATTAAAGGGTCGCGGCATTAGGAAGGTTGAGAACCACTGACTTAGAGAGACCCAGCAATTGCTAAGTCCCCGGGTTTGAGCGCAGGAAAATAAGAGGTGGGCAGTGTGGTGAGAGCCCAGGGAAAGGGGAGGGAGTAGGTGACGAGGTCTAGAACCTCAAGGGCCACTAGGAGGATGTGGCAATACAACTGAGTGAGGAGGGAGACACAAGAGAGACAGCGTGTGATTTAGGCTTAAAAGAAACCTTCTAGCTGCTGTGTTGACAGTGGACAGCAAAGGGTCAAAGGCAGATGCAGGGCGACCAGGTGGGGGGCCCCTGGAATCATCCAGCCACTGTGATGACTGAGGCCTGAGACAGGTGGTCCTGCTGGAGGTGGTCATGATGTGATTGTGGCTCTATTGAAAGGCAGAGCTGAGCTGACAGTGCTGTTATCAGTCAGTCACCTGTTGATTGAGACTGCTTGGATCTGAATCAAGCTTTGCAGGATGAAATCAACAGCTTTGTCAAATACCTCTATTAATTATTATAGAAGTGGCCTGTTTAAAAACAAACTCGTTCCACCTAAAAAGGCACAGAACTCCACAACCCTCTTGTTTTAAGCAACACATGAACATCTTTATTTTCTCTTCCCTGGTATCACGTATTTATGAGAGTTACCAAATTTACATTAGAAAAAAACCTATTCAAAAACCTAATCTTTAACTAATGGTTGGATATACTAGGCACTTTCTTGGGCAGCAGGGAGACACTATTGCCTAAAATAGACAATATCCCTGGTCTACGGTCCTGGATTATTTTGCAATATCAATAGTAAGTGTGCTTACCTGTTGCCACCTTGTGCCACAGCCCTACTTGTATCATCGTACTGAGCCCGTACAGCAACCTTATTATCATCTGTATTTTTCCAGCCAAGAAAACCATAACACAGAGAGTTTGAATATGTTGTCCAAGGTCACACAGGCAGGAAGTGGTGAGGCCAGTATTCAAAACGCCAAAACCAGAACTGTTAGCTTCTACCTTCTCTGGGATTTAAGGTCCGATCCGGAACATGAGGCCCAAGACTTGTATTCTCACTCGTCATCAGTCACTTTGGGCAGGACACTTGACTTATCCAAGCGTCAATTGCCACATCTACACTATGAAATGCATTCAACAAGACAATCTCTTCTAGGTCCCTTTCAGGTCTAAAAGTTTGAGAGATCTTGCTCTGAAATCCAGTGCTCCCAATCCCTATCAGCTCACAGTAAGGAGAGCACAGGTGTAAAGCTCACCTGCCAGACAGTACAATTTCTCAAGGTCAGCTTTTCCATAAAGCACATCCCCAGTCGAACCTTTGGGTTGACCAGCAGGAAGAAAAGAAATCAATTTCAAGATACTCTAAGGTAGAAAAATGTTACCAGAAGAATATACAGCAAAATTTATTTATTTCAAAACCAACCAACCAACCATGTGGGATTATTCCCTTACAGAAAGCAGGAAACCAGTCCTGGGTGCAGTAAGATGTGCCTTCTCCGTGCCTGGTTAACTTGTGACAAAATCAAGAGCAATTTCCACTCTTTTGCAGATGAATGAATCCTAAGTTTCACTTCCTTCAGTGTCCTTGCGCCTGACCCAGGGTAGAGCTCAATAAATACCGCTTGATTGAATTAGTAATGCAATGAATGAACATGAGTTCATTAATTCTATAGTAATAAATATAACCCTTGGATGGGATTTATATGGACCTCGCCGGCAAAACATCACTTTGCCCTGCCAAGGAAAGGCAAAGAAAACACTTTAAATGTATTGATTTTAGTGTTCCTAGAAGATTCCAATTTTAGGAAGTGATATTTTGAGGTGTGAGGGGAGTAAAAGAAATCTCATTTATAGAACCATCAGAGGAAGAGGTCTATCTGCTCATGAAAGCACCACAATAAACACCTTTACGCAGTTCCCTGCAGGACTTCTAAGGAGTTAACCCGCACTGGCATTTTGACCACTGAGGATAAGCAGATGATTCAGTTTCAAATGCTTCACCATCAGTACTGGCCATGAAGTGATGCTTATAGAGAAACCACCTGCTTATTCTGGGTCGACTTTCTCCATAACATGATCCGAACACAGCAGTGTCAGTTAGACAGCAGGTGCAGGAAGACACACAAACCATGAGAATTCACCTGGGTCCTTCATTATTTTTACCTTTTTCCAAAGTTACCCAAGAATTTAAATGCCAAGGGAAAAAGGAAAGGAAAAAAAAAACAAAAACTTCTGCTATTGAAACCAGGAATATATAACCAGATCAAAGATGAGGCCTGATGCAATTATATAAGTCATTTGGGGAAAAACTCAATTATCTGGCAGTGGAAGCCTGGATGGAACTTCCTAACCAAGATTATTTACGTAATTTTCAGGGGGACAGACCCATGCTACCTTTTAGAGAAAGAAATCATAAGAAAAAGCATTTGTGGACAATTATTTTCTAGTGACTGTTTTTACAGCAAATAATCTCAAAGTAGAGTTAATGATAAACAACAAGATGTTAAAGGCAGTTGAGATGTAAACTTTGTCAACATAACAAACTTATTCTTTGAATTCACTATGACAGTCTCTTGTTTCTTTCTTTTTGAACCACAGGTGCTATTTCTGGATATCTAAGTTTAAAAGCTGCACATACCATTATTTAAGTGAAACATACATGATGGAGATAAAACTTTCCTTCTCCATCAATTTTAACAGCCTGCTCAGATCTGCATTTGGCAACAGTTTGCTTTCTGTTTACTTTACATTGGTCTCTATGAATGGAACAAAACAGCACATGCATCTGAACTATAACAATGGCAACTTACTACTATTCACACTAATGTTAAAGAGCAAGTGTCCACAGGCATTTTTTTGCATCGACCTTACTACTGGTTCTGGGGTATGGGATGGTCATTGTTGGAACTGGGAAATACTGGAAACGACAAAAGTGCCTCTCCATGGAGAATCGGGTTAAAACAAACCATGACTCATTTGTTTTGTGCATGAACAGGCAGCCATGCAATGAACCATATCCTTCATGAGGTGAATGGACAAGTAAATTGTGCTATGTGCATACAATGGAATATTACTTCAGTGATTAAAAAAAAAAAAAAAAGAGTTCTCAAGCCACATGAAGACATGGAAAACTTCAATGCATACAATTAAGTGAAAGAAGCCCGTGTGAAAAGGCTACCTACTGTATGACAGACTGGAAAAGGCAAAACTCTGCAAACAATAGAACTATCCGTGTTGCCAGTGGTGAGAGGGTAGAGGAACGAACAGGTGGGGCACAGAGAATTTTTAGGGCCGTGAAACTAGTTTGTAAGACACTATCATGGTGGGTATGTGTCATCACACATTTGTCAAAACTCACAGAAGGTACACCACCAAGTGAACACTAATATAAAGGATGGACTCTGGGTGGTTATGATGAGTGTGCTCACCAGGTGTCACAAACATCCCGCTCTCTTGGAGAGGTGGATAGCAGGGGGAGGCTGCGTGCGCGTGAGGGCAGAGGGCAGATGGAAACTCTGTAATTTCTGCCTAATTTTGCTGTGACCAGGGCAAGACTACTCTGTCCAGTTAGCAAGTTTCAGACAGACCGAGAGAAACAAAACCACAGAAACGGGATCTTTTTAACGTACCTGGACTCTGCTGAGCAGAGATCAAACACGCCTGCTGCTCCTCGGTGTCTGGTTTAACATACCCTAGCAGGGAAACATTATTTGGCTTAATCCAGACAGGAAGCTTTTCCCCTTGAAAGCAACACTTGTGATTTGAGCATCCACGCAACAGGGGAAGTAACTGGAAAGCACAGTATGGCAATTGGGGATGTTTGTCATAAACCTTGAAGCTGGTTTGCCAACAAGACCCGTCACCCACCACCAGCAGCCATGGAGCCGAACACTTTCTTTTCCTGCCTGTCCTGGAGGCAGCGTGGGGAAGCAGTGAAACCCAGACATCCTGGGTTTAAATCTACAATAAGCTGGGACTTGAAGCCAATTGCTTCTCTCTCTGAGCCTCAGTTGGGTGTGATAACACCTACGGTCAGAGGACAGTTGTGAGATTAAATAGATCTCACCTCACCCACAATCATGGTTCCACGTGCTACCCTGGAAAAGCCCCAGGCCCCCCAGCGCAGCAGGAAGGGTTCCTCCTAAAGAGGGGGTGTAAGCAAATGTCCCATGTGAAAGTATCTGATTAACAAGGGACCAGAGAGATAGCTCAGAGAGAGAGACGGGCAAGAGACACCTGAAAACAACCCCCACTCTGAGTCTCCGTACAAGATACTCAACTGCTCTGAACGGCGTTTCCACCTCTCACTGCCAGGAGGGGTACAAACCTGTTCACGGGTTTAAAAAATATCCACACTCTTTTAGCCAGGTCCATATTGTATCCTACTAATAAGAGATTACACAATGGTACTCTAGAATGCCCACTGGTGTTATTTACAATAGAGAAAAAAGTTGTAACGTATCTAAATAGCCAATGAAGGATTGGTTAAGTAAATCTGGTGCCCCCATGTGACAATGTACTTTACAGTTACTAGAAATAATGCCCTCGAAGACTATTTCAAGATGTGGTAACATGATCTCAATAAGTAAAGTAAATGAAAAATACAGGAATAAATTAATAAGTGGTTTTGCTGTTAAGGTCATATTTCTTCAGTTGCATTGATAGCTACATGGAATCTTATATTATCCTTTACACCATTTTATATGTCTGCACTATTTCCTAATGAAAAATATTTAAAGTGAGTGTGTGTATAATGCCAGGAAGGCAATACATCAAAATGTGGCTACTGCTTCATGATGGGTTTATTGAATTCTATTGTTCAAAGTTTCCAAATCTTCTGCAAAGAACATATATTCCGTTTTGTCTTTTACATTATTTTTATCATCGGAAACTATTTTTATTCTATCCACCCCCCCAGAACTCATTTGTTTTTTCAGAAAGGATGCTTGGTGCTAGGCAGTGCCCTCCACTGTGACACACCCGGCTCTTCCACCCGGGCCTTTCCTGGGGCGCCATGAACCCCGCTCTTCACTCAGGTGTCTCTCATCCATTAGAACTTAAACTAGAAAAGTGCTGTGGGGGAAGAAATGTCCCTGAAATCATCCCACTCATTTCCTCTGACGTGAGGGAGATTTGTAGGCGGCTGCTGGGAGCATTCTGTATTCTGCAAATTGTTCTCAAAAGTATAGGTTGGTCTTTTTTTTATTTTTCTGGAACAGTTTCTATTCTATCCTGCCAGGAAGCTGGGGGCTCAGCCAGTGGATTGGGTAAAGTGATGGGAAAAAATAGAGACCAATTATATCATCACACAATTCATTTTTCACCAAGGGCTGGGGGTGAAGGGTGGGAGGGTAGTTCTTTGGAGATACGTCACTGTGCCTTTAGACCAGTGCTTCTCAACCTTGGCTGCACATTAGAATCACCCAGGAATCTTTTTAAAATCCTGATTTCTGGGCCTCATCCTCCAGAAATTCTGTTTCTTTGTGATGGGGTGGGGCCACAACATTAGTAACAAAAAACAGAATTTCCGGAGGATGAGGCCCAGAAATCAGGATTTTAAAAAGATTCCCGGGTGATTCTAATGTGCAGCCAAGGTTGAGAACCACTGCTTTAGACCCTTCCAACCCCTTTTTAACATGGGGTCTTGGCTGGGCTCCAGGAGGCCCATGAAATCACATGTCAATCTTGTAAAACTTTCTGGAGCCCAAGTGCTATTACCAGATTCCCAAAGGAGTCTGTGATCCCCCAACCAATGGAGGACCCTGCTCTATAAGAATAAACTCTTAGGTTATCCACTCCTATTTGGTCTCTAAGCCCAAGTTCTATAAGAGGTTGGAGAGAAGTGTAGAAAACTCTCAGGCAGCTATCAGAATCGTCATCTGAGGCGTTAAAAGAAAGAAAGATGCCAGTGGGAATGTCACTCCAACACCCTGAGGGGCTCTATGCATACCTTTGATATCTGTCCATTGATTTTCAGAGAGAGGGGAAGGGAGAAGGAAAGACAGAGAGAAATACTGATGTGAGAGAAACATATTGATTGGTTGCCTCCTGCACGAGCCCTGACCAGGGCCCGGGCTGGGGAGGAGCCTGCAACCAAGGTGTATGCCCTTGACCGGAATCGAACCCGGACCCGTCTGTCTGCAGGCCGATGCTCTATCCACTAAGCCAAACCACCTAGGGCTCTATGCATGCTTTTTAATCCAAGGGAGAAGATTTCATCTGTGTGAACATTTCCCAGTTTTATGTCAATGGTACATTTCTTTAAAAGGGTGAATTCCACATAAACTGGGGGGGCTCACCATTTTTAATTTTTAAGATTCATCAGCAAATAACTATTTACCAAGAGCTCACCGTGTATACAGCATTCAGCTGGGACTCAACAGAAACCTGAGCATGGTCCCCAAAAGACTCCTTCCCCTCATCTAACAGCTTCTTGTTCCAAGCTATCTGGTGAATGTCTTTCCACTTATTAGTGGAATGAAAATCGAGAGTTACTAATATTACTTTCCCAAACCCTCGCATCCTCCAGTATGAGTCACCCATCGGAACCCACATCTTTCTTATATGCTACTTTCCACGACACATAGAAACAGGCTCAAAACAACCCTGTAGTCATGCTGTTAGTTAAGGGACTGTCACTCGACTGCGTATCCCCACTTAAAAGCCCCTTCACTCCATCATGGCTGTTTGCACCACAGAAAACTCTGTAAGAACTAAAAATAACTAAGAGAGCATTGCTCACACTGGCAAATAAATGTTGTCAGATCAGAACCCAATAATCCACGATCTATGAAGATTCAAAAAGAAAGCTCTTTACTTGCACAGAGCCTTCAAAGGCCATTTATTTATCAGAAGGTTAATTTATTGGACTCAGATATTTATTTAGACATTGTTGCCTTTATGGCAAAACATTTTCTCAAAGGTGACCTCACCCCCCACTTCATTCAATTTCAACTCCTCTCTCCCGAGTGCCTGCGAGGTGCAAGGCACTGACAATCAGGACCACTTCCTCAACCTGTCACACATCCTGTCACCTCCGTGTGACAAGAACTGTCAGTAAACCTGCAAAACATCGGTTTTCATGTCCTCCAACGGCTTCTGGGATTCTTCCAACTTTTACAATTTTTATAATAATGTGACACTGTCTGGAGGGAACTCCGCCCAGGCTCTAGAATCTGTAAGATCCAGGAAAAATGCCAGGCAAATCAGAAAGGAGTGTGGCCATAGTTGAATCCCAAAGTATCAAAAAAAGTCTCTTTACTGTGACAAAACATGGTATGATATGCTTAAAAGGAGAGAAAGAGGAAAAAAAAAAATCACAATCTATAATTGAAAATACTAATCTTTTCACACAAAAGAGATTAGAGGTTCTTTGCTAAAAAGCTACTAGAGACATGTTTTCCTAAAAAGTAAATACAGTCGAGGAAAAATGAATGATGAGGCACGATCTTAGGAATGACCTAGATTAAAGTCTTGCCTAAATGACCACACCTCCCTGGGCGTCTATTTCTTCATTGGCAAAGTGAGGGAACAGGCTAAGGGTGTCTTAAATTCTGAAAGCCAATGAGTCTACTAATCTCCACAAAACTTAAAGCATTCAAACATAAAAAAGTTGCTGCTGATAGTAGAGGTTCCATAGACTTCACCTGTCAATAATAAAATAAGTAAAACCCAGAAGCACATCAGCTTTTTGTTTTGTTACCATGGCAACCTAGTAAACGGGTCCAGCTTCTTTAATAATAGCCTAAAGACAGAAACAAACCCCATACAGTGAAATAAACATGTGCAAATACATTAATTAGACGACAGCTCAGGTTCACTCCATCATGGCTGTTTACGTCACAGAAAACTCTGTAAGAACTAAAAATAACTAAGAGAGCATTACTCACACCAGCAAGTAAATGTTTTCAGATGAGAACCCAATAATCCACGTTCTATGAAGATTCAAAAAGAAAGCTTTTTTTCCTCTATCATCACCAGCACTCAACTACCATGTCACTGAAATAGCTTTTGCAAACTTCTTTTAAAGAAAACGCAGTCAGGCTAATTAGTATTAATATTTGGTGGGTGCCTAGTACATGCTAGGTAATGTGCATCATATTCTCACTTTTGTTTTATTTGATCCTCATAAAAATTCACCCCTGTTTTCCAGATGAGGACTCAGAGGCGAGGAAAGGTGTCACAAAGATAGTAAGAATCTTCATTGAAACCACCATCTGTTGAATCCAAAGCCCCTCACTCCGACAGCTGCTGGAGACTTCCGGCCTTTGGGCCGCCAGCTGCCTGGGTTGGGTCAACTCGCTAACTTCTCCAAAGGGGGACAAACATCTAGTCCATCTTCTCGAACCAGCTTCTAAAATAGCACGGTGGCCTTTTCCTAGATTCTACCCAGATGCACTGAGTTCATAACCCATGTTATGAGAGGAAAGATGAGTGGTGTAGAAGTTGGCTTGCAAGTTTAAGTTGGCCACACAGCTTTCTCCAGTAAAATAAAACATTTTGTTTAAAAAGAATTTTCTCCCAGGTCACGACTTCCATAGTCAGATCCTAGAAGCCACGTAACGTGCACAGCATGTTAACAAATAGACTGAGAATGAAAGGTGTTCGCAGTGGGAAGTGCTGTACTTACACCAATGTCCAGACTACACAGGCTAACAGCATCTTCATCTTGGGCGCTCTGCTTCCGTTTTCGCTGCAAAACAAACAGTAAAACAACGTTCAGATGTAAACAGGGATTATGGCTTTGATTAAGGAAAGGAAATATTCAATCAAGCAGCACACGCAACCCTTGTCATTTCTACCCTGCTCCCCAAAACCTTTAACGTAAACGAATAGTTCTAAGAAAGTACGGGAAACTATTACGCTCTAACAGTGATGGCGAACCTTTTGAGCTCGGCGTGTCAGCATTTTGAAAAACCCTAACTTAACTCTGGTGCCGTGTCACATTTAGAAATTTTTTGATATTTGCAACCATAGTAAAACAAAGACTTATATTTTTTATATTTATTTTATATATTTAAATGCCATTTAACTGCCGAAACCGGTTTGGCTCAGTGGATAGAGCGTCGGCTTGCGGACTGAAAGGTCCCAGGTTCGATTCCGGTCAAGGGCATGTACCTGGGTTGCGGGCACATCCCCAGTAGGAGATGTGCAGGAGGCAGCTGATCGATGTTTCTTTCTCATCGATGTTTCTAACTCTCTATCTCTCTCCCTTCCTCTATGTAAAATATCAATAAAATATATAAAAAAATAAAAATAAAATAAATGCCATTTAATAAAGAAAAATCAACCAAAAAAATGAGTTTACATGTCACCTCTGACACGCGTGTCATAGGTTCGCCATCACTGCTAGAATAACTGCTTTATGTTATTATTTGTATTCATGCTGCTAAAATTTGTTTCTCTGTATTTTTCCCTCTAAATTTCTTCATATATCAAGGTTTAGAAATTTAGACACAAAGTTCATATTCTGACTAACACGAAAGAAAAAACTGGAGAGAAAATCTAATTCACTTAAAGACATTCCATTTTTAGAACTGCTTTGTACTAGGGTAATTTAAATTTGTTCTAAACCTCATCCAGGGTCCTGACGTAATTGCAGAACCAGAATGCTGGAACAAACCTTAGACACCGTCTCCAACCTTCCTCTTTTATAGACATAAACCCTGAGACTCAGAAAAGTCATTACTTGAACTGAGGAAAATTGTATTTCCAATGAACTTATGACCAAAGAAGTCTGCCAGGTTAGCTGTAGAAAAATATATTTTCCACTTTATAAAAAGAACAGAAACTCAAATCTCCAAACCACAATAAAGGCTCATCCAAGATACACTCACCTCTCTTCCACATCCCAGCTCAACCAACCAGGCAAGTACTGCATGAGTCCCTCATCTGTGACTTACTAAGTCTCCCTCTCCGACTTGGCAGAAAGCTACCCACGGACCAGAATCACTGGCATGAAGTGATGGTGGAGTCAAGAGCCTTCTGGAGCCTTCACCCCCCAAAGAGGTCCAGCCCTTCCTCCTCCTCTATCAGGCCCTGAGCGTGAACACTGGCAGAGGCTGGAAAGCAGCCAGAGTCGTCCTTGTCCTGCTTACTGTAGTTTTTCTAGTATTTTTTCACTTCAATAAAGGTTTGTTGTGCAGCCACTATGTGCCAAGACGTGCGCTTGTTCCTGGGAAGGCCAAGAACAGCCGCTCCCACGGTTAGGAATTTACATGCACCTAGCCCGAGGGACAGACTCGCACATGATTAACGATAATGCAGTAAGATCCCAACAGTCTAGGGAAAGTCACCTCACTTCTCTGAGTCACCCTTTCTCAACTCTAATAGGGGGGTTCCTATCCCACTCAAGCAGGGGAATGATTCAGAGATCCAGTGCGGGGAGCCAGGACGCGACATCAGCCGCTCTGCGATGGTGCACAGGCACCCGCATAGCCAGCTGGCCAAGTGGTTCCTGGGAGTCAAATACTCCACTTTGGCGGGAGCTTTGAGAAGATGCTGCTAGCCTTTGCCTTTTTTGAGGATGCCTCATGTTTGGGGAGGGACCTGGCCCTTACTGATTCGTATCCAGTTACAATGAAAGTGCATGGTGGTAGCAGAGAGGCCAAATCCCTGGTTATACTTACACGGTGACTTGTGAGGCAAGAGGCAGTTATGGCCATAGGAGAGTTCCCCTCCACAGGTAAATAAACAAACAGGTCAGGGGCAATAAGCAATCTGCTCAAAGTTACACAGCTACCGAGTAACACTCTGAATCCAGGACTCTCATTCCTTGCAAAACCCTTCACATACATCGTTCAAAGCAAGTTTGGCAAATAGGTTAGGACTCATCTGCCATCTGGGATGTCTGGTAGCATCTGCCTGGAGCGTTGTACTGAGCAGCGTTACACAGCACAGCAAATGGGAGAAGTACTAACACCATCAGTTAGTACTGGGGTGCACGAGCGGGGAACAGCAGTGCTGGTGTCCTGTGGCCCAGGACCACTCGACCTTTCCTGAGTCCAGCTGCTCTTGCCGTGAGAGGCTACAGTATTATACCTGGGATCCTGGGAAATGCCAAGGGTGTTGTTTGTAAATTGGAAATGATGTCTGCCAGTCAGGCAGTTGTAAGGCACATAGATGATTTGTGTGGGGTTCCTGGAAGGAATCCCGGCACAGAGTAGGGGCACAATAAGTGGTTATGTATTACCCACACTGTAAGCCATGCAGATGTGTGCAGCTCCCTAGCACTGTAGGTTACAGAGCTTTATGCTGCTGTCATTCCATTCCTAGGGCTCAATGCTGCTGTCAACTTGGCACATTAACAGCAGTAGCCTGTTACCCCTGGAGGAGTAACAGGAGAGGGGATAACGAGAGGCTCTTTTCCTCACAGGCACGCAGCCCTCTCCAGACCGACTCAACACACTACCCAGTGCTCAAACCCAGTCTTCTGAGTAGCCCTCACCCCAGACACTTCTGCCCAAGTGTCCGATCCAGAAGACAAATGCCCTCCAGGGGTCTTTTTCATTAAGCCATGGCCAGTTAATCTGGCATAGAATGATCTCCTTAAGAAACCCATAAGTTTATGCAATAAAAGCTGCATGGATTATGAAAGTGGATTTTTTTTTTTCCGATTTCCATTACATAGGGTGGTGACTGGCTGCTGCCAGCAACAAAGAAGTAACCTGAAGTTGAAAACTCTGGCCCAAAGCATTACTTAGTCATTTGTCCACTCATTTTATGTTCACCAGGCACTTCTGATGTGCAGAGCCCTCCTCTGAGTCCTGGGCTATGAGCCAGGCATGATCCATGCCCACTAATTGGGAGTAAAAAGAAAAAAGAATAATTCGGTTGTGATCTCCACAGCGAATGAGTCAGAGGAGATGCTGAGATAGAGAGTAGCAGGGACACCCATTTCATAAAGATAGTTTAATTCAATGTTTTGTTTTATAGTTTTTGGTTGACCTTCTCATGAGATGGAAGCCCATGAAGGCAGGACTTGGTCTGTCATGGTCCTCTTCCTAGAACCTGGTTCAGTGCCTGGTACATGGCTGACTCCCCCCAGAACAGTACTTCTTTATATATTTTTTAATGCCCTGGGTCCTGCTTTCTTTGAGAAACTTGTCCTCGTCACCAATTACCCAACTCCAGAAAGGACACGGGTGGAGGGAGTGGAGAGAAAAGGACACCCCTTCCAACAGCCTGGCCAGCATAACCAACCCACGTGATGAAGAGCCCACACGTGAAACAGCCCCATGCTGGTGCTGAACATCTCACCCAGGAACTTCGAAATCCCACCCCGGACTTTTCTAAAATATTGGGGAGCTCGTTCATGGCAATGATCTAAAAAGAACAGTTCCTGGAATAAATCACCAGCAGAAAACTTAAGCCCTGGAGACACGGACAAATGAGCATCTCCAAAAACAGAGGGTGTGGCTCTACTTTGAACTTCCCCAAAGCGATTAATAATGATCATACTCGGACTGGTAAGAATGGCAGCGTTAGCCTGTTAAACACACACTACATATTGACCACAGAACTAAATCCTTCCATGCATGATCTCGTTCGATCCTCATGGTCACTCCATGAGGTAGGGACAAGTATTGTATCCAGTTTACAGAGGAGGAGACAGAGGCTCAGAGAGGGGCTGGGACTTGCCCAACATTCTATAATTAGCAAGTGGCAGAGCCTGGATTCTAACCTAGATCTACCTGGCTTCAAGCTATGTGCTTCCCCACTGTTCTGTCCTGTCCCAGAGTCTGGGAGAGCACATCACACCTGCAGAGGAGGTCGAAGAAAGTACTGCACGTCAGGAATTTTGGAGGAAACATCTTTATAACTCTATTCTGCTAGAGAATTGGCCTTGAAGACAGTATACCTATCTGGACTGGATAACCTATACCATTCTGTGGTCCTGGGTAGGCTAGCGAATGAGCCATTTTACCTCCCCCGTGCACCGGACGCCATGCACAGCTGACCTGGGGGAGTTCCTGGGCAGGAAGGACCCTGTGTGTGAACCGTCTGCATTTACACACTTGGTCTCACAGGTTCTCAGCTAATTTGAGGAGCCACAGACCCACCCTGTTATTCTTGTCAAATTTATGAAGCCAGTGCAGAGTCCACTCCCTTTCAACCATGGAAAGAAGGCGCCGTGGGTGAGCCCAACAACTGTGCCTTGGTCTGCGGCCTCCGGTTTGAGCACATGACTTGAAACCCCAGTGTCCTGCGTGGCAGGTCAGTGAATAATTTCTGAATGGGTGACTAAAAGGATGAATAAGGGAGGCCCGTGTTCTTGGGGTGACACCCTTCCTTTCCGCTAACCACCTGGCTGCCAAAATTAAATCAAAACCTCAAAAGCAAAGTCACTGAAGGCTGAAATTCTTCAACCTCAAATTTCCTTGGAGACTCAAAACCTGCAAGTTCAGGCTACACTTCTTGCTTTTCAAAATAAGAGAGAGCATTTTCCCTACCAGTGGGGGCATTTGTTTTCCTTAAAATACACAGACAGGTGAAAAGAAATCACAGCTGTTCAGACATCGGTCCGCATGGGGCATTTGTAACTTCCACTGCTCCTGTGAGAGGGAAAGTCAGATCTGCTCAAGGGCGAGGCACCCATGGCCAGGGCGTCTACCCATACGCTGTCCTGAGCAAGAGCATGGGACTCAGCCCTTGTGCTTTAGGAGCAAGGAATCCAAGACTGGTCATACCTCACTTGCAAGGAAACAGGCGGCTGAGTCAAGTCATAAATAAACTGAAAGGGCACCTGAGCCCTCTGCCTGAACCCGAGGTGCCTCGCTGGGGCAGGAAGGAAAGGCAGTCACAGAGGGGAATTTATGAAAACAAAGAAACATACTATCCGATTCCTTAGCCCTGCCGGTTACATATTCGATGGAGACCATTTCTAGAAATGTTTGGGTTCTGGGAAAACCCTCTCATGCTTCTCAAATCAAAAAACAACCAGGAAGAGGCCCCTTGTTACGTTGCAACCGAGCAAAGGCCTCTGTGTACTCAGATGTGAGATCTGATGGAGACACAGGTACCTCTGGACGGACCAGGTGGGCTCTGGGATTCATCACTGGTGCCTCCATCCTGCTGTCTCAACGTTAAGCCTCCACTTGTCTCCTTCCCAATCCACTTTTGTCACTGTCCCCGGGGCCACACAATGGCTGTCTCCTTTCAGGCTTGGCTACCTTCTGACGGCACAGGGCAGACGTCTAAATCTCATTAGTAAATGGTCCATGAACAACTGCTTTTTCCGTTGTTCTGGGTGAGGCTGTCTGAAGAAGCACTGACCCAAATCTCTACTGATCGATTTTCAGGAGAGCTGGCCCTGGTCCAAAACTAAATATCTTATCCTTCCTGGGCTCGGCGTCCATTCGCCCTAGATCCAAATCTTGGAGTCCTTTCATATGGTGTCTTAGAATCAAAGGAGAATCGCCAGGTGCCTCCCAGTCACAAGTGGAGGGACCAGGGCACCTGCAATGAGCCATGCAGTGTGCTCACAGTTGAGAGGACTGGTCCATGTAAGCTCCCCGTTAGCCCAGGGTAAGTAAGTATTACGTTCGTTTTACAGAGGACAATCAAGCTCAAAGGCTTTACTGACTTGCTCAAGGTCACAAACTTAGTAAATGCCAAAGAGGGGATTTTTCTTTAGGCCCGATTCCCAAGCCACTCATCTTTCTGCCATTCAATGCTATTTCTCTTTTTATATTTTTTGAAACAATATGTGTTTTATTTAAATTAATATATTAAGCTAATATAAAATAAATTTAAATATTTGTTTAAAACAATGTGCTTGACAACAATATAAAAAGGCTCACAATGCATTTACTTACATACTTCAAGGAAATTAAGAGCATAAATGAGACAGACCTGAGTTCAAAATCCATTTGCTACTTGTTATGACCTTGAGCAAATTACACAGGTTCCATGTGTGTGGGATGTATGTGTCTATAAAACATTTCTATAAGCCTTGGTTTCTCCATCATAGAGTTATTTCCAGGATTAAAGGGGATAAAATATTTAGAACAAGGCCAAGCAAATGGCAAAGATTAAAAAATAGTCATAATTATTGCTACTGTGGTTATTACCATCTTTACCATTATCACTGCTGTGCTATTGTTAAGTGACTTTGAGAGGCAGGCAGGGTGGGTAAGTATAGATGGGGGGGGTCCTATAGGAGACATGGGGTGCAGCCTGACCCTCCTCTAACCCACATCACACAGGGTTGGAAAGGGGTGCTCTCTGGATACCTTCAGTCACGTTTGCTGCGTGCTGCTCCCACTTCTTTCAGAGAGACAGGGCAAATGCGAGGCCTGACCATCCTAAATGGCCGAGATTGAACCGGCTGGTGTCGGAACAGCCCTGTTATTTAATCAGAGGGCTTTTCTATTTAATAACCAAGTGGCCAGAGCAGCAAAGATGCACTGACGGAGAGAGTGCAGCACCCGACCTGACAGCAAATTGCTCTGATTAGTCATTTATAATTAATAAACTCAAACCAGATCGCAAACCCTTTTTGATTTATCTCTTTGCTGGCAAACAGCTTTGGTGGTTTCAGAGGCTTTGATGCCTTGCTTTTCATCAGTGCCTTCTTTGGGGAGAGATTAGCGAAAGCATTTTGTGTTCTTGTACTTGCCCTTACCTGGAGCTTGACTCGCTAAACTCATGTTTTGAGCAGGGTAAGGATCCACATTTTGTTTCTCTCCTGTCTGACGCTCCAGGGGTGAGCAGAGAATCGAGAGAGGGACCCTCTACTTCGTTTTTAATACACTGCTGGGGGAGGGAGGTTTCCTCCTATTTAAAAAATATCCTCTCTTTTCACAGCATCCAGGAGCACTGTCCTTTTCTAGATTTTTCAAGGTGCTCACCAGGTAGAGAACCTGGAAATCATGGTGCTCTCTGAACTATTGGTAAAAAATCTTAACTAACAAAATAGACGGTTTTGCACTCAGATGTCATTAACTGTGGTTTGAAGGTGCGAGGTGGGCCCTAACCTCAGACTTGGTGGGCTCCAATGCTAGTTATGCTATTTATTTGGTGTAGAACCTTAAGCACATCATTTCACCTTTGGAACCTGTTTCCTCATCTGTAAAATGGGAACACAGAGGTTACTGTGAGAGTTAAATGGATGGATGTGGGAAAGGGCTCAGCACAATGCCTGGCGCACAGTCACCACTCAGGTACCCACGATTAGTGGTAGCAGCAACAGCAGCAGTAACGGCAAGCGAGAGCAGCCACCAGAGGGGAAAACCATGGAGCAAATATTTAACGTGTGTAAACGTCTGCCCATGAACTTGAATCTGGCCAGCCAGGAAAAGCCCCAGATATTGATTTTGGCCACTGAACATGGGGCCCATAGCTGGTTTGGAAGCAGAGATGAGTTCTTCTTGGCCAAGGAAAGGTCTTCCCCGTCTGTGGGAAGGAAAACATATCCCACCAGGCAAGTGGGAGGAGGAGCAGACCCAGCCCAGCCCCCGGAGCCACCACCAGCCTTGACAGCCAACAGCCAGAGCCACCGTCATTTCACAAACATTTACAGACCGCTCTTCCCTCCAAAACACTCAAGGCCAAGGAGCAGGAAGAAGGCAGAAAACCTGTCTACTCAGGGCAGATGGCTGGTAGGTATATTTTCCAGAAAGACTGTTCTAGAAAAACTTCCTGATGGGCACCAACCTAAAATGGTATAAGGGGTTCACAGTCACAAGTATTTTTAATAATGGGATATGCAAAAGCACAAAACCAAATTAACCAGAGCGCTTTTTCTCTAGGCCTCTAATAATTGCAATTACTTTTTTTCTACTGGGTCTCAGGTACACTGAATTAGATGAATCACAACCTTGGTTCATAAAACATTATTAATACTGGTACTTCCCTGTCCCTCTTTTATTTGTTTATTCATTTTTTTAAAACAACATCATGAACTCCTATTTTTAAAAAAATATTCCCAATCAGCAAAAATATTATCCATATAGTTTAAGGAATGCCCAAATAATTTCTTAATTTCTAGAGAATTACTCCATGGAACCAATCAACTTAGATGATTCAACTGCACAATTCAGATTCAAATGTGATTATACTGGTAACCAGAGTTTTTAAAAATATATTTTTATTGATTTCAAAGAGGAAGGAGAGGGAGAGAGAAATAGAAACATCAATGATGAAAGAGAATCATTGATCGGCTGCCTCCTGCACTTCCCCACTGGGGATCAAACCTGAAACCCAGGCATCTGTCCTGACCGGGAATTGAACCCCGACCTCCTGGTTCATAGGTCGATGCTTAACCACTGAGCAACACTGACCGGGCTGGGAACCTGATTTTACAAGGAGAGTTCTCAGTTCTTCACGTATTTGTGTTCCTGCCATTTTCTATCTTGAAAGACTGGAGAGCCTTAGCCACAGCCTGAAAAACAGTATTCTCCCATTACTCTAGATAATTTTTTTAAATTCATGCTATGAATCTAATCAAGAAGAATCATCTAATAAACCCACATTAGGAAAACTGTACAACATAACTGGCCTCTACTCTTCAAAACGGTCAAAATCAAGAAACACTAAGAAAGCCTAGAAAACTATTCCAGATAAAGAGAAATGACAATAAATGCAGCACATGATCCTGAACTGGATTCTGGTCCAGCAAAAACAACAGCTATAAAATACATTACTGCGACAATGGTGAATCTAAAAAATAAATGGTGGATGAGTTAATATGTCTTGTCCATGCTAAATGTCCTGCCTTTGATAGCGATACTGTGTGAGAGGATGCTCTGTTCTTAGGAAACACACACTGAGTTGAAGTATTTGGGGTTAAAGGAACATAATGTCTGCAACTCATTCTCAAATAGGAAGGAAAGTAATTTACATTGATATGCTAAATACACATATATGTATATACAGTCTACATATCTATACTAATAAAAGGGTAATATGCTAATCAGACCGGATCGACCAGACATCTTCCGGATGTCCGACTTCCTTTCGGACAAAGCCATGGTGGCGGGGGCCGAGGCAGAGGTGGTTACGGGCGATCGGGCCAGCAGGGGAGCACGCAGTTAGGGGTGAGATCGGGCCAGCAGGGGAGCACGCAGTTAGGGGTGAGATCGGGCCAGCAGGGGAGCACGCAGTTAGGGGTGAGATCGGGCCAGCGAGGGGGAGCACGCAGTTAGAGGTGAGATCGGGCCAGCGAGGGGGAGCACGCAGTTAGGGGTGAGATCGGGCCAGCGAGGGGGAGCACGCAGTTAGAGGTGAGATCGGGCCAGCGAGGGGGAGCACGCAGTTAGGGGTGAGATCGGGCCAGCGAGGGGGAGCAAGCAGTTAGGGGTGAGATCGGGCCAGCGAGGGGGAGCACGCAGTTAGGGGTGAGATCGGGCCAGCGAGAGGGAGCAAGCAGTTAGGGGTGAGATCGGGCCAGCGAGGGGGAGCAAGCAGTTAGGGGCGATCAGGCCAGCAGGGGAGCACGCAGTTAGGGGTGAGATCGGGCCAGCGAGGGGGAGCAAGCAGTTAGGGGCGAGATCGGGCCAGCGAGGGGGAGCAAGCAGTTAGGGGCGAGATCAGGCTGTTGCAGGGGAGCAAGCAGTTAGGGGACGATGAGGCTGGCAGGGAAGGGCAATTAGGCAGCAATCAGGCAGGCAGGCGAGCAATTAGAAGCTAGTGGTCCCAAATTGTGAGGGGGATGTCAGATTGCTGGTTTAAACTGGCAGTCTGACATTCCCCCAAGGGGTCCCAGATTAGAGAGGGTGCAGGCCAGGCTGAGGGACGCTCCCCCACACCCTGCACAAATTTCATGCACCAGGCCTCTAGTAAATATATAAAGAGACAGACATACAGGGAGACAAAGGGGAGAGGAGTGTATAAAGCAAATGGGACCAAATGTACACAATCAGAGAATCTGGCTTTGGGATTCAGGAGTACCTTACTCTAGACTTGCAACTTTTCAAGTTTAAAATTATATTAAAACAATGTTGCCATGTGCTTGTTTCTCTTCAGAGAGAATAAACCTTTTGCCTTTAAAAAATAAACAAATAACGCTGCCGAAGTAAAACAAAATGAATTTACAAATAACCTATACATCCCCTTCCTGTCCTGAAAAAAAGAAAGGTTGTAAACAGCTCCATGCCCATCCGTTCCTCTTCAGGGCATCGATCTGCACTCAATGCCAGGGGCACTGGGCCCTCCGTGCACGGCCTGCCTGCCTGCCTGCCTACCGAGGGCTCAGCTCCGTGAACTGCCAACCCTCGGTGCCCACGACCCAGTGCTCCTGCAAGGCAGCGAGTCCGCCCCAGCACTGCAGCAGAATTTGGTTGGTAGTAACTGGAGCACGATTCCTTAGGCCCCAAATGAATATAATTTAAGGATCTGATCAAAAACTGGGCTCTCTCTCTCAAATAAAACTGGAAACTCTCACCACAGGCTGCCTACCTGGACAGATGTTCCTCTCTCTCAGATACAAAGGGACAGCCATAAGCAAAATAACTGTGTAATCATGAATACCCTTCTCCTTAAAGCCATGTACTTGAATATACCGACAATGTCTCTTCATTGTAGCTCCTCACAGCGTTGCCTCTGGAGGCGATTCCGGAGACGCCGCGGCCTGTCCATGTGACAAAGACCCCTCTCCCTGTGCAGCCCGAGCTCGTTAGCACAGAGGCGGCCAGAGTTTTCCGAGCGGTAGACCCGTCTAACTTAAATAACACTCTTGGCAACAGTCTGCAGGGAAGCCACCAGAACAGCAATGTGAAAGCCAGTTGCCATTTGGTGCGGTGTCTGGAAAGACGTCAACTGTGATTAGAGGGACATTTTCCTTCTGCAGCTGCCTTTCAAAGTGGAGGAGGGCCTCCCCACAACCCCAGGTTACAGGAGGGGGGCAAGGGGCCCCCAAACGCCAGGGACATGCAGGTATTCGGCACCTCTCTTCTTTAGCAGCGCTGTCATGTCCTGTCAAGGTCTGAGTAAAAAGCAAAAGTTGTGGTGAGCCACAGATGGCTGCTGGGAGGGGAAAGGACTTTGCGCTGAGTTTTCTAATCCTGATTTTTGCTTCAAAGCCCATCCCGATCGCTTTTATCCTGGAGTCTGAAGCTGAGGGTCTGGGTTTTGCAGAATCAAAGCCTATTTATCCAGCATTTAATTCATCTCCCAGGAAATCAGTGTTTTGCTAAGAATGGAAGTCTCTCGTGTCCAGAATTGCCCTGGACATTTCTAAGGCCTAGCCCAGCACACGGAACAAAATCAACAAATGTTTGTTGACTGATACATATGGACAGAATAACCCTCCTACCCCCAAATGGCAAGTATAATGCTGAAGAATTTCTCTTCAGGAAGACTAAAACACCAAGACATGTCAACCCTAAAATTTTCATATTTTATGCTGGAGCCGACAATATTGATGAATTCTGACAATAAAAGCTCAGGAACAACAGACATTCTAGGCACAGACTCCAAGCTGAAGACAAGAAACCCTCTCCCCATTAGAACATCAGTTCTGCTTTGAAACTGCTCATGGGACTCAGGTCGCAACAGAAGCTCCATCTGCAGAAGCGCCTTTTTAATCTCCCTAAGTTTGGATGTTAACCTTTTTGACTGGGCACCCCTCAGGTAGAGAACACAGGTAGTCATAGGTGGGTACAGGGGATTGTGCAGGTAGCATCTGGGGTGAGGCTAAGGGACATGAGTGGGAGAGTCTGCTACCAAAGGATTTACCCAGCCTCAGATCACATAATAAGGAAGTTATTATGTTTTTAATTCACTGTCCAGCTGGAAGGAGAAAAGCTCAGATGGGGGCTACCGCACCTTTAACACCCACGTAATGCTTACCAACCTCAATCTTTCTCTTCTGGGTGCAATAGCATCTTCTAGAATCTAGTTACACCGTTTCGTGTGTTATTTATTTATCTTCATAGCTGTAGTCTATTTATGGCAAGCATATTGGTTTTGTTGATCATGATAATATAAACTTTCCATTGAAGATACATATAAAAACTGTTTTGTCGAAAATGTCAAGTATTTTTCTGTGTGGCTATAGTAAAAGGTGATTCACAAATGAGTGAGGTTTAGGAAACACTTTCTTTGTGGAAATTCAATCTCATGACTGTCACACAAAGTAACCGGCCCATGCATGTTTGCTGCTCATGACAAAGACAGACAAAGCAGTGCTCTGGTGCCCTCTCCCCTGGGAGCACTGCAGAGCGCCTCCTCCTCTCCCCATCCTCTCTGGAGAGGATTTGTGGCCCTGTCTGCCCAGTCATGGATTAAAAATGAAATTCGTATCTAATAGGTCTAACTTTAGCCACAGGAAATGGGAGCGCTTGTGGGACCCAGAGAGTCAGCCAGGCTTTGTTTGAGGATGGGCACGTTATCTTTACTGGGCATGTTTTCCCTTTTTGGGAGGGGAGGGCGTGGAGGATTGGGTTTGGGGAGTGAGCGGGAAGCGAGGTCCACTGGATCTGTTTCCTGGTCGGCTCTGTGGGAGATTTCTCCGCCTCTGCTGTCACAGTCCTGTCTCTCAGAGCTATACGACATCTCATAAGGGTCTATTATAAAAGACTAGAGGCCCGGTGCACGAAATTTGGGCACTGACGGCGGGAGGGGGCGGGGTGTCTCTCAGTTGGATTGTGAGAGGGTGTAGCCTAGGCTGAGGGACCCCACTGGTGCACGATTGGGACCAGGGCGGGAGGTTGGCCAGCTGTGGGACTGTGGGAGGGCTCCAGGGCATGTCTCGCCTGTCTCGCTCAGTCCCCATGGGCCAGACTCCAGCAGCAGGCTAACCTACCGGTTGGAGCGTCTGCCCCCTGGTGGTCAGTGCACGACATAGCGAGTGGTTGAGTGGCCTTACTATATCATTAGCATATTATGCTTTGATTGGTTGAATGGATGACCAGACAACCGGACACTTAGCATATTAGGCTTTTATTATATAGGATATTTGATGATGAAAACCACCCAAACAAAGAATTTAAAAGCCCTTTATTGTTGCAAACATATCTATGAAATGCTTCAGTTAAAAAAAAAAGTTTCAGTCGAAGTAGTTTTTTAAAAAATATATTTGTATATTTTCTCTGGCTTGATTACAATGTACACAATGTGCAGAAATCTGTTCTATAAATTTCTTTTTATCAGAAGTTGCGCCGAAACCGGTTTGGCTCAGTGGATAGAGCGTCGGCCTGCGGACTGAAAGGTCCCAGGTTCGATTCCGGTCAAGGGCATGTACCTGAGTTGCGGGCACATCCCCAGTAGGAGATGTGCAGGAGGCAGCTGATCGATGTTTCTCTCTCATCGATGTTTCTAACTCTCTATCTCTCTCCCTTCCTCTCTGTAAAAAATCAATAAAATATATTAAAAAAAAAAAAAAAGAAGTTGCCAGATCACAACTGATGTTCTCTCTCTCTTACCTGATGCATAAATAGTAAAACAGAACAACTGGGGGACACTTACTAACAGGTTGTTATCTATTTTTTAAGGCCATCAAACTAGCTATGTGACTGTGGGCGTTTCACTTTCCCTCTCTGGATCTCAGTTTCATTATCTATAAAATAAGGGCGCTGGTCCAGGTGACCTCTAAAGTTTCCTTCCAATATTGTCTGCCTGTATGAAAATGTGCGGCCAAGGAGACTGCTGGGTTAGGGAGGAAAAGTGGGAATGAGAATGGTAGAGGTTGGAAAACACTTCCTACAAGTAAATATGAGATTCTCGATTTGCCTCAAAGTCACCTGCAACAATCCCATCCCTAGGTGATACTTTTAAAACACAAGGTTGGTGCTCAGGTCCCAGCATGGCCCAGTGCACGGCACAAAGGAAGTGACCACAAATGTGTACTGAACAAATGGACAGAGGCACCTTCTCTGGATAACTTTTGAGGACTCAAGGCTAATGCCAGAAAGACCAATGGTCAATGACAGAGAACGGAAAATGCAAGGGATTGGGAGAAGAGAGAAAAGAGGTAAAAAGGAGAGTGAGCAAGGGAGAGAGTACATACGTGCATACGTACACACAGTGGGGGCTTGTTATTCGCGGTGGTTAAGTTCTATAAGTCTCCGTGAGCAATAAGTTAGTGAATGCTGAACTACTGCTCCTAGAGGAAATAGGGGGGTAAGTTCCTGCCACCCTCTGGTCACAATATTTCCATCAACCATTTCAAGACATGTGTCTGGTTGTGTGTGTGTTTATTTAATGTATATTTTTGATTAACTTTGAACTCATGGCCCATAGCAAGTTATAGAACTTGCGCCAGAAGGCAGCCCATCTACCAGGTGTACTTGCTCTGTGAGGCACCCCGCAGCCTCCCGTGCCCAGGAACCCTGGGCAGCGTGGCAGCACTGCAGTCAGGGGCATTGTAAACAGTGCAGTTAACCAAAAACACAAAAATGAGAAAAGCATGGCACCAAAAAGACCATGAAAAAGAAGATACTTGCTTACAGTCTGAGAAGTGGAACAAGAAGGCAGTGTTGCCTGGTCAGCCCTCAGCTGGGAAGGTGCATGTCTGGTGACTCAAATGTTCACTGCTCTGTTCCTGTGCGTGAATGGCTGCAAAGGCGCTGTGAGTACTGATTTGGGGTTTACAAATAAATTTCCGTAAGTAGGCAAATACAGAATCTGTGAATACTGAGGACTGACATATGCATGTATATTTATATGAGTGTGTGTGTATGTGTGTGTGTGTGAGTGTTTGTGTGTGTGTGTGTGTGTGTGTGTGTGTGTGTGTGTGTGTACAATTCAGAGCTTAGTATCTTATGCTCCAAGGTGGGGAGTGGGTGTAAGAGTGATGGTGGGGTAGGGGTTAAAACAGCCAGATGCTATTTCACACCCACTGGATCCCATTTAGAAGTGGGATAATTCTAGGGGCTGGAGAAATGGGGACTCTCATGCAGGGCTGGAGGGAGGGTCCAGGTGAGAGCGCAACCTGCCATCATCCAGCCAAGCTGAAGATGCATGTGCCTTGCTGCCCAGCACTCCGCTTGTAGAGAGACACTCTAGGGCAGTGATGGCGAACCTATGACATGCGTGTCAGAGGTGACACGCGAACTCATTTTTTGGTTGATTTTTCTTTGTTAAATGGCATTTAAATATATAAAATAAATATCAAAAATATAAGTCTTTTTTTACTATGGTTGAAAATATAAGAAAATTTCTATAGGTGACACAGCACCAGAGTTAAGTTAAGGTTTTTCAAAATGCTGACACGCCGAGCTCAAAAGGTTCGCCATCACTGGTCTAGGGCAACTCCTGCATGTGGCTGGAGGTGGCGTGTGCATGGATGTTCAGGATGTTCATAACAGCAAAGGACAGAAATAACAGACATGTCTATTAGTGCAGAAATAGGGCACAGGGCATGCACTGACATTCCCACCAATCAAAACCGATCCATCCATCCAGCTTCCCCTGTCACACATACCTGCCCACACCATTTCGTTGCACTCAGACACATAAGGCGCACTCCTGCTCCGGCACTGCCGCTCATGCCTGCTCCCCGACTCACGCTGGGATAGCTGCATTTGCTCCCCGGCAGTTTCTTTTGGTCCAACCAGAATTACAAACACACAGGACCTCTTTGCCTCTAGACCAATAGTTCTCAAATTTTTTGTTTGTTTGTTTTAATCTCAGGACATCTCTATACTTTTAAAAGTCATTGCGCTCCAAGAGCTTTTGTTTATGTGATTTATATCAATATTTGCAGTATTAGAAAATAAAATTAAGAAATTAAAAAAAATTTTTTTTTCAAAAAAGAATCGTTACTTCCTTTTTTAAAAAATTCTGACCTGAGGACGTGTGTGTGTGTGTGTGTGTGTGTGTGTGTGTGTGTGTTTATGAATTTAGAGAACAAAACAGAGAGAGAGAAACACTAACTGGTTGCCTCCCATACATGTTCCAACCCAGGATCGAACTTGCAACCTGGGTATATGTCCTGCTTGGGAATCAAACCCGTGATGACACTCCAACCAACCGAGCCACACGGTCTAGGGCCATTATTACTTTTACTAGTGACCCAGTGCATGGATTCATGCACATTGAAAGGAAATTAATTAGAAGGTGGCCAGCAAGGCAGGACTGGGCCAGACGGGCCAGACATGCCCTGGAGCCAACCTCCTTCAGTCCCTCCCCAGCATCTGCGGAGTGAGTGGGGTCCCTCTGGCAGGTGGGGTCCCTTGGCCTGGCCTGCAGGGATCAAGGGGTCCCAGAGAGCAAGAGGGCACTCTTGCAAAGCTGCTATCATACAGGATGTGGCACACAAATGCAAGTGTACAGTAACCAGATTCGGGCCGACAGTGCCCCAGCAACAACATAACCCCCGGCCAAAGGTAGAATTGTGCGGGCCCCACGAGGAATCGGGCTCCTTCCTCTCTGGTTTCAGAGTGTGTCACCCGAGAACCACCACTGCCAAGTCACTGCAGCTCGGCAGCAAGCATCTGCCCCCTGGTGGTCAGTGCGCGTCATAGCAACCGGTTGGACAGGAGGAGGGACACTTAGCATATTAGCCTTTTATAGTATAGACTAGAGGCCTGGTGCATAAAAATTTGTGCACTCGGGGGGAAGGGGGGCCCCTCAGCCCGGCCTGTGCCCTCTCACAGTCTGGGACCCCTCGGGAGATAACGCCCTGCTGGCTTAGGCCTGCTCCCGGGTGGCAGAGGGCAGGCCCAATCCCTAGGTGCAGCCCCTGGTCGGGCTCAGGGTAGGGCCGATTGGGGGGTTGGGGCACCGCCCCCTGTCACACTCAAGGCAGGGTCAATGGGGAGGTTGCGGTGCCACCCCCTGTCACGCACAGAGCAGGGCCCATCAGGGGGGTTGGGGCTCCGTACCCTGTCACACACAGAGCAGGGTCAATCAGGGGGTTGGGGAGCTCCCCCCTGTCATGCACAGAGCAGGGCTGATCAGGGGGTTGAGGAGCTCCCCCCTGTCACTCACAGAGTAGGGCCGATAGGGGAGTTGGGGCACCACCCCCTGTCACACTCAGGGCAGGGCAGATCAGGGGGTTGGGGCCCCGCCCTCTATCACCCACAGAGCAGGGCCGATCAGGGGGTTGGGACGCCACCACTGTCACACTCAGGGCAGGCCCGATGGGGAGGTTATGGCTCTACCCCATCACACACAGAGCAGGGCCCGTGGGGGGGTTTGGGGCGCCCCCCTCTATCACCCACAGAGCAGGGCCGAACAGGTGGTTGGGGCGCCGCCACTCTCACACTCAGGACAGGGCCAATGGGGAGGTTATGGCTCTACCCCGTCACACACAGAGCAGGGCCTGTGGGGGGTGGGGGGGTTGGGGCGCCGCACCCTGTCACACACAGAGCAGGGCCAATCAGGGGGTTGAGGCGCCGCACCCTGTCACACACAGAGCCGCAGGGCGATCAGGGGGTTGGGGCGCCTTCCCCTGTCATGAACAGAGCAGGGCGGATAGGGAGGTTGTGACCCCGGCCCCTGTCACACACAGAGCTGCAGGGCGATCAGGGGGTTTGGGCGCTGCCCCCTGTCACGCTGATCCCGGTGCTGGGAGACATATTACCCTCTTACTATATAGGGTAGAGGCTTGGTGCATGGGTGGGGCTGGCTGGTTTGCCCTGAAGGGTGTCCTGAATCAGGGTGGGGGTCCCCACTGGGGTGCCTGGCCAGCCTGGGTGAGGGGATGATGGCTGTTTGCAGCTGGTCACACACCATTCAGGATGGGGGTCCCCACTGGGGTGCCTGGCCAGCCTGGGTGAGGGGATGATGGCTGTTTGCAGCTGGTCACACACCCTTCAGGGTGGGGGTCCCCACTGGGGTGCCTGGCCAGCCTGGGTGAAGGGCTGAGGGCTGTTTTCAGGCCGACTGAAGCTCCTAACTGCTCCTTTTTTTCTTTTTTTATTCTGGGCCAGCTTTAGCTCTGGCTCCAGCTCTGAGGCTTCTGCTGCTGAAAGAAGGTATCTGGTTTGTTTCGGTTCTATAATCGAAACACTGTATAAGTCCAGCTCTAAGATCCCGGCCTCGCTGAAAGCAGGTTTCTGGGGTTTTGTTTAGCTTCTATATTCGTTACAATGTTTCTTAAACTGCAGGCTCAGAGGCCGGCAAAGCAGGCGGGGAGCATTGGTTTCCTCTGTCACTGAAGCAAGCAAGCCTCATGTTAGTTTCAAGCTGCCTGGCTGCCGGCCGCCATCTTGGCTGGCAGTTAATTTGCATATCTCGCTGATTAGCCAAAGGGAAGGGTAGCGGTCGTACGCCAATTACCATGTTTCTCTTTTATTAGATAGGGTAGATAGATAGATAGGTAGGTAGGTAGATAGATAGATAGATAGATAGATAGATAGATAGATAGATAGATAGATAGATAATAGCCCCTTATATCCTTAGGCTTTCTTGCCAGATGCCTTTGGAGCAGGTACTTTCTGGGCTGGAGCGTTCGGGCCCTTCTGAGCTTTGGGAGGTGCTGCCTTCTGGCTTGCAGCTTGCAGGGCAGGAACCTTCTGGGCTGCAGCCTTCTTGTCTACAGCGCTCACCTTTGCTGCTGGAACCTTTGCAGTAGCAGCACCGTTAGCAGCAGGTGCTTTTTGGGAGAAGCTTTCAGGAGAGCTGCCTTTTGAAGCTTCCTAACTTGAAGCTTGACTATTCACTTCCTTATTTTCTTGGCCTTCATGACTTTGTAATGAACAAAACCTGTCTTCTTGGCTTTTTTCCCTGGCTTCAATCTTCCTGACCCACCTCGTGGCTGCCCACTTTGTACTGATATCTGCCTTCTGCCAGGCTTATCAAACATTCTTCTAGCGGGCACTGTGTGGGAACCTTTCACAATCCAGCCCAAAGGTCACCTCCTCTAGGAAGCCCTCTCGATTCACCCTTCCCTTGGAGTTTTCTCTATGTATGTTTTAGATATTTATTTTTTGAGCAGATAATTCAAGTGACTGAAATTCCAAAATTTGTCATTGTACGGTATATCCTTAGGAGGCACCACTGTGATCAGTTTCTTTTACATCTGTCCAGAGCTGCTCTAGACAAAAATAAGTCATTTCTTTAACCCAGTGGCATCATACCACATGCACTACATGCACTGCTCAACACTATACAGTGGGGCCTTGACTTACGAGTTTAATTAGTTCCGTGACGGAGCTTGTAACGCAAATTATTCATATGTCAAATCAATTTTCACCATTACAATGAATTGAATGCTGGGCTGATGTTATGGCGTTCACTGTGACGTTCGCTGGGCCAACTAGCGGTTGGGTATCTGAAGCTGGCTCGTAACCCGAATTTAAGCTCGCAACTCAAAGCAAAAAACTGGCCGAGAGACGGCTCGTAACTCAAAAAACTCGTTAGTCAGGACACCTGTAAGTCAAGGCCCCACTGTACCTTGGACAGCCTTCCGCACCATCAAATAAATATTGGCTTCAAATTTTACAACAGTTGCAAATTGCATTTTAAAAATGTACCATAACTTATTTAACTAGTCCCCTAATGACTAGCTATGTATGTGGTTTCCAATCTTTTGCTACAGCAAAAATCCTTCTACATAAGTTACTCTACACATAAAAGGCTGCAATGTTCAGGATGGAACTGCTGGGCCAAAGGCAATGTACATTTGTAATTTTCACAAACATTGCCAAATTGCCCTCCCTTGATAAAGGCCATTCTAACTTATTCTCCTACTGGCCATGCGTGAAAGGTCCTGTTACCCATGCCAAACAGTGTTATCAAACTGTTTAATCTCTGCCAATGTGGTAAATGAAAAACAATACTTTGATCAAGTTTAATGAGTAATTAGTATTTTGCTAGTACGACCAGATCTCTAGAGTCGCACTGTCCAGTATGATAGCTATGAGGTGCATGTAGCTGTTTAGATTTAAGTGGTTTCTGTAGGAGACAATGCAGATATAAAATATTACCATCATCATAGTTCTGCTGGGTGCTGCTGCTCTAGATCTGCACGCTCCAGAGGCTACTGTGAGCCACGTGTACCGAGCACTTGAAATGCGGCGAGTGAACTCAGAGGTGTTTAAACGTTATTGACACACACTTGATTTTGAAAACTTAGTATGAAAAAGAAAGTAAAATGTCCTCTTTATAAATGTTTTTATTAGCAGGGATCTCACTTTATTTTTTAAAACCTTTTGTTGGAGAGAGAGAGAGAGAGAGAGAGAGAGAGAGAGAGAGAGAGAGAGAGAGAGAGAGAAACAGCAATCAGTTGCCTCCCATAAGCTCCCGGGTATGTGCCCTGACTGGGAATCGAACCCACCACCACCTTTTGGTGCATGGGATGATGCTCCAACCACCTGAGCCATTGATGGCCAGGGCCTTAATAATTTTTATACTGATCTCATGTTGAAATGCTAATATTTGGATGCATGTATTGGGTTAAATGCATCATTAAAATTAATTTCGTGTATTTTAAGGTGGCTACTAGGAAAGTTAAAATGACATCTATGGCATGTGTTTTTCAGAGGGCACAGGGTTCTGCTGTTGAGACCCGGATTTTAGCATTCTTCTTTTTACACAGAAGTAAGTGTAGCTAACTAACTACTATTGCTACAAAGAAGAACAGATTCACCGGACTCTTATTTTCCTCCTCGTCCTTCCCTGTGCCATGCAGACAGGGTGGGCACAAGCGGAGAAAGGGCGGCGATGATCCTGATGATGAAATATCAGCCCTGAAACAAACCAGTACACTTCCCACCTGGGTGGCCCCAGCAGGAACCAGGGCCACTGCTGACCCTGAGCAGGGACTGATTTCCTGGCTGCTGCTGAAACAATGCACCCGAGAACAAAGTGCCTTCGAAACTAAGAATAGAAGAATGGCTCCAAATAAGAGTTCCAGGACGGTGCAGGAACCAACCCCGCCCCTGCCGCCTTCCACCCTTGGCTTGACCTGACCCCCTGGCTTGACAAATGTCCCTCCCTGTTTCCACCCAACCATCCCGCACTCTCAGCAGTCTGTACACACAGCTCTGGGTGAGGGCTGAGGGACAAAGTGGAAGAGATGACAAGGGCTCTGCCCTAAAGGACCCACACCACAATGGTCCCACAGTGGAGACTTGGCATTTATGTCAGCCATGTCTTTGTAATGTGAGCCATGAAACTGATAGGTCAGAATGAAGACCGTTTTTTTAACCAGGTACTGGTAGAATGACACCTAATTGTATCTGAGCATAAGTCATCTGCTCGGAGGAAAATATTATTATTATTATTATTATTATTATTAACAGTTGTGTGCCTTTGGGCAAGTGAATTAACCTCTACAGGTCTCCATTTTATTGTCTACTTAGAGGCCCAGTGCACGAATTCGTTCATGGGTAGGGTCTGGCCAGGGGGAGGGGTCGCGGGTGGTTGGAGGGCCAGCCCTGCCCCTGATTGGGGTGGGGGGTCCAACTGGGGGCGGGGCTGGCCGGGGGGGCGGGGGGGAAGGGCCGCAGGCAGTTGGCCGGCCAGCCCCGCCCCCTGGTCGAACTCCTGGTTAAACTCCTGGTCGAGGGGACAATTTGCATATTAGCCTTTTATTAGATAGGATAACATGAGCATAAAAATAAATACTTGTTATTTTCTGCCACTGAGTTTGGGGTGGTTGTTGCTCAGCAAAAGTGGGCTGAGACAATCTCCTTTACCCTCATCCAGAGATTGCAGGCAGAGAGTGGCTTTGGCTTCTCTTCTCATTAAGGTGGGATTTCAGCAATTGGGTCATTCTGTGGCTCTCTCCATTCCATTTTCTCTGGGCTGGTAAAGTCCCACTCAAAGAAGACAGCAGGGGCGACCAACACCCATATTTTGGCCATCTTGGTACCTGGCACTGAGTCACGCACCAAGCTGGTTCTCAGGCAGTGTTTGATGGGTGAAAGGATCGGCCCTGTTCGTCTGGTGGGATGAGCACTGTCAAAATCACCAGCAGCAGCAACCTGGCCTCAGGCACTCAGAGCCACTGGCTCCACAGTCCCCAAAGTGTGGGAAGTGGACGTACTGGTGACACAATATCATGTCAGACCACATGCTGTAGACCTGGGTGCATCTATTACGATGTGTTTTAGGGAACACATTATAGTGTTTAGTAACGTCAGGATTATTATTGCTGAAGATCAGCCCAAGTTAAAAAACAAGTAGCGAATTTAAAGAAAAACAGTAAGTAAAAGATAACAGAACGAGTGGTATGTGGATATGGGAAACATCACTGAAGTTTAGGAAACACTGGCCCATATCAAGTCTCATTTCCCTACAAATCACAATCATAATCATCGCTGGCATTTTTTGAGCACTGACAAGATGCACTAGCTTTAAGGGTTTCACAGATATTTTGTAAACTCCTAGTGTCTGAGGCGGATACTAGCGTCATTTCCATTTTGCAGGGAAGGTACCTGAGGCCCAAGGGGTAAGGAACTTGGCGACGTCAAGTGGCAGTGAGGGTCAGAACCCCGGCTGTCACCCTCCACGATCCACGTTCTTAACAGTCACGCCTCTACTGGAGAATCTGGCACCCAGGGAAGGTCAGCACTGCCCAAGGTGAACCCCAACACCTAGAACTTGAACCCCAAACTCCTGACTCCCAGCCAGTGCTCCATGAGGAGCACTTTGGCGAGAGCATTTGGAGCTTGTGGCAGTGGCTGCATGGGGTCTGCAAGGAACAAGGGAGAGAGGCGGTAAACTCCCCCAGCAAGACGCGGAAGGGAAAAGATGGGGACATAAACCTGCCAAACAGGCAGGTGCTCGAGGCGTGAGAAGCTAGAATATGGACAAACTTATTCGGGGCGGACGGAGCGAAGGGGCTGCTTTCTGAGCTCTCCCCACGGGACCCACGCTCAGGGCAGCATCGGGAGCTGGTTTCCCTGAGTGACAGCCACACAGTCTATATTTAGGTCCTAGAGTCACTCATTGTTTCTGTCCTGGTGGACACTCGGGGTCAGCACCCTGACCTCGCCCCCTCCGAGTCACCTCTGAGTGTTTCATCAAGAGAGGCCTTTTTAGGATCTGGTTTGAATCAACTTCCCCTTCGTGGCTCCCACTTGGCGTTCTGGGAAAGCTGTAAAAACATGGCTGGAATCGGCACTTTAAAACGAAGCACTGACCTTCTGTGGAATATGCTGCTTCCTTCCCTCCACAAAATCAAACTAGGGCCATCCTTACCGTAGGATAGAAGGTGTCTCACAGCCCTGTTGTTGCTAAGCCCTTATGCACACACGAAGAATTCTTTTTTTCTGGTAGCAACCAACACATTTTGTGGTCAGTAAGACCTGGGACATAAATCACTTTTGCTGAGTACTGACTCTGTGCTAGGCACCATCAGGAGTCATTTCATTTACCCCTCATGGCAATCCTAAAGGTAGACACTATTTATTATTACCATGTTACGGAGGAGGAAACAGATCCACAGAGGTTTGATAACACACATAGGCTTGCACGGCTACTAAGAGGCAAAGCTGGGACTCAGACCTAAATCTCTGTGGTTTAAAAGCCAGGCCCTTAACCATCACACTCTATCATTTTCCCACAGATACAGAACCAGCGTGGCCAAATCTCGGAGGATGAATGCATGAGATCTGTAAAGGGCTTCTCCCCGCCCTTACTCACCCTCCACATCCAATTACCAAGTGTCCCTCCCACATCCAGCCCAACTCCTCCAGTCCTTTCCTGGAGACTCTCAGAGCCAAGAAATAAAAAATTCATTTAATAATATTTTCAAGAGCAGAATAAAGGTCAGTAGCTAGCCAGACAATTACATTTTGAGTTCCAGTGATATTCTTGGGAAACGTGCACTTAAAAGCACTCATTAAATCATTTGACTTTAAAATAGGGAAGATATGAGAACTATATTTTACTTTTTGGACAAGATATCTGCATACCTAAGATTCATATCAGAGCTAAAATGAGTTTAGAGACATGTCCGTTTGAGAGGTGGAGAAACTGAGTCCGGAGAAGGTGGTGACGTGTCACCAAGACCTCTTATGTCGGTGTTAATTGGACCACGGCAAACATCCACCAGAATAGGCTGATCTGCCAAATTACTGAAAAGTAAAGTGTCACCGGAGATGCTGCATGTGACAGATGTGGGAAGGGGCCCATCATTAAAACCATCATGTAGCGCGCAATGGCTAAGAGTGTCATTTCTGGATCCCTTCTGCCTGAATTTGAAGTCTGACCCCCTACTGACCAGCTAGGTGACCTTGGGCAAATTAAATTACTTGTCTTCTCTAAGCCTCAGTTTTACCATCTGCAAAATGGTAATGATACTAATAGCCAAACCCCACAGTGCTATAAGAATTTCATGAGCTAACGCGAGTAAAGTGCTTAGTAACGTGAAAAGTATCTAATTACACGTTAGCTATTATTGTACTATTTCCTAGCACTGTTGCACTGAAATGTGGTGAATCATTTTAAATGTTGTCCATTTACATATCTCAAAGGCTCAAAAGTTATTCTTTATCAGGTGAGCAAATAGCTAGGTGAGATGGGAAAGAAGATAAATGATGAAACCACCCAAATCACATGAAAAGACTAAAAAAGTCATTCTTTTTTGGGTGAGCAAATAGCTTGGTGAGTGAGATGGGAATGAAGATATGCAATGAGACCACCCAAATCACATGAAAAGACTAAAAAACATAAAAATGTATGTCTATAATGGTCATGCACAAAAGAGTTGGAATTAGTATTACAATTCTGAGAGGAACAGAAAAAGCAATGGGCATTTCCTTTAGAATACAGTTTTGGCTTCTCCAAAGCTTTAATTCTCACCCACAAACAAACAAACAAACAAATGAATAAAAGGGGCAGAGAGAGTAAGCCTCAGGGCTCCTAATCAGCCCATAGAAATCCAGCGTTTTCAGCCTCTCCTGAAATAACCCATGCCAGGCACCCACACTCTTGATGGGAACACCAGCGCGTCAGAGTCTCCGCTGATATTATCTGACTTCATCTTCCTGATGATGAATATATTCAAAACACCAGGATTACTTTAAGGAAACCTACAAAAAAAGGTTGCTCCGAGAAGAAGGAACTCCCAAAACTGAGTTCAGCCATCTTCCAACACAAAGAAGAGAAGATCTTGGAAATCCACTTTGTGATCCAAACAAACAAAACAGAAGGCAGATACACCCTTCCTGCTTCCCCATTAACTGAAAACAGGTCTCATAAAAATTAATATACCAGCCTCGTGGGGCGAAGCGTGAAAGGCCCACCTCCCCTTGCTCTCCTCCAATCACAGATGCTCAAGGACACGCCGACACCTGGGCGCTCCGCTTAACTCACCATCCCCACCAAGCTCAACCAGTTGTGGTCTTAAACTCAACCGCACGCTCTTTTCTGATTCAGACTAAAGTGAGGCAGAAGTCTGCCTCCACCATTCCAGGTGTTTTTAACAGCAGCTTCCTGCTCAGTTTCTTGGGAGAGAAAAAGACAGCTGTGCCCTCCTACACCTCAGCTCCTGGCACCGCTCGGCCAGGCCTGGGTGGGCGTTGGGAGCTGGTCCAGCCCCAGCTCAGCTGCAGGGAGCTTACCTGAGCTCGGACAAAGAAGCAACACCACACCATGGGGCGCTCCGACCTCATCCACGCGGGAGTCCCCCGCCCCTCGCTGTGGCGGAGCCCTGCGGACGGGATACTCCAAGCAGAGTAGAGCATGGTTTCCCTCCTGAAGGAACTCCTCCCCCTACTTGGGCTGCATGACAGGAAGTGACAGGGGCGATCAGTTACAAGTGACAGGAGCTGAGAACCACACCAGCCAAGAGCTCCGGCGGTTTCTTCGCCCGCTGCCTCTGCGGCTGCTGCTTCTTCGGAGCACGCTAGCTTTGGGCATTCAAAGGGACACAAGAAATTCGGTTCCTGGCTGACAATCCCAGCCTGTAAGAAAGAAACCATGTTCCCTGGGTCCCCACCTAAAGCCACGCTGGGCATTTTGGCAGCTCTGAAGGGTGAGCTGCTAGGACATCCTGCCCCCACTCTGCAGCTTTGCAGACCAAACGCTGGGGTGAAGTGAAGAGAGAAGGAGCGCTGGGAGGAGAGTTTGGGGTATTCAAAGAGAAATCAATAGCCCACGTGAACTTCACCCAAAAGTCGGAGGCCCTGCCTGGACACAGAGCCCACACTGAGTCCCAATTTCACAACTCAGTACATGAGAGCAGTGGTAAGCACCGCACCCATCCGCTGCTTTCTTTTTTTCTTAGGCAAATGTTCTCCTCAGAGCTTCTTCAAAACAGCTGCTTCTGGAAACCTCCCTTTCAGCTTCTGACATGGATGACAAGAGGCCTGACTGCTCTTCTCAGCGTTATTATGGAAATAACTCTTGGCTGGCGTTTCTCATTTGATGAGCTGGGGACCTCACCAGACTGAACACCTTGCCCCAGTTCCCAGCCTTTTACAAAACCCAGATTCTCTGGGTGAGAAAGGCGGTTTCACAGTGAACTACAAGGTTTCAGATGAAAACTATGTCCATTCATCCCCTCCCCGCAAACAAATCAACACCCTCGCCCTGCATAGTGGCGGTGAGCCTCAAGCCCAAGGAGGCATCGCTCCAGTGTAGTTTCAATCTTTTATCTTTATTTTTTAGTTCCCTAAAGAGGTAATATTTGAATCGCAAAAATCTTTTTTTTTCTTTGATTTTTAAAAAGGGAGAGGGAGGGGGAAGGGGGAGAGAGAGAGAGAGATTGAGAGATTGAGAGAGAGAGAGAAGCATCAATGTGAGAGCGAAACACTGATGATTGGCTGCACGCCCCAGACCTGGGAATCAAGCCCACAGCATGGGCCTATGCCCTGACTAGGAATCGAACCAGCAATCCCTTTGTGCAGGCGATGACGCCAAACCAACAGCCACACTGGCCAGGGTGCAAAATTCTTTCTAATTGCAACTTCAGGCTGCAAAGATTTATCCCAGAGTTTCCAAAGGCATCCTTATAAAGGCACAGACTTTTTAAGAGCTTTTACCTATCTTAGCCCTGTGTAAAGTGGGGAGCCCAATGAAGAAAGAGGGTTCATTTGAACAAGATTCAATCCAAAACTCAGCTTCCAGGCTTACAAGAAAGCAGCTTTCCCTACTCTCTCAGGCTAGTGGCTGGACCCCTAAGATAGGGCCTCTGGAGTGAGCCTTCTGCCCTGTCCATACGTGGATGCACCGGGCTCTGGTAGTAACAAGGATGAACTGCTGATGACCAAGAATAAAATAAATGCTGCCAGGAACTTGCAAAAAGTGTCGAGGGGGCCAAGAAATAAGTGAGCCTGGCAAATGCATTTTTTTATGGGGACAAAGTCTGGGAAGGTTTCTCAGAGCAAGAGACACATGGGCAGAATTCTGAGGGTGTTCTAGGCAGAAGAACTGAGAACAGCAGGGCGAGGTGCAGAACCACAGAGCGCTGTGGAAGGAAAGCAAATGCTTTGAAAGCACTGCTCTGCCAGCTTGGGTTTTGCTTCAAGGAGCATGGGGGGTGGGGGGTGGGGTGGAGGAGAGGGGGGTATCTGTTTGAGAAAGAAGGAAGTGAAATCACTGTGAAAGGTTCAGGCCTTTCAGGCAAGCTTCTGTGTCACCTCAAGACCCACATGCAGTCCCTACTAGGTCTGGCACCCAGGAAACACTCAGTAACGTGTGCACATCAAACAGCAGGGTCCACAAAAGGTGGGTTTCGGCTCGGCCTTGGGATCCCCTGCTTCCCAAAGCTTGACTCCCCGCACAGCAGGGGGGCGGGGGGCAGCCAAGGGGAGGCATTCCTGAGAAGGCCTCTTGCTCCAGCCTCCTGCACAGAAAGGGCCTGAACGTGAACAGGCCGGTAACAACCTGCGGCTCCCCAGCTTTGGTTCATGAAGCAGCTCAGCTAACGAAGAATGTCAGTCCCCCGAGGACCCATGGAGGTTCCCATGCACCCAAACTGGCCACTCTGTGGAGCCCGGCGTCCAAGGTCAGGACCCAAAGGAAATCTGAGATCACCGCGGCACACTGGGGGTGGGGGAGGCACATTCACATGAACTAATCCTAGAATGATGAGGCCTAACTTCCGGCTGCTGCCTGACCGAGAATGGAGAACCGAAACCCGTGGGTGGCAGCCCTTCGTGGAAGAGGTGACACTGGAGTGGGCTCTGGGGCAGGTAGCGGGGGAGGGGGAGGAAGGAAGGAGAACCAGCAGGCGCCCTGGCAGGGCAGCGGGCAGCCTGCGAAAAGGAAGGAAGGAACGGGGCACGGCCGTTTCCTCTGATGCTCCTGCTCTGATGCTCCTGCTCTGACCAGAGGCAACCACCCCCGCCATGAAGCCGGACCCGCAGAAGGCACGGGAGGAGCATGTCAGCGGGGAGAGGCTCCTGCCCGCAGGACTCAAGGCCGGTCTGAGCTTCATAACGGGAGCTTTTAAAGGGACAGGAATGTGGGTTTCTGTGTGGCATCAAGGACCCCACCAAGCAGTCAAACATGGTTCTCTACTGAATTCTAAGTGTGTAAACTTAGTATCACGGTAACACATTCAAACCACACGGAAGCATATAAAGCGAAAAGCGAGTCTTCCCAAAGAAGACGCCCCACTCCAATCCCACCGGCCCACGTGGAACTTAACACCCATGTCAGAGCCCGATGTAGATAAGGGGGCACCCAGCCAAATGCTGTCAGGGCTGGCGGTCAGACACCTGAGAGGCAAGGCTGGGTGGGCACTGGGGCACCGCTGGCACCGCTGGCCTTAGGTCAGTTCCAGCTTGTTGGGGTCCCGAGGGACTACTGGCCCAGGGTGACCAGACATTACTGTTTTTCAAGAGAAGCTGGAAATTCCAGGTTTTATATAAAAATCTCCCAAATTTTAAATGCTGGCAACTAATTCCTCATTTTTTAAACTACCACACAAAACACAGTTGCTGGCTAGGTTTTTTAAAATATATTTTTATTGATTTCAGAGAGGAAGGTAGTGGGAGAGAGAGATAGAAACATCAATGATGAGAGAGAATCACTGACCGGCTGCCTCCTGCACGCCCCTACTGGGGATCGAGCCCGCAACCCAGGCATGTGCACTAACCTGACTGGGAATCGAACCGTGACTTCCTGGTTCATAGTTGATGCTCAACCACTGAGCTACTCCTCTGGCCAGGCATTGCTGGCTAGATTTGACCCGAGGGCCACCAGTTTGCAACCTCTGGTTGTGATCCTTCTAGACATTTCCTTCTGAACACATAGGTTGCTGGGTATAACATTTTGGGGTGTGTGTGTGTGTGTGTGTGTGTGTGTGTGTTTCACCAAAAGTAGAATGGTAACATTATTCTACCACTTCCTTTTTCTCAGATATCATCCAGGGCATCTTTCCACATCGTATACATTTTGGACCCATATTGCACAGCCCTCATGGTATAGAAGTACTCTGCTTATTAATGCATTAGCCCCTGCCCTGTGAACACTCAGCAAACATGAAAGATGCACTTGAAATGTCACTTCTAACTGCTCACTGCTCTTATCTCTGCCAACGCTGAGAACATAACTCAGGACGAAAGTGCACCTGTGAGCAGATATGAAAACATTCTAAAGCCACAATTACTGAAACCATAAACGGTGACTGCAGACCTTTGATGTTTTAATATGAGAACTTACCATGAATTTTTTATTTGATTTTTTTAAAAATATTTTTTTATTGATTTCAGAAAGGAAGGGAGAGGGAGAGATAGAGATAGAAACATCAATGATGAGAAAGAATCATTGATTAGCTGCCTCCTGCACACCCCACACGGGGGATCGAGCCGGCAACCCGGGCACGTGCCCTGACCGGGAATCAAACCATGACTTTCTGCTCCATAGGTCAACACTCAACCACTGAGCCACGCTGGCTGGGTCACTTGATCTTTACAACTGTCCTGAGGTAGGTCAGACTATCATCTCCACTGTATAGATTTCTAAAAACTGAGACTCACACAGGGGTATGAGCCTGCTCAACAGGGCCTGGAGGTGGCGGGGTCAGGAGTGGAGCCTGGGGGGGCTGACTTCAGAGCTCCCGCTGCACACATCCAGCCCCCAGAACAGACAGCCAGAAACCTGCCTGAGGAGATTCCACAATTTGACAGATGGCAAATGTTGGACTGCAAGCCACTGGTGGAGAGAAGGATCACTAACAAATGGGACAATTCATTTCTTGAGGGAATAAAAAAAAAAACCATGCCTCTTTTTAGGCCCTACTTAACATTCATAAAAATATTCTGCATGGATTCAAGTGAAATATTGGAAAGAAAAATATAAAACTATGAAACTCTGGGGGTTCTCAAGGTATAGCATTTTTCTTTAAGTGTATGGAGTTGAAACATCAGGTATTTATACACGGGAAACTGCCTGGCACCTATAATGCAAAAACTGGCCCTGTTCACCCACGTCTATTAAATAGCCAACTTCTTATTGGACTCTAAGAGTCTGGAACCAACATGGAACCTAGCTAAGACCCCACAATGCTCCTCGAGTCACTGGAACGCTAAGTGATATATTTCCTGTGTTGTTATTCTATACACCTAAGGACATTTTCTGTTGAGAGGTTTCTAGCAATTTTCTCACCAAAAATATTATAAGAAACATACTCATCAGGGTTTGATAAGTTCATTTACATAAAACAAAATGGTGAGATTTCAGTAGAATTACTTCTTCATTAAAAGTTGATGACCAGGCCCTGGCTGGGTAGTTCAGATGGTTAGAGTGTCGTCCCAGTACGCCAAGGTTTCTGGTTCGATCCCCAATCAGGGCACATGCAGGAATCAACCAATGAGTGTATGAATAAGTGGGACAACAAATCCATTCCATTTCTCTCTCTCTCTCGCTCGCTCTCTCTCTCAAAATCAATAATCAATAAAATTAAAAAACTTAAAAAAAAAGTTGGTGACCAAAGACTTGAATGTAAGACCTGAAACCATAAAACTCCAGAAGAAAATCTAGGTGGTAAGCTCCTAATATAGGCTTGGGGATGACTTTTTGAATCTGACACTAAGAGCAAAAGCAGCAAATGCAAAAATAAAGAAGTGAGATGACACCAAGCGAAAAAGCTTCTGCACAGCAAAGAAAACCATCAATATCAAATCATGTATCTGATAAGGAGTTAATATGCAAAAATATATAAAAACTTATACAACTCAATAGCAAAACCCACAAACAATCCAATTAAAATGGGGGCAGGCCGAAACCGGTTTGGCTCAGTGGATAGAGCGTCGGCTTGCGGACTGAAAGGTCCCGGGTTCGATTCCGGTCAAGGGCATGTACCTGGGTTGCGGGCACATCCCCAGTGGGAGATGTGCAGGAGGCAGCTGATCGATGTTTCTCTCTCATCGATGTTTCTAACTCTCTCACTCCCTTTCTCTCTGTAAAAAATCAATAAAATATTTTTTTAAAAAATAAAATAAAATGGGGGCAGAAGATCTAAATAGATATCTCACCAAAGAAGACATACAAATGGTAAAGAGGTATATGAAAAGATGCTCAACATCATTAGTCATCAGAGAAATGCAAAGGAAAATCACCAAGAGATATCACCTCACACCTGTTAGAATGGTTATTATCGAAGAGACCAGAAATAACAACTGTTGGCAAGGATGTGGAGAAAAGAAAACCCTTGTGTACTGTTGGTAGGAAGGAAAACTGGAAAACAGAACTTTGGAAAACAGTATGGAGATTCCATAAAAAATTAAAAATAAAACTACCATATAATCCGGCAATTCTACTTGTGGGTATTTACCCAAAGAAAACAAAAACACTAATTCAAAAAGATATCTGCACTTCCATGTTCACAGCAGCATTATTTACAATAGCCAAGATATCAGTGCAGAAACTGCATTTGCAACAGCATGGATGGACCTGGAGGACATTATGTTAAGTGAAATAAGTCAGACAGAGAATAACAAATGCCATATTATCTCCCTTATATGTAAAATCTAAAAAACAAAATACCAAACTCACAGATACAGAGAACAGATTCGTAGTTTCAAGAAGTAGGGGGTGGGAGAAATGAGTGAACTGAAGTTTCTTTTTAGTTTAAATAAATGAAATTTTTTAAAGTTGGTGACTAACGGTGATTCTTTCCATTTGAATTTTATTCTGGTTCCTCAATATCTTTCCTATTTGTACTCGAGAGGCCACAGATTTTACAAAAGCTCAGAGTTGGCCAGTCATTTCAGAGTCCTTGGCCACATTCCATTTGGTGCTTTATGTTTTAAAATAACTCCACAAACTGAGGTGGTAAAGCAATCTCATTAAATTGGGGTTGTAGCAGTGACCAAATTCAAACAGGAGAACGTATATTGATTTAACCAAGGGTTTCAACATCAGAAAAGCGTTACCTCATAGGTCTCAGGCTTCTGAAGCTGTTGTCAAATTCGGGTAAGACTAAGAAAAAAACAAAGATCCATGCTGTGGCAGAGAAGGGAGGTACCGTAACACTCTTTGGTGTTGCTAGCTCGGCAGGAAGGAATAATGCACAGCAAGTCAGTGAGAAAGAAAAAGAAGTTCAAAGTATATAGAGCTTGGGGGTTTACTTGCGGCCACACTCACTGAATGTCTTTATATCTACTCCTCAGTGCCAGACGTCTGTTCATCCAAGAAAAACCTGAGCAACTGCTCTGCCAACTGTGGGCAACTGGGAGGGGGCGTCCAGGCCAGGGTCGTTTGGACATAAGGTGGTTTAACGCAAGAGACTCTTGGCCATTTGAAGAAGTGGAGCCCCGCTTAATATCCCAGCACAACAAGATTGCAGCCTGATGAGAAGAATGTGGAAGCAGACCCGGCTGCCCCGGGTCAAGAATGAATAAATAGAAAAGTCTTCATCTGTGGTTTCAACACGAGAACTAAATATAAATGAGGCCTGAACATGGACGTCTCCACAGATTGCTAATCAGGGCTAATCTTGAGTGCTTATCTTGCTGGTTTCGTCACGAGCCATGGTTTGAGCACTGTATTTTCTCTCTCTCTCAACAAATCTGAACTGTTATAATCAAATTCCTCACATTATTTTGGCAACTGATACACAGATGGTTATTTTTAAAAAGCCAATGAAAACCAAGGAAACCTGTGTACTGCGAAGCTGCCCCCAGCCCAGCCTGGCCCCTTGACGAACACAAGCCCAGGAAGCCCCAAGAACTTGGGCGCGGAGCGGACTGGGCCCTTAGCACATCAGCTCAATCGGGTTACTTCTTAGAAACTCGAACACTCTGTCTACGGCTTTTTCAAAGGACTGTCAAATCCCCTTTGTTAGACTGTCAGTTAAAAGCGAAACTCCCACGGGTTGCTGACCTCTGCCCAATTCTTAGGAAAAAGAAAGGTTTAAAAACTGGTTAGCTGATATCTATCAGCCTAAGAGCTTCCTTACTTAGAAATGAGACTCACTACTTAGCATTATAACTGTCAAAATTGATTAGAAGTGGAAAATCTGAGCATGAGGGGGCTGGGATTCCCAACACTCGAATACTCAGGAGGGTTTTGAAAAAGTAAGTTGCTTCTATTAACAAAGCAGCTCTTGACAAACTGAATTTCTTAGATAAAAATATATAACAAAAGCAGAAATAATTTTTATTGAAAAGTTTCTCATTGTGATTCTGACTCCAGGTATCTCTTCAAGGGTAGTTTCTGGGAATAACTGGCTGTCTGGAATAACCAACCGTAAATTAATACGGGAACCCTGTTATTTTTGGCTCTGGCATTACTACTTAAATGACCTGGTAAGTCGCTTCTTAACTTCCTTGACCCTCGGTTTCCTCATCTGTAAACAGAAATAATGATTCCATTATCCCTCCCAGGCTGCAGAGAGAACCATAGGAATCTAATTGATCTAGAACTAAAAATGACAAGGGATATTAGAGGGTCATTATATTATTCTTTCTATTTTTGTATAAGTTTAAATTTTTCCATGATAAAAAAATGTTAACGACAAAGCACAGTAATAATGTCTTTGCTTATTTTTTTCAAGCAGAAAAGGAAGTTTTTTGGTGTAATTATGAACATTAGTTCAAATTTTCCTCTTAGCGAGCTGAAAAGTTGGTACTAAATCCCACAGAGTTTGATTTTTACCATGATTTACACGAGAACTGTCAACTGGGCACCTAATAAGAAAAAGGCAATAAAAATTTGCTATTTTCCATTTCCCCTCTTCACTCCAATAGAAGGGGAGAAATGGGAAGGATGTTAAAATTTGAGTCCTACCTATTTCTTAAATGTTATGTAATGGTGACTTCCTTGAAGTCCTTGGGCCCATATAAAAAGTTGAAAACTTTTATGAAAATACCCCCAAGGTAATTAATACCAAGAGATTGAAAGGCGTGTGTACATCCATGACTCAGGACAGTCTTCTGAATAACAGTGCAAGTGGGCTTTTGTGTTTTATTTTGTTAGATGTGTACCTTTGTGTCCTTGAAAAATAAATACTGTAATGCGACTTTTCCCCTTAAATTGGAATCAGAAAGAAATCACCAAACCACTGGGAACCCGCAAACCAAGTGGGGGATACTCAGGAAAGGCCCCTCCCTCAGGAAGCTCAGTGCCTCCTCCCCGTTAGGGGTCTGCCCTGGAGGCTGTCCCTTTAAATCAGACTTCCTGGTGAGGCTCAGAGATTTGCGCATGCAGCTTCCTGGAGACAGCATAAGATAAACAATAAACTTTGCAGCAAACTCTTGGACAATAAGCCCCACGTGGCCATCACCAGAAGCAATTATAAGCACTGACAATGGCTAGGGCATTTCCAACAGGAATGCAAATCTTGATAAACACAGCAGAAACATGCTACCCACACACCTGCACAAACTCAACCAACTTTTTAAAAAAAAATAGTTCCTAGCTTCTCATCAGTTGAGAAATAGTTGCTTCAAAATCTGGCATTCTTTTTTTTTTTTTTTAAATCACTGTCTAAGAGGAAAGCAGTCAGGTCTTCCTTAAAGTGCCACCACCCACTAGATGAACACTGCTAAGGTCAAGTGTCTCCAAGAGTCACTTACTCCATGTGCCTCTGTAAGGGACATTTATCATCCGCTGGATACTCTACAGTTCCAACCCCTTCCTAGGTTTGGGGAAGCCCCAACTCAGAAATCACAGGGTCCCCACATTCCACCAAAGGAGATGAGGATGCCAACATTCGCTTTCCCAGCTTCCCTTGCAGCTAGAGCACGAGAGCATGAGCGAGGCTCAGCCAATCAGATACTCCCACTTTAGACTTGGCATCAGAAACTGGCATGCAAAGCAGCAGGGACTCTGCAGACACTGTTCTGGTGAGGGTGGGGACAGCTCACAGAGGAAGCAGTGAGTGCAGACAGAGTAGCCATCCTATATAATAAAAGCATAATATACTAAGTGTCTGGTTGTTCAACCAAAGTGTAATATGCTAATGATATGCTAAGGCCACTCAACTGCTCGCTATGACGTGCACTGACCACCAGGGGACAGACAGTAGGCGGGTCAAACAGTCGCTATGATGTGTACTGACCACCAGGGGGCAGTAGACCAGTCGACCAGTCGATATATATGCACTGACCACCAGGGGGCAGACACTCCGACTGGTAGGTTAGCTTGCTGATGGGGTCCGGCCAATGGAGACTGAGCAAGACACGCTGGACATGTCCTGGCGCCCTCCCACAGTCCCTCCCCTGCTGGCCAGCCTCCTGCATCCCTTCTGAGCCCCTGTTGTGCAATCCACCCTCTCAAAATCTGGGACCCCTCAGGGAATGTCAGAGAGCCGGTTTTGGCCCCATCCCACAGGCCAGGCCAAGGGACCCCACTGGTGCACAAATTCATGCACTAGGCCTCTAGCCAGTTCTATAACTGGCATCGGTGGTGCCACCAAAACCCGCCCAGCAGTGGCAACAATGGTATCCTTGTAGGAAATGTTTGGTAGTGTAATTTGGGGTTGTTTCTGGTTCCCTGATCCCTCCAAAATCCTCTTGAGCTTCCTATATCCTTTAATACATTCATTTTCTGCTTAATCAGAACTGAGCTTTATTGCTAGAGTTCAGTTCATGAACACAGAACACAGGAAGGGCTAGAGCTGAAGTACTCCAGAAATCAACCACACAGATTCTTCTTTTTTAAAAAATATATTTTTATTTATTTTAGAGAGGAAGGGAGAGGGAGAGACAGATCATCAATGAGCACTGTATTTTCTCTCTCTCAGTATCAATGATGAGCGAGAATCATGGATCAGCTGCCTTCTGCACGCCCCCCACTGGGGATTGAGCCTGCAACCCGGGCATGTGCCCTTGACTGGAATCTAACCTGGGACTCTTCAGTCCACAGGCTGATGCTCTTATTTACTGAGCAACACCAGCCAGGGCCCCAGAGATGATTCTGAGCCTAAGGACTGAGTGGCTTCTTCACACTTCGAATTCAACCTAAACACTCCCTGGCCTATAAGGCCCTGAATCAATGGCCCCATGTCTCCTTGCTGGGCCTCACCTCATTCTGCTCTTCACCCCCCTCTCAAGCTCTGGCCACACTTGCTGCTCCTTATTAGGCTCTTTCCTGCCTCAAGGCCTTTGCACTTGCTCTCCAGGAAACTCCTCCGGCTCTTCACATTGCACAGCATCCTTCTCCTCCTTCAGTCTCAGTTTACAGAAGGACTTCAATGACCAGGCTGTCTAGGAGACCACGCAGCCCACCCCACCATCCTCCATCACAATACCCTGTTAATTTCCTTTCCAGCACATATCCTGTGATTAATTTATTTCATTATTAATTGCCGGGAGCCGGTCCATCCTTGCTGTTTCAAGGGACCTGGCATATATGGCATACGGTTCTTAATGTGTTTGCTCACCTTCTTGGTGCTGCGTTTTAACCAAGGTCACCTCTCCAAGAAAGGTTGAATCCCCAGGTAGGGATTTTCCCCTGAAGTTAGGGAGGGAATAAAACCCCTCAACTAAGTGCCAGGCGGGTAATTAATCCCTTTAACTACGAACAATCATGCTTAAACTACATAATCTTTTCTCCCTGGAATGGAGATAAGAAACGCCCTAACCTTTGTAATAGAGATTGATAGGATTGAATCAACTGGTATAAATACAGTTGTAACAAGACAGAAACACACAGAACTTAGAACAGAATCAAGAAGACAGAACCTACACGGAGCCTAGAGACAGAAGAACTTCGCTGGAGAGAGCATGCCGGAGGATCCTGGAGAGGGACTGGCCTCGGAGCCTGGAGACGGAGCCTGGCGAGAGAGCATGGCAGGGGATCCTGGACTGAACCTGACTGCGGAGATTGGCAGGACAGCCTGACTAGAACCTGGTGACTGAACCTGACTGGAGTACCTGTACAGAACCTGGCTGGAGACCCTGACAAGCGAACCCGGCTATGATGATCAACTGAACGCTATCTCTGTATCGTTCCTTCTTCGCCGACTCCGTCCACACCTTAGGGGACCCCTGGACCTGCTGGGGTTGGACCCCGGCAATTAATAACAATAGCAACCACCACTGATTGGAGGCTTGCTATGTGTCAGGCACTAGCCTAAACTCATTTAATTCTATTACTACCCTATGAGACTGGTACTGTTATTATCCCTAGGAAATAGATGAGGAAACAGGCTCAGGTGGGTTAAGAAGTTGTCCAAGGTGCCAAGCTTGGCACTGACACAACAGGGATTTGAACCGAGGCCTGCAGTGTGGGCTCATTACCACTTGCTCATTCAGGCAGTAGCCTGACAGCGATGCCATCAGCATCACCCACAGTGCAGGCTCTGGGCCACAGGACAGGACGGGCTCTCCCAGAGCCTACAGCCTGTGATCCAGATCTTCCACCTGGTAGTCTCCGTTCTATCCATGGCCCTTCTCAAGGAAGAGATGCAGCTAGGCCTGTGTAAAGAGGGGGCAGAGGTCCTTCTTTCAACAAATAAGTGCCCAACTCTGTGCTCAAAGTGTCTGCAAACAAAAACACCACAGAGGAGCTCACAGGCCAGAGGGACATGGACCTTCGGACAATGCTTTCTGCTCAACCTGCCAAATTCCACCGCCTTGGGGTGTGTCAGAGCTGCCAGGCTACGGAGATGGGGTGTCGGGCAAGGGAGAGAAGTGGGGAACAACATGGCTCATTTGGGGAGGGAGGAGATGTTCAAAGAGCCTGTGGAAGAGACAGGTGGAAGGCTGGGAGATGAGAAGGTTGGACTTCCAACTCTAACTTGTAAATAATGGGGGGCCAGAGCAACCTGTTTTGTTTTGGTTTGGTTTTTGGCAAGGACAGATGCACAACCAGATAGAGATTCTTTTTGTCAAGAACAGAGGCCATGGCTCTATAATACTGCTTGAGATGTTTTGGTACCCTGTTTCTATTTTAAATACATCAGCTAAACACCAGAATTTTAACAACAACAACAACAAATTCTGTGTCTATGCTGCCCGACTCCCTCTCCCTGCTGAATGAGAAGTGAGGTGAATTTGCCCTCCCAACAGGAGTTCAGCACTGCCTTTCTCTCCTGGAATGTGAAATTACACAGAGCTCTTGCATCGGAAATTTATGGAGGAAAGAAGGAATTCCCCCACTACTTGACTTTACAGCTCCAACCACCTCTGCCCAGATTCCCTCAGTGTGATAACAGGAACCTCACCTCTGGCTTGTGTCATCATAAAAATGAAAGGCTCATTAAAAAAAAAAAAAAAAGAATGTACAGGGTTGAGGCACAAAGGGCCTCCTGTGTTGAATGAGCATCTGGGGGCTGTGGGAGGGGTCCCCAGAATGACTCTCTGGGGCTGGTTGAGACCAGCACACAGTAACAGGCCCTGGGAAATGATATGCTAAATTTGCAGCTGAAGTCAGCCAGGATGACAAGGGCATAGCATCTGGAAAGTAGATTGGAAATTAATAAAGGCCGTTTAGTACAGGAGTTAGGTATAGGAATTCTGAGCCAAACAACCTGGATTCAAGTTCCAGGGCTATCATTTACTGTGTGACCTCTGTCGATGTGCTTAACTTTTCTGCACCTCAGTTTCATCATCTATTAAATGGGGATAATAAGAGCATCTGCCACACAAGGCCTTTGTGAGGATCAAATAAGTCACTTAAAACAATGCCTGGCACATGATAAGAACAACAGCAACTTCCTGGAGACTATATAAGAATGAGCTCTACAGCAAAATCATGGACAATAACGTCCCATGAGGGACAACAAAAAGCAATTATTAGTGCTGACAATGGGTAGGACATTTCCAATAGGAATGCAAATTTATGCAAATAGTTGTTACTGCTACCTTTATAATATAAAATATGTATTATCCTATATAAGAGGTACTATGCAAATTGACCGTCACGCCCGCACACAAGATGGCCGCCTCCATGTAGCACACAATGGCCACCCCCATGTGGTCACAAGATGACCGACAGTGGAGGACAGTTGTGGGCAATCAGGCCAGCAGGGGAGGGCAGTTAGGGGTGACCAGGCCTGCAGAGAAGGGCAGTTGGGGGAAACCGGGCCTGCAGGGGAGGGCAGATAGGGGTGACCAGGTTGGCAGGGAAGGGCAGTTGGGGGCGATCAGGCCAGCAGGAGAGGGCTGTTAGAGGGGACCAGGCCTGCAGGGGAGGACAGTTAGGGGTGACCAGGCCAGACGGGGAAGGGCAGTTGGGGGCGATCAGGCCAGCAGGAGAGGGCAGTTAGAGGGGACCAGGCCTGTAGGGAAGGCAGTCAGGGGTGACCAGGCTAGCAGGGGAGAGCAGTTGGAGGGGACCAGGCCTGCAGGGGAGGGCAGTTAGGGGTGACCGGGCCAGCAGGAAAGGGCACTTGGGGATGACAGGGCTAGCAGGGGAGGGCAGCTGGGGGTGATCAGGCCAGCAGGGGAGTGGTTAGGGGGGGATCAGGCTGGCAGGCAGAAGCGGTTAGGGGCAATCAGGCAGGCACACAGGCGAGCAGTTGGGAGCCAGCAGTCCCGGATTGTGAGAGGGATGTCCAACTGCCGGTTTAAGCCGGATCCCACAGGGATCGAGCCTAAACCGGCAGTCGGACATCCCCCAAGGGGTCCCAGATTGGAGAGGGTGCAGGCTGGGCTGAGGGAAAACCCCTCCCCAGTGCACAAATTTTGTGCACTGGGCCTCTAGTTATATAATAATAGTATTATAATGTTTTAAGCTAATTAAAGAAAGAGTTTCTCAGCAAAAATTAGGGGTTTGAGGAGAGGTGCCCAGAAGCAGGTGCCTGGGTGGTGCTTGTGCAGTGGGTTTTGGCCACCTTCAGGTGGCACCAATGTGAGCTGTGGAGACAACTTGCTGGGCCAGAGCCTGGGCTCCACCACATAGGATTTCCTCATTTCTGCAAAGGAAATAACAATATCACTCTCTTCATAGTTTGTGCCAAGCACTGCCGCTCAATTTTATATGCATTTTTCACATATAATTTTCCCACAACCCTGTAAATCACATGCAATTATGATGTCCACTTTACAAATGAGAAAACCCATGGCTCAGAGATGTTAATCGAATTTGCAAAAGGGCACGCAGCTAGACTGATACCCAGAAAATCTGACTGGAGCCAGCACTCTAAACCCTCAATTCCCAGACCCGTACAGCGTGAGAAGTGTGCGCAACAGGCCCTCTGCAGGATGCAAGGGGTAACCAGCGAGTGCACAGGAATCGCCTTTTAGAAGGGTGTACGCCATGACCATGTGGGGTTTATTCCAGGGATGCAAGACTCGGACAATATTCACAAATCAATAAATGTGATACATCACAAAAAAACAAACGGAAAGACAGAAATCACATGATCATATCAAGAGACACAGAAAAAGCATTCAACAAAACCCAACACCCATTTTTAATTAAAAAAAAAAAAAACTCTCAGCAAAGTGGGAATAGAGGGATCATACCTCATCATAATAAAGGCCATATATGACAAACCTACAGCCAACATCATACTCAATAGGCAAAAACTAAAAGCACTTCCCCTAAGAACAGGAACAGGGATGTCCGCTTTCACCACTCTTATTCAATATACTAGTACTGAAGTCCTAGTCACAGTAATCAAACAAGAAGAAGAAATAAAAGGCATCCAAATTGGAAAGGAGGAAGTAAAACTGTCATTATTTGCAGATGACATACTGTACACAGAAAACCCTGAAGACTCCACCAAAAAACTACTTGATTTAATAAATGAATTCGGCAATGTAGCAGGCTACAAAAATAACACCCAGAAATCAATGGCATTTTTATACACCAATAATGATCTCTCAGAAAGAGAATCTAAATTTTAAAAAATCCCACTTACCATTGTAACAAAAAAATTAAGATACTTAGGAATAAACTTATCTAAGGAGGTAAAAGACCTGTACTCAGAAAACTACAGGGCATTGAAAAAGAGATAGAAGAAGAAGAAGAAAAAGAGACAGAGGAAGATACAAACAAGTGGAAGAATATACCATGTTCATGGATTGCTGGAATTAGTATCATTAAAATGTCCATACTACCCAAAGCAATCTATAGATTCAATGTAATCTCTACTAAAATACCAATGGCATATTTCACAGATCTAGAACAAATACTCCAAAAACTTATATGGAACCAAAAAAGACCCTGAATAGCCACAGCAGTCTTGAGAAAGAAGAACAAAGTTAGAGGGATCAATATACCAGATACCAGGTTATACTATAAAGGCACTGTAATCAAAACAGCCAGGTACTGGCACAAGGCATATAGATCCATGGAACAGGACAGAGAACCCAGAAATTGACCCAAGACATTTCGCTCAATTAAGATTTGACAAAGGAGGCAAGAGCATACAATGGAGTCAAGACAGTCTCTTCAATAAATGGTGTTGGGAAAATTGGACAGATACATGCAAAAAAAAAAAAAAGAAACTAGATCACCAACTTACATCATACACAAGAATAAACTCAAAATGGATAAAAGACTTAAATGTAAGTTGCAAAACCATAAAAATCCTGGAAGAAAACATATGTAGCAAAATCTCAGACATCTCTCGTAGCAATATGTTTACCAATACATCTCCTAGGGCAAGGGAAACAAAGGGAAAAATAAACAAATTGGACTATATCAAAATAAAAAGCTTCAGCACAACAAAAGAAACCATCAACAAAATGGAAAGGGAGCCCACTGTATGGGAGAACATATTTGGCTATCATACATCTGATAAGGTGTACTAATCAAAAAATATAAGGAACTCATAGAACTTAAAAGGAAGACAAACAATCCAATTTAAAAATGGGCAAATGACCTAAATAAACAGTTCTCTAAAGTGGACATACAGATGGCCAAGAGACTATGAAAAACTGCTCAGTCATTAATCATCAGAGAGATGCAAATTAAAGTGATAATAAAGTATTACTTCACACCTGTCAGAATGGCTACCATCAACAAATCAACAAAGGACAAGTGCTGACAAGGATGTGGAGAAAAGGGAACCCTAGTGCATTTTGGTAGGAATGCAGACTGGTGTAGCCACTGTGGAAAACAGTGTGGAGGTTTCTCAAAAAATTGAAAATGGAACTGCCATTTGACCCAGTGATCCCACTTCTAGGAATATATCCTAAGAAACCTGAAGCACCCATCAGAAAGAACATATGCACCCCTATGTTCATAGTAGCACAATTTACAATAGCCAAGACCTGGAAACAGTCAAGTTCCCATCAGTAGATGAGTGGATAAAAAAGCTATAGTACATTTACATCATGGAATACTATGCAGCTTTAAAAAAAAGAAGGATCACTTACCCTTTGAAACAGCAAGGAGGAACCTGGAGAGTATTATACCAAGCGAAATAAGCCAGTCAGAGAAAGACAAGTATCACATGATCTCACTCATATGTGGAATCTAATGAACAAAATAAACTGATGAACAAAATAGATCCAGAGACATAGAAGCATGCAACAGACTAAAGAATTTTAGAAGGAAGGCAGGGGTGGAGGGGTGGGAGAGATTAACCAGGGAACTTATCTGCATGGATGCATAGCCCATGGAGACAGACAATAGTGTGGTGAAGGCCTGGGAGAGGTAGGTGCAGGGTGGAGGGGGTCAATGGGGAATAAAAGGGAGACATCTCTAATACTTTCAACAATAAAAACAAAGCTTTTAAAAAGGGATGTGTGTTTTCCCATTGTGGATATCTGCCCTATGGTAATTGCCAGGCAGTGGAACTCCCCCATGCTGAGCATCTGCTATCCACCAAGTACCATGTCATCACATCACTGCCATCTCATCACCATGGCAACCTCCAATGCAAGGACTGGAGGACACTGAGACTCAGGGAGTTTGAGTTCCTGGTCCATGGTTACAGAGTTTGTCAGTGGCGACACTCCACCACACTTCTGAGTCTGTCCTATTCCCACTCGGACTTGGAGACAGGCTCTGAAAATACCCCTTAATGTCCCTCAAGAGCCCCTCTCCCCCTCATTACCGCCCACTCTGAAAGCACAAAACTGCTTATTCTGCACCAGGATAATGGCCATGGGGGCCGAGCAGGACTGGAGCGCAAACTGTAATTACTGCAAACAATTTGCATTCCAGATCTGAAACGCACTCAGGGCCTCCCTTGAGCCCTGTAATCAGCTTAGCCTCTCCCCAAATCTCTCTTGAAAAGAAGACATGGTACAACTGAGCCACAGTGGTGTTTGGAAACTACGCCTCTGTCTCCAGTGACTGCCACCTGAGGAAACACTGCTGAGAAAGGGCCAGGGTTGAGTGGGATCTTAAACTCCAGAGAGGTCAAATTCTTCAGTTGTAGAACCAAAAAAACAACAACAAAAACCCAGCAGCCAGGACAGTGGACGGGCACAGCAAGACCAGTAAATAGCTAAGGCAGGAAAGGCATTACATAACATATGGGCCTCAGTGGGAAGTAGATGGACACCCTTCCCTCCTTTATCGGAAGTTGCTGCCTCGCCTATGACTCACACATCAGGGTGTGGTGGCTTCGCTGCCCAGGACAACACAGGGAGCCCCCAAGATCAGTGGAAGGCCTACTATGTGCACACCAGGAGAACAAATACTTCCTCTGAGTTAGAGAAAAGAGTTTGGGGAGGATCTCCCCATGGATAAAGAACTCTATGATTTGTGTGCTCCCAGGTGGGGAAGGAGAGTGTAGATTGGGGTGTGAGGGCAGATATACCAGAATTTTCAACCCTGCCTGTGGCTTCTTACACTTGAATCAGAGGGATGTGTACTGGTAATTTTGGTTCCAAGTGGCTGGAGTTCTGGGTATTGGTTAACTATTCACCATAGCCCTACTTTTCTGATTTGAGAGAGAGAGAGAGAGAGAGAGAGAGAGAGAGAGAGAGAGAGAGAGAGAGAGGACAGACCACATGTCAATTCTCATCACTCCAAATCCTGACTGAAGATCTCCATATGAAACCTCTATTGAGTTAACAGTATCTGCGAGCTGAATCTGGACTGCCCTAAAAGTCAGAGTGCCCCTCAGACTTTAATGTGCCACAGATCATGGGGATCTGATAAAATGCAGATGTGGATTCAGGCCTGGGTGGGGCCTGAGGTTCTGCATTTCTAACAAGCTCCCAGGTGCTGTTGCTGCCGCTGTCCACGAACCACACTTTGAGAACTTTTGCTAGGAGACATGCTAGTGGCTTAAGGAGACTGAAAAAAAAAATCATCATTCCCTATTTTCTACTACAATCAAGATGTCAAGTAATGAAGTTGTTCTAAGAGCAAAAAAAAATTAACTCAAACACTCTGTTCTTGCTTCTGAGTTATCCCATTGGATGATTGTTCTTGAAAGAAAACCTTGTTTTGATGCTATAAACTAAGGAAAATCAGCAGATCTTCCCTTGGCAAACTTTCTTTTCTATTTTTGTAAGTAATTTTTTTCAATGACAATTGGTATTCAATATTATATTAGTTTCGGGTGTATGCATAGTGCTTAGACATGCATATAACTTATGAGGTGATCCACCCATAAGTCTAGTACCCACTTGACATCATATGCAGTTATTGCAATATTATTGACTATATTACCTAGGCTGTACTTTCCATCCCTATGACTATTTTGCGACCGCCTTGGCCGAAGTTTCTGGAATAGCCCTGGGTCCTCTGAGGTTCAAAGGACCTGTAGCATCAAAGGATAATGTGGCGAAGCAACTTGCCTTTACCAGTGTTATTCACGGACGCCTCTCTTCCGTTCAGTGGGGTGGCCGACCCACTCCAGGTGCATCCATGTTCTAGAAGCTGAGTAACCTGCTAACCCAGCCCATCAGCGGCGGTTGGGGGCCTCTTAGGGACTTGAGCTCTACCTCATCAGTCACAGGCTGCACCTTACCAACCAGACAGCACTTTAATAAAAATCATTCAACTAATTTAACACATTTTTTAAAACTGGCTTGAGCTGGACGCCCCATCCCACTATGCAAACAGTGCACAATGAGCTCCTGATAGCATCTGCTCACCATTGCCAACATAAACACTGCCAGGCCAGCAGGAATGAGCCTCGTGACTGTAAGCAACAATAGCTGCATGGTTTTGTTTAAGTAAACACAACCAACAACACGTGAAAATGTTTTTATCTCCTCCTATAGCTATACCAGAGACTTTCTTTATATATATTTATTTTGGGGGGATTAAGCCCACAACCTGGGCATGTGCCCTTGACCAGAATCAAACCTAGGACCCTTCAGTCTGCAGGCCAATGCTCTAGCCAAACCAGCTAGGACTATACCAGAGACTTTCAAGACTGAGTTTTTCTAGAAATAAAACCAGTGCCAAGTGTAAGAAACAGAAGGCCGCTGAGTGGAGAACATCCAGAAAAACAACTCTGTGTTTCTTCCAGAAGTACACATGTAGACATAGGTTTTTTAAATAAGTTACTAGAATTTCTAAAACCAAATTAACTGACTGACTTGCATTGTCTATTTACTGCCTAACAGTAAAGGGATTTTTTTCCTATTCTTGTCCAGTGCACTTTTTAAAAAACTGTGTTTTCATTGATTTGAGAGAGAGAGAGAGAGAGAGAGAGAGAGAGAGAGAGAGAGAGAGAGAGAGAAAGGAAGAGGGATGGAGAAATAGGAACATCGATGAGAGAGAAACATCATTGATCGGCTGCCTCCTGCATGCCCTCTACTGGGAATCAAGCCTGCAACCCAAGCATGTGCCCTGACCAAAAATCAAACCGTGACCTCCTGGTTCATGGGTCAACATTCAACCATTGAGCCACACCAGACAGGCTGCAGCAGAAATATTTCTTATTAAAGAAGTTTGATACCACTAGATAACACAAAATTGCATGTAAAAGATACATATGGTACGCAACATTTGTCTTTAAACCAAACCCTAAAATAGAAAAAAAAAATGCAGTGGACAAGTGAAGGGAAATGGGCATTTATTCAAGTAGAGAGATAATGTCAAGTAGGAGGGACTCAATGGAGGGGATGGGGTGGGGTGAGCTACGTCAGAATGACTCAGGAAACAAGAAGGAGCAGTTACTTCCTGAGCAGTGGGTGCGAGAGAAAGGAGAGCGAAGCGCGAACAGGCATTTAGTGGCACACATGCAGGCCTCTTAGTCATTCTGGATAATAAAATAAGTATATTTTTAAAAGAAGGGAATAAAGACATGACATCAAGACTGTCAAATAGGCAACAGGAGACTTTATTGTGTCTCAAGAACAGCCGTCAAATAGGCAACAGGAGACTTTATTGTGTCTCAAGAACGGCAAATCTTGTCCATTTGTGCCAATTCTGTAGACTTGAAAAGACTATTCCAGCCTAAAACTCAAGAATTTCCCTTCTTGAGAAGTTTTAGAATTTGGTGATTAAATCGCTTGATGCCTGGAAAAAGTTGGCCCCAAGAAAAATGCATTCGACTTTAATTATACAAGCTCCACCGTGAAAAACTTATTTTGGGGATGGAGGGTATTTTTTAAAGCCAAGTATCTTTTTTTTTTAATCCTCATCTTAGAATATGTTTTTCTTGGTTTGAGAGAGAGAAGAGGGGAAGAGAGAAACATCGATCGGTTGTCTCCCGTGTGTGCCCCAACCAGGGATAGAACCCAAAACCTGAGTATGTGCCCTGACTGGGAATCGAACCCACCACCTTCTGGTGTACGGGACAACACTCTAACCAATTAAGCCACACCAGCCAGGGCAAGCTAAGTATCTTTTTGACACCAAAATTCCTAAGCCAAGTTTGCAATCTGTAGTCCTCCGAGTTTCAATAATAAGCCCATGAGAAGGAAAGGCTGCCATATTAGTTATTTTTCTCTAATTTTCCCAAAGTGATATTCTAAAGTATTATCCCAAGCCATCATCCAGAAGCCATAAAAAAAATGTGCCCCAACGCAGTAAGATGCAATTAATTACCTATTAATTACCTATTAATCTTTGGGATATTATTAACTCTTTGGGGGATGCTGGTTTTAGAGCTATGATTTCTCCTGACTATACAGCATTCATTCTTATTAAGGTGCTTCCCTCCCCTCTCAAATATCCAAGTAAGATTTATGGCTATTTTTTGTTGTTGTTAGGAAAGGAAGACAAAATTCCTTCAAGTTCACCTTTACCAAGTTCTCACATTTGAAACTCCCCCACAAACACATGCCATATTTTAAAATTCCATCTTAAATAACTATGGAATTTAGACCAATTCATTGAGATTTTCTAAGTTAGATTTATGCCTGTTGGGGGTGATTTTTCTTCTTAAATGTTCAAACCTAAAACTCCACTTCAAACCTGCAGTTTAAATATATGTCTTCTCACCTCAATTTTCTTCTCGATTATAAAAATTATGTATGTATGTGTGCATCCCGTAGAAACTTGGAAAACTCAAAACAAAACAAAGGAAAATGTCAACTATAACCCCACTTACTGAGAGGAAATCCTTATTAATAATTTGGCATCTTTTCTTTCAGTCCTTTTAAACAAATTTTTTTTCATAGTTGGATCATTACTGTATATACAATTTTATTCCCTACTTTAAAAATAACAATACAAAATTTCCCCTGAATTAACAGTCTTCCTTAACATCCCTTATGGATGCATAGCATGCACTCATATGGATAAAACACAATTTACTGCAACTGTCCCACACTGTTGGACACGCAGACTTTGTCCATTTTTTCTGCCATTATAATGACTGCCACACTGAGCATCTCTGTGCATAAATCTTAATCCTGGTGACTTCTCCAGGACAGAGCCTAGAAGTGAAGTTATTGGGCCAATAACTATAAATATGTTTATGGTTCTTGACACAAATAGCTTTCCAGAAAGATGAGATCAAGTAACACTGGCACTGAACCCCTGTGAGAGCATCAACCTACTGCACCCTCACCAGTGTTTCAAGTTATCACTTCTTAAAAGGATGATTAGGGGGTTATGGTTCAACTCCCAGTCAGGGCACATGCCTGGGTTGCAGGCTCGATCCCCATTAGGGGCATGCAGGAGGCAGCCGACTGATGTTTCTCTCTGATGGATGTCTCTATCTCTCTATCCTTCTCCCTTACACTCTCTAAAATCAATATCAATATATTTTAAAAGGCTGCTTAATTATATAGGTGAAAAATGACTCATGGAAAATTTTCCAATCCTTAGACCAACCTGCTGAGGTCAATGATTTCAAATGTTCCCTCAATATCAAAATAATCTTCTTCTATTATTCAAAACAAGATGTTAACTTTTCCCACATATAAAAATGCAATCAAAACCACAAGCATGAAAAGAATGTAGACATTTGTTGGGTGTTTTCATTAAGCAACTAAGGTGCCATGGTTAAGAAGCCAAGATCAGTCGGTTTGATGTACCAGGCTGTGACAGGACGGAGCGACGCCCAGTGCAGAGATGTGAGCAAAATAGATTCAGTCTGAATCCACTGCCAAGCTTCTCGAGATACATAAAATTTGAATGACCATAAGTCAACATTTATCAGAATGCATTAGTGTGTTCAAGAATATATCTAAACTACATTTAAAATTCATTTAATTCCTCCCTCTAAATCAGTGCGTAATCCCATGTACCTCCAATGTGTTGTTGTTTTTAATTTAATAACACATACATGCAAAAAGCAAATGATCCAGACTCAGACTCCCATATCTCAAGGCCTGAAAATTGATCATTCTAGAACATGGAAAAATATTAGATAAATGGAAAGTTTTTCTATTATACTGGTAATTTTGGGGGTATCTTTGCCACATTCTCTCTCCAGGAAATTTGCCCCACTTTTCCCAATGTGGCCCAGTTTCTGTTGAGTGTATATAATAGGGAAAAGTATTCAGCAATTAGTATGTGATAGACTCAGTGCTAAAAATTTGATGTGGATTATTTAACTTAATTCTCATAAGAACCCTATGAGCTAGATACAGTTTTCAGATGGAAAGTCTGAGTCTTGGTGAGGTTAGTAACTTGCTCAAGCTGGTGAATGGCAGATCCATTTGACCCTGGCTTTCTGGCCACAGAAGGAAGAGCTTATGGGATCAGAGTTTTCTTAGGGATTTTGGGGTGGGGCAACTGAGACTATCCTGTGAGCTGAAAAAAATCAAACAAACAAAAACACACCACAGAAACAAAATAAAATCATGGTTCTCAACTGAATAAAAACAAACAAAAAATCCAACCAGATGCAATGCATGATCCTTGCATGGTTTTGGGGGAAACCAACTATTAAAGATAATTGGAGAAATATAAATATAGACTGAATGTTGACTGGTAATTTCCTTAGGTTTGATAATTATTTTCTTTGGTTTGGTAATGTAGGAAAACATTTTTATTCTTCGTACATATACTGAAGTTATTTAGAAATAAAGGGTCATGATATCTACAAATCTGAAATAATCCTATATAATAAAAGGCTAATATGCAAATCGACTGAACAGCAGAACGACCAGTTGCTATGATACGCACTGACCACCAGGAGGCAGACACTCAACTCAGAAGCTGCTCCCTGGTGGTCAGTGCGCTCCCACAGGGGGATCACTGCTCAGCCAGAAGCCGGGCTCACAGGCTGGCGAGCACAGCAGTGGTGGTGGGAGCCTCTCCTGCCTCCACAGCAGCACTAAGAATGTCCAACTGCCAGCTTAGGAGGGAGTGGTCCTAAGGCATTAGTTGGACATCACCCAAGGGCTCTTGGACTGCGAGAGGGCGCAGGCCGGGCGGAGGGACCCCCCAAGTGCACAAATTTCATGCACCAGGCCTCTAGTTTAGTAAATAAAAGCCAAATTAAATAAATAGCTAGAGATGGATAAATAGGTAAAGCAAAATGTTAGCAACTGTTGAGTCTGGATGGTAGGAGTTCATTGCACTTATCTTTCAACTTTCCATGTTCAAAATTTTTCATAATAAAAAGTTGGAAAAATAGCATACAGAGTAAAAATAATAATCATGAAACTCCTTACAAAGACACCAAATGAAGCCTGACACTCCCTCTCCATAAACCACACTCAATAGTTGCCCCTCCCCTGCTGGAACAAAAACTGTACACACATCTTCAGTTTGACCTCAGATGAAGCTGTTTGTTTGTTTTTAGGGCGCATGATGCACAAAAACCCCACGTTGGGGTCTAGAATCACCTTCACCCAATCGGGATCAACAGAGTGAACAGCAGGTTCACCATAAATCTAACACTCTAGCTGAGTCATAAATTCTCTCCCAACCCCTCTTCAATGAATCTGCATAAATTAAATGCATATCTGATACAACTCTATTGCACCTTCCTCAAAACACAGCTATGATTTTAAACAAAGCCTCATCTGCTCATAAACAAGTAATCAGCCTCATCCCCCCACTTTTTCTAAATGAATGTTAAGTAAAGTCAGCCCTGATGATACAAAAACACATTGTGCATTAGTACCACCTGCACGGAACGTTTCCTCCTCCCTGAACACAGGAGGTCTGGGCACTGGTGGTCCACGTTGTTCCTGCAACATCTAATCCAGGTGGTTCCATTACCAGTATCATGTGGGAGTCAGCAGTAATAGTCGTGCTATTACTATTACAAAAAGGCTGGTCCAGGAGTTGTGTTCATTGAGATTTCCAGAGTGGATGGCAGAAGGAGAAAGCCTGGGCAGGAGATGACAAATGTGGGAGGCCCAAAAATCAAGTAAGAGAAAAATTTTCATCATCAGGCTTATATAGGGCAGCCCATTTAAAAACGGGACCTATGCAATCAAGTTGAAATGAGCATTTCAGCTTGCTTTTAGAGAATATTTATTTCAATTCCTGAAGATGAATACATTTGTATGACTTACTCATCTTCAATAACAGAAATATTTTGTCATGTTAAGTATAATAAGTGGTTAGTAAGTAGAGCATGTGTATGCTAAACATAAATAGGAAAGGGTAGAAGAGCAAAAGATACCTAATATTTATAAGATACCTGGTTACTAACTGTTTGTTATGCACTAAATATGTGTGAGACTTACGAGGCACTAAGTATGCATGGGCACTTGCATACATGAGGCCTTATTTGGCTACCACTGGAGACACTCTGGCTCCTCTGCCCAAGAAACACAAATGAAACAGAAATTAGTCAGATGTTCACCCAGCTAATCGGCAAACTGCCGCTGTTGACCAGGTAGACTTGCCCTTGAGTCTTTTTGATAAAGCAAGTGTATGTCACTGGCCCAGGGAACCTTCAGTCTGGGGGCCTCTTGCTTGAACTTCAACTGTGGTCCTTGCAACCATATCATCAGTGGAGAAGGCCGATGCAATAGAGAGAAAGGATGTACTGGCACTGTAAACCCCAGGATTCAGGTGGGATCCTTCCGTCCCATCTGCATCCTCTCTGTAGTTCAACTTACTCATCTTTCCCCCCCGGCCCTTGCTTCCAGTTGTATGTTTCAATTGGTTTAACTGACAGTGTGATGTGAGCATTTTAAAGGGGGGAGGGGAGAGGTAGCTATTTAGAGTCACGATGAGCTAAACCCAGTCCAATCCATTAAATGGGCTATATTCACTGGGAAAAGAAAAAAAAACTGATGAGAGAGAAGAAAAGTTTAGTGACAGGACTTTCACTAACCCCCATGCAAGAGGCTTCACTTCCCATCCCCAGCTTCTGACATGGGCAGGAAATAGAGAAATAACATTTAACATGGAAGGGGAAAAGTTAAACTGAGGGGGGAAGTTCAGCTTCAGAAAAGAAATTTTCCAAACTGGTGTAATCCTCCATTTCTCAAAAACACCATCCCCTCTAACCTCGTCAAACTGCCTGAGGGCCTTTAGGAGGTGACAAGATCACTGCTGTGATACTGTCAACACTAATAAAAGAGAAAAATGGTAATTGGCGTACGAGCTACCCTTTTCATTGGCTAATCAGGGCTATATGCAAATTAACTGCCAACTAAGATTGGCAGTTAACTGACAACAAAATGGCGGTTAATTTGCATATGTAGGCACAATGCAGGGAGGCGAAAGGGAAAGCAGGAAGAAGCCCCCTGCCACTGACAGTGATCGGAAACCCAGGGGGGAGCTAAGAGCTGGGGGGCAGGGCAAAGGCGGCCCTGGGGCCGCCTTTGCCCTGCCCCCCAGCCATGATCAGAGAATCAGGTGCCTTTGCCGCCCTGGCCAGTGATAGCAGGAAGTAGGGGTGGAGTCAGGGATGGGAGCTGGGCACGATCGAAGCTGGCAGTCCCAGGAGCTAGGGGTCCCTTGCCTGGGCCTAAAGCGGAGCCCACGATCGTGGGGCCGCTGCAGCTGCGGGTCCCCGCTGCCCGGGCCGGACGCCTAGGCCAGAGGCGTCAGGCCTGGGCAAGGAACAGATCCTGCGATTGGAGGGTGATGGGGGTCAACACCTGAGGGCTCCCAGTATGTGAGAGGGGGCAGGCTGGGCTGAGGGACACCCCCCCCCCGCCACCCAGTGCACGAATTTCGTGCACCAGACCCCTAGTTTGTATAATAAAAGGCTAAATTGATTAAAAGAAAAACTGGGGGGCTCTATGAAAAGTTATAAATGTGACAAACCACAAAGCAGACTGATTCTGGGCCACCTATTTTTTTATTGCAAAGAAAAATTTTAATGGTGCTACAAGGATTACATTTAAATCCCTCAAAATAAGGCTGTGCCACCCACCCTCGTCCATCCTACAGAGGGGCCTCTGTCCTTTCTCACATATACTCAGCTGGCCTTCTCCCTCCGCTTCTCCCACTACCCAGATGTCTAGAATGTGGGCCCACCTTTTATTTAAAACCCCCAACTCAGCTCTACTACTTCCCAATATGATAGAAATGGTCTCAACCTTTTCAGAATGTAATTTTCCAGGGGCTGCTAGCATTTCAATTAATCTATAGAACTGTTGTTTTTTGTCACATGAACAGTCTAATTTTTGCTCCCAAATCAGACTGTCAGGAGTGAAAAAAAAAACAACAAAAAAAAAACCAAACAGGAGTTTTGTTCACTTGAGAGATGGGGGAGACTTATGTAGACAAGAATTGCTTGCATCTATCTAGTGCCTCTGCCCTTCGTCCTCCAGGTTACTATGGTTACCATGGGAGCCACCATAGTGGTATGGCAGAACTCCGTTCCATGCCCATTGCTGATTGCTCCAGGAGTAGCCACCTGACCAAGCTGAGCAAATCAAAACCCCTCCCTGGTAATTTTGGCTCTGAGAGCAAAAAGGCTACCTCTCTGCAGATGGCTGCATGTCCACGGTATAAAGAAATGGAGGAAGTCCGTTAGCAGAAAAAAAGGCAGCGACTAGCAGAGAGGAGTCGGAAACCTTCATGGGGTCTTGGTGCCTAGTTCCAGGGGCTCCTGAGGCCCCGCTGCACCCCATGAGATATTCCCCACACCTCTGTCATTAAAAACTCTCCCTTGCTTTTAAGCCAATTTTGGTTGAGTTTCCGTCACTTGCAACAGGATTTCCTAATTAACCCACAAGACCAAAGTCAAAAGTATCTTTCGCCATGCACAACTCTGTGCATGAAATGCACAGAAAGGGAATAACTGAATTGATAACTGCATAAAATAAACAGAAGAATCTATAAACCCTGCATCAAAAATGCAGGATTGGCACAGCAGACATACAAGCCACTGGCCCCAGAGAACTCACATGTGACCAAAAAAAGAAACTGCTTTTGACTCTAAAAATGAGCTTCCATGTGCCTGGCATATTTTTGGTGTCAGCAGACGGAAGATGACATGAGCTTTTCCTCACAGGTGTCAGCATCTAATCGCAGGCTGGCTGCTCCCCCTCCTGAAGGGAAATGAGACAAGAGGTCTAAGCGGAAACCAGAGAGAGTCAGTTTTTCCTTTTGAGGGGGCACCGCACATAGAAAAGGCATCTAGTAAGTACACGTTTATAAAACAGACATTTCAGGTAGTAGAGACTCCTGGTTGTAGGGAGCTAATATTTTCTGCACACTTAACTCCATGGAGGCATTATTCGGATCACTTTACACATTACAGCCAAGTCTCGTGTTTTGAGAAGACAGCATTATTGTCCCTGTTTTGCAGATAAGGGGCTTGATGCTCTGAAAGGTGTCTTGTCTGAAGTATCCAGTTGGCATTCTGACCCCAAAGAAAGTGCCTTTTCACCACTTAAGCTTTTACAATAACTGCCCGAAACTGTCCACCAGACTCAGAGGTTGGGCTGTCCAGGGGCAGCAGACAGTAAACTCCCCAGGGTGCATGGAGACTATCAGGGCAGTAGGGAGGTGGGGGTGTGGGAAGATGGGGAAGACAGTACCCTGGCGGGTGGGGGGGTCTCTTCTATGTGCCCAGATTTTATCAGTCCCCAGATGTTTGCCACAACACATGCTCAATAATGCACCCTGATGATCTCTAAGCACCCAAAACCTTACAATAAACCTCCTCTTGCTTATGGAAGACTGTGATTGAGGAAGAAGTTTGTTTTTAATTATTACAAGTTTATTGTTTTCACTCATTATAAAATACTAGAGGCCCCGGTGCACGAAATTCACGCACTCAGTGGGGGTCCCTCAGCCCGGCCTGCGCCCTCTTGCAGTCCAGAAGCCCTCAGGGGAGCGGGCCTAAACCGTCAGTCAGACATCCTTAGTGCTCCTGTGGAGGTGGGAGAGGCTCCCGCCATTGCTGCTGCACTTGCCAGTCGTGAGACCGGCTCAGGGCTTCTGGCTGAGCGGTGCTCCCCCTGTGGGAGCGCACTGACCACCAGGGAGCAGCTCCTGCGTTGAGCATCTGCCCCTGGTGGTCAGTGCGTGTCATAGTGACCCGTCATTCTGCAGTTCAGTCGATTTGCATATGAGCCTTTTATTATATAGGATATATTCTCTCTAAAAAAATCAAACATTACAAAAATATTTAACTAACACAGCAGCAATTCCCTGGGACCTCACCAACCCCAAATTGTCGGTCAACAGTGATAGCCTTTCGGGCTTCTTTCTGTGTATATATTAATATATTATCTCCTTACAAAAGGGGATTGTTTCCGTTTTTGTTATTTCAGTTTGCTTTTCTTGACTTACTGACTTAAAGCTATACATACATGTTTTACAGTATATGCTTCTGCATCATTTGCACTCATTCAGCAATTACATGGCTGAGAGCACAGGCTCTGAAGCCAGATGGCAGTGGGACCTTGAGGATGTGCAATTAAGATTCTGGGCCTTAGTTTGCCCATCTGGAAAGTGGGCGTAATAACAGTATCTATCTAATAGGGTTGTTGGGAATGTGATGACATACAAAGCACTGGAATCAGTAGCTAACAATGAAAGAGCTAAATAAATGAAATACATTATTATAGTGTTATTTCTTATTACTTTGTAACTTAACAACATTTTTAAAGTATGAGTTAGAGTGAACAATTTGACTTTGTTTACTGGTCATATGTATGTTTTCTTCTGTGCTGCCTATTCAGATTCTTCAATAATTTTCCTATTGGGTTTCCAATCTGGGTTATTGCTTTGCAAGAGTCCTTTGTAGATTAAGGAGGTTAATATAAGGTGAATATTGCACATATGTTCCCCACTTGCAAGTAATTTCATACTAACGAGAAGTTTATAAAAGGTGCTGGCAAAGAACATGGGTTTGGAATGAGGTGAGCTCAGATTTGAATTCCAGCTCTGCTACCCCCTTGTCATGTGACCCTGAGCAAGCGCCACCAGAGCCACTAATGGAGTGGGCAGGATTCCAGAACTCCCCGACACCCCCACCCCCTAGGGTACACACCTTGTATAATCCCCTGCTTTTGGGTGCAGGCAGAACCTGAGAAATAATGGGGTCTCATTATCATCGACTTTTAGATAATCCAGAGGAAGAGGATCCAGATGAGCCTAAACTAATGGGGTGAGCCCTTGAGAGGAACTGGGCTCCTCCTCAAGTCAATGAGACGTGAAGATGAAGAGATATTTGATGTGAGAGAGATTCTCTATCGCTGGCTTTGAAGATGGGAGGAGTCACATGAGCGTGACCCCCAGCTGCCAGCCTGCAAAGAAACAGGGACCTCAGTCTGATCACAAATCACCTGAATGAGGTTGTAAGAGGCCCAGGAGCCTGAGATAAGACCCCGCCGCAGCCAACACCTCGATTTCAGTCTTGTGAGACCCTGGGCAGAGAACCCAGCCATGCCATGCTCCAACCCCTGACCTACAGAACTGTGTGCTAATGGATGGGTGTTGCTTCAAGCTGCTAAATTTGTGGTAATTTAGAAAACTAAACTGCCCTATCTCCTCATCTCTAACATGAGGATGAGGCTCAAATAACATCTTCCTCTTGGGATTGTTCTGGGAAGTACGATATGCTTAAAGTGCTCAACATAATGCCTTATATAGTAATGAAATGCTGGGGGTGAGTTACCTGGGATTAATGGAGCTGTTACTGTTGTCATAATTACTGATACAAAATGAAGCAACAAATTATTTTTTCAGAAATACAGTAGGAAAGATCAAAACTTTAAAACTGAAGTCCAGGGCAGTAGAAGGGAATGAAAGGGGATTCTAGGTGATGAAAAGTTTAGCACAGGACACTCCCTTGTTTTATAAAGATCTTCACGTCTAAACTCCTTTGGAAAAAGGTATGTCATCAGCCTTGTTTTAAAGAGATAGTGTGCTCTAACGGCCTGGGGACAGACAACCCTGAGTTCAAGTGCTGGCTCTCACACTTACTACAGAGGTGACAGATATGCCAATTAGCAGTTTCCGAGTCTGTGAAGTGGGAATAAATATTATCTATCATGTGGGACTGCCAAACCCTTGCCTGAAGCCAATCTATATATATAAAAGGCTAATATGCAAAGTGTCCCCTCGGGAGTTCGACTGGGAGACCAGGAGTTCGATCGCTCGCTATGACATGCGCTGACCACCAGGGGGTGGTGTGGAGCAAAGGAAGGCCCTGATCGGCCCTCATTGGCCCTGATCGCCAGCCAGGCCTAGGGACCCTACCTGTCCACGAATTTTGTGCACTGGGCCTCTAGTGTTCATTACATGGATGAAAATATACAAACTGAGGCTGGCAGAGAAGAGAAAGCTGGACGCCTTCTTCTGCAGAGGAGCCATGGTAAGGCCACAATAAACAAGAACCTGACCAGGAGTGCTCTGAGTATCAGAGATCCTGTCACTCTCCTGAATTATGAATTTTAGTCTGACCTTTAAGAACCACTCAGAAAAAAAAAAAAGAACCACTCAGCTACACAGAGGGTTTGTCAACTTCCTTCCAAACAGACAACCAGGGATGTGTTAAGGCAGAGAGGAGCAGGCACAGGATTACTGTCTGAAGACACGGTTCTAGTCCTGACTTCCAACTCTGAGCGACCCCAGGAGCAGTCATTCTGATTTCCTGTCTGTCTAGGAACCAACTACCTTTTAGTTACAGTACCAAACTCTTCCTTGGAGCAAATGCCCCTTCCCTACCTCAGTAAGTGGCCCTAGTGGAGCTGTCAATCACAAGCCCTGTCCACCCAGGTCCCTCAGAGGGAGCACATGACCAAGGCCTGTCCAATCCTGTTGACCACACAGTGATTGGCCAAGGTATGTGACCCAAGAATCAGAATCCTACACGGGGATTTCCTATGTGGACCCTGGAAACAAAAATTGCTCTCTTTTCTCTGGGAATGTGCAGCTGCTTGTGATCACCCTCTTCAAAAAAGTCCACGTGCAGTAGGCAAAGACCAATACCCCAAGAGTGACAAAGCTGAGAGGGAGAATCCCAGAATAGCACCGTACCTGAAGCCTACCCGTCTCAGTGCCCCTCCATCAAATGAACCAATCAACCCTCTGTCCACCTGAGCTAGTTGTAACTGAGTCTCTATCATTTGTAACTCAGAGAGTCCTGACTAAGACACTAGGGTAAAGCCCAGAGTCTAAAAATGTTTTCCCAAAGTAGTTCTCAACCTTCCTAATGCCGCGACACTTTAATACAGTTCCTCATGTTGTGGTGACCCCCAACCATAAAATTATTTTCGTTGCTACTTCATAAATGTAATTTTGCTACTGTTATGAATCGTAATGTAAATATCTGATATGCGATATGTGTTTTCCGATGGTCGCGACCCACAGGTTGAGAACCGCTGGTAAGCAATAGTGAAAACCAGGCACTGGAGGAAGAGACAAGATGAGCATAGCCCTGAAATTTGGTTGATATTTAATTGAAACCTCAGTTCTGATATGTAATATAATGCCTTGCACACAGTGGGTCTTACTAAGTATTTCCTAAGTGACCAATAGCCAATGGCAGAAGTTGTGCTCCTGAAATTTTCACATTTCTAGGATAAGTTTCCTCCCTGAATCAGTCTCAGTCTCTCTCTCTCTCTCTCTCTCTCTCTCTCTCTCTCTCTCTCTCTCTCTCTCTTTCAGCTAACTGGAAGGGCTGTAGCAAATATTTTCACACGGGTGGAAATTTTGAGCTCATCTGCTCCGACCAGATGGGAACCAGATGTGCAGTGAGCACCTGACAGAGGAGCTGTCTCAAAGCAAGACACCCCCCAGGCTCCTGCCTTCTCATTCCCCCCATTCTGTTCTGGTTTTATTCGTAATGTTCCCACCACAACTGCTCCAACCAAGACCATTGTCTTGACTTCTCTCCATGACTGTATCTGTAGCACCCAGGGGTCTGGTAAGAGCACCACCCCTTGCCTGGAAGGGTAGAGGAGTCCTAAGGGGTGGGTAACACCTAGGGCCTGTCTCCTTAGACAGGCGTGGGAACCGAAGAACACAATCTGCAGCTAATACCAGTGACAACTCATGAAAGGGCCAAACTGCTTGGTAGGTAGAAGGGACGTGACAGCCAAGAGTCACCAGTCCTTCCTTAGCCTCTGTACAACCAAACACTCCAGCCAAAGAAAAGAAAACCGCAAATGCTACTCCTAATGCCTTGAGGAGCGATGCAGATCTGCAGTGCACGTTTCCCGGAAAGACGAAGAGGGGGGTACAACACAATTCACTCAAAAAGACTTTCCTTAAAAGTATTTTGAAACTCTTTCCCCAAAATGTCTGCTCCTTAAGCCGCCAACCACTCCTGTCCTCCCTGTGCTCTGTCCCCAGCTCCCTCCTTAGCCCTCACGTGTGTCCCTCCCCACATCTCATCCACAGCCATGCGGTTCCTTCCCCTCTCGGCCACCTCTTCTCCCCTCCCCACCCCCAAATCCACCAATGCCCAGCACCGGGGTGAACTAACACAGGATCCTTTTTCTTTACAAGCTAAAGAGGAACGAAACTCCAAATGCTTATAATGGTTTCCTCTGCCGTATGCATAAATATGGGAAATTTGCTAGCACAGAGTCCTAAAACCTTACTTTCTCAACGAAGGAGAAAACAAAGCACTCACAAAACGCCGGAGGACAGCAAGCACAGCTCAGTCCAGCAGGCCTGGGAGCTGCATCCATTGTAGGAAATGTTATCAGCTGGATAACGCACCTTGCATTCTGAGTCGCTCTTGTCCTTTAGTTTCCATCACCATACTGAGGGTTATAAAGCATGTCCTGGCTGGGTGTGAGTGTTCCCACTTGGTTGGGTCCCCTTCCACCCCCGTGTCATGGAGGATTATGCTCCGAGGCAGAGAGAATAGATCTGAACACAGGGCAAACTGGCAGGTGACCAAGGCCCAAGCCACCTCACTCTGGTATATCTTGATCTCAGTTTGCCTAACTTTACCAATAAGTCACAGGGGCCAGAAGAAGTCAAAGCAAGGACAAGAGACCAAGGTAAACACCACAACTGACCTAACCACCCAGCAGACTCTATTCACTCCAAAAAGTCTTGGGAAATCATTAACTTTAAATGTTACCACTGCAAGAATAAGGCCAAGAACCTATTAGACACGCACCTAAACCAAGTGTGTGTCTAACAGGCTCTTCAGCAGCAAGTTCTATAAACCAGCGTTCACAAAACATTGAGTTGAAGTGGTCTCGCAGCCACAGGGAAGGTAATCAATTATCCCAGGTTGCCTGGAACTAAGAGTTTCCCAAGACACGGGACTTTCACTGCTAAAACCAGGACCAGACCAGGGTCACCCGAGATGTACCCCAAGCCTTGGCTAGTGACCACTATAGAATCAGAAGGAAGGATAGGATACATTGAAGGGAGGGTAGAGAGGGAGAGAAAATAAATGCCTTCAAAAAGGCCAACTTGCCCAGCTGGTGTGGCTCAGTAGTGAGCGTCGACCTATGAATCAGGAGGTCACGGTTCGATTCCCAGTCAGGGCACATGCCTGGGTTGTGGGCTCCATCCCCAGTGTGGGGCATGCAGGAGGCAGCTGAACAATGATTCTCTGTCATCACTGATGTTTCTATCTCTCTCCCCCTCTCCCTTCCTCTCTGAAATCAATAAACAAAAATGTTTTAAAGGCCAATTTGCTCACAGGAGGTCTAATTTCTCCAAAGACCTATTTTGTCAACAAAAGGTTATCAACAACTTTGGGAAATGCTACAAACTCCATCAACTCTCCTTAATGTAGTTTCCATACACATCGACACTCAAAGGTCTGAGAAGTCCTGCAGCAGTGGACATACTTAATTTTTCTCTCACTGTGGCCCACATTTATTTGACCACACAAGTTTTTTTTCACTTAATGGTGATGATCATCCAATTGAACATACGTGGAGAAATGTGGATCTTATCCACAAAGCCATAAACAACTTAGGAGTTACCGGACATATTCAGTAAGACCTACACATCTACTTAAGAGGTCAACACAACTGTACACAATGAAGGCATACTATAAACTTAGCTAAAATAGAGCCATGGTCTAGATTTTTTTTAAATAAGACACAAGGAAAATGACTGAGATCTATGTAGAATATTAAAGATGAACTAAACCAGTAAAAACAATGCTGAAAAGACCAGAGACTTCAACTTGAAACAAATTCTGAAGTGGATTTTGTGTCTGATGGATGTGAGAAGATTCATTTATTCATTCATTAAACAAATTAGTTAAGCATGTGCTGTGCTAGAACTAGGAATACTGCAGTGAACAAGAGAGAGAGAGAGAGAAGGTCTCTACATACCTGACGCTGGGGCTTCCAAGCCTGCATTTCAGTAAAAGCTAACTAAAATCTTAACAATGAGAAGAACGTTCAGGGGTCCACATTCAGGAGGGGCCTCTAGCTCAGACTCGGGGCAGTCATGATGGCTTCCCCCAGGAGGAGATGTCAAGGTTTAGACTCGATGGATAAGGTGGGTGGGCCAGCTGTAGTGTGTGTAGGAGTATGGTGCTAGCCTGCTGGGGACAGTGTTCTGGGCAAAAGGAACAAGGCATGCAAAGGCCTGGTGGTGAAACAGAGCTCAGAGCATTCTTTATACATGCAACGATCTTGCTCCTGAAGTCAAAGCTAGTACTCATTTTAGCACACAGTAGGTCTTCCATACACTATTATAATTATTATTATTATTATTATTATTATTATTATTTTAAGGAAGAAAACTTTGCATCAAAAGGAGGTTAGATCTGACCCTTCCTACACCTCTAAGTGTCTATGACTTTGAGATTGGGAGAATTTTATGATTACCTTTAAAGTCTCTTTAAAGCTTACAGACTTCTGGAAAACAAAGCTCCCCATGAAGTCATAAATCTATATATTAACAAACTGCACATTTTTTATTTCTTTTTTTCCTTCACTGTGCACGGGTTTCCTCCATGTTCCCAAGAAAACAGCCACAATGCCCACCCCATCAACCTTGACACCTCTGGGCTTCCTCAAGATGCTTCCAGCAGCCCAAGACCTTCAGGGAGAGCGGACACTTGTTGGGCCACTTCCATTTGTTAATTAAACCGCAACTGCAGATGCAAATGTGACTTCCCGAGTGTAAAGCACAGAAGCTTTCTCAGTGGAGACTGGTTAGTAAAGCGACCCTGAGAGGGTCCTTTCTGGAGCTTCTAGACCGGGACACACCCAGGGAAAACACTTACCCCTCTGAAGTTCCAGGCTTTAGGAGAGGGGAACATGGGAAAGTTGTTCTGCCGCTGCCTTTTAGGCCTAAAAGAGGAGAAAAGACAAGACAGTGTGTTTGTTATTCACTGGTTAGATATTCAGCGGAAATCGCCGGCTTCAGATGCAGCTTCATCAAAAACAAAGATGCCTGGAGAAATGGCCCGGGCACCGGAGGCCGCTCTCCAGCTCCGCAGTCTCCAGCAGCCAAATTCACTCCAAACTCCCTCCCAGCCCCTGGAGGAGAGCGCCAGAATCCCTTAAAATAGTCTATCCCTCACCCTTCAAAAATAAAATAAATTCGAAAATTCAAACTAGATGCAATATCAAAAAGCCAGACCAAACTTCCAACGTTGATCTTTCTTTCTTACACTCACACGAGTCCCCAGTGGACACCACCAGGTGATGTTTATAGCTTCGGCCCAGCCTGGAGCTCTCCCTGCTCACAGGCCCTGGGGAGTCCCAGCACCTCCACGCAGGCCACACCGGGGCTCTAGACTTTTAAAGGGACAATCAGCAGGACATGGAGCCACTGCCTAACAAGTTGGAATTGATTCCCTCACCTATTCATCTCTCCACATGAGCCAGCCTCCTCAGATGCAATGGAGACAGCTTCAGGTCAGGCCTGCACAAGGGGCAGGTAACCAGGGAAGGAGAGTGGAGCAATGTGGCTGGGCGGCTCCAAGGACACCTCATTTCTGTCTTGTAAAGTGAATGCAATCCTGCGGCTGCCAACATACCTACAGGACACCTTTTACAAACATCTTTCTGGGGTGATAAATTCCTCCTCCCAGAAATGTCGCCTCTGTCAATATGGATATTCAAGTCATGTTTGCTTGACCATCTCACCAAAAAGCATCCCTGAAAAAGGTCCTCCTGTACTTTCCCAGAGGTTTTAGTCACTGCCGTACCAAAAGGGTATGTTGTTGGTTTTTACATGGTAGTTGCACCTTTCCATAGTCCCCTGCCACGGTCAGCAGTGACCACTGAGTAGGCTCCACAGGGTGTCAGGTCTGGGTAAAAATCTTGATTGGCGCCTGCCCATGGTGACTCAGTGGTTGAGCATCAACCTATGAACCAGGAGGTCACAGTTCCATTCCTGGTCAGGGCACATGCCCGGATTGCAGGCTCAATCCCCAGTGTGGGGCATGCAGGAGGCAGCCGATCAATGATTCTCTCACATCATTGCTGTTTCTATCTCTCTCTCCCTCTCCCTTCCTCTCTGAAATCAATAAAAATATATATTTTTTAAAAATCTTTATTGGCTCTACCACACAAAAGAGATAACATGCAAGGTAATTCCTGTAATAGCAGCAGCTAATGGGTATTGAGTACTTAATAGAGCATATGTTAATAGTCCATAAAGTCACCCTCATTGACTCTCACACTGTGCGCTGGGGTTCATTACTGTACCCATTTAGTAGACAAGAAAATGGAGACCTAGGATAAGCGACTTCACTGTTCTCACACAGGTAAAATCAGGATCCTGATCTCAACAGTCTGATCTCAAATCCCATGGTGTTTTATTAGCATAAGGCTTAATCTTTTGAGCTTTCAGATTCCTGGGAGAAATAATACCCAGCACACAGAGTTAAGTTCTATCTCTGCTAAGTTCTCAACAGATGTCAGCATGGTGCCACCACCGCCACCACCACCACCACCACCACCCCACACACACACAAATCCAGGCTCCAAGAACAGCCTTCATCCAGGGACACAGGACTGACACGGAACAGCTGGGACAACAGATGAACCCCAGCTTATGGGTCTTTCTATCCAGCCCCGTCCCTGCTCACCCTCCTCCTCGCCCACATGTACAACAATAAAACCGCAGGCTAATCACATCTCAAGACAAACAGAGAACTCGTGGGTGGTTATTTAGATTTAATATCCTTCTCTATTAAGTAACATGTTGGTCTAAGTTCTTCTGAAAAGACATTTCTCCCTTAAAAACAACAACACTTAGAACTCAACAATACTTCTCCCTGGATTCCATCCCCTCCCTCCTGGGTTATAACTGGGCTTTGCTTTCTAATCATTTGTTGAGCTTCGCTGCTTCCAAAACAACAACATATACCAGAATGTTCTGGGTAAAGGTTTAGTTCACAGAAAATGACAATCACAATAATTAACAGTGATTAAGTTACATGAGGTGCTGGGCCTTGTGCTAAACACTTTGCCTACATAATCCAAGTCTCACAATAATAATAAGATAGGTTATGACTCTAGGGTATATTATCATTTTAATACATGACATACAGGTAATATTATAATGGGGTTATGCCTTATAATATGTATAACACATTATAATGGCATTCCGCACTTTAAAAAGTAGTACATTACAAATTTGTGTCATAATATATTTTCATATAATATTATGGTATAATGGGATATTACCATTACCCCATTTTATAGATAAGATCAACTCAGGCTCAGAGAGGCTAAACCATATACTATAAGTGACCCAGCAGGTAGGTGGCCAAGTTGGAATTCATACCCAGATGTGCCTGACTCCAGATTCAGAGGGTGTAGCCCCTCTCAAAAGAGAGAAGCCCCACCCAGCCGGGCAGAGCACGCTTTTACAGGAATGCAGCCTGGGGGTTCCTTGTGGGAGGGCATCAGTTTGGCAGGGCCTCCCACCATGAGGCCTCTCAGAGCAAGTCTGTCAGTCCAGGGCACTCAGGCAACTTGGACCCACCCTCCTGGGGTGGGGAAGCTGCCAGGAACTAGGAGAGAAGGGCTCCCCACCCTCGCATTCCACCACCAGCTTCCACATCACTCACATTTACCATCTAATCTGGCATCACAAAAGTCTCCCAATAGTCTCCTGCTTCTCCCCCAGCCAAGCACTGCCACCCAGGCGGCCCTGCAGGACAGCTGCCGGGAATGAAACCACTCTCCTGAGAAGCTTCTTTCTGAAGACACAGCCCGTGAGGGACGCTGGCAGCATAAGCTGCACCCCCTCAGACGCCTGACCTGGCCAGTCCTCGCCGCACGAGGGCCGCACGAGGGCCGCACGAGGGCCGCACGAGGGCCACACGAGGGCCACCCAGCCCGGGTGTATGTCTTCTGTTTCTGAAGCAACATCTTTGCACTGCCATCAAGAGTCCCACTCGGTCGACAGGTTTCCCCAACAAAGAGAAATGCAGAGGGGCCTCGCAACAGGGCCCGGAGGAGTGCCCTGCAGCATGGCCAGTGCTTGGGCCCCTAATGTGAGCACGGCCTGTGCGCGGAGCACACACACATGGTTAGGGAGCACAGCCCACCCACAGATGTCAGGGAGATAAGGCTATCCAGTGAGCACCCGCCATGCAGAGGGGCTGATGGGAAGCTGGGGACGGGGGACAGGGGGAGAGACAGTGCTGAGACAGGAGGGACAGCTTCTTGCCTGGAAGGAGGGTCCAACACTAGGAAAGGTTAGGAAGAAAAGCTATAAACTCTCCTCCCTCAGGAGTGGAGAAATGCCCACGTAGGAGTGAAAAGTCAGGCTTCAAGTGCATTTAGGAAACGATCTCAGTCAGGTGTGTGGATGGCTGACTCACACAGAAGCAGCTCAGGAGCAGTGGGCCTTGGGGTTGGCAACAGCATGTGCTTTCCCACCATGTGGAAACAGATGGGATTCTTTTTTTTTTTTTAATATATTTTTATTGATTTCAGAGAGGAAGGGAGGGGAGGGAGAGAGAGAAACATCAATGATGAGAGAGAATCATTGATCAGCTGCCTCCTGCACACCCCACACTGGGAATCTAGCCCACAACCCAGGCATGTGCCCTGACCTGGCATCAAACCTCCTGGTTCATAGGTCAACGTTCAATCACCGAGCCACGCCGGCTGGGCACAAATGTGATTCTTTCCCACCGCCCTGAGAAGAGCATTAGTGCCCACTGCCAGGACAGCTCCAAAGACCAGGGTTTCAGAAGCGAACATTCCAACTGTTTCTGCAGCCTGTGCACTGCATGCGGCCAAGAGACTGGTGCTCAGGGTAGATCTCTGTGGGGCTCCAAGACTGGCTTGGCTCCCTCCCTATCTCGCTGGGACTTCCACCAGGCTGCCTATACTCTAATCCCTCTGAGCCTCCATTTTCTCATCTGTAAAGTGGGGGTGACACTCTCCTTTCACAAAATAGATGTACTGTGTACAATGTTTAGCGAAGAGCCTGGCACTTAATAGGTGCTAAAATTAGCCAATATTATTATTATTGTTGTTATTATTATTAAGACTCTTCAACCAATAGTTTGGAATGTTACCTATCATTATTGTTGGTAAGGCTCATGGTGGAGCAATGATGAAATCTGCACTGATTCTTACCGATTGGATAAAATATAAATAAAATAAAACAATGGCTTCAATGTGCTATGAATATTTATATTAGGTGACAACATGGCCACAAATATGAGCACAAGGTTACTGTGAAAAGAGACCGCCCCCCTTGCATTCTAATTTCCTGCCCCCTTTTCCCCTTCCTAAAAATTATCATCTTTGCCAGCATGCTGTATACGTTTTAAATATTTTAATGTCTTAAGTCTCAATCAGAGCATCTTGCTAACCAAACTTTCCTTTTAGGCTCAATTGGTTGGAGTGTCATCCTGATACACCGAAGTTGTGGGTTCAATCCCCAGTCAGGACACATACAAGAAGCAACCAATGAATGCACAAATAAGTGGAACAAGTCAATGTTTCTCTCTATATATCAATTTAAAATTAAACAAATTTTCCTTTTCTTTCTTTCATTTTACTTCTCTCCATCCATGAAGAAAATTGTAGCATTACCAGGAAAACCGAACAGCTCTACTTTATAAGAGAAGTTAGTGCCGAATGTAGTACCACCTGTGCCAGATATTTTCATTCTGGTTGGACCACTTGAGATGGTGGTGGTTTTCTTTCACTTACATATCTTTTTAGTTTCTGTCCTTAATACATAATCGCGGATGGACTGGCAGGTGTTTAGCCAGGTGAAGACCCAGTTCTTTGAGGAGAAACTCGCTGTAAGGAAGTTTGCAGAATGAAAAGCTCACCACTTTAGCTTCTCTCTTGAACAAAAGCACAGAGGCAACCACTCATCAACATGTTCTGTGCTCATTGAACCACACTTGGCTTCATTCTACTCATGTTATGGCTCAACTCCAACTCTCAATTTCCTGTCAATTATGTGTCCACTCAAGGGCACATGCCTGGGTTGCAGGTTCGATCCCTGGCCCCGGTCGGGGCATGTGAGGAAGGAAAAAAACAATTGATGTGTCTCTCTCACATCGATGTTTCTCTCTCTCTCTCCCTCCCTCCCTCCCTTTTACTCTCTCTAAAAATAAGTGGAAAAAATATCCTTGGGTGAGGATTAACAAAAAAACATTCTGAAGCCAATAGGACAAAATTTTTATTAACTCTATATGGTGGGTACAGAGATGAATGTTATAGTAGTCTATATTTTGCTATATGGGTGAAATATTTTATAATTAAAAACAATATGAAACAAATTAATAAATTATGGCACAGCCATACAATAAAATACTAAGGCATCCATTAAAAATATTGAGGTACACTTATGTCCTCACCAGCAAAACCTTTAAACTATGGTATGTGAAATAAGAGGTAGGACAAGCTGTAAACCTGTTTATGTTTATACTAATGACCCGGTGCATGAAATTCATGCACATTAAAAGGGAATTAATTAGAGGAAATATTTTAATATTGCTATTTTCCCTTTATAATAGAAGTGTCAGAGATGAAAGAAAATTAGTAAAATGTATATGAAAATCTTCCCCCTGTCAGAGTCTGGGGTGCACCACGGAAACAAGAGTCAAATCCCCACCCACCCACGTGCACCTCGAAATCGTGGGAGACCCAGACCCAGCCGGACCCACTCCCACTGGGCTAGATCCAGACCCAGCAGGCCCCCCCACATCATGCCCCGCCGGGTGGGGGGGGGTGCAGCCTCAGGTTGCCTGGCCCGGCACGGGGGGGGGGGGGGGGCGCGGCCTGAGGTCCCCTGCCCCGGCCCAGTGCCACGCAGCCTCAGGTCCCTGCTGATTGCTCGTTAAGGCTCGTTATGGGAACTCAGCCTCCGCTGTGGGCACAGCCATCTTGTTATGGTGTGACCGTCAATTTGCATATTCCCTCTTAATTAGATAAGATATACATATATGCATGTGCACACATGCACACATGCACACACACACACAGAATCAGCTATGTGTATGCAGAGTGAGGGTCCTGAAAGGGTACATGCCCAACTGTTGACAGTGATTAATTATGTAGCTGGGGTGGAGGAAGGGCAGAATGAATGTGGACATTACCTCTTACCTTATGTATTTTAATATCCGTACTATGGAAACATATTGTGCACAAAATGAAAATTGTAACGATGTTTATAAAAAGACCCTGGCAGGTGGGAAAGGAGGTTGAGAGGCATGAGATGAGGCTGGCGAGGGCAGAGTCTTAAAGGCCAGTGTTGGGTGGCGGTGGCCATGGGGCTCCCCCGAAGTTACAGGTGGGGAGTGACATAAGATTTGCCTTTGGAAAGCTCTCTGTGGCTAGAGAGAGGAGAAAACAGCCAGGGGGCTCAGAGTGAAGGCAGAGACCATTTGAGGGGCCACTGCAGGCGTCCAGACCCACTGCAGCCTCTCATGGGGCACATTCACCATTCTGAAGGCGCAGATGTCGGAGCATCTATGCAGACCTCTGCCTCCTGTTCTCCACCCTCTGCCAGCTTTTTAAAAAACTTTTTTAATTAATTAATTTTTTAATTATTATTTTTTTCAATCCTCACCCGAGGATATTTTTTTCCATTGATTTTTAAAGAGAGTGGAAGAGAGAGGGAGAGACAGAGAGAAACTACCGATGTGAAAGAGACACATTGATTGGTTGCCTCCTACATGCCCCTGACCAGGGCCAGGAGCCTGCAACTGAGGTACGTGCCCTTGACTGGAACTGAATCCAGGACCCTTCAGTTCACAGGCTGACGCTCTATCCACTGAGCCACACCAGCTAGGCTGCCAACTTTAGAACAGCACTATCCAATAGAAACACTGTGCCAGCCACATATGCAATCTTAAAATTTCTATTAGTCACATTAAGAAAGGAAAAAGAAACAGATAGGTTTAATTTTAATAATATAGTTTATTTAACCCAATATGTCCAGATATTACTGTCAGTTCAACATGTAATCAATAGAAAAAAATACTAGAGATATTTTACATTATTTTTATACTACGTCTCCAAAACTGAGTGAGCATTTTACCCTCACAGCGCATCTTACCTGACACTGGCCAAGTGTCAGTGCTAACAGTGGCGTGTGGCGTGTGCCTGCACACTGGACAGCAGAGGTGTAGAGAAATAACACATGCAGATTCAAGGAGCTTCGGGCTTTGGAGACCCACTGTTCTATGTCTCAGTAGTTAGTGGCCAGCCTAAATATGTAAATTTAGACCCATGTGAAAAGAGACACCTTTCATTTTTAAAAACATTGTCCCCAAAATGATTTTAGTGTCCACCTGAATTCAGAAGAGGGGGATCACCTGAAAACTCCAGGGCAATGACCTTCCGGCCACAAATGTACAAATGTCCTACTTGAGCAGAGAAACAAATGAAATTCTTCCCGAATGGAGAGTATCCCAAACATCTCTGATCAGTTCCTAAGTAACATGAACTACTCTATCAAACCAATCCCAGACTTACCCAAAAAGAAAAGATTAAAGAGATTTTTAAAAACAATGAAATTATTATATTTGTAGTTCCCCTTTTGTGAAACGCTTGTTCAGGTCATTTGCTCATTTATGTAAAGGGATATTCTTTTTTTGATACGTGAGGGCTCTTTACATAGTCAGGATGTAGCATGCAGCAAAGTGTCCAGCACATGGCTGGTAGGCTAGTAACCATATTAAAAAGGTACATAATAAATTCCATCGACTGGTGAATGAATAAACAAATGTGCCATGTGCATACAGTAGAATATCGTTCAATCGTAAAAAGGAACGAAGCACTGATAACATGCTACAACATGGGACAACCTTGAAAATGCACAAAGTGAAAGAAGCCAGACACAAAGGCTACAAATTGTGTGATTCTATTTATATAAAATGCCCAGAATAGGAAAACCCATGGAGACAGAAAGCAGACTAGTGGTGGCCAGGGGCTGGGGGAAGAACGGAATGAGGATGACTGCGGAATGGGCACATGGTTTCCTTTGGGGTGATGAAAAGTTCTGGAGTTAGTGATGCTGGATGCACAACACTGTGACTGTAATTAATGCCACTGGGTTATTATATACTTTAACCTGCCACTGAATTATTATATACTTTTAAATAGTAATATGTTATGTGTATTTAACCACGTATTTTAAGAAGTGGGGGTGACATTCAGATATTTGTCAAAGTAGGTATATTTATAGAAAAAATCCTCATGAAATCATAATGCCAAGTAAAATGCTATTAACTACTGCAGGAGGACTCCTGTAAAATAAAGCAAGGAGAGCAAGCCTGCTGTGCAGCCCGGGAACTGATGAAAATGGCTTCGACGTGAAGTTTTATCGGCACGCCTGAGAAATCTGTCCTCCACGCCTGCTTCTGAGACACGCATTTACGTGAATCATTCAACCAAGATAAAAATTCCCACACCCTCTGGCAGCCTGCACCTCCTCCCTCTCTCCAGCCCCAGGTCTCTGCTCCGAGATTCTGCAGCAACACCCTTTCCATCTTCTCCCATCTCACCGCCCGTTCTGCGGCATTTCCCTCTTGAACTTGGGCTTCCTGCACAGCCTTTATCTTTAGAACAACTTTTCATGGGTACAGTCTCCCAGAAGCACTGCCCACGGTAAATACATTTCAGTGACTCGAGTTCGCGCCGTAAAGGAGCAGGTTGGCACAGTGGTGAAGAACACAGACACTGGAGCCAGCGCCGCCATTCATTCGCTGTGCGACAGGGGGCGTGACTTAACCTCTCTGTCCCCTACTTCCCCATCTGTAAAATGAGGCAACAACAGGACTCCCTCCCAGGGCCACTGTGAGGATTACACGAGTTAATGGGTGCAAAGCTCTTAGGGCCTGGCCCACACAAGGTGTGCGCTAAGGGTGAGCCCCCTTCCTGGTGGTGAGCTTTGGCGGGTCAGGGACTACGTGAACTGGATTCACTGCTGTCTCTGCACTCCCTGTTGCTCAGAGGAGCTTAATAAGTAGCTGGAGACTGAACATACTGTGCTTGCCCTTGGTAAGAGCGTGGTCAACAGTGTCACAGAATCACCTTATGTACACACTGACATCAACAAAATCACATGGACTTGAGGGGGGAGGGAGGAAGGAAGAGGGGGGAGGGGGGAGGAAGAAAAAAGGAGGGAGACGAAGAGAAGCGGGGGGCAAGGAGAGAGAGAAGTGTCCCATAGTTGAGGCTACCTCTCAGGGCCATCTGAGCACACAGCATGGACCCTGGGCAAGCCTGCCACAGGGCTGTGGAGCTGCACCGATTCATGCACCAGCTCAGCCTCCTCCTCCCCAGGCCTCTCTCAGGCTGAGCTGGACCCTCAATAGGCACTTTGTGAACAAAAGGTCCTCACATTCAGCCAGGCCCCTGGCCAGAGCTGCCCTAGTGAACAGCGCCGGAGGGAGCCCTGGTGGCGAGGGCAGGGCAGGCTCCGAGGTGGTGCCTTCCCAGGGGGCCTAGAAGAGTGCTCTGGACCACGTATAGTTTCACCTCACTCACCCCAGTGTGGTTCCCTTGCTCTCTCCTCCTCCAGGAGAAGGTATCTGCAAGATGCCAGAACTTCCCCATCAAATTAAACCCCAAACATCCCAAGACACCATCCCATCCTAACAAATACTCTCTCCATTTCCCTACTCAAGTCCAGGTAGGCCACTGGGTGCTTCTTCACATTGCCATGCGTTGGGCAGCCCCATAAGCCTCTCCAGAACAAAATAAGGCCACGATAGGGAGACAGAGGTGGTCAGAGCATGGCCTCTGCAGTCTCCAAGACCTGGGTTCAAGCCCAAGTTCACCAGTGGCCTTGGGCGATTTACAGAACTTCCCCAACTTGAGTTCCTCAGTTACCAACCTGAAAATGGGCGTGACAAGACTTACACTTGATAGGGTTGCTATGAGAAATAAGTAAACAAATAATTTCTGCAAAGCTCACCCTGGATGCTTGCTAAATGTTAGCTCTAAATATTTGCTGAGTGTCGATTACATGCCAGGCATTGTTGCAGGCCTAAGGGATCCTGCAGAGAGTAAAACATTGCTCCTGCTCTCTCAGAGTTTACACGAGGAGGTGATAAGTTCTGTGGAGAAAAAACAGAGCACGGTAGGGGGCAGGGATAATGGGATTAGCTGCTGTTTTATATACATGGAGTGCTCAGAAGCTTCTCCAACAAAGTGATGTTTGAACAGAGACCTGAAGGAGGGAGAAGAAAGTCTAGGTGGACAGCACAGCCTATGCAAAGCCCCCCGGGGCTGAGGGGCAGCATGTCCAGCACCACGGGAGTGGGGGGTGAGAGAATTTGGCAAAGTAGAGATCCCTGGTGACTTGACAAGAGGAATTGAGTGGATGTGGGAGGCGAGAGCTGAGAGGTACCTAGAAGCACTGATTGCAGAAAATATAAGTTGACGGAATCTTAGGTATTGGCGGGTGTACTGAAGTCATTAAAACGTGAGCTCCTTGCGGGCAAGCATTTCATCTGTCTTTTTAATGTTTCATTCCCACTCTCTGGGTACCTGGCACACGGTAGATGCTCCATAAATATTGGTAAGACCTTCTTGAACTTTCTTGATATTTTGCCAGCCAAGGAGTATAGGTCAATGGGAACTCCCCATCCCGAACAGGATGGCATGGAAGACAAATCACACACAAATCATCCCAAATGGAATGTTTCATTCCCCTCCCTTAACTAAAAAAAACTGGAATCAATATTACGTGGTATTCAGTTAGCATGAAAAATAACGTGTTTCCCAGCTACTCCCCTCTGACATTCAGATCTCCATCATTAGGGATGGATGACTTCTTGCTGGCCGCACCAAACTTCCAATAGCGAAACTAATTGTAAGCCGGTCTAATGAGCAGAAATTACAGAATATTTCTTCAGGGAGATTTTGTCACAGAGGTCTTTTGGAAATCCAGTTTAAGAATTTTATATATATATATATATATATATATATTCTGAAAGTGCTGACCTGCAAATGATGTCTCTAACATGTTCAGGGGTTGCCTTTAAAAGCAAAGGGATTGTTCTCCCTCTTCCCCCCACCCGTCCCCACCCCTCATCCATCAGAATCACGGCACATTTTCAACAGTAAAGGCTTCATGGCATCCTAAGGAAATCCACGTCCTGCACGCCCAGGTCACAGCCGGCAGGCAGGCCTCGAGTCCCTCCGGAAAGGATAATTAGTTTGCTACCCTTTAATCAAGGAGCAGCAGCAGATTGTTGTTTTTCTAAAGTTCTGCCTGGGAAGAGCCCGTTCTTTCCTGAGTGTGTGTTTTCCTAACCAGGACTCTTAGTCCGTACCCTACCTGCCCTTGAGCCAACACTGAGAGGCGCCCCGTTGTCTGACCTGAGAAACTGAAGCTCCCCAATGGTGAGAGCCCCTCAACTCCACGGATGTGGGATCAGGTCAAAGTCATCCCAACTCATCGACACCTCGCACCTTTGACTTGAGACTGGGAGAATCCTCAGTCACTCTGTCATGGAGAGTATGTTCCTTAGGGTTTACTTTAAAAACAAAACCAAACCAAAAAAACATGTACCAGACACTGTTCTAAGGGCTTCATAAATATTAACTCATTTAATCCTCAAAACAATTTTAGAAGTAGGTACTTTTATTATTGCCACTTCACAGATGAGGAAACGGAGCTCAGAGAGGTTAAGTGGCTTTCCCCAAATCACACAGCTAGTAGGTGGCAGCACCAGGATTCAAACCTAGGCAGTTTGGTTCCAGAGAATATGAGTGAAAGAAACACATATTAAAACCATTGCAGAAGCAGTGACAACAAAGGAAAGGAGGTGGAAATTACTATGCTTACAATGTACTAGGCCCAGAGCCAGTTTTACTGGGTTGGTTTCTCTTTAAATGGAGTGCAACTGGAGTTTTAAAAAAATAACAATAACAAAGGTGAAAATTAGTCTTACTTATTGGTTTCTCTACATCTACAAATAAAAATCCATGCAGATTAATTGGTATACTTTACTGCATGTATGTTATTCTTTAATAAAGGTATAATTTTACTTTAAAAATTTTAATGGCTGAGTTCCTTAATGTTTTAAGGGCATCTGGGTCATACAAACAATCCTTACAAGACATTTTTTTAAAAATCACCCTGAACTTTCTTTCCAATTTTTGTCTTAAGAAGAAATTTAAGAAAACTCTTTGGAATTGTTCTGTGAAACTATATACAAATCAGAGACAAATAGGAAAGAGATCGATCCGTGTTTTCCAGGTCCCGGAGAGCGCTCACTCCCAAAGCAATCGACAGACACCATCCTTCCGGGTCCTGAGTAACAGGGGCTCCGGGAGGCTCTGTGCCCAGGGAGGGGGAAAAGTCTCCACGCTTCATTCAACAATACATTGATCAGAAGCTAGTAAGTCAGTACGTAGGTGGCCCAGCACCTCCACAATGAAAACCTCAACCCTACAAATGAGCTCTTAGAGATGGGCATCTCTAACAAATGTTCTGTTGATCCTAACTCAGTTAAAAACACCCAAAATTCTTCAATTAGCCAGCACCGCTTAAGGCAGTTTATTGACTCTGATACAGGACCTACCACATTCTCCAAGGTAATTAGAAGCTCCATAAATGCTGTTTTTGGCAGTGACTGGGGCCACACATAAAAACATGTTTATTCCCAAACTGTCAGTGAAATATGGGGGTGGGATCACGTAGGACTTGTTACCGCAAACGTGCAGAAAAGGTACTGCCAAGGCCCCGTTCAAATTGAGATTACTCATCACTGTGACAGAGAGCAAACCACCCCCAAAATCCTGGGGAAGAGAGCAATTCTGAGTAAGGGCACTTCTCAGAGAAAGACATTCTGAGTAAGAGGAAGAAATATTACTCTGCCTCACGGTTACTAAGGGTCACAGCCGGAGAGCTGCCTCTCCGCCCTGAGGCTTTTCCTAGCCACAGACTGGGGAGAGAGAAATGAATCGTGCCGATCGCTAACATTTCGATCAAACAGGATCCATCTGAAGCACAGGGTAGAGCAAGCCCCCACCCCATTCTCTTGGGCACCTTAACTTCTGGCTCACCAGCTGGGCTCCCGTGGGAACAGGGCCTGCGCTTGCATCAGTGTTGCCATAGCTACTGTCATGGCAACCAGCCCTTGTTGCCCAGGCAAAGATACTCTCCGGGCTTGGGAACCCTGACTTAGGGATGTGGACCCTTCAGACACTCATCTTTTTATCTGTTCCCGACTTGCTCAAGTCTTTACAAGATGGGGAACCTACTGGGGGTTCCCCAGGTCCCTCCATGCATTTGGACCAGACTAATCTGAATACAGGGCCAGCAGGGAGATGGGGCTCAGAGAGGCCATGCAGAGTGCAGAGTGGGTGGTTAAGCTTTGCCGGGACCTCAGTGCCTGGCAGGGCTGAGTTTGAGTTCTGGCTCTGGGACTTGTTAACTGGGGACCCTTCGCAAAGGGTTTGGCCTCAAGGATGCGTTAGCGTAAGAAGCAAAGGGATACTGTTGGATTGTACACTTTACAGAGCTGTGGTGAGCTATAAGTAGACCCAAGCACATAAAGGACATACCGAGTGAATGCTGGTTGGTATTGGTAGTTATTAATAACTCTTATCACCAATGCAACGGTGCTGGCAGAAAAGCAGGCGCCCGTGGCCTCTCCCCGGCCACTGCCTTTACAGCTCCACAGCCCGACATTCAAAACAGAAAGCGCTCCTGCCGACAGCACTGACCGGAGGGCCGGGCAAGGCCAGTGTTCGCACAGTTCACACAGACCCCGCTGAGCACTGGGAACAGGCTAGTGGTCACTGAGGACCCCAAATTCAGTGCCCTTCTCACTGGCTCCTTTGAAAAGATTATTTATCAAAATAAACCCACTACTTATATTCTACATAAACACCACTAGGCAAAACCACCTTTTAAGGTACTTAAAGAAATCTTTAAGGCCAGATGGTAGCATTCCAATTTTTCTTTAAAATTCTGAAAACCTCATGTCCACACTGTCAGCAGTGATGGTCTCTCGGGGCTCCCACGGACCAGGGAAGCCGCACTTGCCATGCCAACAACCACCACCTGTGTTTCACCAGAATCCATAACCTTGTCTTGTTTGAAACCCAGTCATTCAATTAAATAGTGTCTGTTTTCAAATGATGTGGAAAGATCCTCCAAGAACCATCTGGTCTCCCACCCTCATGTAGAGGCTGGAAAACTGAGAGCTGGCTCAGGGTTATGTGGTCAGTTGGTGACAGATTGGGACCCTCGTAGGTCCCCCTATTGCAGGCTCTTTTCTCCCTTCTTGCTCTCTTGAAGCCAGTGTTGCTCCGGTAGATGCCAGCTGTTTCTCACTGCCCGACATTTAGCTCCCCTTCTCCTGCCAACAGCACCCTGGTTTCCTGTATGGGATGCCTTCTCCCCGGCACTTGGACCCTGTGAGTCAGGACCCTGTGAGCCAGCCCTAGCTCCCCGAGATGGGCACGAATTGTGCAGGGTGTTTTGTACAGAGAGCCTACCCGAGAAGGAAGCTAGTCTAGGGAAAGCAGAGTGAGAGACCTAGAGAGGTAGACTCCTGGTGACAGAGGATTAGCCACCTGGATCCAGCCATGCCTGAAGGCAGAACTATCACTGGATTTGCTGAGTCCATTTTTTTAAAAATTCAAACAAGTGTACTTGCATTATATATCTGTCACATGCAACCCAAAAAAAACTATGTTTTTTTCTTTGTAAAAGAAAGCAAATGACAAAACGGAAATGTTCCCAGGACACCCTCTCCAGTGCCTAGCAGGGTGTCCAACACACGGTAATAAGCGTGATGCATGTGTGAGGGAGTAAAACCTCTCCTTCAGGTCTCTTTCGGTAGGACTCTCCCGACCACCCGGCTGGATACCACAGCCCTCCCCAGGCTCGCCACCCCCGCCCCTGCCTTTCCCTGTGTGTGTATCACCATCAGGCTTAGCCTGTGACTTACTCATTGCTCCTTGTTCGTTCCCTCCACTCCAATGCCATGAGTGGGGACGTTTGTCTACTTTGCTCACTTCTGTATCCCAGGGGGCAGATCGATGCTCAACATCTGGTGCATCAGTGAATGAGGGAAAGGAGGATGGGATGAGTGAGGGCACAGAGCGAGCAGAGGAGAGTGCCCAGCACGTAACAGGCACCCAGGTCCCCACCCGCCTGCTGCCTCAGTCAGCAGACCCTATGACCTCTGGGATGTGGGTCCTCTTCCCTCTTCCTTGAGCCAACACTCCAGCAGCCACGCCCACAATCCAGGCAACCTGCCGGCCTCCCACCTGTCCAGGTAGCATCACCAAGAATTAAAAGACAAGTAGCCCTCTGGGTTATAAAGATGTTTTCCTTGTGTCCCTTGCTTTTAGAAATACTATATGCTCATTACAAAAGCATACAATGGAACGAGTAAACAATGAAAAATTATAATATTGAACCCCTCAGTTAAGCTTTGGGCACAAGTCATAAACAGGCACACTGCTGATATATCTTACTAGTATATGACCCAGAAGGTGATTTGTGGCAGAGGGAGAGAGAGAGAGAGATTGATTGATTGATTGATTGATTGGGAGATTCTACTAACATTTTAAAATCCGGGAGATTTCATTTAGAAGCCAGGTATCTGTCTTCAGCTCACCGTCACAGAGGGCTCTCCTTCCCACATATGACAATGGCCAGCGGGGTTGAGTGGCAGCTGCCCCTTTTAGGTGGGGGTGGGCTCTTGGCACCTCTGCCTCTCCCCCTTGTGGCCCTTGCACTGCCCTGGCTGCTGGTTCCAGGTGCTGCCTGGGCCCTGTCACACGCAGAGCTGGTGACTTCTGGCCTGATGCATATGCCTTCAGACTTGGCTGTGCTCCTAAAGCTTCCTACGAAACCCCTCTGATAAAATGTCCCTCCGCCTCCGACAGCGGCCTGCGACGCTCCAAATACCCACCCGACGTCCCGCATCAGGAAACACTGCCCTGGCAACCCCTTCTGCAGGCTCCGCAAGCCGCCCCAGGTCCCATGGCTCCTCCTCAGCCGAGTATCCCAGTTCATCAAGCGCTCTCCACGCACTTTGGCACACAGCCTCCCAGCTAACCCCACATGGGAAGGTCCCACAGTCCTGAGCACCCAGGGGCCGCCTTTTCATAGGGAAACTCCAAATCCGGCTTCGTCGATGCAGGACAGCCACAGAAGCCGGGCTGCCCCTGCACTGGGTCTGCAGGCCCAGGGAACCCCGATCTGCTACCTTCCCGTGTGTTTGTTTTCACTCTGGTCCCACTGGCTAACCCCCTGACTGCCTCACTGATGGCTGTTTTCCCGGAGCCTAACCTGTTCCACACAGAGGAGGTCCTCAACCCACGACGGATGGATGGTCGGTGAGCGGACAGACTCACCATAAGGGGTGGGGTGCTGCGTAGGTTTCAGGGTGGGAGGGAGGGGTGAGCCCCTCCCTCACTGCAGTTTCTAATGTGCCAATGTCATGGGGAAATGAGTATAGTAAATTGTTGAATTTTAAAGTATGGTACAAAGTTACATAATGAATACACGCATGCTAAAAAAGATAAGGAAAACACTATCATACATCATGACAGAGGTAGAAGGTTTTTTTAATCCCTTCGTGCACTTTCCACTTTCTGTTTTATAAAGTTCATTTTTAACGGCCCACACTGACCTATGACCACGTGAATATTCACCCCTGGACTTCACAGATAGCGCACTGCCAAGGGCCCACCGAGGAAAGGATAATATTTTGAATTCGTTTGGCTCTCGGAGTGCATTTGAGAGGAGGAGGAAAAGCAAACACGGAGGCCAGGCTGGCCTTCCACAGTGGAAAGCGACCCTCAAACCCCTCGGTGGCCCTGCACTAGCTGACACCCCACCCCCACCCCACCTGCTATCAGCAAAGGCAACACTGGCTTGCCTCCTGGATCCTGGAAATCCAAAATGTTATGGGAAATTATATTTCTTTTGGAGCGAAGGATGGTAATTTTTTCAGCACTGGCCTATGAATGCTTCCAAAAGAAAAACAAAGAAACATAAGGAAATCTAATACAAACACCATGAATTTAAATTAAAATAGGCATATGCCTTGCAAAGCACACTGCCCAGGTGCTGGAACCATCCTCACCCCTGGAACAGCCGTGCTCAGCCCACTGAGGACACGGCATGTTCACCGCTCCTGGGGCCCTGGACCGGCTCTGCCACCGGGGCTGGTCTCCGGGCAGGGTGGGCAGCGAGAGCTCGGGCAGCTCCTTGTAAAGACGGACAAGGAAACCGAGGTTCTGAGAGGGGAGTGTGCACTGCTGAGGACAGAGCCGAGCAGCTGTCTGCAGCCCTCCTGCCTCGCCCCGCATTCATTTCACCATCGTTTTCTGAGTGCTCCTGGGGGCCAGGCCCCAGTGAGAGAGCGAACCATGCAAACCTAAAACTCGCAAGCAAGCAGGGCCAACGGGCAGTGGGGAGGGGTGGACCGTTAACAAATAGCCAACCAAGTGAACGACCAAGATAACCACAGACGGTGACCTGGGCCGGCAAGTGGGGCAGAAAAGCAAGGAGCAGCAAGTGTTTTCTGGTCTCCCAATCCGTGCCCAGGAGATCATCGGCCACTGAGTGCCAGGCAGTTACAGATGCCCCCGGGCCCCGCCAGACACGGCTTTTTAACAGATTGCACTTAGGTGCTGGAGTCTAGGAGGGATGCGTGAATCACCGGCAGAGCGGACTGAACTGGAGGCGTCCCCACCACCCTAAGGCCCCAGCAGCAAGACAGGAAGTGCGGGTGTGCAGCAGGCGGGCCTTCAGAGACGGACGGATGGGACCAGCCCTGCTTCCCGGCGCAGGCTCCCCGGAGCCTCAGACTGAACTCTCCTTTGCCTACAGACACCTGCTGCCACCAACCGCCCCCCACGCCCTGTCCTCAAGGCCCTCCTCCCTGGCCCTCTCTCCACACCGCTCTTGGGTCATGCGTTCCATGCATGTTACCTAGAGTTCTAGACGGTGGGGGAGACACCAGCCCAACTGCTTGCATCTCCCAAGAGCTTGGTCCTCAGCTCCCAGAGCAGCACCCAGGGCCTGGAGGGGCTGAGGTGAAGGGAGAAGAGAAAAGAAAGAAACCTTCTCTCCACCAATTCCCAATGGCCCGAGCCTCAGTTTCCACATCTGCAAATCTGGGGTGAGGACCGACCAGCTGGAGGGTGCCGACAGCATATCTCGTCTTCCCGCCCGGCAGCCTGCATCTTATGAACTCATTTTTAAAATTACACTTTTACATAGACTCAAATTCACATTTTGGTGTGCAGATGTGAGTTTTGACAAACACTCAGAAGTATGTGGCCCCACAGTGAAGACGCAGTTCCACACACCCCCATTCCCCTCAAAGTCCTTCCTACACCGCTTGGTGGTCACACCCTCCTCCCCAACCGGGTTCCTGGCCACCAGTGATCTGTTTTCTGTTCCTGTAATTCTGCCTTTTCCACAAGTTGTGGAAGTGGGGTCGTAAGCAGTGTCTGTGTGTCCGACTTCTCTCACTCAGCACAGCTCACCGAGACTCGTTCCTTCCCATCATCTTCTCCCTGAAGAAGCCTCGTCACTTGGGACCAGGCTCACAGAAATAACAGTGGACCTGCTGCCTTCTCCACCCCTGAGACTTTATCAACACCTTCTGGGACCCATTCCAGCTTGGGAAGGAAAGGTGAGCCAGGAGACAAAGGCCCCCTTCCCGGCTAAAGGGAACCCGAACTCCGGGATCTGTGCAAGCCCCCCACCCTGCCTCTCTCCGAGGTTGCTCTTTTGTAAAATGGCCAATAACACCCAAACCTCCTCAAGGACGATGCCGGCTCCAGGTGGTGGACTCACAAGGCAGAGTGCCATTGGGGAGTCAGGAGGCAGGACTAGCGGTGGAGGGTCTGGAGCTTGGTTTAACACATACCAGGCCGGGGGCCCTGCCAGGCGCAGGCAGATCGATCCAGCACACGGTGGGACTGGGATTTGTAGCTGAGGTCAAAGAGAAGGCCCTGGCGTGCATGGGCTGGCCACAGGCAAGAACCTCCAGTGAGAGCAGAGGCCAGGACTTGGGGAGGGGTGCACCTGCGGGCAGGGAGGGGGAAGCCAGCAAACGGGAAGAAGTAGAGTTGTCCAGAAGGAGACGGGGCCAGGGCCCGCTGCGGTCAACGGGGCACCCACGCTGCAGACTGTGCGAAGCGCACCTGACAGCCTTGCTCTCGGCTACAACCCGTTTCAGGGCAGTAGTGGGGGTGCGAGGGGGCAGTCGGCCAGGCTCTGAGGAGGAAGAAGTGGAAGCAGAAGAGAGTGTGAACTCTCTTGAGAATATGGGGAGGAAAATGAAAGAGAACAATGGGATGGTGATGGTCATGATAATACTAGTATTAATAATCATGAATACTCATAAAGGCCCATGGTTATTGAATACTCACTCAGGGCCAGGTGTGCACATTCGTCTCAGATAATCCACACAACTTGATGGGGAGATTCTATTAACACCCCACCTCACAGATGAGGAACCTGGGGCACTAGGGAGTGCCCAGTGGTCTAGCAGGTAGGGGAGCTGAGCTTTGGCTCCAGGCCTTGTCATCATCATCATAGCCCCCACCCCACAGGAGTTGAGCCCAGCTGCTGGCAATGCGAAGGCTTAGCAGGAGCCAGGGAAGGAAGTGTGTGCCCAGGAGGGAGGCTGGAGGGAAGGAGCCACTGAAGAGAGAGCTGGGAGATGAAGGGACCCAGAGCCGTGGGGTGGATACCGCTCCTGAGCGTGCTCTTAAGCCCCTACACTGGGGGTTCGCTAATTCTTTTCAGTAACAATCCATATGTCAAACCCGATCCTCCTCAAAGACATCCACTTGGTGGAAGCAGAGTTGCTCTAGGTGAAAGAAAGGAGGAGCCCAGCAACCTCCCCCTGACCCTACCCCTCACCGCCTACACCTCCATCCTGGTGGCCACTGAGGAAGGGACCTTCTTAGGAGCAAGGGATTCCTTAGGGCCTCCAATCTCAGATGTTTGCTTCCGGAGAGAGCTCTCTCTCAACTTTCAAGCATTTAAACAATAACACATTCGAAATTAAAATTAACCAGAGATGTGCTGTGTCTTGTGCCTGCACCACACAATCCAGCCTATAATTGGGACTCAACATAAGGGTGATGGAGAGGTCTGGGCAATGCCTGTGTGGGTCAAATCTGGATCCTCCCTCCCTGGCTAAGTGAACCTCAGTAAGTGTCTGACCCTCAAAAAGCCTCAGAAGACCCAGCAGTTCCCTCGCCTCTTGAAATTTTAAGGTCAAATAAGCTGATACTCATATGAGCACTTAGCCCAGTGCCCAGCTAATGGCAAGAGCACAATAAATATTACCTATCAGTATTATTAAAGGCATCAACAAGATTAAAAATATGTTGGGGAAACACAAAGAATCCACTGGAAGGAATTAAAATGCCCCCCTGGGAAGCACAGTGTCCTGTATGTCCCAGTGTTGTTTCCCCCGAGGACTGGCCAGTGAATGCTCTGTTTCTGAAACCATCTCTTGCATTTTTGCACCAATGGGAGGCGTGGCCTGGACCATGGAGGTGTGCAGGTCGGGCTCACCTGGAGCCAAGCATTTATTCACTGGCGTTTATGCAAAGCTCTGTGCCCACTTGGCCCCCCTTCTGTCTGAGCCTGTGTTCTAAGAACCTTGGAGAATGCACCTCCCTCTTCTGACTTTTATAGGGCTTTGCTTGCTTGACTATTGTGGGTGCCAATGTTCAAATAACAACACAGACATTGCAGCTCTAAAAGGGGAAAGCCCCACCCTTGAGAACGCAGAATTAAATGAGAAATACCTAGAAGTGAAATCTTTTCCGGGGCTGAGGGCATGAGACAGCAGGGTTCCTGCCTTCACAAGAGAAGAGTTTCAAGAAGAAAAACACACTGAATGTGAGGGAAGAGTGCCCCCTGCTGGCCAGTATTAGAAACGCGCAGCTGAAAATAAGTACTGCCTCGAGGCGTCAGTCTCAAATACCTTCTGTAGTTCTTTGTTTTGTTATTAATCTGAACTGCAATTTTAAAAAAAGAAAGATCTGAGAGAAAGTACAAGGTAATAGAGTATTTCATTTCACTCCTCCCTTGTTTCTCTTGCTAGTGCACTTGAATGTCACCTAAAAGGTGAATGCTACAGCTCTGCATCAGAGAACCTCTGAGCCTTAATTGTCTCAAGATACTAGACTCAGATGGATGGGTAATCTTTTAATATTTTTCTTGACAGACCTAGAACTCCACACAGGACCTCCTTCCCATATTCTCTGGAACCCAGGATAATAGAAGAAAATAAGACATTTAGCAGGAATGATGGCTGGTACACACAGCATCAATTCTTAGCCTTGGGTTTGTAATACCTCAAGATATTAATTAAATCAAAGAATAGTGTGAAATGCTAAATATTAAAAGTCCAGACCTATCAATTCTATATGCCTTTATGCTCCCTTAGGGACTCAATGGCTGTGATAATATCAGACAGTAAGGAGACATGCACTCATTTTTTAAATCAATTCCAAAGCAGTTAGAACTGAAAACAGGTGTTCAAGAGTCTGCCACTAGAGGTCCTGCTAGTGTGGTTCAGTTGCTTGGGTGTCATCCCATGCACTGAATGTTTACCAGTTCAATTCCCCATCCGGGCACAAGCCAGCATTGTGAGATCAATCCCAGTAGGGGGTATGCAGCAGTCAGCCAATCGATACTGTACTCTCACATCGATGTTTCTCTCTCTCTCCCCCTCTCCCTTCCTCTCTAAAAATAAAATATTCTTAAAAAAAAAAATAGAGTCTGACACTCGGGGGCAAAAGGGAGTACAAAGTATATAATTTTTCATATCCAGCATCTTTTCTGACCACAATGGCATAAAACTAAAAATCAATCAACTACAGAAAGAAAACTGGAACAAAACACAAATATGTGGAGACTAAACAACATGCTACTAAACAGCCAACAGATCAAAGAGGAAATCTAACAAGAAATCAAAAACTATCTTGAAACAAATGAAAATAAAAACACAACTTCAAAATTTATGGGATGCAGCAAAAACAGTTCTGAAAGGGAATCTCATAGGTATACAGGCCTACCTCAAGAAAAAAGAAAAATCCCAAACTAGAAAAAAAGAATAAACAAAACCCAAAGTAAACAGAAGGAAGGAAATAGTTAAAGTCAAGTCAGAGGGGAAATAAACAAAATACACATTAAAAATATAATAAAAAGATCAATAAAACTAAGAGCTGGTTCTTTAAAATAGACAAACTTTTAACCAAACTCATCAAGAAAAAAAGAGAGCCCAAATAAATAAAATCATATATGAAAGAGACATCACAACCACACAGAAATACAAAGGATTATTAAAGAATGCTATGAACAATAAATTTGAAAACCTAAAAGAAATGGATAAATTCCTAGAAGTATATAATCTTTCAAGTCTGAACCAGAAATAAATACAAAATTGGAACAGACCAATTACTAGCAATGAAATTGAAGCAGTAATCAAAAAACCTCCAACAAATAAAAGTCTAGGGCCAGATGGCATTACAGGTTAATTCTACCAAACATTCAAAGAAGAATTAATACCTATCCTTCTTAAACTACTTACAAAAGTCAAAGCGGAAGGAATGCTTCCAAACTCATTTTACTAGTATAAAGCCAGCATGACCCGATACCAAAACCTGTAAATTCCTTTTTTGTAACTTCTTACAAAAAAAGAAACTATAGGTCAACATCTTTGATGAACATAGATGCAAATATTCGCAAAATATTAGCGAATTCAACAACACATTCAAAGGATCATTCCCCATGACCAAGCGGGATTCATATGAGGGATGTAAGGATGGCTCACCATCCACAAATCAATTAATGTGATACATCACATTAACAAAATAAAGCAAAAAACCTCAATAGATGCAGGAAAAGCCTTTGAAAAAATTCAACATCCTTTTATGATAAAAACTCTCAACACCTTTCAGATTTGATCTTCTGTGGTGAATGTGGATGGTGGCCAGAAGAAACTGAGCAGGAAGTGGAGGTGATCATTGGTTCCATGGCGCTCTGCCATGCTGACGCAAGCTGCTGTCAGGCCTGTTAGGGGGTCCCTGCACCAAGCCTCCTGGGCACCGTCGGCTGAGGGGGAGCTGCAACTGGATGAACGTGCTCCTTTCACAGCCCTTCACAAGGACAAGCCACTTTCTCATAAAAGAAGGAGCTTAAAAAATGCCTGGAAGCTGAGAAGAAGGTCATGGAGAAGGAGGCCAGGCAGAAGGAGCTCAGTGAGAAACAACCAAGCCAGGCCACTGCTGGGGCCACCAACCACACCACTGACAAACGATGTGGAGCCGAGGAGAGCCTGGACCCAAACCAATACTAACAGGTTCACAGCCCAGCAGCCCACCAGCGAAAGGCCAGTGGGGGAGACCCGCACCCACACAAGTTCCATGTAGGCGTCTTACTCACTCACTTCATCCAAGAATACAGTCACCTGCAGCCTGGGGACCACCTGAGTGACATCACCTTAAAGGTGGCAGGCAGGACCCATGTCCCAAGAGCTTCCAGAGGAAAGCTCATCTTCTGTGACCTTTGAGGAAAGGGGGTCAAGGGGCAAGTCATGGCCAATTCCAGAAGTTATACATCAGAGGAAGAGTTTATCCGTATGGATAACAGTGTCAGGGAGACATAATTGGAGTTCAGGGGAATCGCGGGAAAACCAAGAAGGGGGAGCCGAGCAGCATTCCCTAAGAGATCGCACTGCTGTGTCCTTGCTTGCATATGTTACCTCAGTTTCACTTTGGCCTCAAAGACAAGGAAACATGTTATCATCAGAGATGCTTGGACTTGATCCTGAATTATGAGGCAGAAATTTATCATCTGCTCTAAGATCATCGCACAGTATAAGATGTCTCTTAGATGAGTTGGGATTCCTAGAGATTGAAATTCCCCTGATGAACATCATTCCAGGGGGAGGTATGGCCAAGCCTTTTATCATGGACCACAATGAGCTGGACCTGAATTTATGTATCAGAACTGCTCCAGAACTCTACCATAAGATGCTAATGGTTGGTGACATTGACCATGTTCACAAAATTGGACACAAGTTTGCGTGGCTCAGTCATTGAGCATTGACCTATGAAGCAGGAGGTCACAGTTTGATTCCAGGTCAGGGCACATGCCTGTGTTGCGGGGCTCGATCCCCAGTGGGGGGCATGCAGGAGGCAGCCGATCAATGATTCTCTCTTATCATTGACGTTTCTATCTCTCTCTCCCTCTCCCTTCCTCTCTGAAATCAATAAAAATATATATATATTTAAAAGTGAACACCAGTTCCAGAATGAAGGAATTAATTAGATTCACAATCCTGAGGTCCCTACCTTTGAGTTCTTCGTGGCCTACACAAATTACCACAATCTCATGGAAACCACAGAGAAGATGGTTTCAGGGATGTTGAAGTACATTATAGACAGTTACAAGGTCACCTACCATCCAGATGGCTACCATCCAGATGGCTACCATCCAGATGGCCCGGAAGACCAAGCCTACCAGATTGACTCCACCCCACCCTCCCGGATAATCAGCACAGTAGAAGAGCTCGAGAAAGCCCTGCCAGAAACTAACCTTGCAAAATTCTTGATGATATCTGTGCGGCAAAAGCTGTCAAAAGCTGTCGAATGCCTTCTACCTCGGACCACGGCCAGGCTCCTTGATAAGCTAGTTGAGGAGTGCCTGGAAGTGATAAGCATCAATCCTACATTCGTCTGTGATCACCCACAGATAATGAGGATCTGACTAAGTGCTTTGAGCTGTCCGTCATGAAGAAGGAAATATGCAATGCCTGCACCGAGCTAAATCACCCCACGTGGCCATGGCAGCTTGTCAAATAATAGGCCCAGGCCAAGGCCACTGGCGATGATGAGGCCACGTTCATAGATGAAAACTTCTGACCACGCTGGAATACGGACTGCCTCCACAACTGGCTGGGCCCTGGGCATTAACCAAGTCACCATATTTCTCGCAGGCCAATAACATCAAGGAAGTCCGTCTGCTTCCTGCTGTGAAACCAGGAGGCAAGGAGACTTTAGCAAGTGCTGATGCACTGGAAACCACAGCAGCTGGCACTTCTGGCCAGAAAATAATAATTGCAAGTCGTATGCAAACTCAGCCATCTTTGCACTTCTGCAAAAGATCAGAGACCGCAAGGGAATTGTTGCGTGCTGCTAGCCATTTGACCATTGCGGTCCAGTCAGCAGAAGAGAGATGAATTAAGAATTCCTTTCTACTCCTTGTCACCAAATAAACCATTTGTTTCAAAACAACAACACATAATTCTCAACAAAGTGGGCATAGAAGGAACATATCTCAGCATAATAAAAGACATATATGACAAACCCACAGCTAACAGCATACCCAATAGTGAAAGGCTGAAAGCCTTTCCTCTAAGATCAGGAACAAGACAAGGATGCCCTCTACCACCAACTCTATTCAACATGGCACTGGAAGTCCTGGCCAGAGCAATCAGACAAGACACAGACATAAAAGGCATCCAAATGGGAAAGGAAGAAGTAAAACTCAGTATTTGCAGACGACATGATACTATATATAGAAAACCCTACAGGCTCCTCCCCAAAATATAGGAACTAATAAATGACTTAAGTAAAGTTGCAACATACAAAATCAATATACAGAAATCTGTTGCAATTCTATACACCAATAATGCTCAAAAGAAGAAATTTTTAAAAATCCTCTTCACAAATGCATCAAAAAGTATAAAATACCTAGGAATATATTTAAGAGTTAAAAAAAAAGTACCTATACTCTAAAAACTATTAAGACATAGAAGAAACTGAATAAAATACAAATAAATGGAAGGATATATACCTTGCTTATGGATTAAAAGATTAATATTGGGGGGAGGTTACTGGGGGGGGGAAGGAGACATGTACTACTATTTGTAATACTTTAAACAATAAAAAAGATTAATATTGTTAGAATGTCCTTACTACCTAGAGTAATATACAGATTCAATGCAATCCCTTTTAAAATGCCAATGTATACTTGTCAGAATTTGAACAACTAATCACAAAATTTATATGGAACCACAAAAGACCTAGAATAGCCAAAGGAATCTTAAGAAAAAAAGTGAGAGTTATCATGCTCCCTGATATCAAACTATACTTAAAGCTACAATAATCATGGTAGCTATCTATGGCACTAGTATAATAATAGATATATAGATTAATAGAATAGAATAGAGAGTCCAGAAATAAACCCTTGCTTATATGGCCAATTAATCTATAACAAAGGAGGCAAGGATATATAATGGGGTAAAGACAGTCTCCTCAATAAGTGGTGTGGGCAAAACTGAACAGATACACGCAAAAAAAAAAAATGAAACTGGACCATTTTATTACACCACATACAAATATAGACTCGAAATGGATTAAAGACTTAAATGCTAGACATGAAACCATAAAAATCCCAGAAGAAAACATAGACAGTAAATTCTTTGACACCACCCTTAGCCATATCTTTTTGGATATTGTATCTCCTTGAACAAAGCAGACAAAATAAATAAATAAATAAACAAATGGGACTACATAAAACCAAAAAGGTTTTGCATAGCAAAGGAAACCATCAACAAAATGAAAAGACAACCTACTGAACTGGAAAAGAAATTTATACATGATACATACAATAAAGGTTTAATATTAAAAATATATAAAGAACTCATATCAACTTAACACCCAAAACCCAAACAATCCATTTTTAAAATTGGTAAAGGACCTAAATAGACATTTTTCCAAGGGAACATACAGATAAACAGCAGACATATGAAAAGATGCTCAACATCACTAATTATCATAGAAATGTGAATCAAAACCATAATGAGATACCACCTCACACCTGTCATAAAAGTTATCATCAAAAATTAACAAACAGCCAAAACCAGTTTGGCTCAGTGGATAGAGCGTTGGCCTGCGGACTGAAAGGTCCCAGGTTCAATTCCAGTCAAGGGCATGTACCTGGGTTGCAGGCACATCCCCAGTTGGAGATGTGCAGGAGGCGGCTGATCGATGTTTCTCTCACATCGATGTTTCTAATTCTCTATCTCTCTCCCTTCCTCTCTGTAAAAAATCAATAAAATATATTTTTTAAAAAAATTAACAAACAACAAGTGTTGGCAAGGATGTGGAGAAAAGGGAACCCTCCTGCACTGTTGGTGGGAATGTAGACTGGTGCAGCCACTGTGGAAAACAGTATGGAGATTCCTCAAAAAATTAAAAACAGGATTACCTATGACCCAGCAATTCCACTCCTGGGGATTTATCTGAAGAAATCCAAAACACTAATGCAAAAAGATATATGAACCCCTATGTTCATTACAACATTACTAGTAATAGCTAAAAAATGGGAGCAACCTAGATGTACATCACTAGATGAATGGATAAAGACGATGTGTATATATACACATACGAACCACATGTGTAATATATACTAGAGGCCCAGTGCATAAAATTTGTGCAAAAGTAGGCATTCCTTCCCCCAGCTGCTGGCACTGGCTTCCCTCTGGCATCGGAAGGCACCAGAACCCGGGCTTCTCTCCGGCTACCGGCAGGCACCCAGGACCGGGGCTTCCCTCGCAGCCCTGGCTTCGTCCAGAAGGATGTCTGGAAGGACATCCGGTCTAATTAGCATATTATGCTTTTATTATTATAGATATTATATATGTAATATAACATGTATTATATATGTAATATATATGATAAAACTGGACTATTTTATATTATATATATATATATATATATATATATATATATATATGAATATTATTCAGCAATAAGAAAAGAATAAAATCTTGCTATCTGTGACAACAAGGATGGACCTTGAGGGTATTATGCTAAGTGAAATAAGTCAGACCAAAAAAGATAAATACAGTATGATTTCACTTATATGTAGAATGTAGAAAAAGGAAAATAAATAAATAAACAGAAACAAACCCATAGATATAGGAAACAAGCTGATGGATGCAAAAGAGGAGGGGGTGGGCAATGGAAATAAAAAGATAAAATAAAATATCACATAAAGGAAGAAGGGTGGAAGAAGTGGGGGAGGGGGGGAGAGAGAGAGAGCACGCGCGTGCTTGGTGGTGGGTTCATGAAAATTTTGGTATTGCCTGCACACTTTTCTATATGCTTGAAGTATTATATTAAAAACTAGAGGCCCAATGCACAAAATTCATGCAAGGGGCTCGGCCCTCACAGAACCAGCTTCATCCGGAACGTCATCTGGATGGTCATCCAGACGGTTGTTCTGCTATTTGGTCTAATTGGCATATTAGCTCTTTATTATATAGGATAAAAATTAAAAACTTTTAAAATAAATTAAAATAAAAAATAAGACCCCAGCTGGTGTGGTTCAGTGGCTGAGCATTGACTCAGGAACCAAGAGGTCACTGGTTCAATTTCCAGTGAATGTAAAGCCTCAATCCCCAGTTGGAGGCATGCAAGAGGCAGCCGATCGCTCTTTCTCTCTCATTGCTGTTTCTATCTCTCTATCCCTCTCCTTTCCTCTCTTTATAAAATCAATAAAAGCATTGCTTTTTTAAAAATAGTAAAATAAAATTAAGATGAAAATTTTTAGGACAATTAATAAAGTATGTAGAAAAGAAAATGATAATGAACCCATTATGTTTACATAAATAACACATTTTTAATGAAAAATAGCTTTTATTTTAAAATCAGTAAAATAAAATTTAAAAAGAGGTGTTCAAGAGTCTGCCACGAGAGGGCAAAAGAGAGTAAATTTTCATAGCATACCTTTTTTTTTTTAACCTGGTCTCAATTTGAGACTCTACTAGAGGGAACCAAAAAAACATAAGTTGAAGATAAAACTGGACAATTGATGGTTTTCTGGTAAAATTCTAATGAAAGTTTCGAGGCTGATCTAAGAGTTCTGAGGACTCCTTTAGTCCAGGCAGGCCCTGAGGACCTGTTTAAAATGGAAACAGGTTACCATAACTGGATGACATATTAACACCGACCAACCATTACCTCCCACATGTGAGGAGAAGTAATCCATCAGCTGAGCCAACAAAGGGAGAGGGGGCACAGGCTGGGTGGGTGTCACTGAGAGGAGGGGGCACAGGCTGGGTGGGTGGGTATCACTGAGAGGAGGGGCAAGGGGTGGGTGTCACCGAGAGGAGGGTCAGGGGGTGGGTGTCACTGAGAGGAGGGGGCACAGGCTGGGTGGGTGTCACTGAGAGGAGGGGGCACAGGCTGGGTGGGTGCCACTGAGAGGAGGGGGCACAGGCTGGGTGGGTGCCACTGAGAGAGGCACAGGGGTGGGTGTTCTGGATGAGCAGGCCCATAAGGCCACCTTGGTCCTCAGCGCTGCCCCCACAGCACCATTCTGTAGATCTGTAATCGGGGCTCCCAGTCAAGGAAGAGAGTCTCAGTGACAGGCGTTACCATCTCCCACACCCACCTGGGCCCCTGGAGACTGCGCCTCCCTTCCCCTCATTTCTGCATCCACTTGGCCTCAGACACTCCTCCCCTCCCGGTCCCCTCTCTTAGCTCCCCCTGCGCACAGAAGCCAGCAACGCTGTTCATCTCCAGTACAGACATCCTCTCCTCATCCCTACGCCCCACCCCAAATCTTCAAAAGGTTCCATACCTCTTATGGAATAAAATCCAAGTTAAGCAGACCCTCTAACCACTACCCCATCCCGACCCACCTACTCCTGCACCTGTTTCCTGGGGCTCCCACCCCAGCATCCCACCCCTTCTCCGGCCCCGCAGAAGGCAGCCCTCTGGCCCCCACCCCCCCCCGCCCGCCCGATCCAGGCCTGGGATCCTGGTCCTCTCTGAGCCGCGGAGCCCCGGGAGACCCAGACCCCGTCCTGTCCTCTGAGAAGCCTTCCCGACCCAGGACCGTCCTCAGAAAGACACCTCCCCTTGAGGCCCCAACTCCCAGCTGAGACCCCTAGCCTGTCCACCTGCGTGCCCCGGGGGGCTCCTTCAGGGCAGGGTCCATGTGTGGTCGTTTCTGCCCCGTCCCTGGCCTGGAAGAGAACTGGCTTGAGGAGGGCTGAGGGACTGGCTTCTTGGAAGGGGCTGCTAGCGAGAGGAAGAGCAGCTCAGGCTGGGCAGGAAGAGATGCCAAACACACACTCTGCCCCTGACAGCGTAGCGATGGGCTGGTCTGAGCAAGAAGGACCAGGCGAGAGTGGGGCCTGGCAGCCTCTCCATAAACAGGGCTCACTCCACACAGAGCCTCCCCGGGCAGGTTGTCCCAGGAACTCAGTGGAGCTGTTTTAGGGGGCTTTTCCCGCGTCCACATTGCCTCTGCCCTGCTCAACAGAGAGGGGCAGCCCGGGAACAGAGCGAGAGGCCTCAGAAGATGGGGGGCAAGGGGTCAATGATCCCAGGGTCCCTGGTGCACCCCACACCACTGGCCTGTCTTGTCATCCCCCCTGTAATTGGGGTTTAATATTTTCACTCCTTCGGGGGCTCCATTCCAACTTAGAATTCCTGGAGGAGGCTTGTAACTTGTAAAACTTCCACATTCCAAAAAGCCACGCTCCCCGTGAACCCGTAAGCAACGTGGTGTGCAGGCTCTGCTGGCCTCTGTTTCCTCCTTTGCAAAAGGAGGCCGGCAGGACGCAATCACCTTTGATGTCCTGAGTATGGTGTGCAGTGCAGTTTTTAAGGCTCTCGGGTTATGTATGCAAACCCCAAAGCAGTCATATCACAAACTTCTGCTCGCTCTCCAATGCCAACTTCTTCCAGCTGGGCCAGGCTTTCTGCACACAGACAACTGAAAACAGCCACCCCTTTATCCCACCGAGAACCTCACAAAAGGATCTCTCTCTCTCTCTCTCTCTCTCTCTCTCTCTCTCTCTCTCACACACACACACACACACACACACACACACACACACACACACACATCCGTGAAATTAAACAGAAGGATTGCCCCCCCTCGCAATCACTTGGCAAGGCTCTCACTTGGTAACAGATACTGCTCAATATTTACAAATATTCGCGCTCATTAAATGTGACCAGGAAGGTGGCGTGGTTCCTTCTTTCCCAGTCACACTGCTGTTTTTCCTTTCCCTCCCTGCAGCCAAGAACAACACTGGCTGGATCCTGGTTCATTCCTTGCTTTCCCTGCGGGGGGCTCCGGGGCGCAAAAACTGGTCCAGGGCTCGGAGGGGGCCGTGAGCTCATCCGTGGGTCAGCAGCCCACAGTGGGAGATACAGCCGCGCCCGCAGGCCAGACCTTGTGCCCAAGCACCTCGAAGACCATTCCTCAAGCCATCTTCCCCAAACACCACAGAAAGCCAGCAGCCAGCCACTGGGGTTTTCTTGGTCTGGCTTTTAACTCAAACGGTTTCAAGGAAAGACGGATTCAAACACAGCTTGTCTTTATCCTTTCCCCCCACTGTGGGCTTGGTCATTTCAGGATCCAGAGGAAGCCACGTCCATGTTTATGCGCACGGGCACTCAGAGAGTCCTGTCCTCAGCCGCTACCATCACACCGACCCACGCACACACGTAAGCGTGCTTTCCGGGGCCTCACGAGGCCTAAGGTACATCCCTATGGGAAGAACGTCACTGAGCTTTATTACTAGCAAGTCGTCAGGACTGACTTCGCCATTATTCACAACTGAACTTTGCATCAGCTCAGCCAACAGATGAAGTACAAGGATTCTGGAAAGCTTTTTGTTTTATTTTGTTTTTACTTTCATTTTAGAGAGAGAGGAGGGGAGAGGGAGAGAAAGAAACACTGATGTGAGAGAGAAACCTCTATCAGCTGTCTCCCGTATGTGCCCCGACGGGGGCTCGAACTTGCAACCTAGTTATATGCCCTGACTGGAAATCACACCCGAGGCCCTGCCGTGAATGGGACAATGCTCCAACCCACTGAGCCACAGTGGCCCCGGGAGGAATGTTTGTTTTTTAAATCAAAAGTCTTTTAATCAATGACATTTAACTCATCACAAATCGTTCTTGCCTACTCATCAAATCCACTGCTTTGAGAAATACCACTAAAGAGCACACTGATTCCAGAAATAACCTCCACGTGATGGGAAGAACCACTGTTTTCAGGTCGTACTGCCCTTCCTCTGGTTAACGAGTCTTCGCTGAAGAGAACGTAACATTCAGGAAACAACGGGGAGATCCCTAGGTGGGGTACGCTTGGTCCACAGTGCACAGGCCTATTCTGCTCCACTAGCGGGGTGGCCTTGGGCAAATGACTGTCCCCCTCTGAGCCTCTGCCTCCTTAGCCACAAAAGACAGCTAATAAAAGCAGCATCTGTATCACAAACTAGCTGTGCGGAATCAAAGAAAAAAATCCACCCAATGCTTAGCCTGGTCCCTGCCCTATAGCAAGGGCTCGATAAACGTTAGCTACTGTGATTATGAATGTGATTATTATTCATCCACAAAGAGCAGCCACAAATCTTCAGAAATGCCGTCTCAGTACACTACACACACTCTCGCAATCACCAGTCAGAGGCAGATTTCCAGTAAAGCCCACAGTGGGGCCCTCATTTTCTTAAAAAGGACCCCCCCTTAAATTACATATGCAGGAGCCCCCACAAAACCTGGATCCTTCCCTGATTAAGGTAATGACTGATGCTCGCTGTCCATCCCTCCCTGATTACATTCCTCCCCCTTCCTCCCTTCTGAATGTGTTGATCCCCCCATTCATATGTTTACATTACTATGTAACTATAAGCAATAGTGTTCCTGCATGTAAACTTTACATAAATGGAATCATACTATGTTATACTTAACCTGCAATACTCTATTTGATATATTTTTGAGACTTATACACACGGATACATGCAAGTCGCATGCTCTATAGCACCTGACTGTGGCTATGATAGCAACGTGCTTGTGTATTCTCCCAGTGTTGGATGCTTAGGGTGTTGACGGTGTTTCACATTACCAATGATCCTGCGATAAACGCGCAGCCATGCTTGCTCACATCTCCTTGGAGACCCGCACCAGCCAGAGTTCTCTAGGCAATCACAGCAGATGCCGATGCACCCTTTGTCCTTACTAACAGAATCCACCTTTTCCCAGGCTGCAATTTAACTCTTACCTTCCAGACCTCCCTGCAGCTACTGGACACACCCCTCAGCTCTGGTCAAAAATGTGGACAGAAATCTACTGAGGACTCCCAGAGGCCTTTGCCTCTCTGATACAGTGCTGGACCTCCCCCCGCCATCCCCCCTCCTAACCCTACCCCTTCTGGAACATGGACGCGAGGGCAGAAAATGAGCAGCCATGGTGAGAACATAAAGACGAATAAAGATGAAGTCTCACTAAAGGGATGGCAAAGTGAAAAAAAAAAAGACTTGAATTGTAGCCAATTGGATCATTTAGATGCTAAGTTAACCTGTTCCTACCTTTTAGCACTATTTATGTATCATTCTATAAAAGAATAGAAAATATTTCCTCACAAAAGATAAGTTAGTCTTGCAGTCTTATGTCCTAAAACCCAAAATGAGAGTCTTAAATTAAATGTGTACATTTACTATAACAACAAGACATTTCATTCATTAAGTGTCAATAGTCAGAACCACCGCACTGGAAAAGGGAGCATGCCTTCAACACCTTCTGAGTGGTTATTAGGAACAAGATAGTGACGGGGGTGGGGTAGAGACAAGGGGATGGGAATGCCTTCCCCAGGGGCCAACTTCTCTTTCACGCCTCTTTAAAGCAAAAGGCTTCCAGGGCAAATGCCTATAATGCTTTGGAAGGTGAAAACCTCTCCATGCTACAGACTGATCTTACTCAATACCACGTTACACCTGCCTTTTAAAAAATATATATTTTTATTGATTTCAGAGAGGAAGGGAAAGGGAGAGAGAGATATAAACATCAACAATGAGAGAAAATCATTGGTTGGCTGTCTCCTGCATATCCCCCACTGCAGATCGAGCCCGCAACCCGGGCATGTGCCCTGACCTGGAATTGAACCGTGACCTCCTGGTTCATAGATCAATGCTCAACCACTGAGCCACGCCGGCCGGGTAACACCTGCCTTTTAAATGACCGATTCAACCTCGGTTGGGTTGTTTACAGTTTATTAACTCTCAACTTTCTACTACCTCTGATTAATGAAAGCTGGATGGATTGAATATTCTATCTCCTTACACATACATATTTCCCTTCTGGATAGGAGGTACCCAGACAAGCATGATTCAGGTAACTTTATGTTAGAGAGACAAAGCCATCAGTACATTTTTACATATGGTTAAAAATGACCCAATAGAAGCAGAGCACATTACGCTAAGTGAGATAAGTCAGACACACACACATAAAAAAAGAAGACAGCAACAGTGAGCATAGGTAATACTCCAAGTGCACTTACTGTGCCCAGCACTGTTCTACACACTTCACATCTGTTACTTTAAGTCTCAGAAAAAGGGGAAGTACTATTACTACCCCCACATCAGATGAGGAGACTCTTTAAAGAGACATGACGTAACACCAACATCACAAAGCTGGTGAGGGGCCGAGCCAGGATCTGCGAGCTTAGCCCTGCAGACACGTGTTGGTGTGGTGGGCTGAACAACGTCCCCCAGAAGATGTCCATGTCCTAATCCCCACAAGCTGTAAATAGGCTACCTTCCACGCCAAAGTGACTTCACAGATGTGATTAAAGATCTTGAGACAGGATCCCTCTGTTTCCGCTTCTGGCGTGACAGAGGTCCTGGGCAAAATCGATGGCAGCAGCAAGGTCCCGGTTCCTGGGCTGCTAGGGCGGTTCCCGCCACAGCAGGCACGGCCCGTGTCCAGTGCGCCCACGCCGAGGAGCGTGAGGAGGTCTCAGCTCGCACGTGGAAGGCCCTCACCTGCTTCACCGCGCCCCTGGGGTGGGAGTGAGCACGCTGAACATCTTTCTCAAGTCGCACTAGGAGAGCACGGGAGACCCGGGGTGGGCCTACCCCCATGTCCGCAGCAGGTGCAAGCCTTTCCCCTGGTGGGTGGTAGCCATACTCTGTTCCATAATCCTCATGGGATTCTGCTTCCAACCAGCTATGACGGTGAGTGAAGAGAAGCTGGGCCATTACCCAGTGGGGAGCACAGCACGGGGGGACCCTTACTCTGCACACGGACCAGAAGAGTGTATGAGACCTGAAGCTGACCTTCTTTCCTAGTATCGAAGGAGGACTAGAGTATGCTAAGCTGACATCTCTTTGCTATGGTGGGAGATGGCTTCAATAAATACCTTAGGTTGGTCATGAAAATAAAGGATCTTGAGATGGGGAGATGATCCTGGAATTAGCTGAATGGACCAATGAAATCAAAGGGGTCCCTATAAGAGGGAGACTGTCCCTGTAAGGGGTCCTTACTGCAGAGCAGTCGTAGGTGAAGTGATGAAGCAGAGGTTGGAGTGAGGCAAAGAAGGGGCTACAAGCCAAGGAACACCAGGCAACCTCAAAAACTGAAAAAGACAAAGACGGACTCTCCCCTGGAGCCTCCAGGAGGAGCCAGCCCTGCCAACACCTGGACTTTAGCCCCATGAGACTGATTTTCGGCTTAGGAAACAAATCCAGTAGATAAGCCCCCCACCCCCTTCTCTCTCTCTCTCTCTCTCTCTCTCTCTCTCTCTCTCTCTCTCACACACACACACACACACACACACACACACACACACAGTCCTTGCGTCAAGGGGCTCATTCATTCAGAGGGAGACAGGCAAGCTGCCCCTGTTTCTAAACACTGGATGGAATAAAGGACACAGGACACCAACAACCAAGTGCACGGGCCCTGACCATCCCAGCAAATGCGCTTGTCATCTACAACTCGTCACAAAACCCAGAGAGGTCATGGCAGTCTGGAGCCACTTACTACCGGACTTTGCAGTGGATTCACTTTCTAACGGACCCGCCCTGATAATGTTCCCACGTTTGTAAGAGACAACAACTTGGCGGCAGAGAAAAGGCAACACCCTCAGAGCTTCCTTCCTGGAACCCCTCAGGGGCTTGTCTGGATTTACCAGTGGGCCTCCCTCCCGTCCCCTTCAACTGGGCCCTGGTCCTCCAGACGGCCCATGCCTGGCCTTTCCTTTTTCTACGGCCAAGGTCAAGCACATCAACACATCACTCTAATGTAAGAGAGGCAGCGACATCTTCAATCTGCAGATCCCTTTTCCAGTAACTGCCTGCCACCTGCACCAATCCCCCACAACATCTTATCCAGCCAGTCCAAGCAAGCTGCGATTTCATGACACGCCTTCATTACAGGTGATCCCCGAAATAAATGGGGGTGCAAAGAGAGAATGGATCTCCCCTTTATAAGAGGTTTTCTTAAAATTCACAAAGGAGCCCAGTCTTCCTAAAATGGAAACTGTATAAGACCTGATGTTTTAAATTCAACATATTAATCATTTTAAAGTATACAATTCAGTGGCATTTATTACATCCACAATGGTGTACAATCATCACCATTATCTAGTTCCAGAACATTTTTATCACCCCAACAAGAAACCCTGTACCCATTAAGCACTCACTCCCCATTTTCCCCTGCCCCCAGCTCTTATTATAATGCCAACTTTTTTTAAAAAAAATCAGTATTTCTCTTTTAAAAATATGTTTTTCTTGATTTTAGAGAGAGGAAGGGAGAGGGAGAGAGAGATAGAAACATCAATGACAGAGAAACATTGATTGGCTGCCTCCTGCATGCCACCTTCTGGGGGTGGAGCCCACATCCTGGGCACCTGTCCTGACGGGGAATCAAACCGGTGACCTCTTGGTTCATGGGTTGACTCTCAACCACTGAGCCACACCTGCAGGGCAAGGCCAGCATTTTAAGCTACACTCTTGGGTAAGAGACTGCTTCTCATATGTGAAACACACATGGCTTCGGAATTGGGGAGATGGGATATGCAGGAACATGCAGGAATAACAAGATAAATCTCAGTGGGTGTTTACTGATTACTTAATTTTGATGATGCTAACAATCCTGTCATAGGTACTCATATCAAACCCATTTGACAGATGGGAAAACTGAGGCACGACCGCAGTCAGTAAGCAGCAGAGGCCCAGAAACAAACGCTAACTTTGACAGTGGAAGCATCTGCTGTAACCCACCTGCCACCTGGGTGCCTCCTGCACCTCCCCCCCACACACACACACAATCAAATGCGAAAAAGTGAAAGGAGTGTTACCAATGAAAACCATACTTATTGCATAACAGAAAACCTCAACATGAGTAACAGAGACACAGGGATGTCTTCTGATCCAGTCGAGCATTTCCACGGCTGGACAGCCTGTCCCGCCTGTCCCATCAGCTCTGTCGACATCCTTACTTGCCCTTGCCTGGCAGCTGAGGGTAAAGAATTGAAGCGGCTAAACTGGGTTCTTGAAGGAGCAAGGACGCTACCTCCATGAGGCTCCGTTCCCTGGCATGTCAAGGTGAAGAATAATGTTTGTAGTGTGTCCAGCACAGGGCCGGCACGATATACTGTAACCTGGACCATAAACAGAAGGCTGTCGGCCCTGGAATAAAAATAACCCCCCAAACTAACTTGCCAAGCATTTCCTAGTGTACACAGCTTCTTACATCTATCATTTTTTGTTTGGGATCAATTTCTCCTTAGGACATGAGACGCACGCCGCAGAAGAGACAAATGCACAACATACAGCCTTCAAACCAACAGCTCACTCACCTGTGAGACTGCACGGCATAAAGGCCGATGACTCTGACACCTGGAAGGAAAGTCACCCCTCGCACCTGGTGCGCGTCGGTGCTCATAAATGCTGAATGAACACTGAATAAACAGGAACCACTTCTAATGGGATCGGCCGCTTCCCTTGCTCTTTTGAGCCCCACAAAGCAAGTATATATATAGAAACCATCCCAGCCACACATTCAAGTAACGTGAGAACAAACCACTGAGAAGCCCAGCGACACCCACACCTGCCGGGGCAGCGCCCAGCTGCCGGGGTCAAGGACCAGCGCGAAGGACACGTGGAACCTCCACACCGACAAGCTAGATTTCAGTTGTTTTTAAACAAACCACCAAAGCGGCTAATGGCTTCCCTCGAAGAAACCCCACACCTTGTGCCAAGAGACAAGGAACTCATTAGGCGGAGCCGCATCCTCCGTCTCCTTTGTGAAGGGGCCTCGGAAAACAGGAGCCCGCATGCTGACAGGCCGCATCCGGGGACGATCAGATTTCTATCAGCCACGACACATGGCGTTGCTCTCTGGCTCCAATTCAGGACCCCACTCCACCCCCACAGGCAGCTCGCCACTTCCTGAACAATCAGGCCTCCAAGCGGTCACGTATCAGTGGCACACACAACATCGCCGACAGCATCACGAGGTCAGTGTCCTGCCCGCCCTGGACAGCCCCCCACCTGCGCTCAGGGAGAAGCCCACAAATCCACCTCCACCCAGCCAACGAACCAACATCTCCCCCCACCCACGAACACAAGAGTCTCCCGCCTCATATTCAGAGTTATTTCCTGGCTGAGTTTTCCCTCAGCTTTAGGGCACCACCCTGCTTAGGACTCTTTAAGCTCAAAACCACAACATCCTGGCACATGCTGTGCCACTTATACCAAGACTAGAGGCCCGATGCACAAAAATTCATGCAAGAGTAGGCTTTCCCTTCCCTGGCTGCCAGCAACGGCTTCCCTCCGGCACCCGGGACCCGGGCTTCCCTTCTCCAGCCGCCCGCAGGCACCCGGGACCAGGGTCGGCTTCCCTGGGGCTGCCTACAGGCACCCGGGACCTGGTTGGCTTTCCTCTGGCCCCGGCTTTGTCAGGAAGAACGTCTGGAATGACGTCCAGAAGACATCCAGTCTAATTAGCATATCCTATTTTATTAATATAGACTAGAGGCCCAGTGCACAAAATTCATGCACTGGTGGGGAGTCCTTCAGCCCAGCCTGCACCCTCTCCAATCCGGTACCCGTCAAGGGATGTCCAACTACACTCTTGCAATCTGGGACCGCTAGCTCCTAAACGCTCACCTGCCTGCCTGCTTGATCACCCCTAACCACTCTGCCTGCCTGCCTGCCTGCCTGATAGCCCCTAACCACCTCTGCCTGCCAGCCTGATCGCCCCTAACTGCTCCCCTGCCTGTCTGGCCACCCCTAACTGCCCTTCCCTGTGGTCTGGTCACCCCTAACTGCCCTCCCCTGCCGGCCTGGTCTCCCCTAACTGCCCTCCCCTGCCGGCCTGGTCTCCCCTAACTGCCCTCCCCTGCCGGCCTGGTCTCCCCTAACTGCCCTCCCCTGCAGTCTGGTCACCCCTAACTGCCCTCCCCTGCCAGCCTGGTCTCCCCTAACTGCCCTCCCCTGCCGGCCTGGTCTCCCCTAACTGCTCTCCCCTGCAGTCTGGTCACCCCTAACTGCCCTCCCCTGCCGGCCTGGTCTCCCCTAACTGCCCTCCCCTGCCGGCCTGGTCTCCCCTAACTGCCCTCCCCTGCCGGCCTGGTCTCCCCTAACTGCCCTCCCCTGCAGTCTGGTCACCCCTAACTGCCCTCCCCTGCCAGCCTGGTCTCCCCTAACTGCCCTCCCCTGCCGGCCTGGTCTCCCCTAACTGCCCTCCCCTGCAGTCTGGTCACCCCTAACTGCCCTCCCCTGCTGGCCTGGTTGCCCCTAACTGCTCTCCCCTGCCGACCTGATCACCCCTAACTGCCCTCCCCTGCTGGCCTGGTCTCCCCTAACTGCCCTCCCCTGCAGTCTGGTCACCCCTAACTGCCCTCCCCTGCAGTCTGGTCACCCCTAACTGCTCTCCCCTGCCGACCTGATCACCCCTAACTGCTCTCCCCTGCCGACCTGATCACCCCTAACCGCCTGTCTCGGCCCCCGCCACCGTGGCTTTGTCCAGAAGGACGTCCGGATGGATGTCCAGAAGATGTCCAGTCTAATTAGCATATTACCCTTTTATTAGTGTAGATTCTAGATGGCAGTCAGGATAGTGGCTCCCCCGGAAGAGAGCCACGGGAGCACTTCTGGGGCACTGGGCACGCCGTGTTTCTTGATCTGGGTGCCGACTGCAAAGGTGCATTTGGTGTGAAAACCCAAGAAGCTGTGTGGTTATTTGTACCCTTTTCTGCATGTATGATATTTGTCTATAAAAAGGTAATAAACTGTTGATTCACATGAATTCTCAGTTTGTTCTAGAACTTTAGGGCCTGGAGGTGGGGGGTCAATCACGCCATATCTCAGCTACACAAATCACACTTTCTTTCTCAAGAACCTGAAAAGCCAGTGGTTCGTGCTGTTGAGAGCCACAGAGGGCACTGGTTTCAGGAACACTTCCAGCAGCCCTGACGGAGGCAGTCACCAAAGAGCTGCCATTGCACGTGCCTGCTGTTGAGGCTGAGCGAGAACCGATTCTGTTTATTCCACTTGGTCTTCCAGAGAAAAGCAGGCAGCCAGCCTGGATTTCTGCAGAACCCTTTTTTTTTTTTTAAATCGCCTGGTTGCTCACAGGGGTTAGATGCTTTGACTATAACACACATTGATTTTTTAAATAGAGTTCATGCCTGAAGCGCCTGCCCCACCCCTCCACATTTACCGCCTTGCTTAGGCTCTTCCTAGCTGGCCATGCATGGGTGTGTTCCGGGAACTCTGGGCTCATGAGTCACCCTCCCAGGGCTTGACGGCTAGTCCTGGATCCTGATCAACTTCCTTCAAGAGACTGACTTCGGTGTTTGGGGTTGGCGGTGCTATAATTTGCAAAAACAAAACTTCTCTCCTTTTTACGAGCAGACAGCGCAGCACATGGCACATAAGGCTCAAGCCCCTCCCCTCCTGCATAACAGGAAACACTGATTTCTGAGCCCCTTGGCCAGTCATTTGGCCACAACCAACCATTCAGCAAAGCCAAGTTTCTCATCGCTTTACCCCAGCAGGGCTGCTCCTCTGGGCACCTGGGGTTCGATGCCTGGTCCAGAGCCTGACCTTTTCAGCCAAAGGACAAGGCTGGATTCCTGCCGCCACAGGAATTACCCTGGCCTGCTCTGTGCAGGCTATGATCGCCAAAATATTTGAAACTGTATAGATTCTTGGGCAGAAAATTCTCTGTCGAGCCACACCGAATGTGCTTTCCTAGAGCAGATTAAACCAGCAACATTAAGCCCAGGAGCTTTTCAGGATGATGAATTCGAGGACCTGGCTCTGCCTAGAACAGCCTCCTCTGGGTACTGGGAGCTCCCCGGAGTCAACCGAGAGTGAAGACCAGGCTCACGCCTCCTGGGCTCCTGGCCTGCCACCCTCCCGCGGCTCCACAGCGGAGCCCGGACGGCCCGACACCTGCAATAAAACCCTGCTCAACGGCCTCCTTGGAAGCTAAACAGGAACACACTGTCTGGAAGGAACTGCAGGAGAAAGGCCAGCGGTGGGGCCCCAGAGATCCGGATTCAAATCCACCTCTGCAATCACGGCCAAGTCACTTCTCTCTGAACTTCAGTGTCCTCGTCTGTAAACCCTAAAGGACAAGCACAGCATCTCTCAAGTCCCTTGCAAGCTGCTGGCTTTTCAGCCCAGAGACATTTAAAAAAAAAAAATTCCCCAGTTAGTTGCCAACATTTCAAAATCTGGAGAACTCTCATAGGAATTGGGGGATTTTACATTAAGATTCTGCTTTCAGGATTATCTTGGCAGACGGCAGATCTGGCCACAGTGGACCATATTCCCAATCGGAGGCTGGAACGAGGACGGGGAAAGTGTTCCTGTGAGAGGGAATGAACCGCCCGGCGGCGGCTCCCATGCTCATCACTGGCCGGCCCTGGCCCCTTTTAGCTTTGGAACTCCTCTTCCTGAGTCTGGCTTATTTTTTTCCCTTTACCATATTGCTTAACTTTTCACTTCAGTTGGAACACACATGAATAAACTCTGAAGTTAAAATATTTCACAAGAATCAGTACCAAAAAATCCATTAAGTGGAAATCCACAACGCTGGGGTCCTGTGCCCCCGGCCAACAATTCTAACATGGACCGTCCAGGGACCCAGAGCTGGTTTAAAAGTCCTCCCCAGACCCTCTGACCTCTGTGGGCTCTCACACCACCTCCACCCGTCACCGCGGCCCCTCGGCCAGGGACAGTGAGGTCAGAGGTGGGCGGGTTTGGGAGGAGGTCAGAGCCACATCTGCATTTTGTCATCTGCTGGCTGGGCCAGGGTGTGCAGGGCGGCTTTGGGCCGGCCAAGTTGCTGGAGGAGATGAAACAGAGAGCCCCGTTGCGGCGGGAGAGAGCATGGGAAGGGCCGCGGCTCCCTCAGCGTGTCTCGTGAAGGGCGGCTGGGCCAGGGAAAGAGGTCGCTGTCCACATCTCCTTAAGGGACACTCGAGCCAAGAAGACTCAGTGATGGCGAACCTATGACACGCGTGTCAGAGGTGACACGCGAACTCATTTTTTTGGTTGATTTTTCTTTGTTAAATGGCATTTAAATATATAAAATAAATATCAAAAAATATAAATCTTTGTTTTACTATGGTTGCAAATATCAAAAAATTTCTGTATGTGACACGGCACCAGAGTTAAGTTAGGGTTTTTCAAAATGCTGACACGCCGAGCTCAAAAGGTTCACCATCACTGCAAGGAGTGCAGGAATGAAAACCAAGTTCTCAAACTCATTGGTAATAACGTGATGACACTGACAGCTAACACTCAGTGAGCCCTCGCTCTGTGCCAGGCGCTGGTATTCTTATCACCATCCCATTTTAGAGATAATGAAACCGAGGCCCAGCAGGGCCCCAAACTTGAGACCACAAGCAGCAGGGGGTGGAGCAGGAGCCTGATGCCAGGCAGCTGCTCCCTTCCAGCCGCCCGGCCAGCCCAGGCTTCTGACCACGGGCTCTCCGCTGCCACAGCACAGCGCCTTCGAGGTTCAGGACGCAGGGACGTACACTCCTTACACATTCGTACGTTACTAAAAGCCAAGGGGAGTTTATTTGCACGTGCACTCCTCACTGTGTAATCACTGTACGTGGCCATCGAAGTGCATATTTATTGCGCAGAGCCGTACACACCGCACCACGCACGCTCTTCTTTCTGGGCGGCGTGGAGGCTTTTGGATGGACAGATCTTGACCATTTGCAATCTGTACCACACTCACTAGCTTTAGGTGTGGAAATTGCCCCCCTCCCTTCTGCCCCTCAGGGCCCTGACTCCTAAGAATCCGAATCATCGAAAACAAAGGGCCCCAACGTTTGTGAGAGGCCTGAATAACAGAGTTCCCTTGAAGAACAGAGATGGGCTGTTATACAAAATATACTTCACGTCATGAGGTGTGCCCTCGCTCACTGTCTCTCGCTCTTCATTGAGACACGATCCTTTACACTTAGGACGGAGAGATTAGCAGCAGCAAACGACGAAGAAGAAGATCAGCAAAGGAGGCGGGTGCTAACAGGTGACATGGGAGCTCCAGGGAGGAGACCAAAAGGAAATTTCAGAGCAGGCTCAGTCCCAGGGAGAAGGTGTGCACCCCCTCCTGGTTGCAGGTACGTGGCTACACGGCTGCGTGCAAGGCGGCCACGAGGGGGTGGGAGAGGAGAGGTGAAACGGGGACCCGTGTGCCACATTTAATGCAGCAGGAGGCCTGCTGCCTGGCGAAGTAACACAATCACAGTGGATGGAAACAGAATACGTTTGGGGCAAAAGGAGGTAAAGTTAAGCGAGACCTGGTTCTGGAAGGGCTTTGTCCCTTGCAGGTCTTGCTCCCCATCACTCCCCTCTCCTCGTGCTCACAGAGCCTCTGACCGCACTGAGGAGAAAGAAGCGGCAGGGTCTGGGGTGGCGGGGAGGGTGGCGATGCTTCAGAGAGACCAGCACAGCCCGGGTCCTGCACATACCCACTGAGGACGTGAACTCCCTCGTGGAGAGCCCGTGGGAGCCCCCTGGGCCTGGGACTTGGCTGCTCCCCATCAAGCCGTGCCAGGATGGGTGGGGCTGAGCATGGACTGTGGTCTCAGGGCAGGGCATCGGCTCCATGACCTGCCTCAAACCCAGGAACTGCTACCATCCCTACAACACAACCCCAATAACAACAACATGGCCGAGAACCAGGCGCCCTCCATGGATTGTCCCAGTTAATCCTCACAACTGCCGTGGAAGGCGGGCAGGATGATTATCTCCATTTTTCAGGTGAACTAAAGGGACTGGCCCAAGGCCTCACAGCCCAGACAGAACTGGCCTCACACGGAGGACTCGGACGCCTCTGTCCAGTCTTACATGACAGCACCCTCCTCCCAAACTACACCCCCACCATCATCACCTGCACCCCCTATTCGAGAAGGAAGCCAGAAACTGCATGGACAGTATAATTGATTAAAATACCCCATGTGCATGCATGGGCAGACCAATGCAAGGAGGAAATGTCCCGCAGTAGCCCCTGACTAATAGCGTTTTCTGATGGTAGCATTACAGGTGATTTTTAAATTTTCTCTTTAAATTTTTCTAAACTTCTCAAAGTTTTTTAGAGTTAATAAATTAATAATCATACTATTTATTAAATTAATGTATCCTAACAAAATTAATAGTTAATAATGTAATAAAAATTAAACTTATAAAAGTAAAATTTTGTCATTTTTTAAATTAAATGTATTGGGGTGACGTTGGTCAATATGATCACATGATCATATAGGTTTCAGGTGTGGGTTTCTATGCTACAAGATCTGTAGATTGCACCATGTGCCCATCACCCAAAGTCAAATCTTTGTCACCATATATTAGGAACCCTTTCTCCCCCCATTAATATTTGTTTTTAACTTTTTAAACACACAAACTTTTTAGCAAAAATCTGCCAAACAACCTGAAATTGTTAATTGTCAACGCCAGAGGTTGGCAAACCTGAGGGCCAAATCCAGCCCTCTGCCTGTTTATATCAAGTTTTACTGGAACACAGCCACGCCCATTCATGTTCATAAATGTCTATGCCTGGTATTTGCTACAACTGCAAAGCTGAGTAGCTGTGCACACACACGGGAACACTACACCCCCGTTCTAATCTGGCCTAGAGACGCCCTCTGACTTCCCCACCTCCGAATTTCTCCTCAGTGCATCTCTGCTGGTTTTGCTGCAGCGCCCAAGGGTTATCCCGGAGCCTAAGGCAGCTCAAGCCCCTCCTCAGAAAGGTGTCCATATAGTCTTTTTTTTTTTATAAAGTTCAGAAAACAGTATTTTTAAATTATTTTTCTTGAAGCTCCCCTAAAATGATGTTAGATTCCTCCAAAGTGCGCCTGCCTCTACAAGAAGCCCAGATATTTCATCACCCTTGTTCCATCGTCAAGACCACAGCATGTTCAGTGGCAAGAAAGGATTGTTCCACAAACCCCCAGGCAGCTCCAGGCATGATGAGCTCTTTGATTTCCAGCCCCAGGGAGCCAACTCTCACAGGCTGAGGCAGCTGCCCTTCAAGATGCACCTCCGGACACAGCAAGAAGGGGACCTGCCCGAGTCCGTCCTCAGGCTCCACCAGGGAGCTCACAGAGCAGACCATTCCAGGGGAGGTCCCTGATGACACTCACACTCACACCTGCTCACACACTGTTCTTCAGCCACTCGTGACCTCCACTGAAGCCCCACCACCCAATTCAATGTATTTCATCATACATACATATGACACATATATCACGTCATCAACCACAGCACTTTCAAATGATGAGGCAGGTGGATGATCTAAAACTGCTCTCAAAAAAGCCGTGTTGCTCCCAAGAACAACAAAAAAGGGGGTCACATTACATAGTGTACATGCAAGCGTTTTACTGTCTATTTAAAAGGCCTCTCCCTAGCGCAGCACAACTGTTATGGTGGGGCGTTCACATCAATTGAGAGCCTGTGCAGCCCAGTTGTCCAATCACATGCCCACCCACGCCTTAACCGTTGCTGGACGGTGTCCTTAGCGCTCTGGCAAGTGGTCCCTCCCTGGTCTATTCTCATCTCCCCCTTGGGGGAGGGGCAATCTTGGTGGAGCGCAGCTGGCAGTTTTGATAAGCAGGTGTCAGGAGTTTGAAAATGACCTTGCTCATCAGCTGGTGGGAACCTAGCAGACAAGGGAGTCACTGTATCACTGTCTGCTGGGTCCCAGCCCCCAAAAGAAGGAAGGCACCGTGAGGCCTGGGAGCGCTCTCTCTCTCTCTCTCTCTCTCTCTCTCTCTCTCTCTCTCTCTCTCTCTCTCTCTCTCTCTCTCTCACACACACACACACACACACACACACCAGGAGGAAGTCACCAGACAAAAGGAAATCTGCATCATTTCCCCCAGGAGAGGAAAGACTTCTACTGAAGAGGAAAATAAAAATCTAACAGTGAGGATGTGTTGATGTGTTTCCCAAACAGCAGAGGCAGGCAAAGATACACAAAGCAGACTGATCCTTAGGAAAATCCAGGGGAAAGTCAGCATTCCCCGCGGAGCTGGCCAATTCGGTTACGGTTACGAGAGAGCTGGCTGGAGGCGAGGGGTGTATGCTCCCCCAGCTGGCTCCAGCCTCCGACAGCCAGGCTGGGTAAATGGCCGTTACTGTACCAGCCGCTGGACAAGCTCCAACGTGCGGGACACGTCTGAGAGAAAGAGAAAGTCCACTAACCCAGTTTCTAATAAATGTGGGCTAACTGGCGCTGCGCCCCGCAGCTCAAGCGGCTCATTCAGAGCTGAAAGGAGCGCTTTTTCGAAATAAAAAGGCCGAGTCACCAAGATAGCACCTTTTATTTTCTCACATCCTTTCAGTTGCTCAACTCGACCCAGTGCTAGTTGAGTTGACTCTTTGGTCCTGGGAGAAATAAACCCTCCCTCCCCTCCCCACCCGCTCCCATGGTGCAGCCACCAACTCCCTCTGGGCACACGTGGGACTGAGCTCCATTCTGCTTTTCCCATGTGGGGCCACTGCTGCCCAAGGATGAGTCATCCATGAAAGCCACACATTGTCCCCACTGGACAAAACGCTCGACCCAGGAGAGTGGCCCCTTCATGCTTCTCCGAGAGCAGGCCTCTTTCTGCAGCGTCTGGAGGAGGCTGCTGCAACAGCGTTCAGGCTTCTCCCCCAATTCCGTGACTACCAACCGGCAGGACAATGGGCACTGAGAGGACTTACAGAGAAGCGCCAGTGCGAAGGGTTTACAGACTGAAAACCAAGGCCAATGTCCACCAAGACATTTAAAGGGCAAAGAGAAATAATAATAATAAGCCCCATTATTACTAATGCAATTATCAGAGAATAATAACTATTATTATCACCTTTATTGCACAGCAACCAGCACTAGGCTAACAAATTGTGTTATATGCATTGTCTCATTTAATCCTCAGAACTACCCTATAAGATAGGTCCTTTTATAAGCCTTTTTTTATACTCAAGGAAACTACAGCACAGAGAAATTAAGTAATTTGTCCAAGGTTACACAGTGGTACAGCACAGTCAGGATTTGAACCAAGGCAGCCCATTTCCAGCGCCTGGGTTCTTAAACACGATGCCTTCATTGATTACTAAGCTACGTTAAAATTGTAAAATTAGAGCCGTAACCGGTTTGGCTCAGTGGATAGAGCGTCGGCCTGCGGACTGAAAGGTCCCAGGTTCGATTCCGGTCGAGGGCATCTACCTTGGTTGCGGGCACATCCCCAGTAGGAGGTGTGTAGGAGGCGGCTGGTCGATGTTTCTCTCTCATCGATGTTTCGGATTCTCTATCCCTCTCCCTTCCTCTCTGTAAAAAATCAATAAAATATATTTTTTTAAAAAAATTGTAAAATTAGAGTTGTGTTAAAGTGTTCACATTTCGGAGAGATTGTGTTATTTGTCATCTTACTTTTATTTTTTAATTATTTTTAAATATATTTTTATTGATTTCAGAGAGGAAGGGACAGGGACAGAGAATCATTGATCAGCTGCCTCCTGCACACCCACAACCCCAGCATGTGCCCTTGACCAGAATTGAACCCAGAACCTTCAGTCCGCCGGCTGACCCTCTATCCACTGAGCCAAACCAGCCAGGGCTGTCATCTTACTTTTATGTCACCTCACATCCTCCCCACAAGAAATGCTATAACCTGGTTTTACAAATATAAAAATAGCATGTTCCAGCCCTAGCTGGTTTGGCTCACTGTATAAAGCGTCGGCCTGGGGACTGAAGGGTCCCAGGTTCGATTCCAGTCAAGGGCATGTACCTTGGTTGCAGGCTCATCCCCAGTAAGGGGTGTGCAGGAGGCAGCTGATCGATGCTTCTCTCTCATCGACGCTTCTAACTCTCTATCCCTCTCCCTTCTACTCTGTAAAAAATCAGTAAATATATTTTTTTAAAAAATAGCATGTTCCAGACCGTGTGCTGAGCATGTAATACACATCATCTCATTCAATCCTCACAACCACCCTGTGAGGTTGGTATTAATATTATCCTATTTACAGATAAAGACACTGAGGTTCAGGCAGGTTAAAATCCTTGCCCAAGGTCATAACACAGAGCAGGAATCTGAACCCAAGACTATCTGATTCCAGCATCTACATCCTTTCTACTCTCTACCATTTCTCGCAGCATTTCTAGAGAGAAAAATCAAGAGTATGATGAAATGAGGAGTGATCATGACCAAGTGCAATGATTCAGCCCTAGGACCATTGAGTGGGACAGCGGCGGCAGCAGCAGGTGGCTGGCTGGTAGCCACAGACCATCCACCTGCCTCCTGCTTGTATCAATCAGCCCATGACCTTCAGCAAATCCCTTCTCTTTCTGAGCCTTGGTTTCCTCATTTGTGAGAAAAAAGCAAGAGAATAGGGAGCCTGCTGGCACCCCGATTAGATGACGTGCACTGGGTGGGCACTCGCTGGGTCTGGAGCAAGAACGGCCTCACGGCAGCTGACTCCCCTCGTGGACAGTGACTCCCTCTCCCTTCCCAGCACAAGTCTTCAGGAGCAGGTTTCCCTGTCCCTGGCCTAGGTCTCCACACCCAGCAGAGCTCTCAGGTGCAGCCTGAGGCCCAGCAGGGGAGGAAGTCACAGTTCTTCCAGAAGGAGGTGGGGAACGGAGGGAAAGGGGGGGCTAAAGGAGAAGCTGTGGTGGAGTACCTGGATCTGAGGGCTCCGAGTTTTACCCTGAAGTTGGCATACACACGCCATATATACTTACAACTTATTAAAGGTTAGAAGAAGAAAAATATTTGAAGAGATGATAAATCAGGCCAGGCAACATTTGGCCAAATTAAAACGTTGTTACTATAAATGCTCCACTTAAATATTTCCTATCCCATCAGACACCCCTTTAAAAGTGTCTACCTTCTAAGTTCATTTTCAAAAGGAGACAATACAAAACCACCAAGACGAATTATTATGTTGGCTATGGGGTCGGGGTGAGGGTGAGGCCAGAATCCTTCATGAACAACCAATGCATTCACTCTCCACTCCTGTTTCTATGTACAATTCAGTGGAGCAAATGAGGGCCTAGAACTTCAGGTAGGGCCTTCGAATCCTGGTTCTGCAACTGGCTTGCTGGGTCAGGATCACCGCCCCTGGTAGCTTTCCCTCCCACTTGTGAAAAAGGAGAGTTAAGACCACAGAACAAAGGACACTGCTGGCCAGGTGGCATGAACACTGGCTGTCTCTCCACCCAGCATCTGGTTCCCTGTCAGTTGGTAATACCTCCTGGCCTTCCCATTGGGGGACCACCTCTCCTTCGCTCTCAGTCCAGAAGAGGCTGACCTAGGACCCCACCCTCACGCCCCAGGAGAGAGCATGTGGCCCAAGCTGAATATGAGTGCATTTGGAACGAGTGTGAATGATAAACTCTCACTGCACAGCTGTGGGAGGGTGTCAGCCTAGAGCTCCTGGGAGGAATCACATGGAGAAAGGCTTCCTGGGAATAAAGCCAACACAGAAGAAAGCGGAGCCAAATAAGGAAAGAGCGAGCCCAAGGCCTGATACCACTGAGTCCCAGGTCCAGCCATGCCTGAAGCTGCCTCTGGCTGGGACTTCCATTTATCTGAGCCATTGCATTCCCTATGCTGCTTCATCCAAACGCCAATTGTGTTTCTGTCACTTGCAAGAGCAACATATCCTGACTAATGGAGTCACAGGTCTCTGAGTTACAAGGGGCACTGGAGGCCACGCATACCATATCAAGCATTCGGTAATGGTGCGCTGACCTAATGAGTGAATGACTCGTTCCCCACTCTAGCTCAGATTTCTCACACTGAAGTAAAGCTATCCTGTCGGCACTGACTGTGCGCCACAGAATAAACCAACAGCATCTTTATGGAGCATTAATTTAAATGACGGCAAATAGCTTAAAATACTTTTTTACTAAAAAAAAAAAATTGTATCACAGCCAAATGTGATTCACTCCAGGAATGCAAGGATCAGTCAATATTGGGAAATCTATCACTATAATTCATCTCATTAACAGTCAAAAGAAAAAAAAATATGGCTCCTTAGATGCCAATCTTGTTAAATTTCTACACTTATTCCTGACTTAAGATAAATATATCTTAACAAAATAGGAAGAGAGGGAAACTTCCTTCAGAGCTAGAGCTCCAACCGCAAGCTGCATCACATCTCAAGGAGACGTCAGGGCTCCCACACGGAAGTCAATGTACATTAAAAATGACCCTCGATGCCCGGCCGGCGGGGCTCAGTGGTTGAGCTTCGATCTATGAACCAGAAGGTCACAGTTCGATTCCCAGTCAGGGCACATGCCCGGGTTGTGGGCTCCATCCCCAGTAGAGGGTATGCAGGAGGCAGCCGATCCATGATTCTCTCTCATCATAGATGTTTCTTTCTCTTTCTCCCTTCCTCTCTCTCTAAAAATCAATAAAAAGATTTTTTAAATTTATTTTTTAAATATATTTTATTGATTTTTTACAGAGAGGAAGGGAGAGAGATAGTTAGAAACATCGATCAGCTGCCTCCTGCACATCTCCTACTGGGGATGTGCCCGCAACCCAGGTACATGCCCTTGACCGGAATCGAACCTGGGACCTTTTAGTCCGCAAGCCGACGCTCTATCCACTGAGCCAAACCGGTTTTGGCAATAAAAAGATATTTTTAAATGACCCTCAATATCATAATTGTTTAACATTATTCAGGAAGCACCTGCCATCCAATGAGACAAATTTAAATTGTGTTTTCTACCAACTGGAAAGAGAGAGGAAGTGAAATTTTATTAACTTGCAGATGACGTGATTATATGTCTGGAAAAATTCCTCCCCATAAAAAATAAAATAAGATCTGAAAAACTATTAGAACCAGTAGGACAACTTCATAATAGTAACCCACATTAATAAAAACGGTTATACATCAATAGCTTCCTTATATACAAAATAAAAACACCATGAAATATGATGGTGATCCAGCAAACATAAGTGATTATTCTAAAACACACTCCCTCTTGCACTCAGTCACGGGCCCTCTTCTCTGTGTGAATTTTGGTGGAATGCTTGAAATGCCCAGCACACCTCTAAGCAAACCCGACCCACCAACCAGGTGCTTATCTTGCCTTGGCTCAACCATCTCTGCTGACTGGGGACCCATCTCCTGAAACTCTTCACTCCCCTGTCACCTGGGCAAGCCCAGTAAGTCCCTCTCCAAGTTCGGTCTCCCTTCAAATATTTTTTCCTACTCTAGCCAAAGGTCTTTACTCCAAATGCAAGTTTGATCATGTTGTTTCCCTACTTAAAATGCTTCAGTGGCCCCTGGGGCCTGGTGGGAGGAGGGGGAGTACGGGGGGAGGGGGGGGGCGTACAAACGTGAACCAACCAATGAATGGATAAGTGGATCTCTCTCTCTCTCTCTCTCTCTCTCTCTCTCTCTCTCTCTCTCTCTCTCTATCTCTATCTCTCTCTCTCTCTCTCTCTCTAATAATTTAAAAGAAAACAACAACTCACTCAGACAAATCCAGAATGCGGATCTGACTCTGCAACGCCAACATCATGAAGGGCAGAAACCAGGGAAGGCCTGCTCGGGACTGAAGGAAACAGAGAGATATAACAACCAAATGCAATGCTTCAGCCAAGAGTGGTCCCTGGATGGGTGGGTGGGGGTTGGGGAGGAGGAGAAAGAGCTGTAAAAGTTCTGTCACAACTGAGGAAACTGGAATATGCACTGGATATTAGCAGATATTCTAAAATCAGTGTTTATTTACAGAGGTGGATAATAGTAGGTGGTTATGTAGGAGAATATTGTTACTTTTAGGAGTTATAGGCCAAAATATTTAGGGTTAAAGCATCAGATGTCTGCAACATGTGTCCAAATGGTTCAGAGAGGAAATGGTGTATATGTGTACACACACACACACACACACACCACAGGAGGCAAACGTTCAGACAAAATCTATGTGAAGGACATACTATTCTGTTAATCTTCTGTAGGCTTGCAAATTTTCCAAATATACACCTGGGTAGAAAAATACAAGGTAACACCTAGTTCCTTTAATAACACATAATCAACAGGTAAAGAACACAAAGAAAGGCTGTTAAATGTTTAACAAGTGATTAGAGTTCTGATCATTTCAGAGCTTAAAATAGACCTATCCCACAAGCACAACCGTCTCTACAATATGAATAGCTTTACGATACTTTTCACTTCCCACAAGAGAAAAAGTGTGCCCTCTGCACGCCAGGGAAGCACCCCAAATCTCACTGAAGAGGTGAAACCTCCCTTTAATTTGCTTTGGGAAATAGGGAACAGGTTATTAAAACTCGCCCACACTCCGGCACTGTGACCTCACAGAGTATCCCGTCCACGTGATGATGCGTTAGCAGCTGACTTTCCCAGCAACCAGCACTCTGTCAGGCAGGGACAGCGTTAGGCACCTGCTCACTCATCCTTAGTGTAGGGCACACAGTAGTCACTCAACATGTGTTAAGTGAATGAGATATTACACAGCCCTTTAAATGCATATGAAGATAATGTAACAAGAAATGACTGATGAGTGAGACTGGAACAATTAGAATAACACTGAAAACGAAAAACTGGCAAAACACCACCACAGTAGCTATATGGGTGGGAGGGTGGGGGGCGGGGGGGGGGGCGCTGAGAAAATGAATTGCTACAGAAAAATCCTAAGAGTATGATGGCTACACCAAAGAAATGAGGACTGCATGACTTGGGGATACGGAGACAGTAAGTAAGCAAGGGGGGAAGTCAGGAAATGGTGAAAACTTTTCTCATGAGTCTGAATTTACAAATCGAAAAAAAACCTTAGTCCTAACATGAGGACAGCCCGGCAAAACACAACTGGGCATTGTCGCCACCTAATTGCCGTCATTCGAGGTTCTAACTCCACCCCTGCCACTAACTCACTGTGTGACCTCCAGGCCCATCACCCCCCGGGGCAGTCCCCCGCACTGGCAAAACTCGAGGGTGGGTCCAAGGGAGCAAGAAGATCACATCCTAAATAAGCCATAGAAATCCAGTGTACAGTACACTGAATGCAGATAATAATGTTGTGCTGTGTGTAATGTGCTAATTATTACAGCAGCAAGCATATTACAACATATAAATGTACCAAAGCAACATACTGTACACCTTAAATTTACACAATATTACATGTCAAATTTATCCAATAAAAAAATCCCATTCTATGATTCTGTTCAAAGGACAAAATAAATCTCTATTTTCTTCTTTCAATTGCTTAGGTTTCTACAAGTAATTTGTTATTCCTTTTTGAAATACAGAAAAGGTTTACATTTTCTTAAATAAGTTTTTTTTTTTTTTAAGGTTTTAAACAGATCATCCCGTTTATCACACCCTGCTGTTGGCCATGGTTCCCGAGTAGAATAGTTCGGAGACAGTGTTAGTCATGAAACTTCAAAGCTATGAGAAATTGTCACCACTTTACATTTACGTAATGCTTGGCAGTTGGCCAAGGAATTTCCCCTTGTCCAGTCCCACCCACTCTCTTCAGCGATCAGGACACTGCCCTTGGAGGAGGGGCTCACACGGTGCTGTGCTGAGGCCGGTCACCCTGGGAGAGGCGAGGGGGCACACCACAGTGGCTTTGCTTAGTAGCTTGAAGCTAGCCATGGCGGGAGTATTTACACCACAGAAACAGGCAAACACGACTAATGCAAGCTTCCGTCCCCCACACTAGCCAGTTTATCCTCACCCTTCCCTTAAGCCTACCCCCAAACCAAGACTTGACTTCAGGCCTCTATGCTTCCCATGCAGGGCTCCTTTCATGTTTATTCTGCTTCTTGTTTCGTCCAGGGCAGGGATACTGTTAGATTAACATCAGGCCCCTGCCTGTCCTAGTCACAAATCTACCCCTGAGCCCAGCACAGTGCCTGACACACAACAGGCCCTCCATCAGCACCCGTCCCTAAAGAAGACACTGGCTCCTGCTCAGACTGTACCCACACATACAACAGTGCACATAGGTGGGACCAAGACCACATGCAGCTCAAGTCCCATTAGTGACCCCTGGGAGAACTAAACCGAGTTCCCACCCTCTTCTCCCACCTAAAAAACAAAGTATCAAGATTCTCCCAGCCTTGGCTGCATGGATAGAGCTTCGGCCTGAGGACTGGAGGTCCCAGGTTCAATTCTGATCAAGGGCACGTACCCCGGTTCCCCAGTAGGAGGCGTGCAGGAGGAAGCTAATCAATGATTCTCTCTCATCAATGATGTTTCTATCCCTCTCCCTTCCTCTCTGAAATCAATAAAAATATTTTTTTTTAAAAAAGACTCTCCCCAGCCACACGCTAGCAGAACACCCCAGACAAAACCAGCACTTCCTCCATGCATCCTGCCAACTGTGCACATCTGTGGGCCCAGTGAGTGCCTCAACCATCGGGGTTCAATGCCCTCACTCCATCCTTGTGCAGCTCTCCAAGCCTGATTCTTGGACCTCATGTTGAAAGGTTAATTTACCACCAGGCGAAGTGCTATGCTCTTGCTTGGCATGAATTTTCCATCAGATTCCCAGGAGGGAGACTGACATGCGCACACGCTCTCCACCCAGCAGAGCTCAGCATCGGACAGACGCTGCCTTTCACCCACCACCATCCGTCCACAGGGCAGGGCTGGGGGAGCTCCACTCCCAGTGAGTGGGGCCAGAGACCAAACCCTCAGACACTCTCCCCACCTGCTGTGTCCCATGAGCTGAGTTTCCTGGTGCCACCTCAGAGCACTGTGCCCTTTTGAGTCCCTCCAGTTTGTGTGTTTTTAAACATTCCCCAGGTACACGCTGTGTGCCAGACCCTGCTAGGCCCTTGTTAAGCCCTGCTTGTCTCCATTGCATAAATGCACCGACCCTTCTGGACTGTAAGCATGGTCCAGGCCTGACGTCCACGTCTGACTGTATCCCCAGGGTGCCTGAAAGAGTGCTGAGCACAGGGTAGGTACTCAAATAATTGCTGAATGATTTTTTTCAAAGTGAGCATCACGCCTCAGGGATTGTCATAGGAAAGTAAAGGGCATGCGTTCTGACAGCTCCTCTGGGCTCTGTGGTTGGTGGGAGAATGATGTACAGGCTGATAACAGACGAATGCCATGTGCTGTCGGCCAGGTGCCCAGTGACCACTACCTAAGCATTTCTGACCACACTGAACGTTCACATCAACTTTCACAACCTACTAGTAAGTACCACTGTTCTCCAGCTTCACCGATGGCAGGCTGAGACTCAGAAACTCCGACAATCGAGCCAGGGTCTCACCACCTCCCCTCCGCCCTCCCGCAGTTCCCTGTCACTAGGGCCACCCTGTGAGGAGGAGACTGCCCGGAATTGGAAACATGCTGATGGGCTCCCAGGGAGACTAGAATGCCCACCCCCGGCACCTCATTGGCTTATCTTGGCCGAAGCCCAGCCTCACCCCTGGGGCAGCCACTGCAGCTGCCCCCCATTCTGCAGAGGGACTCTGCTCCCCATCAGATGAGAAGCCGGGGGCGGTGTCCGACACACAGTAGGTGCTCACTCATGTTTCTGAACGGACAAGTGGAGGGGGCAGATAAGGACAAGGAGTGGGCCCTGCATCCCAGAGGTGAAATGATGTGACAAAGCCTGCCAGTAAGAAGGACCTCAGGCCGCCTGGGGCCAACCCCACTTTCCCAAAGGAGAGGGGCCCCCCAAAGCCCTGCCCACAGACCTCGCGTCCCCCTGCAGGAACAGTTGTACTCCTGTGATCTATGGACATTTTTTATTTCAACCAAGTGATTTTAATTGTGAGGAGATGTATTCCCACAGCATTTATTGATTCAGCAACCATTACTTGCCACGTCGACTTCTAAATGCTGACTCAGAAGGACACAGGATTTCTAGAAAATTAAGCCCCAGGGGAGTGCAGTTTTCTGCTGCCATCAGTGACTGTGGGTAGGTCACTTCACTTCTCTGTGCCTCGGTTTCCTCAGCTGGGCAGCAATGGAGTTCAGCAAGCAAATCTCTGATGTTCAAAGAGAATTTTAAGGGAAGAAGTCTTTGCCCGTTTTGTAAGCCCTTCCTATGAACGGACTTGTGGGAGATGGTGAGGCCTCAGCCCCCACTGGAGGAACGGGAGGGTTTAAGTTTGCTCGTTCGTTCGTTCATTCATTCATGCATTCATTCATTCATGCATGCATTCAGTAGGGTGGTCGGTCGGTCAGTCGGTCAGTCAGCCAGCATCCCATCATTGCTCAGCAGCCTTACACACTTGAGGGAAATGCTCAAAGAAGGCAGGGCCTTCACTCTCAGATTGCACAAATGCGTGTCTCTTTTATGAAAGTAAAAATCTTCTCTGGCTTGCTCGTTTCTTCCCATGTGTTTTGAGCACCTCCTTTGTGCAGGCTCTGTAGACTTTGCTCCCTACAAGGCGGGGCCTTGTCTGGGGCAGTGACACCCCATCTCTGGCCCAGGCAGGGTCCAGCACACAGTAGGTTCTCAGCCTGTGCATGGCCTTGGTGGACTGAACCAACTAAAAAACAGTGATTTCTAGATGGCAATGTGACGGCCTGCATCCAAAATTGAGGCTTGCCCCAGAGCCCTGTGCCGTGTGCCGTGTTCATGCTCCAGGGGTAGGCTGCTCTGTACACCTTCAGACCGGTTTGTTCCCTGCCTGTCCTTAGTACTTATCAGCTCCCGTCTCGGCCTTTGGCCAGAACTGTTTTGGTCACTGGTTTTATTAGCTCTTTGTTCACTGCCCAAAGGGCTGTGTGCGCCTGCTCCACCTCCTCCACCCTCCAGGAGACAGCTGCTGACCTTGAGAAGCTGGAGAGCCAACAGAGGGAGCATGCAACCTCTCCTGACCCCAGGCTGTAGCCTTCACTCTCCGCTCACCAGCCCCGTGACCTGGAACAAAGCCCTTCACCTGTCCAAGGTGGCTTCTTGGAGAGTCCATCAGCTTTCCCCACAGTCTGCTGTAGAGCACTGGTTTCCTCCAAACATCAGTAGGGACTGCAGGGAAAGAATGGGGCCTGTGGCCAAACTGTTTGGGCACTGCTGGCTTAAGCTCAGTCAAGTGTGGCCTTTCTCAGAGGACCCAACAGAGCCTCTAAAAGGTCAGTGTGCACGAGGGGTCTCTCAAGAGAAGGGAGGTATCAGCCCCGACACCTGCTGCCGCACAGACCGCACTGGGGACGTGCAGACGGGGAGATCTGGAAGCAGGGGGTGGTGAGAGTGTCAGACACTCGGTACCTGTGATATTGGGCAGGTACTTAAAACTGTTTTCTCATCTGCAAAATGGAGGCAAACCATGTGTGTTCTGCTCGGTTGCCGTGATGTTTGGACAATGTATATAAAAAGCCCCTATGAGGTGCATGCCCAGAACTAGCAGATATTATTACAATGTGCTGTGTAGAGGATTAGCCACACTCACTGAAGGTCGTTTTCAGTGGCTCCTGGCAGATCCTACAAGACGTTGCCCTAACTGATGCCTTTGGCCAGTACAAGGACGGATGAAGACTTGGTTAGGTATAAAAAACAAAACAAAACAAAAACACACACACACACACAACAATGCAGAACATAGGGCTCAGGATACTGAGCCTGGGCTCTTCATTCTTTGCTACAAGACTACCGCCCAGCCCTTTGCCTTTCAAAATCTCAGTTTCTCATCTGTAAAATATTACTTTCTTCACAGGGTCTTCATGTGTCTCAAATAAGATCATGTGCACTCATTATATCACTTTAACAATAATTTAATAATAAGGTTATACCAATGAATGTAATGAGGAGCCTATTCCATTCCCATATTTACTCAACAAATGTTCAGTGACTTCTATATCCCTGGCACTGCCCTGGAGAATCAATGAGAAGACACACAGATCCTATCTGCCCTCATGAGGCTTACAGTTGTTTTAAATAATATACTTAAAACTTTAGGATTGAAAGGAAAATCATCCACCAACCAACTCCTTTCTTTTAAGCCAATGAGGGATCTGAGAAAGGAAAGGGGCCCCCCCCAAGGTCACACAGCCAGGTTTGGGCTACAATAACATTTTAAAGTTCCTAATGAAAAAAAACAAAACACAAAACACACAAAAAAGGTAAACCATTAAAAAAAATCCAACAACTGTGTCTTTGGCTATTTTGCCTTTCTGTCCTAGGCACATCACTGAAGCAGAGTGAACGAAACCGGCAAGACTTGGCGCCCTGGAATTCAGCCCAGTGGGGGAGGTGGCCACTAAGAAGGTACATATGTAGAGGATGAGAAACTGAGTCACCTCATTACCATTCCAACACACAAGTCTGGCCCTATCAACCTCCTGACAGAAAAATCTTCCTAGGTTCTTCTTTCTATGCAGCAATAAAAATAAACAAAAATGACAACAGCTGCCTTTATTAGGTGCTTACTACATGCCAGGTGCTTTCCTATGATTAACTCAGGACTTGCCCCAGCAACCCCCTGCAGGAGATACTATTATTGTCCCTATTAACCAATGAAGAATTGGAGTTTTTCATTTAACCATTGCTCACAGTATATGCAACCGCCTCCTCAACCCCCAAGACTCTGAATTCCCTAAGAATTCACATCTTACCCACCTTTTTGTCTCTGGTGCTCGGTATTAAATACATGCCCACTGAATGAATAATCAACTGATTGATCAAATGGGCTATTTTTTTTTTCCAAGGCACCATCTTGCTAATAAGCTCTAGTCTGGGAACAAGAGCTGATTAATCTCCTGATAATCACATGAGAGGTAGCTGTGATGTTGTCCAAAGAGCCAGGGCCAGACCCCAGAGACCTGAGACCAAGGCTTATCTCTGTGTGGACTCGAGCCATCATTTCATCACTCTAGGCCTGACTTCTTAAAGCTGTAATGATGGAGATGCAAGAAATGACACACTGAGCCTAGAACTCTCCTAGCTCGAGAGTCTCTGAAACATAATGAGAGGAGATGCTCAGGAAGACATTTGAAATTGCATTCTGCCTCCCGTTAGAACTAAATCTAAAGTAAAACGCTTTAGAGTAGGATGCTGAGCAGGTCTATTGGGGGTAAGTAAAGAACTTCCTCTCCCTCCACAGGCCAGTGGGTGTATTTATCCTAATAATGTAGAGTTTCTCCCCATAACAAAGATGCTCAACCTGAGCATCTTTTCCAGAGAAGTATTTTGGATGAATGTGAGTGGGGCTACCACCACCAACTGTCCACCAGAGCAGAGGGCTGGTGGTATGCAAGAGCCCACATGCACATGCTGGATGGGGACAAAACCCTAAACCATCCTCCCAACTCCCACATGCTCCTCTCAAAGACCCCGATGAGGAATAACAACTGAGTGCGACCAAGGCCACTGCAAACATGGCGTGATGGCTCCACAGCTACGTCCACAAGAACTCACCCCTCGGCAGGTGTGAATCTGTCAGTCACTGAAAGTGAGACAGTTTTTGTTGTCATTCTTGCTGTTGTTGAGGTTTTATTTATTTGTTTGTCTGTTTGTTTATTTGTAATCCTCACCCGAGGTTATTTTTCCATTGGTCCTTCAGAAAGGGAGGAAGAGAGAGGGAAAGACAGAGAGAAACATCGATGTGGGAGAAGCATATCGACTGGTTGCCTCCGGTAGACTCCCCGACCAGGACCCGGGCTAGGAAGGATCCTGCAACTGAGGTATGTGCCCTTGACTGGAATCAAACCCGTGACCCTTTGGTCCGCAGGCCAACACTCTATCTATCCACTGAGCAAAACTGGCTAGGGTAGAGGTTGGTTTTAAATGAATCTCTGTCCTAAAGTTACTGTTGGCCATGATGGGGTTGACAATCAACTTCCTACTCACAGGACCATTGTGAGAATTAAATGAGTTAAGTAAGCTAAGTGACCCACACAGAGCCCGACACATGGCAAATGCTCAGATTGTTGCCCTTGATGATGAGAACGGTGCTGGTGGGGTGCTGGTGCTGGTGGTGTGCGGGTGCTGGTGGTGTGCCGGTGCTGGTGCTGGTGCTGGTGGTGTGCTGGTGCTGGTGGGGTGCTGGTGCTGGTGGGGTGCTGGTGCTGCTGGTGCTGGTGGGGTGCTGGTGCTGGTGGGGTGCTGGTGCTGGTGGGGTGCTGGTGCTGGTGGTAGTGATGGTGGTGATGATGGTAATGGAGGTGGTGGTGGTAAAAGTGATGGCGGTAGAGGTGGACAAAACAACCTGAAGTAGAGAAATCCTACCAAAGGCTCTTCAAAACCCCCTCGGTAATCCTGTGACCTCTCCTGGAGGCGCATGCTCGAATATTTTTCAGGAAAAAAAAATGAAGTGGCACCTACTCCTGGGAAGGACCACGGCTGACAGATGCCCTGGGCATCAGGACAGGCCACTGGGTCCCTGTGAGGACAGGCTCACCGGGGCCCCTGGGGATGAAAACAGGTAACAGAGGGACCTGAAAAGATGAACTTCCCAGAGTAAAGAGAAGGAGGAGGAAATTATCATGGCAGAGAGATGCCACTGTTCAGCAACAAACAGGCTAAAATGAAAAGGCATGAGGAGCAGAGGTGTGACAGGAGGCGGGCAAACAGGAAATCTGGGACTCTGTTGACAAGTGATGCTCTTCAGAGAACGATTTGGCAAGATTTATTGAGATCTTAAATGCAAACACAGGATGACCCAACAACTCCACTCCACAGTAACCACCTAAGAAAACAATCTGTCCCTGTGCTCAGGAGACACGTACCAGAAAAAATGTAACAAATGTGTTATAAAGGCAAAAAGCAGAACTGACCCACCCACACCAACAGGAAAACAGCTCAATGAGCAGGGGGATTCTCATACTATAGGTACACGGTTCACTTTGCTGAAGCATAAAAACAAGGTAGGTTCACATTGCTGTCTTGAAAATACTTTAAGACATATAATTGAATTATTTTAAAAGGTTACAAAATAGACCAGCAAGCATAATATTGCAGCCTGTATTTAAAGAACAGAAAGAAAAAAGAAGGAAAGGATGACTTTTTTCTATGTATACAGGCACCTTAAAAAAAGCCCTCGCAGGAAATGCACAAAGTGGATCACAGTGGTACCTCTAGGAAAGGCGGGAGTGGGGTAGGAGCTGAAAATAAAACTAGGGGAGGGGAGAGTCCAAAGGGACTTCACTCTTACTTTTAACTAGAAAAATGGACCCATGCACGTCCTGGGCACTAAAATTAAATTAATACATTTATTTTTAAGGGAAAACAAGGGGAGATGGAAGGAAGAAGAGATCATGACTTCAAGAGAAGATGTAGCTACCAAGAGTAAGAATCTGCCTTTGCCTCCTCCTGGAGGACTGGCCTCACACAAATGTAGATACAACACATCTGAACATATGTCCACAATTTCTTGAAATGGGTATCCACAGTTTTTGTTTTTTTTATTGATTTCAGAGAGAGGAAGGGAGAAGGAGAGATAGAGATAGAAACATCAATGAGAAAGAAACATCAATTGGCTGCCTCCTACATGCCCCCCCATGGGGATCAAGCCGGCAACCCGGGCATGTGCCTTGACCAGGAATTGAACCGACGACCTCCTGGTGCATGGGGTGACGCTCAACCAACTGAGCCACACTGGCCGGGCTGTCCACAGTTTTTGGAATAAAATATTTAATTCTATACCACATCAGTTCTATTTATAGAAACTCTTCCCTCTAAATCCTAGAGAAATTCCCTTATACTTAACAAAGGTATCTTCTCTTCTGGTGTCAGGAATTAGAGATATCAGCCCTGGCCAGGTAGCTCAGTTAGTTAGAGCATCGTCCTGATATGCCAAGGTTATGGGGTTGACCTCCAGCAGAGCACATACAAGAAGCAATCAATGAATGCATAAATAAGTGAACACATCAATGTTTCTTTCTCTCTCAAATTAATAAAATAAAAAGAAAGAAATTAGTGATATTAATAGGTGACACATGATATTTGGCTACCTCCAAATTTTGTGATGCCCTCCACTGTCTTATACAGGTATAGATAAAGTTCTGTACTGCATTTAGCCATTGCATGTAAAAAATTTTTCATTTCAATTTTTAAAGATATTTTTACCTTTCCTTGTTTTCTTCCATTCCTCTGAAGACACACTGATTCATTACTGTAGAACTCTCCCCATACACAGTGTGGCAGGCTAAGGGGTCTTCTTCCTGAAAAAGGCAAAACAACCAATATTTATAATCTGGTTGCATTTATATTATAAACATACGATGAACTGCATTAAATACATAAAGGGGAATATGTGAAAGGCTGCCCAATGGCCATCAAAATCCATTCTCCCCTTCTTCCATAATTATTCAAGTTTTAACAGCGTCTACATGTCCCAGGCATCATTGCAGCTAGGTGCAGCCAGGTATCTAAATTCCCAAGGAAATGTGATAGGAAGTGGTATGTGCCACTTCTCTTTCTAGGTCTTAAGACATAGGCATGCTTGGCCACACTGGCTGGAACTCAGCTCTGACCATGCAGATAATGACAATGCTCTTGGGAATAACAGAGCAAAAAAATAGAAGGCACCTGGGTCTGTGACTGACCGGAGCATGGCCACCTTCTCACCTTTATTCTTAGAGTCACTGTTCCATTGGGTCCTGTTTTTATGGCTACTTAACTCTCATCCCAGTTGGGACTATGATTAAGTAATTCCACCGGGACTCTTCTGAGGTGCATTTGGTTATTTGGAGCTTGGGATATGCTCTGTCTATGGAGACAGGTGAGGCCAAACTATTTTTTGTTACAATTTTTGTAAGACCACATGCAATTTCAAGTAGGCATGCAATCAATGTTTGATGGATGAGGAGGCATTGACAAGCTTGTATTATCTTCTAGTGTGAAGACTCAGAAAAGCATGAGTGGTGAGCCTGACTCCACAAGGGGACCACTTGGCATGGTAAAATGTCATCCAAATGTACCCGATACCCAAGGATTCCAGTCTACGTGCTTAGGAATGACAGAGAAAGCCATGGGGCAGAGACTGACAGAGCTAGTGAGGGACATGCCGATGGTGGAGGATTCCGCCCACTCTTCCACTCCCTGAGCATCTGCCCCCAGGTGAGTCTGAGGTAGGACGCTGAGGTTGCCTGGGCAGTCTCGGGCACTGCATTCCTCACCACCCGGGAGGTGGTTTTAGCATTAAAAGATAGATTCTCTTTCGACAACATGGTTTCAAACACAAACCAGCTACTTCATTTGGTGTCAACCAAACAGTCGTCAGTTGCAGTGCTGAAAGGACAAGTTTTGCAGACCATATTGAGGGATGGAATGGTCTCCAACCTGGTGCCTCTTAGGCAAAAGGCAGTTCAGGGTAATTTTGACACCCACGATCTTCCATGCTAGTGCCATATTTATGGCCCAGCTCCATTGCATCAGCTGTTTTGACTGCTGAGTGTCACAGGCCTGCTTGGCCAAATCTCCACATGCTCCACCATGGGGTGGGCCTACTCCTGAATGAAACCATCATTTGGATGAACTCTCAGATCCAGGTGAGCGGGACCAGATACATGGGACCCTGCACTACAAGGCGCTGGACAGTCAGTGTGGGGAATCCCCAGCCACAGCTTCCAGCACTGCTCCTCTAACTTGCAAAGAGCATGCCTTGAGTTATGTTTAGCATCTAGGTCCAGGTCTTGGGCAAAAGGGAAGGTCTGGATCCCAGAAAGAAGAGAGATGGAAGGGTAGTGGGACTTGAGCGCAGTCCCAGAGGCGCCACTGCATTCCTGCCACAAAGGGAGAGGGGGGAAAGCAAACACCCACACCAGAGTCGCTTGGCAACTGTGAACACCTCAGCCACCTCACCTCGGCCTGGATGCCACATTAGCCCAGCGCACGATGCTCTTCTGCAGCCCAGGAAATGCCCCAAAGGGATCTGACAGCTACATCCCCAAATGGTGCCCACAACAGGACTCTCCTCACAGCCATACGTCCAGTCCCGAGCAACAGGCAGAAGTCAGAGCCCACCCTCCACTGGCTCACCAAGGGGGTGATATTCTCAGACTCTTCTCAAGGCAGCCACTCAGCCCCCCGGACATCTGAATCCAGAAATGCCAACTTCTGTGAAAGGAGAGTATGTGCTCAATAGGGTTGTCGGTAGCAACCACAGCCACGCTGACTCAGCACCTATTTGTGGGCAGTAAACCAAGGCTCTCACACAGACACTCCACCCGTCCACCCAGCCCCCAGGGGAGGCAGGATCACACCCATTTGATAAATGGCAAAACCAGAGCCCAAGAGGCAGTGATTAGATTAAGGTCGCAGCATGTAAGGGCAGTTTTCAAACTCTGAGGAGCTGGCTGAGCAGCTCAGGCTTATTTCCACCTTGCAATACTCACCATTCACCTTGTTCATCAGAAAGTTACAAGAGAAGTGCTGTTCTAACCCTTCAGCTGGAAAGTTCTGCATTAATCTTAGGTTCATCACTATTTCCCATCTCAGGCACTCCCATGGAGAGGAGCTGTAAGGCTCCCCAGCAGGAACGCTGGCACGGCCCCTTCCTCGTTCCTCTAATCGCTGGCTAGATCAGCACTGGCCGGCACTGGCTGAGCATCAACCCCCTGCACAGTGTCCCTTGGACACGAAGTCCCACTAATTCTGCACTGAAAAATAGCTCTTCTCAGGAGGCACCAAGTGTTGGTGAGGACGTGGAGCAACAAGAACTCCCACACCTGCTGCTGGTGGGAACATAAATTGGTCCAACCAGCCTGGAAGACTGTGGCAGTAACTGCTCAACTTGCATGTGCTGCTACACACACAGGTGCATCAAGAGGCATCTTCTAGAATGTTGTCAGTAGTCCTATACAGAACAGCCCTGCTTTAGGTTCCTACTGCCTCCAAAACAAATTACCACACACTTAGTGGCCCCAAACAGTGCACATGTATCATCTGATAGGTCTGGAGTTCAGAAATGAGACCTTCTCAGCCTCAGATCTCAAAAGAGGACACACCCTCTCGGGAGACTTGCCAAAGCACCGCATGCTCCCTGCTCTGCATCCGCTGGGCATTCGGCGGGCGTCATAAACATTTATCAGTAAACAACAGTCAGGGTTTGTCCTCCAGGTTTTTATCAGAAGAGGGAGAGAGCTGGATACATTTTTTTTTTTCTGTCTGCCAATCTCAGGGCCAAAACCAAAGTCAGAGTTAAAGGCTGAGGGACAACTGAGGCTATGACCTCAAAGTCCCAAGCCACCTGCCCCAGATGACCTCACCTCCCCGACAGCCAAGAAACAAGACCCAGAGGTCTTGACTGAAAACAAGGCCACTGCGCCTAAGGGCTCCTGAGGCCACTAAACTGAACCAGCGATAACAACGTGGGGCAGCGGCCCACAATGCTGGCAGTGGGGTCAAGCCTGGGCACTCCTTCCCTTGAGACCTGGCCCAAGGTCAGTTACCAAACAGTGCCCGGGCCAGTGTGGCCACAGCAGCACACCTGTGCCGTCCACTGGCCCCCAGCACCCCGTCCTCCCGCAGATCTGCTGCAGCACCCCATGGACACAGAGGAAAGGCCTGTGCCCAGGGGTGTGAAGACCACTGAGGAGATGTTCTGTGTAAGTGTCTGCCTCTGAGGAGGGACCTGGGACTGGCTGGAGGTTAAGATGGGTTTCAGTTATGCCTGTACTGCTAGCAGCTTTACAACAAGAAAAAAGGTGTTTATGTACCGTAGGGTTGCTAAAAATGTTACAAAGTTAAAAAAACAAAAAACAACCACATTGATCGTAACAGTGCAATGTGATTAAGCAGCAACTGGGATGCACAATTTCAGGGGAGCGGCACCTCCACCAGCCTGCGGGCATCACGGACAGGATCTCACCTCAGGGAGGGGCGGTGTGCGCCCCTGGGTTAAATGAGATCCTCTACTTTGAGTGTTTAGCCAAGAAGATGTATTCAGTTAGTTGTTGGCGTTATCTACTTTATTTGTATTTCTACCCCAACCTTCTTGGAGGCCAGACACTGGGAAAGTTTTGGGGGATTGTTGGGGTAAGACTCTGGAAATGAGGTCCACCCTCTGATAGACATCCTGTACACCCAACCGCTCACATTCCCGCAGACTCTCCCAGCGCCCCCAGGGCCTCCCCCATACTCCCGTGCACACCTTCCTCACCCACATCCCACTTGTGTGCCCAACTTCCCCAGGGTTTGTGGCTCCCTGGCTGTGAGTACACTGACAAGTACAATACTTGTTGAACAAATGAACACATTCGACTAACTGCATTCTGCACCCTAATGAGAAAGGACACAAGCCTGCTCAGAATCAGGACACCACGGAGGCGTCACCAGCCAGCTGAAGAAATAAACAGCCCCCCATGCGGAGCTGGCCACCAATATTCACAGAAAAATGAGGCTCCACGCCACAAAACCCCACAGTATCCACCCGAGCCCTATGTTACTCACTCTATCCAAGGAAGGAGTACGATGGGGACTTAAGGTGCTATATTTCTAAACACAATGTCAAGATGCCCCCTGATGAAATAGATGCAACAGGCGAAGGCCATTATCATACTTGCTCCAACGAGGACTCTGAACACTCTTGCCAGGCAGCCTTTAGGCTCAGCACCTGACCCTCCACAGTTAACTACAAGGACAGGCTGGGCTGAGCGTGCCTCAGGGCGGGTAACAGTCCAGGTCTCTGCACGTGTGAAGGCTGGTGGTGTGGGCATGGGCTCCATCACAGGCTCCTTCGGGGAGGGGTGGAGAGGAGGCTCGGCCAGTCCCCAGGGGCTTGTCACGAGTCTTGACTGTTCCCAGGGAAGATCAGATCCCAGATTCTAGAACGAGGGTCCACTGGGGACACCACAGGGGTCAAGTCCTGTCCAGCTCCAGGCTGCCTGTCCTTAGGCCAAAGGGTATTCTGTTTTCAACCAAGGCATCACCTCTCCCATATGATTCAGATGCGGGGGCTTGGGGTACGTTCTCATATTACGAAATAGTCCCCATGCAACAACTAAGCTGGCAAATCTTACTTTATACAAAACTACTACCACCTGCCTGCCTCTCTCCAGGGCTCTCCCAATAACGTCTTCAGTGGACCCTCGGGACCCTTTTATTGATGGACAGAGACCATGCTTATCCATTCGGGGAGGACCCAAAGGCAGGAGGAGGGGGACTCATGGCCGGGGGAGTATGGGGCCTCCCAGTGCACTGACTGCGATAAGATGGACACTGTCCAAGCAGAGTCGGTCTGAGGGTCGCACGCAGGCTGCCCGGGGATCTGGGAGCCATGGCATCACTGTCACCACCGTCAGCACTGTCCCTTCCTCGTCACAGGCTGTGGTGAAGGCGCCTTCCCACACGCTGGCACCTGCATGGAGCTCCGAACGCCTGGACCCATTTACCGCTTTCAGCAACCTTGTGAGGCAGGGACTCTTATCTCCTTCTCACAGATGAGGAAACCAAGGCACGGAGTTCGAGTGACCTGCCCGGGCTCACAGAGCTAGTGAGTAGAACCAGGGCATAAGCACAACAGACAATGACGCGTGTCCCTCCTCCCCCAAAACAGAAGTCCACAATGGAGAAAAGAGTCGTGCTAAATGACCCTAGAAGGAGCCTCAATGTTCCCAGCTGGGGATAAAACGGGATGTTTTGGACGGGGAACGTTTTCCTGGCCTGACCTTCGCCAGCCCGGTTCACGCTGCCTCCACAGACTGATCCACTCCACACCCTCGAACTCAGCTCCGGCTGGCGGTCTGGGCCGCCTCCTCCATCACCATGCACTGCCTGCAAGGACAGGGGTTTCAGTAGGGCACTCTACATGCCCAGCGGGTGCTCCACAGCGCCTGCCAAAACGTGCACGCTCTTCTACCCCGGCTATAAACGATGCTTCGTGACACTGTATGCAGCTAGCCACGGGACACAATTTCAAGTTCTCTGAAATCTCTGGGGTTTTAGCTACAGGGAGGAGATGACCACGACATATTAACAACCTCCTCTAACCGTCACTAAGTCACACACGAGCCCGGTGGGAGGCACAACGCTGTCCAGATGTTACAGAGAAGGAAGCAGGCTCCAGCATACGCAGCCGGGCCACGCTCCAGCGGCCGGGAGGGGACGACGGGGATTAAACAGCTGAGTGTGTCTGACCCCGGGTCCAGGCCTGCAGACGTCCACTGTCCCCTGGGCCCTGGTACCTGAGTAAGTATGCAGCCCGACTCCCCATACAGTAAGCCTCTCTGGCTAAAGCTTAGCTCCAGCTCTGTGCTCTGACACCAAGTGTCCCCTGAGAAAGTCCCTGAAAAGGGGGGACCAACTGCAGCTTTCTGGAGGGCAAATTCTAAAGCCAGTGAGAAAACCCTGCAGAGTCCAAAATCCCCCTAGGAAGCCCCTCAGGAAGAGGCAGCCTGGAGAGGGGCTCTCTCCCCCAGGAGCCCAGCAAGGCCAGTGCTGGAGGAGGGGGCTGTGTGTTCACCTGCCTCCAGGTAAAGTCAGCGGTCAGGACAGAGGGGACGTACAGACCTGTAACCCCCAGACTCACACACGGGACTGCCCACACTAGCTGGGGTGCATGGGGTGTGGGGCCAGCTCGGAGGACCCACAGATCCACCACCCCCAAACTCCTACTCTCTCCAGAACATACACTCACTTACATGGAACAGCGGGATTAAACCGTCGTTTCTTCTTTCTAAGAGCTTCTAGTTTAGTTTACATAACCTAAACACAAGAGAGATGTGATTCCGTGATGCCATAATGCCACAGTAACATGATTTTCCCTAGCTCCTAAAACATCTACGTTCTAAGTTATAAAAACATTTACAATATAGACAGCGATTGAGGCCTCGGGCTCTGAAGGAAGACAGCTTGGTCTCTAATTTGAGGCGTCAGGAGCTGGGATGCTGAGCAAACAGGAGGATGAAAAGCAGGGGAAGCACTTCCCGAGAATATGAAATACCCAGGGAGGAACCATTCTAGACCCACCCAGAAGGCAAGACTGTACAGGCTCAGGGATCTCAAGAGGCAGCAAACTGGCCGCCTCAGCCACAGTGACAAAGAAAGTGACTTGAGTGACAGTCGCTCCAGACTGGCCCTTGAGCCTCCGCCCCTCCTGCTGGCCCAGACACGCAGAGGCTGCTGCCCACCGCCCACTTCCCGACCCAGGCGGAGACCCCATCGGCTCTGCCTCTGCGAGAGGCCCTCCAGGGCTCTAGACCGCTCCCCACCTCTCTGAGAGGCACACGCCCACAGCACACATGAGAAATGACAATGAGCAGTGAGCAACCTGGAGCCCAGCCGGCCAAGTCACGTGCACAGCTCCGCCTCCTCTGCCAACAACCGAACCTGCACCCACTGCTCGGGCAGGGAACACAGCAGGGAGACCCCGACACGGTACTGGGACCCCTGTCACTCAGCAGACCTGCAGCGGTCAAGAGCAAACCCACCTAGAAGTGTGCAGGGAGCAGGGAGAGAGGCATGAAGGAGGACCTGTCCACTTGGTTGCAATCGCTCCTGTGTCCAGGGAGGAACAGACAACGGAAGGGGCAGATGCTTCCGGAGGCAAAGCCCAGCACTTGAGTTCTGGCCTCTGCTGGGGTCAGAGAAGCTGGTCCCCATCACGCCTCCCAAGGAGCTAGCAAGGTAAATGAGACCACAAACCTAAGCAAACTTGGGGGCACAGGCCCCCAAGTGGTTGGGGCATCAGCTGTGATCAAGATACTTGGTCATCACTGGAGGAAGCAGCAGGACATTCGAGTTCAAAACATCCGAGCAGTTAAATTCCTGCTGATGGCAGGAGGGGGCAGCTGCTGCCACTACCCAGAAACCCCACCTGGTGACCTGGCAACAAGAAAACCAACCTCGCCCAGCAGGGCGGGGCCTGAAGACCATGAGAGTCACAGGAAGTCGGAGCCAGGAGGACCCACAGTCCTCAGAGCCCGCAGGTGTCCTGGCGGGGTGGGGCACAGAGCCATCAGCACAGAGTCATGCTTGGCCCCAGCGCAGACCTTCTGAATCAGAACCTCCGAGGCCAGGCCTGAGAACTGACACCTCACAGGCCCTCTCAGGGACTGAGGCAGCTGGCCCAGCACCAGGCTGCTGTGGAACTGGATGGGTCCAGCCTGCTGGCTTATCTGTGGGAGGTCAAGGCCATGCAGTGGTTGGTGGTGCGTTCATTCCCACGCTCATTCACTCCAGCAGCACCTCCCCAGGGTCGCCCTTGCACCCAGCTCTGAGGAGACGGCTCCTGCCCTACAGGGAGCGCTGGGTCCACCGGGGGAGCTCCTCAGCAGGTGTCCAGGCTCCGGCAACTGTGCTTCGGGTGCTGAGGGACCCTGAACCCAGCGGGAAAACAAAAGCAAGGCTGAAAAGGAGAGGAATCCAGAAACTGACGACTGGACGGCAATTCCAACAGAGAAGCGAGGTCTGGGGAGGCTGAGAGGTGGCTGCGTGGCACAAGGGAGGGAAGATCTGCACCCACCCAGCACCCAGGACGCGCCAGCCCCTTGGCTGCGTTAGCACTGTCAGCACTCACAACCCTCCACGGGGGCCACGCAGGTCCCCATCTTACAGACAGGGCAGCGAGGCGCAGGGTGTGGGAAATGCCTGCCCGAGGACCTGGCGCCAAGTGCCCGGCTGGGGTTTGAACCCCAGCAGCCAGAGCACTTGCCCTTTTCACTATCATCCCTCCCCCTCCTGAGGCAGGACACCTCCATCCACCACAGCCTGAGTCCAGAGGCCGGGGAGGTGTCCTTGACCTTTCTCTCTTCTTACCCCTTATGCACTAAGGCCTTCTCCCTCCACCCCTTCCCTCCAGCTCAACTGCTAACACCGCTTGTCACCTCCATTTGACCTGCGGTATCTATACTAATAAAAGGGTAATATGCTAATTAGACCGGGAGACCTTCTGGAAGACCTTCCAGACGTCCTCATGGACAAAGCCATGGCAATCAGGCCAGGAGGGGAGGGCAGTTGGGGGTGATCAGGCCGGCAGGGGGGACAGCTGGGGGCAAGCAGGCTGGCAGGCAGAGTGGTTAGGGGCGATCAGGCAGGCAGGCAGGCAGGTGAGCAGTTAGGAGCCAATGGTCCCAGATTGCAAGAGGGATGTCCAAGGGGTCCCAGATTGGAGAGGATGCAGGCCGGGCTGAGGGACAACTCCTCTCCCCGCCTCCCCCCCGCAAAAATTTTGTGCACCGGGCCACTAGTTTAAAATACAAGCCCAGTCAGCCAGGTCACTCCCTGGCTCAGCCCCCTGCAAGGGCTTCCCACAGACCTGAAGATACAAATCTTCCTCCCAAATAATTGGCCTCGGCGCCTTCCCACGGAGTGTCCCCACTGGGCCTGCTCCCTCCAGTTCCTCTGAGCTCAGAGGCCTTCAGTGCCCTGACAGGACTCCCAGAACTGAACGGGGTCCCCAGCTTTCCCCAGAAGCAAGGCCCCGAAGCAGAAGCAGCCCTGTGCTGGCTGAGCCCCTCCGCCCCAGTGAGGGCACACGGAGGGGGAGGGGGCCACCAGTGACTGACCACGGGACTCTGCAGCTGGTCTGAGGCCCAAGGATGAGAGGCGTGAAGGAGGACCCGTGGCGGCACCAAGGCCAGGGAGTCAGAGACTGGGAAGACAGGCCAGACTGGGAAGGGAAGGCTGTGGACACCACAGAAAGGAGCTAGGGCGCGAGCCGCACAGGCTCCCAGAAGCAGGGGAGTAATAGGACCAAATTTACATCCACACGCTGTTGGTGGAACTGTCATTTCCTCTCCTCTCTTTGGAAGGCAATCTGCCAATAGCTACCAGGATTTAAAATCTGCATGCCCGGTGGCCCAGGAATGCCAACTCTATCAAGAATACACATTGCAGCCTCCTTTTTATATTCACCAAAAAGAGCAAATGGCCTACCTGCCCAGCTGGAGAATAAACTCTAGCCGACAAGTCCACAATCTGTCTTCCCAGCCCTCGGGGCTGAATGTGTTTCAGAATTCATAACGTTTGTGTTTCAGAAAGGTAATACTAAATATGTACAGTATGTTCTGTAAAACCCAAGCAGGGTCAGGCACCCATCGTCAAATACATAAATATTTCTGCAGCTGAGCATGTGACTATTTCTGCTACATACTATAAATAGCCTCCCCTTAAATCAGGTCAGGTTTAGTCATCGAATGAGTTTGCACCGAACTTTTTTACAGTTTCTTGATCCGTAACTGTAGATAAGGTGTGGCAGGCCTGTGGTAGGATAATGGAATAATAAAAACAGCCAAGCCAGTGATCCTCGCTGAGTGCTGGCATGAGCAGGGAGCCCCAGAGCTTTCCACGCACGCTTCCCGGGCCCTTGGGCACTGAGGCCCGTCCACGTGCTCTTCCCCTTCGCCGGCCACCACCGCTGACACCTACGGGCGCTGACTGTGCGCCCGGCACTTAGTGCTTTATGTTAATTACCTCACTAAATCTAAATAACAACACAGACGGTGACTTGTTACCACTCTCAGGTGGTCCAGACCTGTCCCTAACTTACCCTCTGTTATCCAATGAAGAAACTGAAGCACAGACGGGCAGAGCGACTTGCCCAAGGCCACCAGCCCATGGTGCCTCTCAATCCTCCGTGCCTGACCACTAGCTGCCACCTGCTCCTGGCACAGCGTCATGCCTGGAAACCCAGGCATCCTGGCCTCCACTCTTCCCCCTTACACTTTCCTCATCTTCTCTTGGTGTCTTAAAAGAGAACACGACAGGCCACAAAGGCATAAACAAACATAATCCAACCCTGCTGGCAATCAGATCCACACCAGTGCGCTCACCCGGTCCCAAGCAGCCAGCCCATAGGCCTGGAAATGAAGCATGACCTCCTCCCATTAGAAAAAAGCCAGCAAGAGCACCCAGGCACACAGCACAAACCATCTGGGCACGGACCCCGCTTCTAGGCACCACGGTCCATCAGCTTGGAGCTCTGCCCCAGCAGACCGCGGCTGCCCCGGGCCATCTACGTGGCACCTTTAATCTGTTGTTGAGGATGGGCCAGGGTGTGGGTGCGAAGTGATGTGCCTGGGCAGACAGAGGCAGGTTCTTCCTCCTCCCTGGATCCCCTCCAACCACCATCCATCCAGTCATCCCAACCACCACCATTTAATCCTCGGCTCCATGGAAAGCTAGCCAACAGGCAGGCTCTGTTCCCCCCAGGCCAGGACATAACAGAGAGCCCCAGGAGAGCCAACTCAGCAAGCACCAGCTCGATGCACCTCTCCTTTAAACAACACAGAACCGTGGGAGGCCACCCTCCCTCCCAAGTGCCGATCCTCATTTCTGCATCCTTTGGCTGACCTTGGCCGGAACAAATGGCAGCTGCTGCTCACAAGCTGCAAGACAAGATGGTGAGATGGGCGAGGATGAGGAGGAACACAGACAGGAGCAATAGCCACGGCCAGCACCTGGGGCAGGGAGCAGCTCGATGCAAGGCAAACTCAGGCTTCTCACAGGTCCATCCTCACTTCCTCTCCTGCCTGCCCTGCCCTCTGACACAGTCTCATCTCCCCACCCTTCCTCCAAGGACTGGACCAAGGTACCATCCCATTGTACACATCAATAAAGGAGTTTGCCACATTCATAAAGTACACAAATCTTAAGTGTGCAATTCAGTGAGGTTTTTAGATATTTACATTCCCATGCAATCACCAACCAAATCAAAATCTACAACCTTTCCAGCCCTTCAGAAGGTTTCTTCATGCCCCTCCCAGTCAATGCCCTACCCTAAGGCTCTTTATCATGGCTGAGTATATTCCACTATACGGCTAGATCGTGATTTGCTTATCCATATGGCTGTTGGGTTGTTTCTATTTTGGGGTTATTATGAATAAAGCTATGATCACTCATGAGCCCACAAGGCCTTGGGGGCTCATGCACTCATGTCTCTTGGGTATGTATATACGCAGGAGTGATGTGGCTGTGACACAGATCGGCATATGTTTTATTTTGGTAGACACGTACCAATTCATATCCCGCTAGCAGTGTATGAGAGTTCCAATTGCTCCATATCTTCACCAACACTTTTATTATCAGCCTTGTTCATTTTAGCCATTCCAGGTAGACATTTGGTGGTATCTCTGATGGTTAAATTTGTGTTTCTCTGATGACTACTGAGGTTAAGTATCTTTCCATATGCTAACTGGTCATCTGGAATCCTCTTTGGTGACATGTGTGCTCAAGTCTTTTGTCTTTTTAAAATTGGGTTGTCTATTTCTTATTGGTTTGTAGAAGTTCTTTACATATGAGTTGGACATAATGTATTTCAAATATCTTCTCCCAGACTTGCTTTTTCCTTCTTTTAATATCGTCTTTTGATAAAGAGTTCTTATTTTTAACAAAGTCCAACTTATAAACTTTTTCCTTTTTGGCAGTGCTGTTTGTGTCTTGTTTAAGAAATCTGTGGCTAGCCTAATTTCATGCAGATATTCTTCTCTATTATCTTGTAGAAGTTCCATTGATTTACCTTCCACCTTT